>NC_081189.1:90078056-91294306 GCF_902713425.1 Acipenser ruthenus | reverse complement strand
CGGAGCCTAGTTGATGACATTGGTATGAACATTCATTTAACAACAAATTAGGAAAGCGAGTCAAAGGTTAGCATATCTTTGTTGTTTTAATTGGCCATGATTATTTAACTGGAGCAAATCATGGGGTTTCCATGAAAGTTTTTTTTTTTTTTTTTCTCAAGACATTTACATGAGAAATGTATCTTGTCAAATGTTTTGGGTTTCCTCGCTCAGTTTATTTTACTCGAGTAAACAAGGCTTTTCACACGATGTCATGCAAATGAATAGGACAAATGAATAGGTGGGGGTTGATATGTAAAATAGCTATGTGTAAAGAACTCTTACTGTTTTTGAAGATTACTAGTGAAATTTTGTGAAAATGTGGTTTCCATGTGCAGAGAACTCGTACACGAGTGAATCTAAGTTGCTGTAATAAAGGAAAATACCTCATGCCGGGTTGGTTAATAATGTGTTTTACTGCTCTTGCCCAAACTGGTTTTCAAATGTCATTAGCGTGGTGTCATGTCGTTAGTAATGAATACTGTTTCAACTAATTTATCTTACGACTAATTAAAAATGAAAATGAGTATAAAATGAAACTGACCAACAGGTATTGCAGATCACCATGGCTGAAAAGACGAGATCGATAGATCGAGATTATATATATATATATATATATATATATATATATATATATATATATATATATACACACACACACACACACACACACACACACGTGCTCAAATTTGTTGGTACCCTTACAGCTCATTGAAATAATGCTTCATTCCTCCTGAAAAGTGATGAGATTAAAAGCTATTTTATCATGTATACTTGCATGCCTTTGGTATGTCATAGAATAAAGCAAAAGCTGTGAAAAGAGATGAATTATTGCTTATTCTACAAAGATATTCTAAAATGGCCTGGACACATTTGTTGGTACCCCTTAGAAAAGATAATAAATAATTGGATTAGTGATATTTCAAACTAATTAGTTTCTTTAATCAGTATCACACATGTCTCCAATCTTGTAATCAGTCATTCAGCCTATTTAAATGGAGAAAAGTGGTCACTGTGCTGTTTGGTATCATTGTGTGCACCACACTGAACATGGACCAGAGAAAGCAAAGGAGAGAGTTGTCTGAGGAGATCAGAAAGAAAATAATAAACAAGCATGGTAAAGGTAAAGGCTACAAGACCATCTCCAAGCAGCTTGGTGTTCCTGTGACAACAGTTGCAAATATTATTAAGAAGTTTAAGGTCCATGGAACTGTAGCCAACCTCCCTGGGCGCGGCCGCAAGAGGAAAATCGACCCCAGATTGAACAGAAGGATAGTGCGAATGGTAGAAAAAGAACCAAGGATAACTGCCAAAGAGATACAAGCTGAACTCCAAGGTGAAGGTACGTCAGTTTCTGATCGCACCATCCGTCGCTTTTTGAGCGAAAGTGGGCTCCATGGAAGAAGACCCAGGAGGACTCCACTTTTGAAAGAAAAACATAAAAAAGCCAGACTGGAATTTGCTATAATGCATATTGACAAGATGAGTCAAAACTGGAGCTTTTTGGCAAGTCACATCAGCTCTATGTTCACAGACGAAAAAATGAAGCTTTCAAAGAAAAGAACACCATACCTACAGTGAAACATGGAGGAGGCTCGGTTATGTTTTGGGGCTGCTTTGCTGCGCCTGGCACAGGGTGCCTTGAATCTGTGCAAGGCACAATGAAATCTCAAGACTATCAAGGCATTCTGGAGCGAAATGTACTGCCCAGTGTCAGAAAGCTCTGTCTCAGTCACAGGTCATGGGTCCTCCAACAGGATAATGACCAAAACATACAGCTGAAAGCACCCAAGAATGGATAAGAACAAAACATTGGACTATTCTGAAGTGGCCTTCTATGAGTCCTGATCTGAATCCTATCGAACATCTATGGAAAGAGCTGAAACTTGCAGTCTGGAGAAGGCACCCATCAAACCTGAGACAGCTGGAGCAGTTTGCTCAGGAAGAGTGGGCCAAACTACCTGTTACCAGGTGCAGAAGTCTCACCGAGAGCTACAGAAAACGTTTTATTGCAGTGATTGCCTCTAAAGGTTGTGCAACAAAATATTAGGTTAGCGGTCCCATCATTTTTGTCCATGCCATTTTCATTGGTTTTCTTATTTACAATATTATGTTGAATAAAAAATCAAAAGCATTGATTGAAGTCTGATTTCTATGAAATATGGAATAAACAATGGTGGATGCCAATTACTTTTGTCAGTTTCAAGTTAGTTCAGAGAAAATTGTGCATTCTTCATTTTTTGTGGAGGGGTACCAACAAATTTGAGCACGTCTGTATATATATGAATATATGAGAGAGAGAGAGAGAGAGAGAGAGAGAGAGAGAGAGAGAGAGAGAGAGAGAGAGAGAGAGAGAGAGAGAGAGACTTTTTGACTTTTATAATCCCTTTATTCTATAAAATTAGAAAACAATTATAAAAACCAAATAAAGCCAAAACAAAAAACCACTGGTGCAAAAAAAAACATAACAAATCCAACATTTCTCATCCCAGTTTCAAAAAGTCCAGTTCAATGAGATCTTAGTCTTTCATAGTTTCTCACAAGAGCATAACAAGCTGCCAATGCACCAACGTCTCTCAAAATTGTCCAGGTCGTGCACCATTTTAAATTCCATCTTGATCCTTGAGACCATCAGGATCCTAAAAACACTAATAGGATTTATAAAACCAGTGGCTAAAATCTTATTTTTTGCGGATTTTAAAATAGCTAATTTCACCTGACCAAGGACAAAGTTAACCAATGAGCACCTATCCCTCCGTGCAAAACTATACTTTACACTAAAAACAAAAAAAGTTTTAGTAAAAGTAACCCCCAAGGAAGCCAGCAGGTTCTCTAAAAAAACAAAAAGGGCTGCAGCCGGCAATCCACAAACAAATGGAAAACAGTCTCTTCCGCGGGACAGAAGGGGCACTGGACACTGACCCCCGGTTCCACTCGGCTAAGATAACGGTTTGTGGCAAAAATGCCATGCAGCACTCATCATTGCAGGTCTCCGGAGCGCTTAGGCAAGGGAAGCTTATACAGCACTCTCCAGGCAGGAACTTCATCAACAGGGACACTAAGGTGAGCCCTCCACTTAGTGTCCACCAGGTCTTTCAGCTTATTAAAATGTCTGGTTTTCACACAGATCTCATACAATGCCTTTTTCTCAATTGTGTGGAAGGCCACCTCAGTGACCTTCCTAAGTGACAGCAGCTTTCCAGCCGGCTCCTCCTCCTCCTCCACTGTCACTGAAGGGGAGACCAGCACTGCGGGGAACAGGGGTTCCTGCTCTGGAGCCACGCGCTCTGCCAGAAACCTGCTCAGAAACTGGGAGAGTGCCGGACAGAGAGATGCCTGGAGATCACTCAGCACCTTCTCCAGGAAACGCTCTGATCCAATATTCAGTGCAGGGGTTAAAACCCTGCTGGCTTTCCAACTAAAAAGATTAAAGTCAATTAAATGCCCCAGTTTATTAAGACCAGCTTTAAAAAACAAAGTGGATAAAAAAACAGAGCTAAAAACCTTGCATTTAAAAAATGGGGTTAAAAAACAGGGGCTCTTCAAAAACCCACTGTGTGCTCTGTGATTCTTCTGACCTTGTGATCTTTAAAAAAGTCTCCAAGCATTTAAAAGATTCTTATAAAAACCCTCCAACCCTGCATCACTAAAACAATCAAGAGATATTAAAAACAAAGGTCTGTCAAAGCCCAGCCTCCCTGCCTTCTGCAACAAACAAAACGCCAGGTCTCTCCAGCTCAGCTGTGGTGTGTACAGCAGTCTCTGGGCAGCCTGCAGCCTAAACGCTGCCATCCTGCTAGGGATATCAATGAGCCCCTGCCCTCCCTCTTCATGGGGGAGATACAAAACAGCCGGGCGTAGCCAGTGATGCCCACTCCAAAAAAACTGCACCAGGCATTTCTGTATTTCGTTTAACAAAAACAGGGGAGGATCCAGGCACACCAGCTTATGCCAAAGCATAGAGGCGACAAGATTGTTAATGATGAGGACCCTGCCCCTGAAGGAGAGCCGAGAGAGGAGCCACTGCCAGCTCTGCAGCCTCCCCTTCACCCTGTCCAGCAGCCCCTCCCAGTTCTGCTGCATGAATTGCTCATTCCCAAAATAAATACCTAAAAGTTTGACCCCAGTTTTACTCCAGCTTAAAAACGAAGGCAGTAAAGGAGGGGGGTATCCTCCCAGCTGCCAACAAGAAAAGCTTCACTTTTTGCCCAGTTTACTCGTGCTGAGGTTGCCTTTTCATACATTATAATGCATGACTCCAGCACAGCGACGTCTTGGTCAGTTGTAACAAACACGCCGAGATCGTCAGCATATGCGGAGAGTTTAATAGGGGTTGCATCGGGTGCAGCTGGCACTGCCAATCCAGGCAGTTTCTCCCTCAGCTGGTGTAACAGGGGCTCTATAGAGAGGGCATAGAGCATCCCTGAGAGGGAGCAGCCCTGCCGTATCCCCCTCTGCACAGGGAAGGGGACAGTCAAACTGTTATTAATCTTCAAAACACTAAAAACATTGTGATAAAGGAGTCTTATAAAAGAAGTAAAAACAGGGCCAAAACCAAATGCTTTTAAAACACGAAACAGATACCTCATGGTCAACTCTATCAAAAGCTTTTTCTTGATCAAGCGAAATTAGACCAAAATCAACATTAAAAACTTTGGATACATTAAAAAGATCTCTTAATAAAAACAAATTATCAAAAATCGATCTCTCAGGCACACAGTATGACTGGTCTGTGTGCACCACTGATCCAATCTTGGTCTTTAGGCGATTAGCGAGAGTCTTGGAAAGTAGTTTATAATCGGAGCACAGCAAGGAGACAGGGCGCCAGTTCTTGATGTTACAGAGGTCTCCTTTCTTGGGTAGCAGTGTTATCACTGCCCTGCGGCAGCTCAGCGGCAGCTCCCCATCCCGGACACATTCCTGCAGGACCTGGTACAGGTCCTCACCAACACAGTTCCAAAACTTCTGGTAAAATTCTGCAGGCAGTCCATCCAGTCCGGGAGCCTTCCCTTTGGAGAGCTGCACCACAGCCGCAGTGAGCTCTGGGAATGCCAACGGAATGTCCAGTCCACTGCTCTCCTCCTTGTCCAGGCTGGGGAGACCCTGGAGAAGCCGCTCCATCTCTCCCGGGTCGCAGCCCTTAGCCTTGTAGAGATCAGAATAAAAGCTCACTGCAACACGCCTGAGCTCCGCAGGGCTGGAGACCTCTCTCCCCCCGGGCAGCCTCAGACAGCACATTGTCTTGCGCTCCGCTGTCTTCCTCTCCAGGCCGAAGAAGGCGGCTGTGGGGGCGTCCATATCTTTAAGCTCAGTAAAGCGGGCTCTGCGCAGAGAGCCCTTCACCTTCTTCTCCAGCAGGCTGCCCAGGAGCTGCCTCCTCTCCTGCAGGCCCCGATACGCCCCCTCATTGCTCTCGCTGGCCAGCTGGCTCTCAAACCCAATCTCTCTCTCCAGCTCACTGACCACTGCATCCACTGACCTGGTGACATTGAGTGTGTACTGTTGACAGAAAAGTTTTATTTGAATCTTCCCTATATCCCACCACTGTCTTAAACTACTATAATTAGTTTTTTCATTTTGCCAATTTTTCCCAAAACAACTCGAAATAACCAGTGAAGTTTTTATCCTGTAGCAGATTGTTATTAAAGTGCCAATATGATTTTGAATGTGATTGGATTGGTAGTGAAACAGTGACGGAAACAAAATGATGATCAGAAAGGCTACTGGGTGCTATACTGCTTTTAATGAATTTGTTAATATGCTGCTGTGGAGTATAGAACCGATCCAGGCGTGCCCCCGACAGCTGATTTTGATTGCATTTGATCCATGTATACTGTCTACTTGTGGGATGAAAAATCCTCCAAATGTCAACCAGGTCAAAAGTATTTAATACAGTGGCCAGCTCCCTGACAGATTGGGGATGGGGTTCCCCGTGGTTTCTATCTTTATTAAAGTCCATAGTACAATTAAAATCTCCCCCCACCACAAGGAAATTATCTGTACTGCAACCCCTGAGTACCTGACTGAGCTTTTTAAAAAATAAAATCCTCTCCTCCCCAACATTTGGTGCATAAATATTAATAAAATCAATAGAAATACCAGCGTGTTTCATTTGTACTTTTAAAAGTCGACCTTGAATAATCTCCTCAATAGATGAAATCTCCGTCCCAAATCCTGGAGAAAATAAAACAGCAACCCCAGCACTAAAATTAGAACCGTGGCTTAAAATACAGTCGCCCCGCCACTCAGACTGCCAGTGAGACTGATTACTGCTGTCTGAGTGTGTCTCCTGCAATAAAATCACGTTTGAATGCTTACTGTTTAAAAAATCAAATAATTGTGCTCATTAAAATCCCTGCACCCATTCACGTTAAGAGCCTAAAATAATTCTCCATTGATAAAAATAGATTATTCAAAAATAAACACGTTAAGAAACAAATTCTTAATAAAAATAGCCATTAAAAATGTTTAGATGTGGCTAACGTTTTCCGAACTAAGCTGACATATTTTTTAAGTCTGAACCTTTTTTTCTGTTCAAACTCAATTATAGTCGATTTCCTTAATTAAATCTGCAGAACACAAAAACAGTTTCTGGTCTGGGAAGAAGGATTTAATGTCTACTCGCCACTTACCTTTTGTTTTTTCGAGAAAGTCGCTGATCTCTGTTAGTGAATACAGTTTCCCCCTTTGGCTGGCCGTGATGTCAGAGAGCTGCGATGTGTCGGAGAGCCCGTCCTCCCATCCATCCTCTTCCTATCCCGCCGATCCGTCCTCCTCGCCTGCAGAATCTCCATCAGCCGCCGGCATCTCCGCTACCGACCCAGCAAGCTGAGGAGTCTCATCACTGGGGGGGACATCAACAGGGCCTGCCTGAGCCCCGAGGCTATCACCCCCCACATCGCCCCCTTCCTGCACCGAGTCCTCAGACAAGAGATCCGCGGGTTGAGGCCCGCCTTTCTCTTGCCCTTCAGACCCGGTGCTCGGCTCCACCACAGCGGAGGGTTGAGACCCTACGCTGCTGTCGTGAGATACCGTAACGGGCCCCCACACAGACGTCTCCTCACCCGCCGCCGGGTTGGCAGCAGCAGATGTTCTTTTTTTAAGTTTTCTTTTCTTAATGACTGCAGCGTACACCCCCTCCTTGTCTGCGTCGGCCGGCGCTGCAGCCCCCGGTTCGGCTGCAGTCGCGCTGATACCCAGCTCCTCCGGTCTCTTCCTCCTGGGCCGCGGCTCAGGTCTCGGCGGCTCCTCTACCTCCGCTCTCTGAACAACCGCGGCCGCCTTCCCGTCATCATTACGACTACTTGTCCCTTCTTCAGTTTGTAGCTTGGGGCAGGTCCATTTAAGGTGCCCCTGTTCCCCGCAAGAAAAACCATTTAAAAACCTCTGTGCTAGCAAAAACAACATAATCCCTGCCCTCTATATTAAAACGCCAAGCTACATTTAAACTTTTTTCCGGGTTATCAAGTAGTACAAAAACTTGTTTCCTAAAAGACATAACGTGTTTAATTTCTGGATTTTTACATCCAAGGGGAATCATTTTAATTGGCGACATTACTTTACCGTATCTGGAAAGTTCTCTTTCAATTAATGAATTATTAATAAAAGGGGGAATATTTGACAATATTACTTTGGTAAGAGGCGTAGATAACGGTGTTACAGTTACCAAAGAATCATTCAACATAAATCCCTCTTCCACAATTTTGTTAACCAGATTTTCTTGATTAAGAAAAACAACTATAACTTTGTTCATCCGTGAGGCGGATTTGATTTTTTCAAAACCGACCACCCGCCCCATGGCAAGCAGCACATCTTCAACAGAATCATTATTTTCGGAAAAAACTTTAAAACTGTGGCGCCTAGTAAGCCCCCCCAACCCACCGGAGTGGGAGCCCATCTTCAGGCACACACTGGCTAAAACGTTTAAAAAGTACTAAGAATAGAAAAAATACTTTTTAAAAAATGTTTAAATAAATATATAGTAAATAAATATATAAGTAAATGGCGATAAATTCACCACGACAGCTCTCACACAGCTCACAAACCCTGCCGCAGCAGAGAGCGAGAGCGAGAGCGAGAGCGAGAGCGAGAGCGAGAGAGAGAGCGAGAGCGAGAGAGAGAGCGAGAGCGAGAGAGAGAGCGAGAGAGAGAGAGAGAGCGAGAGAGAGAGAGAGAGAGAGGGGATTACAGCATATAGGGGATCAGGTGATGCTGCGTATAGTACCCTGGCTTAGAAACCCTACCTGTCCGGACGGCTGACAGCTGCTGAGGAAGCATTCAACACAACGCTTGGGCAAATATGGCCAGTGGGCACTTGAAAGGGAGATGGCACATACTGATGAAATGGACTGAAGTGCATTAGTTCATTTCCAAAATTGCCACTGCCTGCTGTATCCTGCACGAAATCCTGTCAACAACAACAACAACATGAGGTGTTCAGGAATCATGCTGCCTGTGAGACACACTGGGAAGGTTACCAGAGCTGCCATGTCTCACAAGAAAACAAAGAGCCACTGCCTTTCTAAACAAGCCCAAAACAAGCGCAACCCATGTTAGAGTGAGTGGTTATGCAAAATCCAACCCGCGACACAAAAAAACAAGCCCAATCCCGCTTATTATAAGCAGACTTGGCAACTGGGAAGGTTACCTCAGCCGACAGTTTCAATTGGACAGCAGCGATCCGAGGCTCGGGCTGTCAGAGATTCTCTCCTTGTAAGTTGTGTTGGATTTACTGTTGTGTTCAATATTAATGATGCAAACAAACACAATTAATACATTCATTTGCAATTTTATTTGGTCAGTTCTGAGAGGGCATCAACAACTTGGATGTTGTTGCACTGTTTTGGGCGATCGAGCTGGCTCATGACATCCAGTTCACCAACCATATTTATTAACGTGGAGGGCAGACACGTCTTTGGACATAGCTGGGATCAAAAAAAGGACAGGAATTAATTCAGTTAGACTTTTAAGCAGCTCACTTGCTCTTTGTTTAACTTTAGCATAGTTTTTACAGCAAGGGTATTCTCAAACAGCTACTTTAATACTATAAGGGCATAACACAGTTCATGGTAATTGGTTTTATACAGAACTGTAAACCCACAAGAGATATACAACATGACAGTCCAGACACAGCAAAAAACTATAAAAAAAAGCCTCCCGCATTAGCATTACACCACTGCGAACCATAAAATCGCCCTTCAGCCACTTCTTTCTGCCGTCTTGGAATCCACAGTAACAACTGACCTGCTCCCTTGGAGTGTGGATTTCCCGTGTGTTTTGTCATTTACACGAGTATGAGATTTACACAATGAGATTTATCCTATCCCTCTCTTTGGCCGTTTTTTTTGGCCACAAACCTGATTTACCCGAGTAATTCTCCCAAATGTGCACGCGCATCGCCATTTCATGTTTAAATTGACTCATGGAAACCCCATGAATGAGGGAAACTACAATGCTTATATTTGTGTTTGCTTGGCATGGTAAGTTGGCGGATGGTGGACAGCAGGGGTGGTGATATAACGGGTAAAAATAGCACTGTTTATATTGGTGATATTTGTTCAGAGAGAATAGCTGGAGGTATGCGAGGGTGGCATTAAAAAGGGGGAGGTATAATGCAGGACAACTGTACTTACATTGTAGTAATGGAATGACCAATTCAAATGGTTAAAGTAACACAATGGCTTACTACCATAGGACTAAATTACAGGTTAATAAACAAGTCATGTAAAACACAAGGCCCTACGTATAAGTCACAAATATGACACAAACAATACATATGTGGGGTAATCTTCAATAACTTAGAACAGTCAAGAAGATGAAGTTGTAAAACTAGTGGGAACGATATACAAGCAACAAACGTTTCAAATGTCTTCCTGATCAAGTAACAGTCTAATTCAATCAATCCCATTTTACAGAAAATGACTATACAACCTCTACAAGCGTATGTACATGTATAAACATTATGTGGTTCATTGTAGATCTCAGGTAAGTTTAAGTGCTTCACCTTGCTGAAAAGCTTTGTTCTGCAGTTGCATTGGACATAGGGATTTTCAAATAGAGGCAAATGGGTTTATCAACTACTGCAAGGAGTTTGCGAGCCCCCTCATCAGCTCCAAGTGTTTCCATGACAGTAGACAGCCTTGTCACTTTGTCTATCCTGGATGTTGTCTTCTGACATTGATTGAATGTTGTCACCAAAAAAAATCGAAGTCATCAACTGCAAATTTAATTCGGAATTTCAACAGTATCTCCATTGGCTGCTGAAATCACAAGATTCTTGATTTGGTCAAGTAATTTCAGAGTTTCCCAGGTAAAAATGTCATGCGGTTAAAAGAAGGAGTTGTAAATATATGCGATGCACATCAATGCGTCTTGGTAGCTGTCGAATCCATTTTGGCAGTGACGGAGGGTTGGTTAGATCTTTTGAAGCATCTGCATACAGTTCACATATTAGTTAAGTGTTCCTGAAGGATGGCAGCGCAAGTCATGGCAGTCTCGGCAGTAATAGTCTTTGATTGCAACACTTTAGCTACCTCCTCGCTGGCTGAAAATATGATCCAGTGTATTGAGGATTGCTTGATAATTGTCCATCTTTGACTTGGTAGCTGTTGTCCTTGCGGTCCACCATGTTTGACACAAAGGTTTCAATGACTTAGGGATATCTAAAGGGAACGATGCTTGCATGGTTTCAAATAGGGCCAGCTTTTTCGCAGAGGCAGGTATTGGGTTGTGGACTTAATGAACTACTTCGAAAGCACTTCTAACCATTAGACAACACTTTGCACCTTCCTGCAAAACAAGGTTTAGCCTGTGATTCAAGCAATGAATCAATAATGGTTTGGGATTTTCTTTCTTCATCAAGGTCGCTACTACACCAGACGTTTCCTTGTAGTAGACTGGCGTCATCATATGTCTGTCTGCAGATGTTTTTCAGGTTTAACCCCATTAACAAGATATCTTTTAAAGTGTTCACTACGCACTGCATTGTTCTTTGAGCAATCCCACCATACTTATAAGCCAGCACACTATATATTATATAATAGTTTTATGCAAGCCTTGTCCTTTTAATGTAAAAATTGTGAATTTTAAATGTATTCTTTAGGCTGGTTTCAATGTGGCAGAAATTAAATTACATTGTACATCAAAACCAGATCCTTCCTTTGGTTTAATTTCTATTTTCAGTACTAGCTTAATTACAGAAGGAAAAGAATAATTCTCTCCCAAACGTATGCCATTGTTGGCCCATGACTTGTTTAAAACGTATATAGTTCTACTTTAACAGCTTTAACCTTATTTTCACTTCATTCATTTGGGGTTTGAGCTCTTAATTTACTCAAGTTACTCTGCAGCTTGTGTTACGATCCTTTAGTGGTAGTATCATACAATATGTTTTTGTTGCTATTGTTTTTTTAATCAAAAATCAAAAGAAAGAATTATATACCCAGGAGAAAAGTCCTGGCAGGGCTCCCACATATTTCAGGAAAGTAGGCAGGTACTGTATATAGGCTAAATGTGAAATTTCACTGAACTAAAATTATCCAATCATACCGCATTTATGAGGTCCAACACTCAATATGAGGTCCACCAGAGTCGTATAAAAACAGGATGTGCTATATGTACTTCTGGTACACTGCTGTGGGTGTATCTGACCATTCCTCTTAACAGACTTGCTTCAAACCCATTAAGAATGTCAATCAAGTATGTACCACCACATGTAATTCAAAACATTGCTCTTTAGGGTTGGCTCCAAGCACTCCAGGTCACAAAAGCTTCACTGGAGCTTTTCCAAATGTCTTTTTTTTAATGTTTTGAAAACAGAATGTGTCAAACCATACCAACTTCCTCCAATCATTGAATGTCAAAGTCATCAGCTACATGCACCACCTGATGTGTATAATCTGCACACATCTACTTTACATACTATAAGCTTGCAATGCGGTTTCAAAAGTCCTGTTTAAGGATATCATTCACTAAACAGCGGTAACGTGTTTTGCACACAGTAAGCCCCTTTACTGCATGCTTTGTACACCTGCTGTATTCACGAACCAATGGCAGGCAACCTAGCTTGTGGAAAAAGTACGGCATTCGAGTCATTTAAATAGAATGAATAATCTTAATGGGTGGAAATGTATACAAATTACATCACAAAATACTGAGAGGGAGGTATTTGATATGCAAACCATATTCACTTAAGTGTGCTAACTTGACTAGGTGCCTCAGCATGTGTTAGAAGTACTGCTTTTTGAAACCAGGTGATGTCACAGAACCAGCAGAGGAGCTGCACAGGAAGAAGAGTCAGGGAGGTAGTATTTCAGACCAAGCAGACATTACTAGGGCTGTGTGAGGAAGAGGTAATAACTAGATTACTAGCCTTATATGTAGGGCCCCGGAAATTCACAACATCATGAAATTTCACAGAAATCGTGTATTTGACTGCCGACCTATATAGCTGTGTGCCCACCCATATAGCTTCTGGCAAGTCAACACAGCCCTAAGACTGGAGGAAGCCTGCTGTCAGAGCCCTGACAGTCTTCACAAATGGCACTGCAAGCAGAAACCAGAATGGCAACGAAACACTGCGGGAAGGACTGCAAACAGGTCAGACCTGAAGCAGAGCTGAGCCCAGCAACTACTAGTGAATCGGAAAAGGTAACCTTGTTTGTTGTACAAAATACCGGCAGGAACGGGAGCAGGTCTCTGACCTACAGTTACCACGGAAGCGATTTATAGGGATGCCCACCTATAGTGCTCTTGGTTAACCAGCAGTCTAAAAACTGAGGTAAACCTACTGTTAGAGCCCCAACAGTCTTCACAATAATTCTGCAAGCAGACACTGTGGTAGAAGCTGCAAGCAGCTGTGTTCTGTTTTTTTTCACAAATACAAATACACATTTTCGTTAACAAAAAAACTACATTTTATTTTTAAACATCAAAACGAAACTGAGAGAACACAAGTAGCCGACTTAAGGTTGTTCGATATCTTTGAAGGGGCAACGGAGCCACTGTGGGGCACAAGGCCGCTGTGGGACGAACAACCAAGGCTGAGTGCACAATCCATGCAAGTAATAATTACTATAAGCACGTAACAATAAATTAGTGTAATTACACACTAGTCTTTCCTGCTTTCAGGTCGGATGAAAAGAAAAATGATGACTATGTCCGTGTCTACAATCCATTTATGCCCACGGGGGCAGGCGCAACTGTGTACAGGCTCTTACGTGCAGCTTTGATATTTAGGTTATGAGGGTCTTTAGGATAAATACCCATTATGTAATGGTTACATTTCGTACTTTATAGGGAACTTCGTAGTTACAATTTTCAAACATGTTTCTTTTTATTTCTGAGGATCAGCCTTACTGTGTAAATATAAATTTTACTTGGGTGCTTCTTTTTGTGGTCAGTGTCTTGGTAATCTACAGGAAATAAAGCAGTTGACAAGGGAATCAATACCCTTTATTAATGGGTTATTGAAAAGTGTTTACTAACAGCAATAGTCAAGAGCCACGTTTACTCTTGATGGTAATTCTGCTTTATTTTTTTCAGCCTATACTCACACCTGTCAAACACAACTTGCAAGCTAGTTGAATATACCACAGAATTTAGGTGGGCTGATTCAAGTATCTAGAGATTTGCAATTAAGTTCTTTATGCATTTTTAGCCTTTAATACCCATGAAGTGATGGAAAAAATGTAAGCTATATGACTTTGAAAGCACATAAGCTTGTTATATTAGCTGTGTCTGGCTACAGACAGTAGATGAAAGCTGCTTAGCATTCCAAGAAGACTACAAGTCTCGTTAACATCCAGAAAATCTGATTGCATCAATTGCATGTTTCTGTGATCACAGAGCTGCCAAAATATAATTCTATTTTTCTGTTTGTCTTGCATAAGTGACCTGCTGCTGCAATTTCTGCACAATATGCTAGGTCAGACCTAATAAGCCTTTTACTCCACTCTGTACAGAAAGCTCTATATCATTAGCTGATCGAACTGATGTGTCTTCAGTATCAGAAAGTGCTACTGGTGACAGCCTAAGTAACAACAGCATTATTCTAAAGCGCAAACCACCTTGGTGCCTTCTCTGTGCCTCTGTGATGCAAGATGAGATTTTAAAAGCCCCTCATTTTACCAACAACATTATGCCATCAATCATTGAGCTGCCTGTACAAAAGGTTTTGAGCAGTGCCTCTTTACCCAGCGGCAAAGACAAATGACGTAAGCTTTAAAAGGCTTTCAGAAGCTTTCTCCTTTCATCAGATGACATGCTTTTCATGACACCTTTAAAAGAAATCCCTCAATTATGTGAGCATTGCTGATTAACTGATACCAATTAATGGGTAGGTAAGGCTAACTTCAGTCCCACACATGAAAATAAATAAACAATAAATATAAAATACAAAGCAATGTTTGATATCCTATTTTGTTCATATTATGCATTACATCCATGTTGCATGTAGTGCTGCAGCCAGTAAAATGGTTCCTAATTTGAGATACCCCTACCCATGGTAGAACAAGACACAACCTGCTTTATTTTAAAGTTATATATGTAAGAAGTTTGAAATGGATAGTTGTGGTGATCAGAAATGGTGGAAGAACTTTTTTTCACACAAAAAAATTCCAGCTGTTGCAAGTCAGTGTTTCTCCCTGTCAGGCTATTATCTGCGATTCTGACAGCATCTTATATTGAGTATTCAAGAAAACATCATATTACAAGTATCTACAATATATATATATATATATATATATATATATATATATATATATATATATATATATATATGTTATATAGTTTTTTATCTATAATATCATAATAGGTTAATTCATACAGATATTGATTAAATATATAAATCAGTCAACTTAATTTAAATAAACACAATGAACGGATGAATAAATAAATAAAAATAAATAAATGTTGAATCTATTGTACTAAGTACTAAGTATTGTTAGTATTGTTATTGTTGTGATGGTAATAATACTTTAGAATATTATATATTAACGTGGTTGTGACAAGGATGACAGAGGTTTGAGACTCCGAGACAGTTTAGAAGTTCAAAATAGTTTTTTTAATAAACAAAAATACAAAATAAATCTGCACGAGGGCCAAACAAAAAGGTTTCTAAACACAAAACAAAAAACTTACAAGAATAAGGCTTCCAGGCTGGGCGTTGCCTTCACTGGATTCAAAACTTACAAAACAGCACACAGACAAACAGTTGCTTCCTCTCCTTCTGGAACTCTCTCTCTAGCCAGGGCCTTTCCCCTGGCTTTTATCCCCTGTGGCTGGAGCCCAATTAATCAATAATTGCTGATTATTCAATTAGGGCTCCAGCCACATTCTCACATGTTTTCCTGGTAGGGAGGAATTTAACCCCCTCCCTGCCAGTCCCAACCATGTTCATAAAGACGGGGCAGTCTCCAGTCACATATCCCCCCCCTTGTGCCAAGCACAACATGGCCTAAATGGCCACCTCCCCCCTCAGTCTCAGTCCCGGAAGAGGGGGAAGCACAGTGTCCATAGGGGGGGGGCCATGGTGGGAGGTCCGGCACCCCCCAATTCTTCGTGGCCGGCAGCTCCCTCTTCCGGGGCTCCGGCCACACACTATTCTGCCGCGAAAGTGCAGCTGGGGGAGCTGGTCTCCTGACCTCCCCCTCCCCCTTCATGGCCGGCAACTCCCCTCCGTGGGGCTCCAGCCACAGTGTAGCGACCCCAGGCGAAGCAGGATCCCTGGCAACCCCAGGCGAAGCAAGATCCCCAAAGACCCCAGGCGACAGCAGCAGCAGCGGACCCGCGGGAGGCGACGGCAGCAGCAGCGGACCCTCGGGAGGCGACGGCAGCAGCAGCGGACCCTCGGGAGGCCCGGCTCCCTCTGGTGGCGGAGGCGGGAATGGCGGCGCAGGTCCTTCCGGCGGCGCTGGACCCTCTGGACCCCCTGGCGATGGTGGACCCCCTGGTGACGCTGGACCCTCTGGCGATGCGGACAGGCAGGCAACCCCAGGCGATGGAGGGAGAGACAGCTCCGGCTGTTCCCCCTCTGCTGGCGGTGGAGGGAGAGACAGCTCCGGCTGTTCCCCCTCTGCTGGCGGTGGAGGGAGAGACAGCTCGTATTCTTCCCCTGCGGGTCCCTTCAGCCCTGGGCTTGTGGGCTTACCCTTCTCGGGCCATGGACGCACCGACTCCTCCCGCTCGGGCTCCTACCTCTCGGGCTGTGGACGTTCGGGCTCCCCTTCTCTGGGCGACAGCAGCGGCCCCCCTTCTGGCTCTCGGGACGGCGGCTCCACCCCCTCTGGCTCTCGGGACGGCGGCTCCACCCCCTCTGGCTCTCGGGACGGCGGCTCCACCCCCTCTGGCTCTCGGGACGGCGGCTCCACCCCCTCTCCAGACTCCTCCTCCACCTCCTCTCCAGACTCCTCCTCGTCTGGCTCCCAGTCGAGCTCTCGACACCCGTTCTCCTCATGCCCGTACTGGCAGCAGTGAGCGCACTACTCCTCTACTTCACTGACGGGAGCCCCTCCCATGTCTACCTCCAGGTAATCCAGCACCATGCTGGCGATATCCTGGAGGGAAACCGGGTGGTGCCATCTCTCCCACCTCTCCCCATCTCGACGCCACAGCGTGCGGATGGCTATGGGAAGGTCGTGGGGGAGGTCTGCTTCGGGGTGCACCAGCCACTCCCAGGATCTCCCACGATGGTGGTGAAGGCGGTGATGTTGGAAGTGGTGGGGTGGCTGCCGAGGAAGGGGTTTGCAGCTGCTCCTGGTCTGGGTTGTAGGGGCATCCTGCCCAGCTGTAGCCATCCGCCTCACAGCGCCCACACCAGTCAGCTGGTGGCCCATCAGGACAGGACCTCCACCGATGATCCTCCTTCCTGCACCAGGAACACCATGGGAAGAGGCTCGCTGGGTCCTCCCACAGGGTTTGGGGTGGTGGTGGCAGCTGCTGTTGCTTCTGTCGCTGCATCTGTCTGCTCTTTCCCATTTTTTTTTTTTTGGAAAAAAAACTCCCAAAATTAAAAAAAAAAAAAAAAAAAAAAATACTGCCCTGAGCCTCCAGGTGGCGTTATCCCACTTCTGAGCACCAAATGTGACAAGGATGACAGAGGTTTGAGACTCCGAGACAGTTTCGAAGTTCAAAATAGTTTTTTTAATAAACAAATACAAAATAAATCTGCACGAGGGCCAAACAAAAAGGTTTCTAAACACAAAATACACAAGAATAAGGCTTCCAGGCTGGGTGTTGCCTTCACTGGATTCAAAACAGCACACAGACAAACAGTTGCTTCCTCTCCTTCTGGAACACTCTCTCTAGCCAGGGCCTTTCCCCTGGCTTTTATCCCCTGTGGCTGGAGCCCAATTAATCAATAATTGCCGATTATTCAATTAGGGCTCCAGCCACACTCTCACATGTTTTCCTGGTAGAGAGGAATTTAACCCCCTCCCTGCCAGTCCCAACCACATTCATAAAGACGGGGCAGTCCCCCGTCACAGTGTTATTGAGAGTATTTAAAGTTCTAATAAATAAGCTTTTGGACAATGTTAAAGTAGTAAATAACAAGCTTTTAACTGGTTAAGAATATAGCTATTGGGTATTATTTTCCATTACAATAGGTAGATATACAGAGTCAGGATGTGCTCTTTTGCTGAATAATTTACCTCATAGTGAAGGTTGCCTGATTTGTATGTTTATGTATTCC
This sequence comes from Acipenser ruthenus, assembly GCF_902713425.1. Classification (NCBI taxonomy): domain Eukaryota; kingdom Metazoa; phylum Chordata; class Actinopteri; order Acipenseriformes; family Acipenseridae; genus Acipenser; species Acipenser ruthenus. Next base: position 91,276,578 of record NC_081189.1, on the reverse strand, counting down.
TACCAAAACTATGGCTTTAAAAAGGTCTCGTGCCAATATTTAATAAATACAAATCAATTGAGAGCAATAAGACCTTCCATTATAGGTTATAGCAAATACAAAGCTTTATAGCTGTAATTTATATAGCACCCTTTTAATGTAAACACAATTAATCTTTCCAATTGTTTCTTTAATAAGACGTGTCTCCAGACAAAATGTATCTATGAAACAAGTGGTGTATAGTGTAGTGATTACATCCTCAGTAATGTGATCAATTAAGGAATGTAAATTATATTAAGGCAGACCATGCAACTAATAAAGAAACATATATCAAGTGGAGACATTGATATTAAAGTGTACGACTTTAATTGTGGATGACCAGCGAAAGACTACCAAAATGTCTCCAGCAGTGATGATGAAAAAACAAACAAGTCTTCCTGTGCTGGCCATATGTCACAACATTATTGCCTTAGGACAGAAAGTACGAACAATCTTAACACTTGGCCTTGGGGTACAAATGCATCATGGTAGCAGACATCTCATTGATGTGCTACATAGCTTTGGATATTCTGTGTCCTATGATGAGGTTAGATGATTTATGACATCCATTGCAGAAGATCAGGTCTCAAAGAATTAAGACATAGATGTACCTCATGGAATACAAAAGGTCACTGCTGACCTACATTGATGCATCCACAGACAACTTTGATCAAAACGAAGATACTCTAGATGGAAAGTCTACCACACATTGCATGGCCATGGTACTATATCAAAGGTGTGGCATTCCTGATATTAACCATATCCCACGATCAAGCAGAAAGTCACTTGAAGGAGCAGCATATGATCAAGATGAATAATGGTACACCAAACCCCCACAAAAAAAAACAGAGTCAACTTCAATAGCTAACAACTCCATTGTTGCTGTGGATATAGATAGCTAATCCTATAAGGAAGCAATAGCAAATGACCTGGTTTTGAAGCTTGCACGGTGCATACATAAAGAAAACCAAGCCATCCCTGCATTGAATAGTTTCAACACTGCAACATCAGTTATACATCAGCCTCTGACAACAATTGGATATCTACCATTCCTCCATGCACCACCAACAGGCATCAGTGCCATCTATACAACCCTACTGAAATTGGTGGCCATGGAAGAATTAGGACAACCCCACATCCTAGTAACAGACTTGGCAATATACAGTAAAGCACAACAGATTCTATGGAGCAAACCAGAAACACTTGATGGGATGCACTTATTGATGGCCTTCATTGCAAGCATTGGCAAACTGTTTGGAGATGGAGGTCTCTGGCACCTTCTTACTGCAACAGATACATACGCAGAGTCAACAGCACATCTTATGCTTCAAGGCAAACAACTGCCTAGGGCAGTGAGGGGAATCATATTGGTACTTTATGCCAGTGGCGTGCCATCAGGATCTTCAAGGTATTCTCTGCTGACCAGACAGTGCCAAGTAAACCGTCAGTCAAATGACATTACGTTGCCTCGCTCACTTGCGTAAAGTGTGCTTACTTCTTATACTATGAAGCATACTACTCTATTATTTGTTCATTTGTCCGACGCCTTTATCCAAGATGACTTGCAGGGTTTACTAGAGTTTAAAAAAAAAAAAAAGTCTAGGGATTTCCTGAAGGAGATGTGATCAGCCAATAAGAGATCTGCATTTCCCCCGCATAAGTCTAAAACGACCAGACGCTAGAAAAAAAAAACAAAAAACAGTTGAGGGTATTCTCCGTTTCAGTTGAAGGGCTTGAGTGAGTTTAACCAATAGGCGAGTTGAAGAATGTCTTTTTTCTTTTAGACAGGCGACCAATCAGGAGTGAGCAGAGGCGAGCCATAAATCTCCCAGGGTATTCTGCCTCACTTTAAGGGCCTGCTTTAGCAACCAATGGGAAAGTCAAAGCTCTGACAGCTGACCAATCATTAGTGAGCAACCCCAAAACATGAATATTCCTCGGTTAGCACTGCAGTTAGGAGGATAGCTGGATTAAGCACAATATTGCTTATAAATATACATTGATAAATACAAATACCTTTACAACATTTAATTATTTAGAATCTTATTTTACTAAAATAAAAAAAAGAGAAAATGGAGACATCATAGTCTATTTGGTTACGAATCCTTTTCCAAGGAAAACTCGCAACGACTCTGCTACCCCAGTCCATTTTGTCACGGCACGCCACTGCTTGATGCACTATCTCAGTTAAATCTGTCCTCAGCAAAGTCATGGTCTGAAGCACATGGTCTTGACTGGCTTGATCCTGATATGGCACAAGGATTGAAAGACTTGCAGAACACCCTTTGTAACAACATGCTCTGAAAGTTGCAGGTGTTGCCGATACAAAAATCGGGAAGTTTCAAGCAGCAGGAAGAGCTCAGTCATCTACATTCGCTTTCTGGGACAACTTCATAGAAGCAGCTCACATCATGTTGAGATTGCCAAGAGCAGAATGAAAGGCAGACTTTGACCTACATCTCAATACCATTGTTTCAATACAATAATGTGATCTCTTAACAATTGTAAGTCACCCTGGGTAAGGGCTTCTGCAAAGAAATAAATAAAAATAATATCTATGTATCAGAGAATAAAACGGGAGGCTAAACAGCCAAACGTCTACAAGAAGATTAAATCTGGTGGTTTTGTTGTATGCCAATCTGAAAAGTGAAACTTCAACTGTGTTGCTACTGACCAAGCACTGGAGCAAACATTTAAATCATGAGGCTAAAAGTCAGGGAGGAGTGATTGGCTTCACCTTAAGAAAAAGGAGCACTTAAAACAATGGTTGCTTACAAGACACATAACAGGAGAATAAGCAGAGGCAATAAAATCAATGTGTAGCTCTTCCACCTCCACAGAAGTAAATGGGACCCTGATCGCTCTAGGAAGGCGAGAGATCAGTCTGATGTAGCAAAAATTATTACCACCATACAGTGCCAGTATCAAAACCCATTTTACCTGGACACAGTGCCCAGTGAGCTAATCAACATTGCAACAGGACCAGTTGCAACAAAGGAGGTTGAAGAAAGTCTACTAGCATCACTGGCATTAGGAAAACGTCAAATGCAGACCTTCATTAAAGAAAGATAAACTGGAAATAGCCAAACAGCACATTTCTGGGATATTCTGCCCTGAATTAGACAGACATTCAGCGACATGAGGAAGACATTACATCCAGACAAAAGCTTTTGATAAACTCAGGGGTGCTTTTTCGTCGCCTTTTTGCAGTGTCCAAACAAAGGATATTAATTTGAAAACTGTGCTGTCATATGAGCTTGCTGCAGTACCACCATTACTGTTCAATGATGGTTCAATGAGAAAAGACAACTAAATCTGGATATGGCCAAGAAGCTTGAATCAGTCTGTGAAGAGTTACATCAGCTACCTTCAATGTCAACGGATAAGACCAGTTCTAGTGCATACATCATTGATGGAATGGCAGTATTGCAGTCCATGAATGAGGCTTACATCAAAACATTTGATGAAATTGGAAAGAAGGTCCTCAGCAGGCTACTACAGACCCTTGAGACAGCAAATTGCTACTATGATGTTGTCACTGTTTGATTGGTATGACCAGGAGAAGTCAATCAAAAGAATGGAGCACGAGAGTTGGGGTGCTGGCGAGACAACATCTAGCCACCAAATTTCTGGGAACAAGACTTGTGCCTAATTACAAGTTGCTCCTGAAGGGCTCTGCCAACAAAGCTGCACTTGCTGAATTGGTAAGCATCTTACTTCCCAGGCTCTTTTACATCTTTCAGAAGGTAAATCCATTGTGATTGCTGGTGGATTTGCTGATGGAAAACGTGTGATGCACCTGACATATTCCGGTGGAGCTGCTCTGAAGAATATGTTTCCTACACAAGAGGAGGCCGACACCAGAATAGTGCTTCATGCCATTAGCCTGAGCAAAGACCACTACAGGGTTGTAGTGCGGTATGATGACACAGATGTTTTGGTCATCCTGACCTACTTCTGTCAAGGTCTGCTGGCACAAGAGGTATATATGCATGCTGGGCATTCTGGAAAAATTGTCACTCAGGAGGGGTTTATTCCAATTCACACTATTGCAGCAAGCCTTGGTAATGTGGTGCCAAAATCGCCTGCCTGCTGTTCATGCTCTAATAGGTTGTGACACCACCAGTGCCCTCTTCAAAATTGGGAAGCGGACAGTTTTCACTAAGTTGCTTAAAAATGCAGATGCCCTTAAAGCCCTATTAGAGTTTGCCAAGTTTTTGCAAGATGATGTTTTCTCCATTGCCCGACATTTTATGCTAATGCTCTATGGTAAAAATAGCAAACAATGCACCACACTTGAACAGCTAAGGTACAGCATGTCAACCACTACTGACATATCAGCTGCTCAGCTACCACCAACTGAAAACGCATTTAAGCATCATGTTCTTCTGGCTCAGTACCAGACTGCGATCTGGTGTCACAGTCATAAACCTAACTTTGACATTGCATATCCTATTGGACAGAGTTGGGAATTAGATCAGGAGGGATATCTGCAACCAAAGATGTTCAATGGAGAACCTGCTCTCATTGAAGTGAGGGAAATTACACATCTGTATTCAAAAATACTGTGGAGTAGCTGAGCAGAATGCATAGCTGCTCTGATCCCTGATGTAACATTGTATTACTAAGAGCCAGTTGACAGGTCTTAACCAAGCAATGCACATCAATTCCCAATAAATATCAAGCTAAAACTAACAAGTAAACCATCCTGCCACTGCCACCAAAATGCAATCTCTTTTACTGTTATCTCATGGTACCTTAAAATAAAGACTGGAAACTGCAACTGTGTAACCCCTTAGCTCAATACAGATGTAAAAGTTGCCAATTAACATTTCCCAGTTTCTCTGGAAGCAGTATTTGTTGACATTTACAAAAGGTAGCCTTTCACATTTAGAAAAAAAAAAAAAAAAAAAAAAAAAAAATCAGCATTCTTGCTCATCTGTGTTAATTATTCCACCAGTTCTTAGCCAGATACAAGACCCAAATATGATGGGAGCTCAGTATCGAACAGAAGAGCACCCTCTATATTGCAAATACAGTACGTCTGTTTCTATAAAAGACTCAATGGAAGAATACTGTACATATAGAAATACTAAAATAAACTTGATGGCAACACAGATTAAAGGACACAATTAAACTAATTTATTCACCAGGTATATGCAAAATGGGTGTGATCAAGTGGCTTACAGTGGTGACGTCACGGACCAGAAACAGACTCAGGAAGTAGGGGGTAAGGCTGAAACGCTACGGCGTTCAGCCTTTTATTAAATAACAAAAACAAACAAAGAGATTTAAACAAAACACCACAAAACAAAAAGGCGCGTTGGCAAAACAAACAGTAACTAACAAGTATCGTGCTGGTTTTTAGCCAGCACGTATCTCGTTCTACAGACTTGCGTCTCTCCTCTGACACTCTCTCTCCCAGTGGGGACAGCTGCAGGTTCTTATATTCTGGCCGAGGGGTTAACTAGCTGTTAATTATTATCTTATTACCCCTCGGCCACAGTCTGTACGAGTTTAGTAAGGATGCGTGACTGTCAGCTCGTTAAATAATCAGTAGCTGATCAGTCATGCATCCTCACAGGGTTTTTTAAATACAAAAACAATAACAAAAATCGTCTTTCGTCGTAATAAACATAAATCATAATAAATAAATAATAAACAAAGGGGCGGGACACTCCGCCACAATGGGATATACAAAATAAATGAATTATCTAAATTAAAAATAGACATTATATAGAGTAGGTTGCAATTTTAGATATAGCACACATTTTGTGGATTGTTAGATGACTAAAAGGAAGCCTTTATTGTTGAGCGTACAAATCATTATACAATATTATCTTTTACTTTGTTCACCTGTTTTTATTGCATTTCATTATCATGTAACATGAATGGATGCTTTCAAAGCTACTGACATTCCCAACACAGTAAGTTAGAAGGTATCTATGGAAATGAAGATGGAGAGGTTAAAATCCCTGAGAAAGAGATTGAAGATATGTCACTACCCTGGTATTTTTAAAGTGTTTACACCTTAGCCTTGATCCACAGTTGATAGCTGGATTCTCAGAATGGTTCATTTTGATGGGTATGCAGCATTGGATGCCTTATGACAAAACAGATGGAGAAGGGGAAGTGACAGTGGTGATGTGGCTGATAAACTGGATGAACCTGTTTTCACACATTGATATGTTACTATGTGGACTTTTTCAGTTGGTTTGTCAAAGTGTAGTTGTCTTCATTTGAATTGGTTGCTGCTGGGAAGGTACACTGTTCCTATGTTAGTTTGATATACAGGCAAGACAGAGGCTCTGCGTATACACATGCTTGCGTATATAGTACCCCCAAAGCCTGATAGTTGCAACAAAGCCTGCAGCTAAAATGACTGAGGGAAAGCCAACAAGGGCTGAGTTCTGATGAAGTGCATAATAGGAACTATAGAAAAATGTACTAGTAGTAAACAGCCACCAGGGCTCATATTTTAGTATAATACATGATTATGGGATACTGCAGCTTTAATTTTGCATCAACTATAGGGTTGATTTGATCAACCTATACGCACGAGGATAAGCTAAAACTGGATTTTTTTTTTTATTATTACATTTCACAGCACCAGGGGATCTCTTCGATTGAATCAACCACTTACTGTAGGGGTAATGCAATTTACAGCGATTCTTCAGTGCTGTAAAATATTAATCAAATCAGTCCCGATGACTGTCACATGTATTCTGTTAGCACGAAACCATTTACTGCTACTTAAAACACAGAATGATATTTTGCATGCATCTATTTCCTACTTCTGCATGAATGTTTCCAAAAAGACTACTCATACCAAGAAGCATCAAAACGACAGAGACATTTTCAATTTCTACACATATTGAAACTGGGTTTTTTATCAATGTTGCTCCTTCAGAATATGTGCTTCAAAACTTACCATTCAAAATCCAAATGTATTCTTATAATTGAAAAAACAGATTAAAATACAACCACTCTACCAAAATAATGAAATAAACTGCAGTCTTCGGAGGTTATGGCCCATATACATAAGGGGGCGGTAATTTCCGGCCAGTTAAAAAAAATAAATAAATACCGGGCAGTATTTAAAATGTCATTTATAAAACTACAGGCTGGTTGGTAATGGTTTTAGAAGTGATTTTTAGTCAGATAGTTACCGAGGTATTTTACGTAACCAATTGTCAGAGGTATACAAATGAGCTGTGTCCCCTACTTAAGACATCAACACCGTCAGGTTACGGCTATGGGACATGTCTGGAGACAGGCAGCTTGTCCGAAATAGAGATGGATCAATTAAAAAAATAATTGATGCACACACAGGTGGTGGACGCAAGTGAGAGGTTAGGGTAGGTGCAATATATGCTGTATAGTATTTCTTATATATATATATATATATATGCACAAACCTTCCTGAAAAACCACCATAACCAGTAGAAATGTAATGTGTTGCGACAGTTTATGGTATTTTAATTTTGGTAGACAAAAAAAGAAATTATAGGCACTACAGCGCCTGGAGGTTCCAGTCATTTCTCATATTACATTTAAACTACAATTGTTAAATGGCAGAAACATCGGCTATGCTTTTATTTGTTACTGTATTCCTTCGGTTTGCAAATACCTGATCAATTCATTCAAGTACAATAATATTACATACAACAACATCTCAAATCTGTTTCTCATACAGTACAATACAAAAAGCTTATTATTAAAATAAATAAATACAGCTAGATTGAAAAATCCTGTCTGTCACACAATACTACTGTTTTGCAGCGAAATTGGATTTGCAATTTATTTGTAGTTACAACTTCTTGAACTAACAAACAATCCTGTTTGACACGAATATGTATTTTTCAATGTACAGCTATGGCCGAGAGTTTTACATCACCTAGAATTTTAGCAATGAGACAATTAAATAAATAATAAAAAAGTATATGAACATAATTTAGATATTTTATTTATCATGTAATCAAAGAAACTACAAAATTATATCACAAAAGTCTACCGGAAGCCATAATAGTTACAGTGTACAGTATGGTAGATTTCAAAATGTCATATTTTTCCATTTGTCAGTTTTTCGTTAAGTACATGGAAAACTACAAAGCAGTATGTAATTATGTTAACGTAACTATATTCAGCATGTTTCATTCAACTTTAGAAAGCATAATTAGTTAATTCTATAGGGTGATCCAAAATTTTGGCCATAGCTGTAAATAGTAAAACACACATGTATGTTGGGGGCATAATACTATATAATTTACTTTAAAATGACTTGAGCTTCCTCGATTGGTAGATGGAATACTATGAAAACACATGTAAAGCTAAGTAGCCTACTAGCTTTCTGTGCACGACAGTGATGAATATACTGTAGCAACGAAAAATAGACTGCGGTCAAGCTATCAGACGCGTTCAAATTCTTGGTCAAGCTATTAGCGCTAAAAAAATCACTTGCTTTGTCCACTGAAAATCTGACATGTGCATTTACAGTAGACCTCCTCGACTGTCAATGTAATGAATTACAAAAGATAAATTACTGTAGAATTCTGGAGAAATTACGTACCAAACTCAGAAAACAGCAATTGGTAAATCTGTCATTTTGGAGATGCAATAAATTTAAATCCCCCATTGTCCGTTAAAAATAAAACTGTACACTTAATACTCTTACTCCACTACCGTTATGAATTTCAAAATATAATACTGTACAATTTTGCACCAAAATTGGCTCAGACAGAAAAAAAAAAACATTGACGCAATAGATCAAATAAAATGAACTGGTTCATTACAGTGTAAATGTGGTTAACCTCAATAACAATAAAAATACTAAATAATAAAACTATATATGTCTTATCAGAAACAATGCCATGAGCCTATCTGGGGAAGAAGATTACCAAATGAGCTCATAATTCCCAAACCATTTACTAGACCACCGTTCATCAGTAACCATCAAATGTTGGATATTTTACAGCCACTTTATTGGCTCTCCAGAGATGAAATTGATGTCGTCATTCCTCCTGTCCAAACAGGTTTCCAAATGTCAGTGGTTTCAAATCTATGCAAAAAGATGCAAGCACACGTTGTAAGCTGCTTAAAAAGGTATGTAACCACATTTCCAGAATTAAGAAAAGAAAGAGAAGATGACATTTCAGTTCTAGCAATTGATATGCACTGTGTGCAGAATGGCACAACACAGAACTGATGTTACAATGCATGATATTTCAGGAATGGTACCATCCAAACTGCGTATCAGTACCAAATGAAGCACTGGATGAAACCAGTGAAATTTGGAATTGTTTTAAATGTGAAGCATTGTAAATGGTTTGCAGATCAGAAATCCCCCAAACAGAGATCTGACCAGGGATTTGTATTTGGTTGGACTGTTCCGTGATCCGGCGCTGCTGGCAAATATTGTAAAGAATCATTGTAAATATTTGTTCATTTATTTGAGACCGTCTGATACCACAAGGGAGTGTCCAAGACCATACAAATTATAGTTATATATAATTTTATCATAAATATTTTACCTGTATATATCTGTATTTAACTTGCATAATTTAGTTTTTATTATTATTATTATTATTATTATTGTTGAACACCTTTATTCTGTTTAATAAACCAATTGAGTTTTTGAAGAGCCAGTGTCTTAAAAGAGCGACCAGAATTATTCCGGGTTTAAAAGACATGTCGTATGCAGACAGGCTAAAATAAATGAATCGGTTCAGCCTTGAACAAAGAAGACTATGCAGCGATCCGATTCAAGCATTCAAAATTCTGAAAGGTATTGACAATGTCGGCCCAAGGGACTTTTTCGACCTGAAAAAAGAAACAAAGACCAAGGGTTACAAATGCTGATTAGATAAAGGGGCATTCAGAACAGAAAATAGGAGGCACTTTTTTTTTTTTTTTTTTACACAGAATTGAGGGTCTGAAACCAACTCCCCATTTTGAGGTTTCTCCTCTAATCAGTACTTTCTGTTTTCTACATGTTAACCACTCCCTAATGTGCATGCATTTCCTTGAATCCCTACTGCGTTCAGTTTGAGAATTAATCTTTTATGCGGGACTTTGTCAAAAGCTTTCTGGAAATCTAAATAAACCATGTCGTATGCTTTGCAATTATCCATTGTTGAAGTTGCATCCTCAAAAAAAATTAAGCAAATTAGTTAGATACAATCTCCTTTTCCTAAAACCATGCTGACTGGTCTCTCAGGATACTGTTACCAGATAAGTAATTTTCCATTTTGGATATTATTATGTAGTTTACATATAATAGAAGTCAGGCTTATTGGTCTGTAGTTACCTGGTTCGGTTTTGTCTCCCTTTTTGTGGATTGGTAGTACGTTTGCAATTCTGCAGTCTGTCTGTACAATCCGTGTCAGTAGACTGATGCATGATCTTGGTTAGCGGTTTGTAAATAACTTTTCATTTCTTAGAGTACTATTGGGAGGATCTCATCCAGCCCAGGGGATTTGTTTATTTGAAGAGCACCTAGTCCCTTTAACATTTCTGCCTCCGTTATACTAAAGTTACTTAAAACTGGATAGGAACAGGTCGACGTATGGCATGTTGCCCGTATCCTCATTTAAAATATTTGCTATTTTTTTCTCTTCGTCTATGATTTTGCCATTTGTATCTTAGACATTACCTCCTTTTTTAAACCCAACATCATCAAAAAGACAAAAAAAACAGGTCTCTAGTCATTATTTGAGGAGTTTGGTGATAAAACAAGTGATCAGGAGATGATTTATCAGTATGCACGACTATGAAGAGGTATGTGAAAAACACAGCGAACAAGGGGTGAGGTGGGGCTGGAGATGCAGTACTCAGTGTCCTGTTGATATGCAGGGCCTTTTAAACCTGTTTTACTGTGAAAAAAAATTTAAAACGGCGCGTCTAAAATAAACTGCGTGTGTGAAAATAAATTGGAACCGACGCACTGGAGATGCACTGAATAAATGGACCGCAAAGAGTTATTGTTCTTTTGCTGTTATAATATTGGAAAAACTTTTTGGAATTGGTTTTAGCCCCCTTAGCAATGCTCATTTCTCTCTCTCTCGCTCTGTTGGCCTTTCTAACTTCCTTTTTGACTTGCATTTGCAGTTCCAAGTACTCTTTCTATGTACTTTGTTCTCGGTCCCTTTTAAACGCTCTGTAAAGTGCCTTTTTTCTCGGAATATATATATATTTTTTTTTAATTAATCTATTCAACCATTTTGGTAATTTTGTTTTAAAATTTCGATTTGTCTACTTTTAGGGTGTCTGTTTTGCGCCTCTAGTCCTATATTTAAAAAAAACAACAAAAAAAAAAAAAAACAGCCATCCTTTTTCCATGGATGTTCTCTATTTTACTCCAATCTATTTCTGTTAGTTTCTGTTTTATTCCTTCATTGTTTGCCTTCCTAAAATTGTAAACCTTAGCTTTAGTCATTACTTTTGGGGTTTTAAAAAGCACTTCAAATGAGACCATGTTGTGGTCTGAGTTTGCCAATGGTTCTCTGACCTCTGTTTTAGTTATTTTGTCTTTGTTATTTGAAAAGACTAAATCAAGGCATGCCTCCCCTCTAGTCAGTGCCTTGACAAATTGCATTAGGAAGCAGTCATTTGTCATTTCCACCATTTCAATTTTGTCTATCGTGCTCCCCACCAGGTTTTCTCATTTTATATGTGGGAAATTGAAATCCTTCTCCTTTGCTGAACGCATTTCTAATGTCATTGTATTACAGATTATTTTGCTCGGTACCTGAATTTGGTGTTCTATAGCATGCCCCTATTATGCCCTTTGAATTTGTGTCCATTATTCTGACCCGTATTAATTCTGCGTTGTTTTTTTTCTTCCAGATATAAAACACTGAGACTTCTAGCATTTAGATAAATACATTTAATGGTTGTCTTACCTGAGTTGTTGCCCTTGTTTTGATTTAGTCTCCTTTCTGTTTTTTTGTTGATTTCTCCCCCCTTCATTTCTAGTTTAAATGCTTCTGAACCTCCTCGAGGATCCTTTCTCCGAGTAGATTGGTTCCCTTTTTATTCAAGTGCAGTCGGTCACACCTATATAGATATTCTTTGTTGTAGAATGCGGTCCAATGTTCAAAGAAGGTGAAGCCTTCCTGTGTGCATCACATTTTAAACCATGCATTTAGACGATTTATTTCCAGCTGTCCATATGCTCCTTTGCAAGGCGCCGGTAGTATCCCAGAAAATACCACAGTTTTGGTCTTGTCTTTTAATTTCCTTCCTAGCGCTCTGAATTTGTTTTGCAGAGATTTTGGCCTGCCTCTTCCAATGTTGTTTGCTAAATAGGGCCCACTGAGTGATATTTTATTTAGGTTAGCTGAAGAGAAATGTAATTTATTGCATGCTATTTTAGTTAGCTGAAGAAAAAGTATGATATAGCTGTTCATTTGATGAACAATGAGCTTACTTGCGAATAAGATGATGCGATAAAGTTGCAGTCATTTTTCTTCATTCTGAGAGTGAAATATTCAGTGTACCTTCAAGTTGCTCTTTTGCCAAAGTCTTTAGAAGTATCCTTCACCTTTAAGATTTATTTTTGCGCACCGTATGATACCGCATTCGTAGACCATGTTAAATCAATAAAAGCCAACGTGTGCGATTAAACGACTCATTATTAAATCGATTAGAACCCCTAATACATATATACATCTATGGCCAAATGTTTTGGATCACTCTATAGAATTAACACATTTTGTTTCATTAAGTTGAATGAAACCTGCTGAATAATGTTATGTTAACATATTGAATTACACATAACACATTGCAGATGTTCTGTATAAGGAAGAATGGGGTCAAACAAGATCCCAAGCACTTTATAAACCACTTTAACCTCTGAAATATTGCAACACGCCTTATGAAATACCTATCGTTTTGCATAGGCATTATTCAAATCACCCAGGGCTTTGAGACAATTTTCCAATGCCTCTATTGCACTTTAACATTTGGTCATGCTTTACAAAGCTTTATTCAGTTATCTACGGTATGTGTTACCATATTTCTTGACAAAGCTCTATCTATTTATGCAGAGGTAAATAACTTCCTTTCCACCATTTTGGCATCTGACCTTCAATGCTGTATTTGGGTGGTGACATTTCCTTTAACAAAACCAAATTACATCAATTAATAGGGGTACTTTTCACTTTCGGAATGAGTCAACCAATCAATAGCATAAAAGACTGAGAGAAGCTCTCATAACCTCTGTAATCATTGTACATTTACTGTACTATGATTAAGCAGAACATTACAATATCCAATGTCCTCCCTGGTATACCAATTTAATTATTTACCTCATTAAGGGAAAAGGTTTTTCCTTTTTTCATACAATTTTCTTAATTGTTTGTTGCCTCAGGGTAGCACCATGCTATATATATATATATATATATATATATATATAGTGGCAAATCCAGAGGTATGTACGCACGTGCTCAGATAAACAGTAGCAGATCCGTAAACAAAGTTCTACACAACACAGTAATGCGGTATAAATCAGGGCGGCACCTGATGTATTTATTTTCCACAATCCAAAGGCTGGTCAAAACACAAACAGGGTTTGGTAGACGTTTACAGGTTCTCAGCAAAGTCCAGGTTCAGGCAACAAGTCAGGTAGTCAAACAATCAAAGGTCGGTAATCAGAGGCAAACAGGTATTTAACAGGCACTTACTTTTCACTCTACTCACTCTCCCCCAGCACAAAGCGGTCTCCTTACTCCTTCACTAACCTGTTGTGGGCTGTACCTTTTTATGATAATTCATCCTTAATTCTGTGACATCATTTCCTGCCTTGAGGTGGTCTGGGAAATGAAGTTTCCCTCGGGTCGGCCATCTTACTTCCGGTAATGTGAGGTCATAATTTGCCAGCAAACTTGCCCTCACATACCTCCCGTTAATGACTCTACCCCTAGCATTATCACAAATATATATATATATATATATATATATATATATATATATATATATATATATATATATATATAATTTGGCCTAAAAACTCTAGAATACCTTCAAAAGAGCCTTAATAATGGTACAGTATTATATAAAAAAAAATAGTGTCAGTGTGAACTGGGCACAAAACCGTTGAGCAAGTCAATTAGCTAAGAATCAGAAGCCCTATTTTCCCAGATGGCAACAGTGCAGCTTCATAGAACTGCTGAAGTCATAAAAATGCTGTTGATGAAGTGGTACATATACCACCAAAAGCTAGGGAATTTCCAAACAGGACAGGTCACGCTAGCATGAACCACCCAAAACAGCAATTATGCTGGCATCCTGAAGCACACTGGATAATGATTTGCTCAGTAAGTGTTTAAATAGAGTTAACAGGGATGCGTCTGCTATGTTATTTAATAACAAGAAGTAGAAAACATGGATTATGTGTTTGTGATGTTGGTAGCTAGTTGTGTAACTGTAAATTATAAATAACTGCACTGGACCCTTGCCATTGCTTTTTTAAAAGAGTTTGGCTTGTAAAAACTTATGGAGACATTTGTCACTGTTTTCTGCCAATGAATCTGGCAACTCGTACATTGCCTAATTAATATCTGATACGTCCATGTGAAAAATATACTGGTACCAGACTCGTTCTGGACTCCAAACTGTGCCTGAATTCAAGGGAACCCTTTGGTTCCATATTTAAAGAGGGACTCAAACCTGGAACCATCTGGGATTCTCATCAATATAACTTTGACTAAATACAATTGTACAGGAACTGATACATTTACTCATTGCCCAGACTGACAATCTACCGCATGGCAGTAAGATGGTTGCCTTAATTTATGAGATTTATGAGCTGTATTTAACTGAGAAGCTGTGGGCTCTCCTTTTTGGGAAATGTGCGAGATTAGATCCTTTTTGCCTCCAAGAACCCTGCAAACCAGTTAATTCACTTTAGTTTAAACTTTGCCAAATGAAAATTAATTTCTGATCCCTCTTGTACTAAGTGCCAACAGGGTCCTGTAGGCACACATCTACATGTGTCTTAGTACTGTTCAGTAGTATCTAATTTCTGAACTAACTCGTTGCCATGGAAACCACAACTGAAAAGGATAAATGCTATGAAATGTACCCCCCTTTTTATTTTGTGCTTGTCTAAGAAAAAAAAAGTCAAACACTAATGATGTACTTAATTGGTATTCAATTAACTACTAAGTACTTTGACATCTAAATGATCGAATATCAGATATATTATATAGTTCACATGCAGTATTTTTTTCTGAATATTTTTTTCTTGCCCTGTTGTTGTTGTTGTTGTTGTATGTTAAATATACACTAAAGGAATATGTCATAATAACAAACTCCAAAATAGGTGGTGACATTTTTTTTTTTAACAATACTTAAGTCAACATAGCAACTGATGTAAACACATATGTAGTGATGAAAGCTAAAAGCATGACTTCTTTCACCTGAATGCAGACTTCAGAACAGCTAAGGATTTTCAAGGTATTTTAAGTTCTAAAATGATATTTTATATTTTTACATTTGAACACAATCTAACCTGATATACTGTTCTTTTGAATTTCAGTCACCTTTCTAACCAAAATGTGGAGCTAGAAAAAAAAGCAGAACAAGGTATTACCCTCCAATTTCAAGCTGTGTGCCACCTAATGCATCTCTTCCTGCTTTGCCACCTTTTTTGCCTTTTTGTGCTTAAAAACAATTTACCACATGGAAGGCTCCAGTAAAGGTTTGATCAGCCTTTACAAGCAGTGACTAAAGCAGCAGTTCTCAAACTTTTTGGGCCGTGCCCCCCTTTCCTCTTGTCTGTGGTACTTGATGAAGGCACCAGTCAGATGCACAGTGCCATCTAAAATTCTGACATGCCTGGAGGTGTCAGCATAAAGATTTTTTTTTTAAGTTAATATATACCGTATAACGGAAAATTTTGGCTGGTATTAAATTTGGCGGATTTATATGTTGGGGGATTTTTTTTTCACATCACGTTAACAAAAAAAAGGTCACAGTTTTGCATTTATACTTTTAATTCCACAAACATTTAAATACAAGTTTACTTAATTAAATGTCTGCTATTACAGTAACTAGCATCTACAGTGTAACTGCAGCAACCTGGAGGACAACAAAGAAAGCCTTCTAATCAGTTACAGTATTTATCGTTCTTATATGGCCCTTAATTAACAAAAAGTAAACTTATGATGCCGTAAGCATTTGCTGTCTCAGTTTTAAAACTATGGTTCACAACAACACAGTGGAACGATCACACTACTACCATGCAGTAATTGTAGGGCAATTTTGCGACTTGTGAAATTTTTAACAATAAAGCCCAAACGAAAATGATTATATTTGCTTCGAAATCATTTCAAACTGGTTAACAGTAACAAACTGGTAATCTTATCTAGTAAGCACTGGCAAAATCAGCTCAGTTTTATACAGTGCAAAACATTAACATTTTGTTTCTGGACTTTGCAATGCCTGCATTAATAGTCGTATATACAACATATCGACAATAATGATCAGCCATTTTGTTACAGACTTTCAACCAGTCTGACAAACAATTTTGGCTGTTACTTAAACCATTCTGAAAAAAGAACACAATTTTAACATAAAAAAGAACGGTCTTACTAGCAGGCAGTTTACACTGCCTCTGGGTTTCTGAAAAATGTCTACATTTTAATTTGTTATTGGAAAGCTTTTCACTGCAACAGAATGGAAGTTCCACTGCATCGTTTCTCAGACCTCTCTTCAAACTTACAACAAAAAACCTTCAAATCATACTCACTGCTAAGAGTAACATGCAAGTGAAGCAATTAATCTAAGCATGTTCTGCAACCAACCTTCAAGTCTGTTTGCAAGAGCACCTTGGTTGTTCTTCAGCTTTTTTAAACTAAATATTTTTTACGGAGAAAAATATTCAAGCACTACATATGCAGAATATTTTAGATGTTTTTAGACAGAACCGTGCTTAAATGAGCGTGTTATTTTAAAGTTTAAGGGCAGCAGTTGTGGAGTAGTGGTTAGGGTTCTGGACTCCTGACAGGGGGGTCGTGGGTTGTACGCTTGAGCAAGGTCCTTTACCTAGATTGTTCCAGTAAAAACCCAACTGTATACATGGGTAATGTATGTAAAAATAGTGTAAAAAAATATAATGTAATTGTATGTAAAAATAATGTGATATCTCCTGATGGCTTGGACCGTCCAGTTCTGTCAATTTTCTTCTCTTTTTATGATTTCAAAGCGAATAAACCTGGCTTGTTTTGTGCGGATGTCATGTTCATACCTTCTGTAGATACTAGTTCTGTCAGCACAGCGATTGCCCAAACGTTTGCAAAGTACCAGTTAACTTGGGAAAATGTGGCCTCAAATGTGGCACAGATTCTTATTATACATGCCAGAGACATTAAACTTAATCAGAAACCAAAACTGTTACGCATCATATTCCACATGTTAAGTATGTATCCTGAGATTTTTTTCCCCCAATTTTTACTGATGTTTCAATTAAAAACAATTTACCCATTTTATCTGTTTTTTTATATTTGCAAAATAAAAACCGAAAATGCAGAACACTAAATACAAGTAAAGACAGCAATAGGGAGTGTCAGATAAGAAGTGGTGCTAAGAACATAGTTAAATATATATATTAAATGTAGTCAATTAGTGAGTAAACAGTGTCATGTTCATTTGTTGACAGAGTAATAGCAACACAAACAACGAGAAAGCACACATTTGCATAATAAGAACACTCATCCTATAATGTTATAGTGAGAAATTAAACAACAACTAATGGCACATGGAATGCTGAATTAATTAACCAAAGGTTGGCCACGTTTTTGTTGTATGTTGATACAGTAATCTGTGGATCACAGCTGAAGAATAAGAATATGCTATATAAAATGTAACTGTGGCTTCATGGCTCAACATGGTTTATCCAACGCCCAAGATAAAGCTCTACAGCTTAGGGACATCTTATAATCCTTCCATTAGCAAATAAGTTTATTTAATATATCATTTATGTCACAACAGTTTGGGACTGACAAAATGCTGGTTTTAAGTCATTCTTAAAACATTTAATTACAAATGTATGCACAGAATCAAAAGACAGTATTTTGGAATCTCTTCAGAAACACACCTATTGGAGTAGTGGTTAGGGCTCTGGACTCTTGACCGGAGGGTCGTGGGTTCAATTCCAGGTGAGGGACAGAGCTGCTGTATCCTTGAGCAAGGTACTTTACCTAGATTGCTCCAGTAAAAACCCAACTGTATAAATGGGTAATTGTATGTAAAAATAATGTGATATCTTGTAACAATTGTAAGTCGCCCTGGATAAGGGCATCTGCTAAGAAATGAATAATAATAATAATATAAATAGTCGGCCCACTGTGACCATTTTGATCCAGTATACCTGTCTAAGAAATGATGCAGCTGAGAAGGTCCAGAGGGACACATCAATTGTCTGGGGTAATAATTACCAATTTCTTACCAAAAGTCATGCAGTCATATGGGATTATGGGCATGTATCTGTGCAGTAGTCACTTAATTTCCTGTTGTATTTTCCACTCCCTCTTGACCAAATAAAAAGCATTCCCTAAATCAGGAAATGATGCATTTTAATAGCCTGATAATTGTATGCACCTGAAGCAAAATGAAAGTATAGGGGAGTGAGACACAGAAAAGAAAACTGTGCTTTTCAATTTTCAAATGCAAGTTTAGAACAATTTTCTTTTGTTTTATAATTTAATGCAGACCCCTTAGTTAGAATAAGAATATTTCAACTTCAAACTTCTTCTCATAAAGACCTGTAAGGAAAGCTTGCAATTACATCTAATTGTCTTAACTTGCGCACAACCCTTATCATAAAGGTTGGTCCTGATTACTCTTAATTGTACTAGAACTCGTCAGTAAACCATGGAAAATAGAACTCCCCCCCCCACCCCCCCAAAAGACTGCAATCAAGTACTTATGCTTCAAGCAAAGCATTTAGAACAAAAAAAAAAAAAAAACACCACATTGTATACCCATGAAAAATACATATTACAGAAAATGTCTATTGAGATCTTACAAATTATTATTATTACTATTTACGTCTATTTAGCACAATCAATTACAATTATTTTGTTTGATTATGTTGTAGTCTACATTTATTTTAGCTTTTCAAGATCTAACACGTTTTCTTTGTGAGCAAAAAATGTCTCAAATTAATTGTTCTTAAAGGGTGCATCAGCACTGCATGAAAGATAAAACATAAACTATCCCACCTTGCTGTTCCGAATTATTTGGTCATTGTATAATAATCCGTATGTGCCTAAACATCTGCATAATGCCACACTGCTATGTCCAAAATCACTGTTCTCGAGCATCTCTTCTGATCTCTTCCGCATGTACCCTCACATGTGCTCTGAAACATACCGGCGCATGCCCAATGAAGCGCTGTATAACCTATAGTACCTCCATGTGGAAACACACTAGTCTGTGTGACAAACATGGTCCGTCTAATTTTCCATAAGGAAGGAACTTGTACCTGCTTTCGTTTCATCAGAGGAGATTAATTTGTGGATTCATTGTTAACTGATGGCACCTGGATGTTAGCTTTTTGCCATCTACTACTTTTATATATAGCATAATCTATATATAAATTCACTTGGAAAAAAAACCTTGCTTGTGAAACACATCAGTCTTCATCTCAATAAAGATATTCTTCAGCTGGAAATATTGAGGTGCAATTGTTTTATTTTGATGTTTTGTTGCTACAATTGCACACCTCGGATGTGATAAACTTTCCCTTGTTTTTGAGGGTTTGGAACAGCAGTCTTTTGATCGTATTAGAGTTATATAAAACTTACACAAAGACATGTACATCAGCCCCAATAGCATGCTCTGCATGGCTTCTTAATTTCCTTGACAATCTTGTGTGGATTTACCAAGATAGATGTGCAAGTAAAGGTGCAACAATAAATCCACTTTGATGAAAAGCTTCTTTCTTTCAAGCAGATTCAAACTCACCTGTCTAAATCCCATTTTAGCTACTTTGCCTTTAGCTGTATTAAACCTGTCTCTCAGTAAAATGGAAGGCCTTCCTGTTTATTGAAAGCACAAAGTAAAGGTCTCCACACACCAGACGTGATGCTATTTTTTAATTGGCGATGAAACACTTTCGCAGCGACATGACCATGCTCACCAGAAGCGACACAGAGGTGATGCGTCAGGTTTGAAAAATGCCAGATCTATACAACTTAAATTGCTATTGACAAAACGATGATCAAGACTGGTACGTATTCTTCAAAATGGTCTAGTAATTATGAGTGTCTTCTGATGGTATTTCAACACATATGGCAATAAATAATAAGTACCAGGCTTATCCAGTTTCTTCCAAATGGACTCCCATATATTGCATTCAAATCTATCTTAATTGCGATGACCTTTGTCATAAAGCTCTTTAAGAATACCAGCTACAGTGCCCTATGGCTTATATGGCTTATATTAGATAATTTAAGATATGAAGGGCTTTTCTTTATTAGGCTCCTAAACAGCACTGCTATAGACAACAAAAAACATTTACAACACTGGATCTGGCCTAGCACGAGAGGACTAATAAAAATAAACAGTTTCAACACAAATTTACAGCTCACAATGGGATAGCAGTTTCCAGATTCGAATTTTAACAGGTTTATATTGTCACACTGTCCTGCTTGTCACTATTAAGTCATTTTCTAATGTAAACATTTTTCATTTATTTTTGCGCCTATACCCTGCAAAATGCTATACAAAAGCAAAATGCCAATACTGCTTTAGACTGTGTGGTCCATTGTTTATTGAAAAGAGCTTGTAACCAGGAGGTCCCCAATTCAAATCCCGGCTCACTCACGGACTCACTGTGTGACGTTGAGCAAGTCACTTAACCTCCTTGTGCTCCCTCTTCTGGGTGAGATGTTGTTGCAAGTGACTCTGCAGCTGATGCACAGTTCACACACCCTAGTCTCTGTAAGTTGCCTTGGATAAAGGCGTCTGTTAAACAAAGCAAATAATAAAATTAAATATGTTTGTTTTTTGATAGATTGTTGTAATTTACTAGAAATGCAGTATTTTGCTTTATCAATGTTTGTCCTTAATCTGTTACCTTGTAGTGTGTCAATACTTTTGTCTGCAACTGTACATTCTCTTAAAAATCTACAATAAATAACAGAACAGGGATGGCAAGATTACCTAGCACTGAAGTAAGCCCAAAATGAGCAATCAGGAAGGTAAAAATAAAAAGGTATATATTACCACGAGAAGCAGCGAGAACATTTGACTACATACAGTATTACTAATATGACAGGTCCTGCAGTATATCAAAGTCCTTTCATGTCAGAATTTTACTTGAACTTACTTTACAACCTCTGTAGTTCATACAAAATCTCAATCCCCTAGTGACGTAACCCAAAAGCAACCCAATTGAAATACAGCAAAGCACGAATATATATTGTGTTTTGGTGCGGACGGACGAAAGCCATCCGTCATGGTTTACTATTTGAGACCGGCGAAAAAGTCGGTCTCAAAGTGTAGCTGGTGTGGATGGAGTTGAATCCCCATCCCGGTAAAGCTTGTGGGAATGTGGCTGGAGCCTTAAAAAAGGTTGTTGTTTAATAGGCAATTAAGGCTCCAACCACAGATATAAAAGACCCACTCCAAGTTCATTATAGGGAGGGTGTTCTCAAGTCGAGAACGAGTGAGGAGGTAATTATTAAAATAGAGATAACAATTGCTAGACATGCTGGCTTAAAAAAAACAGTACGATACTTGTTTGTTTATGTTTGGCCAATGTGCCTTTTGTTTGTTTTAAGATTTAATAAAATAACTGAACTACTTCCCGAGTGTGTTTCTGGTCTGACATCACCCCTGCAACCATACTGTTCACAGTACCATATTCTGATGATGTAGCACTTTCTAACACAACACCGGCACTATAGTCCAGATCACGGATTCTAACAAAGTGAAAAACAAACTTGAACCTTATCTATAAACTTCAGGTACATTCAAACAGTATTCTAATTCCAAAAGAAAAGAAGATAGTGACAAGTTGAAAAAGGCATGCAAATAGAAAAATCTAGCTAGAAAAAATAAATAAATCTTTTTTTTGTATTTATTTATTTTTATGTGTGCATTTTTCCTGAGGGATATCAGACAACTTCCATTAGGGAACTTTTCCCCCACTACTACCACTAGTTTAATGAAAATTGATTGTTTCAAGGACTCATGACTCAGACCTGGACTTGAATGATAGTGACTCGGACGCTGATGACTCGGACTCAAGGTTTTAGGTCTCGACTACAAGTTTGATAAATACCACTGCTAATAAAATGTTAAATTCCGATCTCAAGTCCAGAATCAATAGATACAAAAATAATAAATCTGAATTTTGCCTATCACATGACACTGGCAATATTACTAATGTGTAAAGACATGTAATATTATTTAAAATGGGACCGGTCGCAGACATGAGATGAAATCAGCTGTAAAAATGTTTGTTTTTCTAATCTGACTAGCTAAGCTAATGCCGTCAGATTCAAATCTCCCTACTTACCCATATGTCATTATTACCGGGTGACCAGACGGCTCTGTGTCACCAGTGAGACACTTTTCTTCCAAAGACACTATTTGACATAACACCTGGACAGGCTGAGACAGTTCAGACTCCCATCATCACCAATGCATAATAGACAGCTGTGTAGGGTTATTCATAGTGTGTGGTTTTCAATAGGCTGGCTTGTAGACATTAAACATCGATCCTCAAATTTAAAGCGGTCATTTAGCTTAGAGTAACATTCTTCCTTAAAATGCATTATTCATTTAGTACAAATATATTGGCAATTTAAACTATGAAAGCTCAAAATCAGCAGAGGCGTAAAAAAAAAAAAATCCAAGATGGCCGCTGGATAAATAAAGAAGCTATATATTGTGCGTAAAAAGATATATATATATATATTTTTTTTCACCTACATCACTTCCTGTTTCAAACGACTAAATAAGGGGAACTCGTTAATCAAAATGCATGTTAACGAGAAAGAAAAGTGAATGGAAGCATAATTCACCGTTATGGAAACTACAAGCATACAGCAAAACATCTCTTAATATCTGCGGGCAGCAGCTAAATGGAAATAAAATGGGCTAAAAATCTGACAGCACAGAAAAAAAATTTACTTTATTTTTTGGACAAGAGGTGGGTATATATCTATATTGGTTGGAATTTATTTTCTTATGTTGACATCTACTTTTGTATGTATTTTATTATGCATGATTGAAGGTTTGAAGTGCCATTTGTATTTGTTAGTTATTATACATGTATATCATGTATGTAAATTTGATATAAATTTATTAAGCTTTTAAAATTATGATAGAACTCCCCAACCCAATACACAATTTGTTTATAGTTCATTGTTCGGTGAATTCCTCTAATCATGCATTTTCTCTGGTACTGTTTGCTCACCTCCGAGATAAATAAACTTATCAATAGAAGTAGCATCGAACATTTACAGTATTAAAAGAAGATGTTATAATATGTGCATACAGTCATGTGAAAAAGGTGAATGTACACTGTACAGTCTGGGGGGAGTCTGACAATATTACAATTACGGTCACATGCCATTCATGTCCGTGGCGATATGTTTTGAAAGCAAGCCCCATATTGCACTTTTTAACTGACACGAAATGTTTACAGAATACTTAACACAACTGCTATTAGGACCATGCTGCATGATGTGTTTATTATTAATAGCGTTATAATTAAACTATACCAAATCACGTTTTTATTTACAACATGTTTTTGCTGACTTTATAAGCATTTGGGCGACACAGGATAGGATACCTTCATTGTAAATAAAAAACGTGATTTGGTATAATTTAATGACAACGCTATTAATAAATGCATCATGATTATAGCAGCAGTTTTTAAGTATACTATAAATATGTTGTCTAATTGTTAAAAAGTACAATGTGGGGCTGTCAGGTCTTGTTTTCAAAAAATCTCGCCCCATTGTTCCAGGCTTAATACAAAGTGGTAAAACAAGTGAACAAATCTCATTCATAACCACAAGTATATAAAAGTTCCCATAACTACAAATATTAAATTATCTAGGTAGTCTCTGTATCGTCTGTGTCACAGCCACGTCTGTTCATTTTTTGTTTCAAGGTGAGTTCGTCTTTTGTTAATTAAAACCCTCCTTTTCAAAGTGCAAATGAACTCCTGATAAATTACAGCAATTAATACGGATTTGCTTTTAAATTCCCACACAAACAAAATAAATAGTCGAAAGAAGCACTGCTTGTTAAGATATTCACATTATTTGGTAACGCAACAATTTCGGAAATCACGTTAGCATGATTAAACAACAAGATAGGCATAACAATCTCTTGAAAATGCCAAAATCAATGCTACACAACAATTTGTTGATAAACACTGGAGTTATCATTTATTAACTTTTGAAAATCCTGCCCTTTGTTTCATATTAGTTATGAAACTGTCATTTCAAAATCACATATACCATGGGAAACCCAATTTAAAATCTGTACATGGTCCATACAATTTTTCAAAACAGAAGCCTGGTTATATACAAGCACACAGAGTGATTGCACAATAACATGTTGACTTTAAAAATAAATACAATAATCATTACCTGAGTGATATAATGTTGCCATGCTAGGTTTTGCCTAGGGCGGCAAGTTGCCTAGCACCGGCCCTGTCTAAGCCAGTCAGAAATGATCTCTACAGGATATCACTGCATGCACCAGATGCTACAGAACAAGGCTAAAAAAAACAACAACTTTTTTTTTTAAAAAATTGCTTTTAAAGCCCTGGACACAAACTTCTTCTATTAAATACCTTTTCTAAGTTTGGTCCTACAGGCTTCCTCCTTCCAGTTCTTAGTCCTTTCACAGCTACCAGAATGACCATTTTTCACCTGCTTATATTCCTGCCTGCTAATTGCAACCAGGTGTACCTAATTAAATTGAGCCAGGTGATTCTAATCCTGGCTCCATGAAACACTGATACAATCAAACACAAACCAATTAACCTTTTTATAGGGATTCGTAACCCCTTATCATCATCTTGTCAACCTTCACAGGATATAACTGGTACAGCACCAACTTTCTGAGTGAAGACAGCAGTC
The DNA here is from genome assembly GCF_902713425.1 of Acipenser ruthenus. NCBI lineage: Eukaryota > Metazoa > Chordata > Actinopteri > Acipenseriformes > Acipenseridae > Acipenser > Acipenser ruthenus. The sequence goes on along the minus strand of NC_081189.1, from coordinate 91,251,448 downwards.
CACCTGAAATAAAATAAGTGCACCAGCAACTGTCAAGAGTAGAGACATAACAGTAGATGAGGAACAGATAAATGAAATAGAAGAAAACAATGATTGAAAAAATACTAAAAAAAAAACTACAGCATGGGCTGTTAATGTACTTATGGACTTGTTTAAAGAAAAAGATATGGACATTCATTTTAAGGAAATAAGTAAAGAAAAAAAAAAGTCTCCACAACATAAGGGAATTTTATGCCAGTGAAAGAAGTTCAACTGGGGACCAGTATTCAGTCTCCAGTTTTATAACGCTGAGCTGGACTAAATAGATATTTTAACAGTAGAAGTTTTAACATCTCTGCTGACAGCGAGTTTAAAACCAAAAAGAACATATTCCTGTCACTCATGAAAACTTTTAGAAAAGCAGATAAAGACAAGGCCGGACACCCCCCCCCCCCGGAATTACCGGCCTGGATTTGAAACGTTTGCGGGAAACTGAGGCACTGTCCCCTGACACCACGGTCGGATTGGTGCGTAAAGTCTGGTTTGATCTTCAACTTAGTCTGGCACAACTTGACGTGAGGGTGTCTGACAACTAACAAAAACATCTTGAATATGTGTGCCTCGCATATAATGAGTACACCAACTCATCTGCAGATACAGCTTCAGCATCAATGGCAGCTTTTCCCCTTACATCCTCTGTGTCATTTAAAACTCCGCCCATCATCAGTGTGTGTTCGGTCTTCTACTTTCTAGTGAGATGCCACTTTCGATGCAGAAATTCACAATAAACGGACATGTGCAATTTATTTGTAATAAGCAAAAAATATATTAAATTAAATTAAATTTGGGATTATATTACACTGTGGATGTATACACAATAAAAGTTTCTGGCTTTGTCTTAATTTAAAATGTGTTTTAATTATTTGAATTATTTTTCATCCCCCAAATGGCAGTTAGTTGTGTTATAAGTGGGATAAACCACTTCGGGCCGTGCAGTTCCGATGATATATACCACTTCTGGGGTGGTTAATATCATGGGAACCGCACGGCCCGTCATGGTTTACACCTTACATATAAACACACATACATAGAAGGTATTCCATTGGTTTGTATACACATGTCGGTGCCGATATCTTTTGAAAACAAGCCCGACGGCACCATAAGCATTGTACTTTTTAACTGTATTAGACAAAATATTTACAAAAAACAGTACTCAGCTGTATGAATGAGTCAGTGAGTCAGTGAGAACCAGAACCAGGGTTGGATACCGAAGAGTGAGTAAGCAAGTCGAAACAGGCGAGCAGCAGGAGTTCATTATTATTGAACAGAGAAGATTAGTCGCATCAGCAGTGTGTTCCAGGCTTTATCAATTGTAAGTCTTCTAATTCCTGATATTATTTTAAAAAGTTAACTGTTAAACTGTTAATTGCAAGGCTAGATTCACTGTCTTTCCTAACATAAATGTGATAAAATGTATAAGATAAATATACCACAAAGAGTCTGCATCTCCAGGTGGTGTTTTAAAAATAACATTCTCAAATAGTGTTTAATCCCTTTTCCTGTCTGTACCACTTGTATTTTATATGTCATCACAATCTTGATATAAAACATGTTTGCAAACTTTCTATACTTACGCTGCTCAATACTCACTCTGTGGTTCCCAAAGCCATGCTACAACAAATAGAGATTTGATGAAGCTAGGATTTTTGCTTATTGACATTTCCATCAGTTGTGTTTTTGGGGCGCAGAATTAAAAAAAAAATGCATATAATATTGAATATAATTCTGTAAAACACACATATAAAAACATGTGTTGCACACTATCATAATTCAATAAATGCTGAGAAAAAATCTAAATCTAAATTGAAAGCACAACCTCATAATGCACTATATATGAATATGTATCAAGTTGGGGCGTTTCACTTGAGTAAAAGTGGTCCCTGAAATCCAAAAACTAGGCGACTGCATCTATTCATTTCCTCAAAGTGAAATCATGAATCTGCTTCCATATACATAACACGGCATCTTAGTTGCTATTTATCCATTACAGTGAAATATTTATCATACTGAAATTAATCAATCACTTCTAAAATGTAACCTCCTGCTGCCATTGTCAATTACAATGCAAATTGTGTAACACAACAGTATCTACAGTTCTGATGATTGGCCTTGTAGAGTTTATAGTTTAAATGCATATATGTTTGGTCCCAATGGAGGACCAAGGAAAGGTTGGAAGATGGTGTTTGAAAATTGTTGGCCTTATTGCCCTGTATAGCTCAATTATCCACTATTTTGTTCAGTTTATTACCTATATAAAGAAAAGAAAAATAAAAGATTTGAAACAGTTAAACAATGTGATTTTTGTCCCACTCCATATGATCTCATGAAGGAGCAGCATTAAACTGCTGCTGTATCATAATGTTAGTTTAGACTGGTCATAGTTTTTGTCATGTCACAATTCACTTTTAAAAATAAATGAGTGAACCACATAATATTGTCTAATTGTTTAATGCAAAATAAATGCAGTGATGTTTTGGGATCAAACAGATTTGAAAGTCTTTGATTACAGATCTAATGTTTTCCTAGTTCATACCCAATTATACTGTGTATTATACAGTAGAGTACGTAGAAATACCAGGAATATATTTCACATGGTTGCAATGGTGCCTGGGAAAATGCCGATAAGCCACAGACATGTTTGTATAAAAAAGTATTAGGACTTTGAATTCTTATTTCAGAGTAAAAGAATTACAATGAAAATCTGTGTGGTAAAGGTTCCACATCAGGAAAATCTATCATTACAGTAATAATATAACTACTGTAAACACAGGACTACTATACATGTTCTTACTAGCTGTCTACCCTTACAGGATTACAAGAATTAAGATGAAGTTTATGTTGCCAAAATAGTCTGCCTGGGAACCGGGGGTGTATTGTCAAGCAAATATAAACCTTTGGGTTTCCACATAAAAAGCATGTCTGCAGGTCTTGTTCTCTTCTGGGAGAAGACTGAGCATGCATCTCGGTCTCCCTTGACTCTATCACCTTTTCTCCATCTCTGTATGCTAAAAACTTAGGTGTTACTCTCAACCTCCTCTCTCTCTTTCTATCAACACCTCTTCCCTGTCACGCACTTGCCAATTCTTTCTTAGCAACATCTACAGAATCTGCTCTTTTCTCACTACTTATTCCACTCAACTCCTGGTCCAAGCTCTTGTACTCTCCAGATTGCACTACTGTAACTCTCTCGTTGCTGGTCTCCCTGCTTCGGCAGTCCACCCCCTTCAGCTCATTCAAAATTCTGCTGCTCATCTTGTATCTCCCAACTTCACTACTCTCATGCTACCCCTCTGCTTCACACCTTCCACTGGCTACCTATCTCTGCTTGCATTCAAGACCCTCGTTCTAGCCTACTGATCTCTTCACCACACTGCCCACTCCTATCTCCAATCCCTAATTTTTTTTTTTTTTTTTGTGCAGATTTTTCATTCTTAGCCCTCAAATAAGCAATCTGGACAGTTTTCAAAACTACTTTTTGCCTTATTTTTAAAAATACACAGTTTATTGACATTATGAAAAATGGAAATATATTATTTCAATAGAACTTGTACTAGTAAGTATGTCTTTTTTATATGCATTGATTTAAATTGTGTACTGATAATAAACATTGTATTACGTATGCTAATTTATTTGTAGGCTATCCAAGTATTTTTGTTTTCTAATTTTAAAACAATTTCGCCTCATCCTCCCTTTGCTCTTCCCTAACCAATTACATGCAGATGGAAGACCCACTTCTTGACCTCCACAACCCATCATACTCTCCCGTTGAAGGGTGGATGAGGCGATCTCCTCCGCGGAGCCAGTGGCAGGCTTGTGGAGGGACCCCCATCTATAGATACTGCAGCCCGGTGAGCAGATGATAATTTATGTTTGCTTCTCCGCCAGACAATGTTAAACCATTTACGGCACTCTTGTGCAGTTTGGATGCCGGACGAAGAAGCATTCATAGATGCAGCCATCTGTTCTTATGCCTCTTTCACCTGATTTGCCCTGGGTGCTCGATGTTTTGTGACATATATTATTGTTCTCTTTACTTCAACCTCCTGCAAAAATATCTAGTACTGTGGTGTGATGCGTTCCGTTGTCTGTTCATGTGCTGCCAAATTCTACTTCCTGCTGCAATGGTGTCTCTTTCATGTTGGATACAGATAACAGAGCTAATGCTGCTTATTCTTTTTCTCAATTCAAAATTGGCTCCAGCGCAAGCAGGGTTTGTTATTGACTCACGATTGGGCAGCAGATTTCACCTCCCTCTGTGTAGTGCAGACATTGCGTTGGATTATGCTTGTGATGGGGCTAAATCTGATAAAAAATCACTCTCTTGGGACAGGCCACTCGCTGCTGCACTACCGCAATGACCTTGCATGTTGAGCTTGCGCCGGTGTTATCAAAATCAGGCCTCATATCATAACAAAAAAATAAAAACAAGAAAAAACAGCCTCTTTTTTAACAGCAAGAAACTAAAAATATATCTTTCCTTTGTTAAGCTATATATGTTTAATGAAAAAAGTGTTTCATAAAATACATATGTTTCCCTTTAACCACCCAGCTGCCCATTTATGTTGGCAATTTCCATGTCAAAAATTGGCGCTTTTTTTTTTTTTTTTTGCAGAGTTTTCATTCTTAGCCCTCAAATAAGCAATTTGGACAGTTTAAAAAAAATATATATATATTTTTTTTAAAAAGACACTTTTTTATTGTTATTATAAAAATGGAAATATATTATTTCAATAACATTTAAATCACAAAATAACATATTTTTTTCCAATGGCAGCATTATATAAGTATAAATAATATAATTTTTTGTTTTGTTTTGTTTTACAATTGCAGCATTATAATAGCAGTGCAACAAAAAGTCCTTTTCACGTTTTAGAAATTATTTTTTGTGTGATAGATTTCAAAGCAGATGCCCTTCAAACTCTCATTAATACTAACTGATCTTTATCCAGTGCATATACATCAGAAAACTTACATCACAAATTTTCAATCATGTCATATACAGGGTGATTAGAAGTAAGTTTACCACACAATGCCCCATATGACCCACAGTTTTGAGTATTATTATTATTTATTTCTTAGCAGTGTATCGCTGTTATATGCATTATTATCTGTGAAGCAGAATAAATCAGTTCCTTACAAACCTTTGTAACATCAACAAAGAAACAAATACCCTCATCTCATTCGCTGTAGTAAGCACCCATTTTTTACTCAGTGAATGCAGCCGTCCATTTTTTACTGCTCATCTATGGATGGGTTGGTCTATCAAGCACAGTTCTTTGCGACTGCTGCCATCTGCCAGCGAAAAACAAAACTGCAGACTATAGTACCATATATGCTGCTTATTGATTTATAGCACGTCAAAAAGACACATTAAACTTTGCAGATGCACACATAACCCCCTGTACGCTATTCTCATGAGAGTGACACATTTGGACTTGCTTGTGCTCCACGTGGAAACCGCAGGATAAGCAGCTGGGTGTTTAAGCAACACACACAACTCACGAAAAAAAAGAAACACACAGCACATATCTGCCAAAATAATAATTAAAAACTGTCCTCTAAATGCTACTGCTTTTCAGCAAAACAGACCAAGCTTGTGTGTGCAAAAAAGCTTAATTTTTATGTATTTTACACACACTTAACTTTGGAAGTGGCGTCTCTGTATAATACAGCCCTACTAGTTCTGTACTATTAAATCAAATTTGTAAACATCAAGTAAAAAACATAATACAAAAAGAAACACAAAAAATATATATGTAATGCAACTACAGTATATTATTTCCATTTACCTAAAACAAGGAAAGGAGATCTTTGTTTAATTTAAAGACATCACACGTAAAACATAAATAAATCCTGAAGTTACCCAATATAAACTAAAAAAAGTTTATATTCTTGATATTCTTTTAGAAAGTTGTTAGGACATCCATTTCTTCTTATTATTATTATTTGTTTATCTAGCAGACGCCTTTATCCAAGGCGACTTACAGAGACGAGGGTGTGTGAACCATGCATCAGCTGCAGAGTCACTTACAACAAAGACGGAGAACAAGGAGGTTAACTGACTTGCTAAGGGTCACACAATCAGTCAGTGAGTGAGCCGGGATTGGAACTGGGGGCCTGGTTACAAGCCCTTTTCTTTAACCACTGGACCACACGGCCTGCTTTGTTGAAGTGAAGGTAATATATCTCTGAAAAGAGTTTGATTCTGAGCCAATCGTTCCCATCTGTTTGACCACCTCACTCATGCAACACAGAATCAAACTTAGCTCCGCTGTGTCAGAGACTGTGTAACACTGGTCCCTCTTCCTTACCCCTCAGATTGGTTCTCTATCTGAAGACTTGAGATTGACAGTCGCAACTTCCCTACAGTAGCCAGGAGCTGGTTCACTGAATTTTTTACACATTTATTTTTCTCTGAAAAAAAACTGAAAAAAAAATGCCTGTACTCGTTATGAATACTCCTTTGTATTCATACTTGGGCTTACCCCTACTAGAAATGATTTGGTTACACATAAAATAAATTGTCCTTGCTTACAGTTTTTTTTTTTAAAAAGAAACATCATTTATTTTGAATTTTAGTCTCACTTTTTTGGCCACTTAATCAGGACCTGTCACCTGATTGGATTTGACGTTGCCTGGTGGGTCCCTTGATTACTCTGGATGGCTGAACGAATGCTGTAGTTATTCAAATCCACCCAACAAGGCTCCACTTGTACTAGGTTGTCAGTGCTACTTTCAAAATGATAATGCAACCATCCACAGTGCCAGAATTGTGTGAATGGTTTGAGGAGAATGGAATTAAAGACATATTCCATGGCCACCATATCCCTGGATCTCCATCCAATTGAGTATGTTTAAGTGTTAACATCCATGCAGTCATTTCAAGGCTGTGATCAGGGCAACCTAATAAAGTGGCCATCCAGTGTATGCATTGTTTACCATTCTTATTTCTTGCATAACATGCAAATCATATTTAATAAAAGACATCAGCATGGTAAAGATGTTTCATAAGACCTTTGTACTTTGACCTGCTACAAGAAACCTACCTTTTCTTTTTCAATTCCTAAATTATTCTATTGGGAAGAGGAGTAACTAGAGTATATAACATATTTGTGTATAATTTTTACAGTCTGTTTGAAGTTGTATCCAATATTATAGTTAATTAGACCAAACTAATGTAGATTACATTAAAGCACATACACGTTTATAATATCTATGTTGCCATTATAAACTCTTGGGATATACCATAATGTCATGAAACCAGGGACATATGTTTAAAAGGAACTATACTGTGAAAAGCAGCAAAGCTTGCTTAGCAAGCCATTAAAAATATAGGACAAATATAGTTTAATGAATAGTGTCCTATATTGCACATTTGATGCCATTTTCAGGTTCAAATTGTAGAGCAGTACAGGTTGATGCCTTGTTGAGTTTAATGTGAGAAACAGCTGTTAAGAAGGAAAGTTGTGAGGTAGTATTTCTACAGAATAAAATGTATTAAAAATGACTATGCTGGACCTAGGCTGGGACCAAATCAAAACTTTGCTAACCCGCTAATCGCACTTAACAAAACTGTATTTAATAGCGTTTTCTTTTTTTGTAAGTATCTTATTTCTTCTACTCATAAAAAGAAAACACTATTAAATTCAGTTTTGTTAAGTGCGATTAGCGGGTTGTCAAAGTTTTGATTTGGTCCGGGCCCTAGCCAAGTTATTGCCAACATGCATCAAATGTGTTGTGTCTGTGAACAGCAGAATGATCAAATTTATTTTATCTATTTAATTTAGTTGAACTTAAGTGTTATTTTGCTTGAAAAACTGTGTTTTTAACAAAGTTTAAAAATGAATACTTTCACACTGTTCAAAAAAAGTGTCTCAAGAACTCACTTTGTGGATTAATAACTTTGCTTTTTAATAATGAAGACACTTGGAGAGTAATGTCTAATACATATTTAGTACAGCCTCATTTTTTAATTTCCATTGACTGGCCAATGTAGTAATCTTTTCTTACTGTATAGAAAAGATGTGTTGCAAAACCTTACTAGATTATGAGATCATCCTAAATACATTTTTTTTTAATGCATATAGTAGCTCATATTGCACATTTTATTACATTATTTTGAAGTAGATTTGCTACCCGCAGCTTCAGAAAGGACACACTTCTTCTTAAGTTGCTTTAATTTTAGTCCCAGCAGAACTAATGCATTTTCATTAGTGCTTCAGTAAGCCAGTTTTCTTCCATCATTTGTTTTCAACCCAGCAACGGATCATAAAAAAATAATGATCTTCTGACTACACAGACTGCAGTGCTTAGACGTTTTATAGGAACAGATAATGGTAAACGATAAACAGTATCCAATTGTATAGATAATGTATACACTAAGTTTGTATTCATTAAATAATGTCTATAAAACACAATTGTTAAACAAAAAAAAATCCACTGGGTGGAGAAAATAAAATACTGCAGATGATTTGTTGAATGTCCATGCTGAACACTGGTCCATACTAACAAGCCTCTAGCTGATAGCAAAACAGATTTAGCTGTTTGCTTGAAATTACCACATAACATGTTCTTTGTGACAGATTAAATAATACACATTGCTTACCTCCTTTTGCAAGAATAGTTTACAGCAAACCCACATATATATTTTTTTTATAAATGAGTAAAGCTTTTATGTGAATTACATGTCCCTAGTGCTTCAAACAATCTAAGATAAACAAAACAATAATTAGCATTTGCATCACTTATTTTCATATGCTTTCAACCATATATGTTATCAACCCTCAGAGGCCAAATGTAAGTATGTGGCAGGGTGAAAGCCCTGAATGCAAATAGTGTGTGTGTGTGTGTGTAGGAATGTAAGGTTGGCAGGGATGGTGTTAAATTTGACCCTGACAACAATCACAGTTGTGGCCATTCCCCAATTAAGTAATTGAGTGCTAACTGGGGAGTGGCCACATGTATAAAAGTGGAAAGATCGTTTGTTTGAGAGGCGTTGTGGTGAGTGGTTGAACCTTTAGTGAAGGCTACTGCCGAGTCTAAGGGAATACTTTTTGGTGTTTGTTCCTGTGTGTTGGCCTGTGTGTCCTGTTTGTATTGTGTGTTTTTGTTTCATAAACATGCACACACGGTGCTTTCACTGCAGCTACTCTGGGTCTCATTCTTGACACTATCCTGCTACAAAGTACACCCCTTTTTCTATAAATAACAACAATCTAAGGCATCCATTTAGATATGTTTACCATTTTTAAAAAGTTGTGACCCCTTCTAAGTCAAATATGAAAATCACATACTGGAATATCTTGAATTAACTCACCATTTCAACATTTGGTTCAATGGCTACTTCTGTGATACAATTCAGGAGAAAGTTCTGGAACAAACAAAGAAAAAAAAAACATGTACTTATATTTCTTGTTGACAGACCCAATAATATATCATAAAAGGTACAAATGTAAGATATGCAATATTTTCCCGTATTTTTAGAAATTAAGTGTTCTGTTTCAATTTGATTCATTCACTCCAGAAGTGCTGCAACGTGCCAATGAACTCTGCAACAAAATAGAAGCTAAAAACACTGCATCTTCTGGAGTGACGAGATGCTATTTGTATGTGAAAGAAAAGCAGGACAGATACAGAACTGATTCTGACTCACCGTGCAACCCTGATGTGAAAAACACAATGTGGCACTGTCATGATAAAGAGACAAAGAATGGATTATGAACTACAATGTATTGTTAACTGAATAAAATAAGTAATTACATTAGTTACTTTCAGATAGTCATTTATCTTTTCTTAAACAGAAAAAAAAGCTATATAGAATAGGCAGACTGTGCTCTTTCTTTTTAATCCAAGAGTATATTGTCAGCTTTACTGTACGGCTCAACATTGTTTCACTTTTGGTTTGAATGGGCCCAAAGAATTACTATCTAAGAATTTAACATGACAACATCTCCTTGTGTACAAAAAAAAAAAACAGATGAATTAAGTGGTGACATTAATTTTACATACACATTTTAGCCTTGTGGAATGCGGAAAAAGAAAAAGCATAGCTGCCTCAATTTACATTAAGTTGTTAGCCATGATAATGGGGATCCTTGTACTCTAGTTTAATGATATAAAGATGAAAACTAATCTTTACATCAATAACTAATTTATGCAGTCAGAGTGTCCATTTACTCCGAAACATTAAGCAATCGTTTCTGATACCTGCTCAGTCCCTCTCATCCATCTGAGACACCAGGTATATAACCCAGCCCAGAACACTAAAATCAGTTCACTCAGTTGTATGTTTCGTAAGACAGGAACTAAACCTGGTACAGCTGAAAAAATCAATTATTTTTATAATAACAAAACAACCTTAGACATGTTCTCCCATAACCCTGTCATTTTGCAATGTAGGGGTTCTTCACAAGGTGTAACAAGAAATACCTAAATCTACAGTAGCATTTCAAGAAAAGCAACCTTTTTACTACGCAACAGCACATTGATGCATCAGTGAATTCCCCACTTTAATGTATTCTGTTTAATTACAGTACAGTAGATGCAGTCAAATCCAGATAAACACAGCATTCCAGTATTTAACATTCTAATGAATTCACCGGTCACTGAGATAGAAGAGAGTATTTTGGAGGGTAAATTAAGTACCATAGCATGTATCAATAACCAATATTTAATGTTAACATTAATAAATTAACTATCCCCCCCCCCCCCCCCCCCCACACACACACACACACAGGAATCTACTGTCTGCAGAACTGAGGAGGCACAAGGAATTCATAAGACAGTAATAGTCATTCAGCTAGGATTCGAGATAGAGCTAAAAGTAGTCCCTGCTACACGTATTCACACTAGTGATTGGATTAGATTCCCATTTTGAGGATTGCATTCCCAGTTTTTTTTAGATAATCCAATGGTCCATATTGATTAAAGATTGATTAAACAGATCTTTCACCAACTATACAGAGTCTCTGAAAAACATAGAAGGGGTACAGGAGTTATTTTGTGTGTACGTATTTTATGTTGTATTGTTTGAATTAATTTGGATCGGCAGGGACTGGGAAACTGGTCAGGATTGAGGGCAAGATGGATGGAGCCAAATACAGGGACATTCTAGAGGAAAACCTGTTTCAGTATGCAAGAGACCTGGGACTGGGGCAGAGGTTCACCTTCCAGCAGGACAATGATCCTAAACACACAGCCAAAGCTACACTGGAGTGGTTTAAAAACAAGAACCTGAATGTCTTAGAATGGCCCAGTCAAAGCCCAGACCTCAATCCGATTGAGAATCTGTGGCAAGATTTGAAAATTGCTGTTCAACGGTCCCCATCCAACTTGACAGAGCTTGAGCAATTTTGCCAAGAAGAATGAGCAAAAATTGCAGGATCCAGATGTGAAAAGCTGGTAGAGACTTACCCAAAAAGACGCACAGCTGTAATTGCTGCCAAAGGTGTTTCTACCAAGTATTGACTCAGGGGGGTGAATACTTATGCAACCAACAAATGTCTTTTTTTTGTTTAATTTACTTTTGTGTCACAATAAAAATATTTTGCACCTTCAAAGTGTGAAGTATGTTGTGTAAATCAAATGGTAAAAATCCCAATTAAATCCATTTTAATTCCAGGGTGTAACACTACAAAATGTGGAAAGGTCCAAGGGGGGTGAATACTTATGCAAGGCACTGTATATATATATATATATATATTAACCCTTTGCGGTCCTATGTCTGACCCTGTCCGACATCATCAAAAAGACGTAAAACACAGGTCTCTAGTCGTTTTTTCTCCGGAAAAAGCCAAGAAAACCATTCAATGGCCGTGAGACCGATAGCAGCCGAGAGAAGCCGGAAAAAAGGGGGTGGATCTGAGCAATACACATAGCCCCGGCACCACAGAGATAACACGGCCATAAACAAACAAGATAGATGCTTCCGCATCCAGCGCTCAAAGAATATCACAGACATTTCCAGAGCTTTTTGAGATGTTACAGTAATAAAATAATGACGTGGATCACATTATTGAGAAGTTTGGTGATAAAACGAGTGATCAGGAGATGATTTATCAGTATGCACGACTATGAAGAGGTATGTGAAAAATACAGCGAACAAGGGGTGGGGCGGGGCTGGAGATGCAGTACTGAGTGTCCTGTTGATATGCAGTGACTTTTAAACCTGTTTTACTGTGAATAAAAATACTTTTTGAACAGCACGTCTAAAATAAACTGTACATGTGAAAATAAATTGGACCTGACACACCTACGACGTGCTGAATAAATGGACCGCTAAGGGTTAAGAGTTTTAGTGGGAGTTATTCTTGGCTCACTCTTTTAAGGCCAAGTCTCAGGCGTGCTGCGCTTTTTCTTTAAATAATTTATATAAAATACGCAATGCAAATATTTTTAAATAGCATGTTTTACACAGATAACCATGAATAAACTAAAATAAAAGAGGATAGATCTCGCTTTGTTTCAATTTGGTAAATTTGTCAAGAAATGTTTTAAAGACCGCTCATCTCCAGTACAATTATACAGAGAAAGTGAATTCGTAACTAAATCTACTACGGTGTTTCCCTTGTCTGGTGAAATGTACGTGGTGATCTGATTGAAGCATTCAAAATTCTAAAAGGTATTGACAATGTCGACCCAGGGGACTTTTTCAACCTGAAAAAAAAAACAAGGATCAGGGCTCACAAATGGAGATTAGATAAAGGGGCATTCAGAACAGAATATAGGAGGCACTTTTTTACACAGAGAATTGTGAGGGTCTGGAACCAACTCCCCAGTAATGTTGTTGAAGCTGACACCTTGGGATCCTTCAAGAAGCTGCTTGATGAGATTCTGGGATCAATAAGCTACTAACAACCAAACAAGCAAGATGGGCCAAATGGCCTCCTCTCGTTTGTAAACTTTCTTATGTTCTTATGTTCTTAAATTAAAAAAAAATATATAGAGAAAATTTAATTCTAAATACTTAAATATATTATCTTTCCAATAACAGTCGGCGAAATTCAGTGCTTACCCAGCATATTAACACCCCCGCTTCTGCTCACGAATGATTGGACAGCTGTCAGATCTCTCCCACTGGCTACTCACGCGCCTTCAATTTTCATGCAGAATAACGTGAACAGCCTCTGCTTGCTTATGATTGGACAGCTGTGTAAAACTTGGCAGATATTTGACTCTCTTGTTGGTTAAACTTACTGTCAGTATCTGCAACTGAAACAGACACAGTTTATGCCTCACCTAGCTAACTTATAATTGAGCTACCACAGAGGAAATGCAGATATTCAATTGGTTGATCGTATCACAGAGGCCCTTCAGGAAAAAAAAATATATATATGTCGAGTACGTACAAACACAGCATAAGCGAGCAGCACTGTCATTAGATGCTTTTGTTGAAAAACGTGTTTAAAGCTTTATTTATTTTCCCACGCTACGACCCGCCAGAAATGTGTTCACGACCCATAATTTAAGAACAGCTGCCGCGGGCACGAGGGCCCGGCTTCGCGGGCACGAATTTGCCCGTGGGCACCTCTTAGAGGACCACTGGTCTAGCATGTATGGCGGAGAGATGGTTACTGGCTCTAGAAATAGGAAACATTCATATACACTGAGAAACTGAGCACTAACGAGTGCATCACAGCCAGAGGGAGAGAATAAGGTCTTGACAGGGAAACAGCAATAAATATACATGGGCTGATCCTGGGGGGGGGGGGGGGGGTCAATGGGTTCCACCCCTTTTAATAAAAAGTTAAAATATTGTTTACTATAATGGTATCTTTCATATTCGGTATCCCCCCTTCATGATAGTCTTGACCCACCCCTGATATATGCACTGGTCTTTTGTTTTAACAGTATATTGCCAGCAGTGTGTTTATTTGAACCAGCTGGTCAATTGTTAGCGGTATTAACTATAAGCAAAATCGTTTAGGTAGCAAGAGAACATACAATAAAATAGCCACTTCACACTTAAAAGACAAGAGTATAAAATGAACATAGCCAGCCGAAATAATGTTCAAAATATGACAACCAAGACGCAATACGTCTCATTATTGTAGGCTCTTTGGTACATTTTCTGTTTCCACTTTTTAATTACTTTTTCCAAGCTGGGCTACCCATTTTCTATTTTAAACCTGCTTGGAAAAATCCTGCTCTCTGATTGGTTAGCTGCATTCTATCAGCCTCATAACCTTTTAACAGACACATCACCTTCGATTTAAATTCCACCACCACTTACCTGTCCTAATTCTAATAACATTTAATATCTATAAGTAACCATTACATTATTAAAAAAAATGTCAGACCCAGAATCAATTTTTTTAATGGAAAAACTGTTCTAGAATGGTATGAAGATTAATTTCCTGAACCGGACAAAGTACCAGTAATTCCAGACGTGGACATGGATAAATTGTTGCTTACTGGAAAGATGTTAATAATGCATAAATGGATAAGGCCACCCCATAACAAACAGGAACTTAGCAAAGATATATCCAAGGGCATTAACAGGAAACACATTACATAGCTTTACTTCATATAGAGTGCATTTGCCTTGTGTTTGCTAAGCTGCCAGCCAAGCTGAGCATTTATATAATGATTTGATTATATACTAACTGTTTTTTAGAAGTGATTGTGCTACTGTAGAGAAAAAAACAAGAGATACCATTTAGTTTGGTTAGTTTTGTGATTATAAAAACAAGACTACAATAGCTTGTGTTTGCTGAATGCAGTATTTAAGTTCAACTCGGAAAACTACAGATTGAATTGAACCTTACTAAAATAGTATGATTCCCTTTGGACTGTCTTGTTATTTAGTTACATTGGGCTCATTTTTCCAGTGACCTTACCTTATTCCCTAAAACAATACACTAGCATTAAAGTTAGAGATTTTGCACATTCTGACTAACATATTATACTTTGTACCAAGCGAGTCTGGAACACTGGGATATAACTATACAACAACAACTAGTTGTATCCACATGAAAGTTTAGCATACTATTGAACAACCTGAACACAAAATAACGTGCCATTTTTTGTCCTTAAGCTTTAAGTATGAACCTTCATTCTCTATGAATGTTTCTTGTTGTCAGGAAAAGCTGAATATGTATTTGTTATATAGAGTATCACAGGACACAGAAGGATGGTCAACATATTTAAATATTTAACTTGGTGATTCACAGACCATATTTACAATACTGTACATTCATATGTAATTCTGGTATCATGAATTCACCATAAAAAAGGGGGGTGATTGACCACCATAAATATGGTATATTAATAAGTGAAGTGGTAGACAGTCAGAATCAAATCATACATATGAACTTAAACAGATCAAAGAGAAAAGAGGAAATCATGGTTAAAACAATGAATTATGAATATGAAGACTTCTGGAGGTCAGTTATCTAGGCTAATGAAAATCTATTTTGTCAAGCAGTTATGGTTGTAGTTGGGCCTGACCGTACGGGAAGATTTGTCTGCCTTCACACAACAGTAAAACATAGTGTAAAATGGATGGTCCAAGCTTATGTCCATTTAGGAAAGGCTAAAAGCAGAATATGCAACTTCTCAACAATGAACAAAGCTTAAGTTCTATTGTGGATTGATTAAAGTCCATACATGAATTATACATCATGACGAGGAGCACCTTAATAGATGCGTACTCAAGGAAAACTGAAGTACAGAAATAATTCAATGCTTAAGAGATTATTGCTTGTGAAAGTCAAAGCCATCAAGTAAATTTGTTTCAAAATTAAAATACAATCCCCTTTGTTCCTGGAGTTTGGTGTATTTTGGTTTTCTTTGTACGTGTTCGGAACCATTCTTATTACTTTTAGGTTTAACACACAATTGTATAAGTTTATTATGTAAACAAGTTGGGTTCGGCAATACGACTAGTCCTAATTACATAAATGTGAAAGTTATTGATGTATTTTACAATATAATTATACATCAAAGTCAACAGATTGGACACATTGTCAAGTCTTTTCTAAAATCATCAAGAAACATGGTACTACGATGTACTATTGACATAGTTTTACTGATTAAAATCTAGAAAGACAGAGCCCTGTCAGGCTTTGTTCCAACTGAGTTTCAACATTAGACTTCTCTGGTGTTTCCATGCAATGCATTATTTCAAAGCACATGGCACCTCCCAGCAAGACAGGATCAACTGTGCTTTTAATTGCGAAAATGGCAAATTAAACAGGGCACAAGGCATTAGACCATGCACTTAGCAGCTTTGGCAGACGATGTCACAAGGGGTCTTTGATTACACACTTCCCCCAGATTTAACCCAAAAAAGCTGGACTACTTCTACCGTTTAGATCTGAAAGATAAAAATGAATTGATCTGTTATACCATATTCAGTTGTGTTATTCATTTATTGTCCAGATTACCCTAACATTGTATATTTGCATGAAATATGTGCTCTGTATTAATCAAATATTTAATTAACAAGTACATTGGCAGAATATCTTGGTCTGATCTTATAATTTACGACAAGAGAAGTCTGCTGTGTGCAGTGCTACCCAAATGACTGTTATTTATATGAGTGATCTTTGGCATAAACTAAAGGTTAGCACAAGGCAAGAGATGTATAATTAGGTATTCTGTTTACTAGAAGTAAAAGTTAAGAAATCACACTTGACTGTAATGCATCCACAGGGATGTTAAGGATTTACAGATCGGTAAATTATGAGTATGTCAGGTATTTATAAAACATCATGGCCTATGCACAGTAGAAAGCCATTGCTGCTACATTTTAAATAAAACAATATATAATATATTTTATTTTATATAGTGTCTTTCATAGTGGACCACCATCACAAAGCGCTTTACAGAGGTAGGCTGTGAACTGTGCATTATATGCAGAGTCACTTACAATAGGGCATTGATTTAACATCTCATCCGCAGGATGGAGCACAAGGAAGTTAAATGACTTGCTCAGGGTCACACAGTGAGTCAGTCAGTGGCAGAGGTGGGATTTGAACCAGTGGCCTTCTGGTTACAAGCCCTGGACTTTAAACACTGGACCACACTGCCTCCTATATGAATTCTCTAAATATAATGCAATTGTGTAGTTGAGTAGAGTATTAGATATTGTTCTGGGAGCAAGTGTCTTCAACCAACACTGCCTAGTTCTAATACTGAAGGTGTAACACAGTAACAGTAACCACCCAACTAAAGCCTGGGACACACATGAGCGGCACTGAAAAAGCAGTATTTTGCCATGCATATCGCTCACCATTTATTTCTATGAGACTGAACTCACATTGATGAAAAAATACCGTAGTGGAAAAGTATCACAGGGGCAGAATTTTAGAACAGCAAAATATTGCTAGGCGAGTGATATTTTGCAGCTGAGACATTTTCCCACAGCGGCAGCTCTAGCTCCAACCAATCAGATGGGTGGTTTGGGATTGCATGATACGTCATATCTGGATGAAAACTTCAGAATATCCATCAACATGATTTGTGAGATTAATATCTTATACTACTTCATCACACACATAAGTAACAAGAAGACATGTTAATCCCAAATTACATTCAAAACATTTTGGCCTGGTTTTATGTGGTGCCTGATAGGGGTATGTCACAAAGACGGCCGGAGTGGGTGGCGTCAGACCAGATCCAGGAAATAAACAACAGAGACTTGGGGTTTTGGTGAAGCTGAGCGTGTGCTCGCGCTCAGCATTTAATAATTAACAGACAGAACAGAAAATAAAAGGGTTTGAACACAAAACAGGACAAGGCACTCTACGCCAAAATAAAATAGACAAACAAAACGTACTAAACAGTAAACAGACAAACGAAACACGGTGAGTGAGACACTTCTTTTCTTCTTATTATTCTTCTTCTTATTATTATTCTTTTTACCTCCTTCTCCACACTCATTCTCCACTCACCGAACACCCAACCCCGAGTGAGTCAAATGTGCATCTATATATACTGTTGTGCTGGGATTCAATTACTAATTAATTATTCACTTGAATCCCAGCACGTGAATTAATTCTGTGCAACCCTGTGCTCACATACTATACTTTAAATGCACGTGAAGTGATAGTGCAATCCCGTGCCTAAATATAATTATACAATTTAAATACTCGTGCTGAACACACCCATTTATATCCCGTGTACCAATGACTATACACCAACATTAACACACGCAACATACAACATATAACACAGAAAATACACACAGGGGTGGGCACTTCGTCACAGGGTAATACAGTCCTTGATATTTAATTCTGTAAGAACAGAAAGTTAAGGGGGAAAAATGCTTTCAGAAATATAAGGCCATTTTTTTAAAAAAAGCATAATGAAGGGTTGCCCTACTAAATTAACACCTCTTTCATTGCCATTTATTTAAAATGTAATTAAAAAATCTGAAACACAGAGTGAAGCAATACATGTACATTTCAATTTTGTAACGTTTAAATAAGCTCACTATTTATGAATGACAAGGTAGTGTTGAGATGATGGGAAAGTACTGTTGCACAGTACAATTCCTCCCATTTCTTTCCTGGTCCGTAAATAACAATATTTTCTTTAATAAATGAACTGCATATACATTTTGTCGTAGACAGTAATGAAAATTCTTGGTTTCAAACTTTCTTATTCATCTCAATATGTTTTTCCATATGAATAACATACCATTCTCATGGAATGTGATTGATAACAAACAATGGAAAGTAAGTTTCTGAGTATACTTAATTGTGTAATAATAGAAACAGTTTGGGCGAATGAACCATGACAATGCAAGTAAACTATTAGAATATCAAGTTATTTTACCATAAATTGTTAAAATTGCTAAAAAGAAATTCCCTTGAATAGAACACAATGCATTTTTTTTCTGCAGCATTAAGGAGTTATGTATAACTTCTGGACTTATTTTAGGAATTAGTATAGTACTTTAATAAATACTAGTTTTCAATGAGGTGTGATTTCCTAAATTACATTTTGAAACAACCTAGATCAACATTTCAAGGTAGAATTTATTAAATCCTTAAATCCTAGTACTTTATGGAATCCATCCCACACCCACTAATTGGGGCTGACCTATTTAATAATAATAAAAAAATTGTGTTATATAAATTTAGTGAGGGAAGTCATTGTAGGTTATTTTTTACTTTTAAAACACTATGGGGTACATGCATTAGGATCGACCGACGCAGCGCTATTTGTACATAATGAAATAGCTGTATCAAGCTATAATTTCATCCTCAGGGAGATCAAAAAGGGTAATGCAGACCCTAAATACTCTCCCTTCTTCTCAGTAATCTCCCTGTGTTCCTTGGGTTGTTCAGGAAGGTTAGGAGGCTGAACTCTCCGTCATAAGAAATGCCCCTGAAAATTCACAATATCATGAATTTCACGGAAATCGTGTATTTGATGCCTACCGTGAAAAATATGCATTTCTATTTTCCTTACAGTATTTTACATTACTCTAATCTTCACCTTCCCTATTGAAACTCGTTTTCACAGCCTGGGCATTTCTATGGACAGTACATACAAATTATTGAAGTTGCCTGTTTCATCCACTGTCTTGTTTATTTGTCAGGAATAAAAAGTTGCATGAGCCTCCCCGCCTGTTATAAAAAAAAGTTGCCTAAGTAAGCACTGTAAGCAAGAACGAGAAGATGTGAGTGTGAAATACTGGCAGCTCTGCAGCAAGGTGAAAATCGCAAGTAACAGAGTGAGTAGGTGAAGAGAGGGCAGCGTCTTTTAGTAATCCAGGCTGCAATAAATAATGTAGGCGAGTGGTTTTAGTGGCTGCAACAGTCTTTAAATTTGAAAATAAATAATTATGAAAACAGCAATTGATTAGTCTTTAGTTTTAAACTGCCCACAGCATGCCATCTAGCCTGGCCTAAACGTGAATACACCAGTGAAAGGGTTATATACAGACAACAGACAATGAGATGTTTGAGGAGAAGGTGAGGCAACGTAATTGGGAGCATGTGGAGCCTGTCAGAATTAGTAACAACAGGAGCCTAAATGACCGGGATGGCGGGAGCGAGCACAGCAGTATCAGCGGGGCTGAGGAGACAGGTTCAGTAGAGGCAAGGAGAAGGGCCAGCAGTGTTGTCAGATGGAGGTGAAGTGACAGGACGGACACACTCCCCCGGGAACCTTTTGCTGGATTTTTTAGTTGAATGATGTCCAGCGAGAGGAAAAATACAGTCAGCATCAGCTTCCGATGACAAAGAAAAAGTGCAGTGGGTGAATAGTCATTTTACAACTGAATTGATCATCTTCTAAAAAGAAATGAAAAGTAGGGGAAAAAGGTTTCCCATAGTAAAAGCACAACAATGATCAACAAAGCATGGAGCATGGCGAAGCATAGGCATGTACCATGAAGCTGAGAGAGGTATGGCAAAGCACACCAAAAACAAACCACATACAAAAACAAAACAGGACAAACAAACCCCTATAAAAGTTTCTCACAAGTGAGTTCTCAATTACTTAACTAGAGCCCCTAAAAAGTTGCAGAGTTCAAGTTACTTGTAAAATCTGCAACTGTTTCAGAGCTGAAAACAAGTAAAAAGGTCTAATTAAGCAAATTATTAGTTCAATTAAGGGTCTAGTTAAGCTCAGTTGGAATGAAAACCAGAAGACACATGGGGTCCCCAGGACGAGGGTTGGGAAGCCCTACGTTACAGGTTTGACCCGTCATCAAAATCGGACCTGCAATGTTACTTTTAAAAGAATATCACAATGAAATACAACATAAGATTGTCAATGTATAGAGCCCCGTGTTTTTCGTGAATACGAAATAGCACAAAATATAACGAAATGCAACATATAAAACTAAATGCAAATATAAAATGAAAAATCATTGTAAAGCAAACATAGAATGAAATTTTTAAATTGGGTGGTTTATACAAAAAACACGTTTAAAAGACAATTTAAAAGGAGAGTGGTCCCTTCTCCACTTCGTCGTGGAATGATAGCAGTCAGAATGTTGGCAGCATCCAATCTTCCATTTTTAGTTCAAGTTAATTGTAGCTCGAGAAGTGGAAGTATTTACATCCCCCCACTGCTGGTATTGGGATTTGTATTGATCATCTCATTAAGGTCTAGGATGACAGTGTTGGAAAGCCGAGGCTTTCAAGGTCAGGTATGCAGGGAAGGCAGTAATAGGGCATAACTCTTCAAATACTTAACACCAGCTTTAAATACAGGAATGTCTTCCTGTCAGCTGCATATTTTCTATCCAACTTGTATTTCCTTCACCTTTGTGAACTGAAACTGCCAAACGTGTGCTAATCAATGTGAGTTATTCTAAAGCTTTGACTTACAATTAAGCAACAGCACTTTCATAAGAGGGCTTTACTATCTTTACCATATCTTATGAGGGTTATATTGCTATTAGAAAATGGCTGAAAGTAACATATTATGTTCTTCTGTTTCTTTTTCTTTTTATGATTTTATGCAACACTAGTTTTAAATGGAGCGAGTCGTGAAGTAATCTGACATTTTCTTTTGAGCTCTACTGCCCGTTTGTGTTTCCTTCAGCCAAAGAAAGAAAAAGATAAGTACATCATGAGCATATATTACTGTAAATTACCAGTTGCACTACAACCTAGAATTCTATATTTACCAGATACATTTTTGGTATACCGTAAGATTCAAGTTTCAGACCTAACAAAGGGAACTTACTGAGTGCTACTTTATTTAGGTTACACTATTGTGTGCTATTTTATTTTAGTTACCTGAAGAAAAAGTATGATGCAGCTGTTAACTTTCTGATACTGTTTGAAAGATACTGGTAGTACTGCCTTGAAAGGACTGCCTTGAAAGGAAAGCACCGATGAGCAAATGTACCCTCCAACATTTTACATTTTTTGATACCGCACTCAGGTAGACAAGATTAATCAATCAATTATTTTTTTAATCTCTAGGGGGCAGCATCGGCTGCTC
This sequence comes from Acipenser ruthenus, assembly GCF_902713425.1. Lineage (NCBI taxonomy): Eukaryota > Metazoa > Chordata > Actinopteri > Acipenseriformes > Acipenseridae > Acipenser > Acipenser ruthenus. Next base: position 91,229,497 of record NC_081189.1, on the reverse strand, counting down.
GGGTGGCTCATGTGCTCCGACTGAGCTAGTATCATTACTTAAAAAATATAATCAACCTCCGATTTTGCGTTTAAAAATGTCTCGTTATTTTGGGGAGTGGCAGCTCCTTCCCCCTCGTAGGCCAGGTAATCTTAGTCACTGGCAGCAGTAAATTTGGTTTTGCGGTCAAACAGCCTTGTCTTTTTGGGAAGGGCAGCTATCCTGCCCCCTGCCCATGGCTTCCCTACAGTCAGCCTCTCCAGTATCAGCAAACTAAATTATGGGCAAGGGTACCTCGAAGGGCGAGGCCAAATGCCAAAGATGTAACGAAAATATATAAAATGCAGTATTTGTCTAAGCTTTAATAAATATTGTTCTTTGTTTCTATCGCATGAGTTTTCATGACTGAAATCTTATTACCAAACTGCTGACTGACAAAACAAGATAAATATTTTAATAAGCTTGCTTGCAAAGTGGTGAAAATAAACTGTTAGTATGGTTGTGGTCCTCCTGTCAAAGTCCCACCTCATTGGTGTGTCAAACGGCAAACACATTTGTAGCCTTGTATTGGTTCGTAGCACAAGAATGACATTTGCGATAATAACTTGTTTTTAAAACTACCGCCTGTGGAAAGGATGGCTTGCGGATGACATCAGACCAGGAAGGAGACACACACAGCACTGGGAAATATGACGCACTGTTGTGCTTTTTAATAATAAATAAAAAGGCTGAACAAAACAAAACACTTTTATAAAACAAAATGGCACGTTGGCCAAAACAAACAGACACTACAGCACACAGTGTACAAACACAGAAATAAGTAATGTGCTGGTTTAAAGCAGCACGAGTAGCAATTATTATTTGTATCTTTCACTTACATTCCTTCTCTGAACAAAACCCAACCCTGAGTGAGTGATCCATGCCTCTTTATATACAGCTGTGCCAGGACTCAATTGCTAATCAATCATTCAATTGAGCCCAGGCACAGTCTGCACGTGAACTAATTTGTGCATTCCCTGTGCCTAAATACCACCCAAATACAAATATACACTTTAACTCACCTACATAACACAAACTATACAAAATAAACCAAATACACCCAGGGGCGGGGATACCCCGTCACACCGCCATTCTAAAGCTCTTGACCTATTAAATTCCAGGATACAGCTCTAAACCTATTATATTCCAGCACTAAATCCATCTGTGATAATGTTGACAGGCCAGGCATTTTAATTGTGTCAAGTTATAATCTAATTTTGATTAATTGTAAAAGGATCGTGCTGGGTGGGAGATTTTTCTTTTTGAGAGGGAGAAGTTCTGAATGCATTAAATAGAACAAATTACATGGCAGGATTGTATTGAATACTACATTTCTGTGGGGCCATCATTTTACCATCTGAGGCAGTTATTGTTAATTTTACACACAATATTGTTAAGCCATACAGTGGACCATAGGCGCAATTGGCCGGCTCTGTTATTTTAATTACGTTTGTTTCGGGTGCTTTACCAAAGAGATAAAGTTCCAGCAGTAGCTAGTGTGTAGAGTAATAAATCATTATGAAAAAAGCCCTTTTGTGTAATTATAACTCTACATTGTTCAAATGCCACCCGTCCCTCATCTTTTCTGTTACAATTGTTTTAGTCTCACATTACTGTAGTCCATGTGTGTAGCAGACTGTCGATATGTCCTTCAGTTTTCAGCCATTTTTTGAGCTGCTACAGTACAGTGTATAAAAAATATAACATAATTCTGAGCCATCTGTTTCGTACACTACGTACAGAAAAGTGCCATCTGAAATCATTATAGTTTCATACGGTAATCACTATAGCATATTATTAAACCCTTGATTTAAAAAGCTGGTTTTTAAAAAGTGATTCATACTACCATTGATCTGTGTCAAAGATGACATTCATCAATCTGTCAGTCCACCAATATTTTGCTAAAATAACAATTTATTTGTGTCACTGCATTATTGGAGTTAGATCCTACCATCCATCTAAAACATAATACAACAGACTTAAAGGGTCAAATATTATTTTCCACCGATTATTTCCACAAATCATTCTTCTTGCCAATAAAAAACCTGACACAGGAAAATTGAATCAAATGTTCACAAAATGTCACCAGGCTGTATGACAGACTTTAGTCCCTGTTTTTTTAGTACATTTTCTGAAAGGAATACAATCTATAATTTAAATCAGTAAAACTAGCAGGAAACAGAGCAGTAATTTAACTGAACCTTTAGCGCAACTCTTTTGGCACTGCTATACTTATAGCACCAAATAACAAAACAAACAACTATATGGATAACTAACTGTTTCTAGCATCGAATGTAGAGAAAGCACTCTAGATTTGCACATGGTTATCATGGTGTTTTTTTGTTCTAAAAGTTGCTGCAAAGATACCAGAGCCATGATTAAAATGTAATCCTAGTACAGTGGGTTCCATGGAAAATGCCCCCGGTATTACGGTAAGCTTGCAGTAAAAAATTGTTCAGCAATTCGTTCAGCAATTTAAATTTGTGTTGCTTAAATGCCCTTTTCAGTTATACTGTTTCACTGTTACAAGTTTCTAATAACTTTTATCATTATTTATATTTTTGGGAAATATGTTTAGAATGTTAGAGATTTTGTTAATCTGTGCTTTAAAACTGCTTTATTTTTTATTATTTCAGATTGCAGGGTTGTGTGATTTTGAACAGTAATCTTACATGTTACCGTTGTGCAGTTCACCTAAAATGATCTCAGATAACACCTCAGGGGAACAATCAGTCTCGAGCATACCATCTATAAATAATCTATTTTTTTTCTAAATCTTAATTTGTGGTGAGGATTAATAAAGTGATTTTGTGCACCACAGGGTACACCCTCCTTAGTACACTCTCTCAGTCATATGTCTTTGTTTGAACACAAACTGGGCATTGGATCCCACAAGATACATTCCATTTAGTATCCATGCAAAATCTCTAGCATCTGCTTCTCAGTTATCTACTCATCAGGCCTGATTGAAAACTGTCATGGCTGCTTCCAGCCCATGTGGGGATAGCAGAGGGGGAAGTTTACATTTTTTTACATATTTTTTCACATGATAAAAGTGCAATACATTTCAGATTCTATTTTAAACAATCAGTAGACAGGGTCATATTAAAGCCAATTAAAAAATATGCTTATTTATTTAGTTTACATCAAGTTTAATTGTACGTATCTCCAGGGATACACTGCACGTAAAAGATCAGCAGGCAAACCACAGTCTGGTATGAAAAATGCCATGTGCGGCTGTGCATTGTAACTGGTACCAAGCCACGTAACTGCTTCAGAAACTTCCACTTACAATAAAAATGTAAAATTATATGAATTTTGCATTACAAATTGAAAGTGTTGATGATGTAAATAATAAAAACAGACTGATATCTAAAGTAAAGAAGTAAAAAAAAAATTAAAAAAAAAACTTGTGAAAAAAGCAGGATTTTGACTTAGTATGGCTTTGTTTGTTTCAAAAAATTATTTTAAAGCTAAATAGGCTATGTAGGAGTTCTAAAAAAAATGTTTTTTTACATTTTTTATTTAAAGATCTTTTTTTTAAATATGAAAAGCTGGGGTGCGTTTTAGGGCAATGTGCACTGAAGGACAGAACTTTTGTAAAAATTAATATATGTTCACAAAAAACGTGAAATATGTTCATTTGTGATCTGTATGTACAATAAATACAATTAAAACATTTTTCCTTATGCATAATGCCTATGTGACCTTTTAAGGGTTAATGAGACAAACAAGATTTATTGTGAAGACTTGTTTTTTGGGGTTAGGGTTAGAGTAGAAAGCTGTGTTGATGTGCCTTGGATGTATCCTGAGTAACATGGGGTAACTAGTCATAAATAATAGAATTACCTGACTCTTATGCTATAAAATAGAATTTTTGAACGAGGCTATGTATAGTTTGAAGCATTTCAGTACTAAAATGAATGTGCTCTGTGCTTGCACCCACAATCCGCGTCTAGACTATGCTGCCTTCTAACCTGGATCAACCTCAAACCAGCCTCCCCGTCATTACAAAACACTGTTTCAAGAGGAAAGGAAGCGCCCTGCAGCTAAAACTGTCTTTGGATAATATGAAAAAAGACCTGACATCTGATAAAGCTGAATGATTATTGTTGTATTGCAATAATAGTAACAAATATGTGCAATTTAAAATACAATCGCTTACCAGTAGCTGAATAATAATAATAATAATAATAATAATAATAATAATAATAATAATAAATAAGTAACATTTAAAATTAGGAAATAAATAATCTGCTGTATGCACCAGGTATATAAAAAGATATGTCAACATAGGAAATGCAACAATGAACTTGATAAATGCCAGATATACATTTGGTAATAGCATTCCAATGAGGAAAAACAATGGATGACTAAAAGACATGAACAGCTCTATATTAACACAGAGGATGACTAAAAGACATGAACAGCCCTATATTAACACAGAGAATGACTAAAAGACATGAACAGCCCTATATTAACATGGAGGATGACTAAAAGACATGAACAGCCCTATATTGACATGGAGGATGACTAAAAGACATGAACAGACCTATATTAACATGGAGGATGACTAAAAGACATCAACAGCCCTATATTAACAAGGAGGATGACTAAAAGACATCAACAGCCCTATATTAACACATAGAATGACTAAAAGACATGAACAGCTCTATATTAACATGGAGGATGACTAAAAGACATGAACAGCCCTATATTAACAAGGAGGATGACTAAAATACATGAACAGACCTATATTAACACAGAGAATGACTAAAAGACATGAACAGCTCTATATTAACATGGAGGGTGATTAAAAGACATGAACAGCCCTATATTAACATGGAGGATGACTAAAAGACATCAACAGCCCTATATTAACACAGAGAATGACTAAAAGACATGAACAGCTCTATATTAACATGGAGGATGACTAAAAGACATGAACAGCCCTATATTAACATGGAGGATGACTAAAAGACATGAACAGACCTATATTAACATGGAGGATGACTAAAAGACATCAACAGCCCTATATTAACACATAGAATGACTAAAAGACATGAACAGCTCTATATTAACATGGAGGATGACTAAAAGACATGAACAGCCCTATATTAACAAGGAGGATGACTAAAAGACATGAACAGACCTATATTAACACAGAGAATGACTAAAAGACATGAACAGCTCTATATTAACATGGAGGGTGACTAAAAGACATGAACAGCCCTATATTAACATGGAGGATGACTAAAAGACATGAACAGCCCTATATTAACAAGGAGGATGACTAAAAGACATGAACAGACCTATATTAACACAGAGAATGACTAAAAGACATGAACAGCTCTATATTAACATGGAGGATGACTAAAAGACATGAACAGCCCTATATTAACAAGGAGGATGACTAAAAGACATGAACAGACCTATATTAACGAGGAGGGTGACTAAAAGACATGAACAGCCCTATATTAACATGGAGGATGACTAAAAGACATGAACAGCCCTATATTAACATGGAGGATGACTAAAAGACATCAACAGCCCTATATTAACAAGGAGGATGACTAAAAGACATGAACAGCCCTATATTAACAAGGAGGATGACTAAAAGACATGAACAGCCCTATATTAACATGGAGGATGACTAAAAGACATGAACAGCCCTATATTAACAAGGAGGATGACTAAAAGACATCAACAGCCCTATATTAACACATAGAATGACTAAAAGACATGAACAGCTCTATATTAACACAGAGGATGACTAAAAGACATCAACAGCTCTATATTAACGCAGAGAATGACTAAAAGACATCAACAGCTCTATATTAACACAGAGAATGACTAAAAGACATCAACATACCTATATTAACATGGAGGATGACTAAAAGACATGAACAGCCCTATATTAACATGGAGGATGACTAAAAGACATGAACAGCCCTATATTAACATGGAGGATGACTAAAAGACATGAACAGACCTATATTAACATGGAGGATGACTAAAAGACATGAACAGCCCTATATTAACACATAGAATGACTAAAAGACATGAACAGCTCTATATTAACATGGAGGATGACTAAAAGACATGAACAGCCCTATATTAACAAGGAGGATGACTAAAATACATGAACAGACCTATATTAACACAGAGAATGACTAAAAGACATGAACAGCTCTATATTAACATGGAGGGTGATTAAAAGACATGAACAGCCCTATATTAACATGGAGGATGACTAAAAGACATCAACAGCCCTATATTAACACAGAGAATGACTAAAAGACATGAACAGCTCTATATTAACATGGAGGATGACTAAAAGACATGAACAGCCCTATATTAACATGGAGGATGACTAAAAGACATGAACAGACCTATATTAACATGGAGGATGACTAAAAGACATCAACAGCCCTATATTAACACATAGAATGACTAAAAGACATGAACAGCTCTATATTAACATGGAGGATGACTAAAAGACATGAACAGCCCTATATTAACAAGGAGGATGACTAAAAGACATGAACAGACCTATATTAACACAGAGAATGACTAAAAGACATGAACAGCTCTATATTAACATGGAGGGTGACTAAAAGACATGAACAGCCCTATATTAACATGGAGGATGACTAAAAGACATGAACAGCCCTATATTAACAAGGAGGATGACTAAAAGACATGAACAGACCTATATTAACACAGAGAATGACTAAAAGACATGAACAGCTCTATATTAACATGGAGGATGACTAAAAGACATGAACAGCCCTATATTAACAAGGAGGATGACTAAAAGACATGAACAGACCTATATTAACGAGGAGGGTGACTAAAAGACATGAACAGCCCTATATTAACATGGAGGATGACTAAAAGACATGAACAGCCCTATATTAACATGGAGGATGACTAAAAGACATCAACAGCCCTATATTAACAAGGAGGATGACTAAAAGACATCAACAGCCCTATATTAACAAGGAGGATGACTAAAAGACATGAACAGCCCTATATTAACATGGAGGATGACTAAAAGACATGAACAGCCCTATATTAACATGGAGGATGACTAAAAGACATGAACAGCCCTTTATTAACAAGGAGGGTGACTAAAAGACATGAACAGCCTATATTAACGAGGAGGCCACACAAACCTTCCCAATTATTTGCTTATTCTGAGGTTCCTTTTCAGTAGGCACGATTATTTTTAATATCTTTTAAAATATAATCTTCACTCCAGGCATACTTACATACTTACGGCATACAGCTTGCAGTACATTACATTTCCTTTTTTTTTTTTTTGGCAAGTGGGTTGTTTCAGACGGTTGGTCGGTGCTTGCCAGTAAACACCGGGCTAAGAATACTAAAGCCCCATTAGTACACTTTCCTTAACAGAGAGCAGTATGGCCATTGGTTTTCTTTTGGGTCATTTGTTATATATTGTTTTACAATTTGTATATTATTTTGTGTATTTTATTCTAAAATGGACTGTAGTATTTGAAAAGTGCATGCTGTTATACTGCCATTCTAATTTGGTTTAAGCTGAACAAATACAAAATACTTAATAAAATGATGTGACGGGTTGTGAAGGTGTGTCACGTGGACCTCTTTGATTTGTGGGGGGTGGGGTCGGTCGATCCCATAAGAATGACGCTCTCCTATCAGTGTTGCCAGATTGTGCGGGTTCATGTCCAATTGGGCTTGTAATTTTGTAATTCTGCGTGAAAAAATGGCTTTGGGCGGGTGCCTAATTTTTGGGCTAGTTTTGGGCATTTGTGCGGGTATTACATTTGGATATATTTTGAATAGTTTTAAAGTCTTAACGATATTTTTAAGCAAAATATTAAGCTATATGACACACAACCCTTAGTGTTTACATCACTGTTGCTAAACATTGTAACAATAACACGCATCAGTATCTGTGGTTATGATGTGCATTCCATTATAGATAGTGTATGTATCGCACATGCCTGTTAACAGAAGATAAATACTGATATAAAATATATAGGAAAGAGTGGGAGTCTGATTGGGAATTAAACGTAGATAGTGGTCTCTCAGATGTCATTTCTTAAAGATAACAGTTGAAATAGATTGGGACTCAAACGGCTGTCAAACATACTCCACATTCAATTTAGACTGCAAAGAAACAGCCTAACTAAATTAACAGCAGGCTTCCCCGGGAGCTGCTGGCACAGTTTGACAGCAGCATGTATAACGGCTATGCAAACCATTTCAAGGTGACTGCACATGTACATAGTTTAATGGAAGTTTAAAGACTTATACATTTCAGTTCATACATAAAGGACATTTTCTCCTCCTCACATAGACCTGTAATCAGAATTCAGGTACGTTAGACATTTTTTACCGTAATATAAAAATGTAGCAAGAAAATACTACGTTTATTGGGTTACTTTTAGCTAATTTAGGCAACATAATATTGGGCTACATTTTGGCTGGTATTTGGCGGACTTTGGGCTACAAACGTATTTTAATTTTTGGCAACCCTGTCTCCTATTCCTTTGGTCAGCCCTTGCAGGATAAAACACAGCAGAAGCTCTGGCCGGAGCATTGGAATAACAAAGAGAATGGAAGTATCCGGACCGAGAAAAAAAAAAAAGGCTGCCTGTTCCTGATGCAGCAGCAGGTGGCAGTGGAGCAAGAAAAGGCAGCGGAGATGGCTGAAGACGACAGCCGCACTATTAGTTCCAACGTAACCATAATGGTGAAGTACAGTCCCTGGGACGTTATTTGTTTTACCTCAGGGGGGGATCTGGGCAATCCCATTAAAGTATTGAGGGAATAGGAGAACGTCATGTGCTGTCGTGCCTCGCAGGTTAACGGAGGTGGCGAGGCCCTGCTTTAGCAGCACTTTTCTTTGTAGTTTTATTTACTGTGTTTTTTTTCTTGTTTTGATTTCTTCTTTTGATTATGGATTGTTATTTCTGCACGTATAGTACCTCAGGGGGATACCATCGCTGGTTGCAACCCTGAGGGTATCCAGAATTACCATTGCTGGTACCCAATGTGTTACTTGTGTGTTAATAAATCCTGTGCACCTGTGTGGTGTCTGAAACTTAAGACACTTTTTGACTCCTGTGTTCAGTGAACACCCACACACCCTATCACAAATGGAAATATATACTTGAGTTGTTTTGGCAAAGATATATAACCAGACACATATTATGTCTGTTTCTAATACAATCACATAAATGCACATGCATTTACGCAAACAAGTACAAGGTAAACTTTCCGGATTAGATAGGAGATATGAGAGATTATTTTTTTCATTACACCTCCATGTCTTTAGGGTATGGTAAGCTGCACGTACTTTGCAGTTTTATTGTTTCTCATAACATATCGCAACCACTGTAGAATTTTTGATTTTATCCATTCCAAGTTGCATGTAAGTTTTACACTATTAGTTATGAATGACTGTTTGTGAAGTTATGGAAGAAGGCTATTAAAGTAAATCCATACAGGAAGGTATGAGGGGCAAAGTGCCTTTAATCAGCTTAGAAGTGGGTTCAATACAACCGCAGATCTTCAAGTAGTATTGGGTTTTATTTATTATTGTGCTGTAATGATAAGGCCTATTTGAATAGGCTACTGTATTTTATAATAATTCCCAATAATTTACCACATGCAACTCAACAATCACTGTATAGGAAATGCACCAAAAATGTCAGTCTACACTTTACTTATGTACACGCATCCATTTATTAGGCAACACATTGCTGTAAATTGGTTAACAATGTCATATTATATAACTGAGAACCTATAAACAAAAAACACTTTAGATAAATTCTAATTCAACAATGCATGAATCATCAACAAACTGAACTCGATCATCCATAACATTCCAGCAGTTGTCTCTTGAGATGTATTCCCAATTTTAAAATTATTAACAGATCATTTAGCCCTGTCCAAACTACAGCTCTCTGTCAAAAATTGACAAACTCTGGGAGCCCTGTACTTTCACAAATGACTTTGAAATCTATATATAATACAAAGCAATAGAGAGTATATATTAAAAAAGTATATCACAGTTTTTGAAAATGAGATCTTTCATCGTGGTTATCAAGCAAATATGGTATCATTATGTATCAACAAGCAATACACAGTGGTATATCATAGCACAAAAAAGGTCATGGTGTGTCACTGTATCAGAATCACTGATTTTTTGTTGTTGTTCCAAATCCATTGTGTTGCCATTGCTGGTCATAACGTTGTCTGCTGTTGTCTATTAAATAAAACTAATAATACAGTGGTATTAAAACTGAATCTTCATACCTACCTGAAAGGGTGAACAAGGAGTAACACTTTCAAATTGACTTAACATAAGTTTTACCTCACTAAACAAACTGCAAAATCAAACACTGTAATAATGGTTTACTGTTTATAAAGTTTACCTGTTTGGTGGATCATAGCTAGCTTCAGTAATCTACAGTACATGTTTCAATGGCCTAGTTTTTAAAAAGGTAATTCATAATTTAGTGACATGACGTTAATAAACATTAATCCAACCAACAAGATTGTGTGTCTGCTGAAACCTGCTTTGTCACAGTTTGAAAAGCAGGCTTTCAGCTGGGGTTAACCCTGTCCCTTGAAACAGGGTTAAGAGATGGGGAATCTGCTTATATTAATCATCTTTCCTCTTGCGTCTTTCAAGGAGCATGAGCCTTGATCATGACAAGTTAATTATTAAAACCATGTAAAGCATGTCATGCTGAAGCAGAAGACAGCCATATTTATGTGGTAAATTGTCAGCAGATAATAATTGCTATACCTTAGACAACTAATTAAAAATGATGTTTTCATTTTATGCACGACATATTAATTATTAATTATAATGTGATCACTCCTTTTCACTGGCTATCCTTTAAGAAAACACAACTGTAAATATTGTATGAAGAAAAAAAAGGTCAGTTAAATTATTTGGTAGAAACTTGTTTGTATGGCTTATGTATTGTTTTCCTTAAAATGTGTTGTTTTTTGTGGTACGATTTCATGTGTATAAATACTAGACATTTTTCATCATTGTTTGACCACTAGGATCGATTATCTCAGTTGATTTGGTTTTAACAGTTGTGCCATTACCATTGTTCTGCTGTTAGGTAGCAAACCCCACAACTTCATCATAAACCTGTGAAGTCTGTAAAAAGTTTATAAATATTTATGCATTCTTGTAAACTGGCTGATTATAATTTTTCTACATTTGACAAAATCAGTTTTACACTGGAATTGTTGAACCTCATAAGCCTTACTCCAATGATTAAAAGTGGAATGTGATTAACTTCAGTTAATACCACAGCATGTTACATGCATTTTCTGTAGGGAGGTTTAGTTCAGATGGGGGGTTGTGTTGGACCCACAAAATACTATTCATTAAAGTAGTAAAGTACAAAAATATAAAAGCCTATTAGCAAGTCTGCCGAAAAAAAAAGAAACAAGTAAATCATTCATCCACTGCTTCCCCAGGGCAAATGACCATAACATTTTAAAAGATAACTTATTCAATTTCGAAGGTGGTTTGTCATTAAACCCACCAGTTGTTTTATAGCCTCATATTTTCATTATGTACTTCACTGAACAACATTTTAATAGGAAGCTAAATCGCCCATTCATGGAAGCTGTATACTCCAGGTATCTTGCTGGTGATATGCTTGTATTTTATGTAGCATGACTACACAAATGTAACTACTGGACTGATGTATAATAGCACTATATAACATATATTGAAGGAAGGCACAGAAAAAGAATGATCTCTAGCATATATCTGTACATCAGTATAGAACACATATTTTTTACAACTAACACAATTATGGGCAACACAGTGACTTGGATTTAAAGACGCATGGGTTATTGTTTCGGTTCAAATACCACTTCACTCTTGTTCTAAAGGGGCAAACAACTTAAATGAATGGAAGCAGCTTTAAGTTAACATATATGTAGTTTATTTTTAATTTAGAAAAACTTTCATATCTATTCAGAACATTTTGCAGGTCTCTTATTTGCAAGTCTCTTTTAAGCAACCATACTGTAATATTTAAGCAAATTATGCAGTTATTGGTGGTGCAAGAATAGCATGATCCACACAGCCACATCAATCAAAACAGAACTCTTGCATAGTATAACTGAATAAAACCCAGCATATTTATGATTATTTACAGCATTAAGTACAATAAGATATTTTATTATCAAGAGCCTGTGTGATGAAAGGTGGAACACATGCCACACTGGAAATAATTCTGCTCTTATTGTACAATAATACTGCATAAAAGCAATATCACACGACATTGTGTTCAAATATAGTCCAATATTTGCATGCCTAGGGGTGTTGTTCGACATGAGGCAAAACCAAATGCCGTTAAACAGCCTTGGCCTGTGGATATTGGATCATGTTTGAACACTGGAATGTGATTTTGTGCTTCTAAAATAACACCTCCCACCCTTCCCAAAGTGAATTTATTGCCAAGAGAATCAGGTAGAATAGTTTTAAAAGTTCCAAGCTGTGCTAATATGGTGACTTATTAGCCAATTATATTTGCTCCCTCTATTCTTGACATTGTATAATAGAGGTTACAGTATCTTCTCCAGTCCCTTTAACTGTTTGAATTGCCACTATGAAAAATACAGTTGTTGCTGTTTTTAATAATACATACAATATGTTAAAAAATAGCATATTGCATATTGTGACAGACAGGAGGTGACGTTGACAACGGCGCTCAGGCACACAAGATTTATTTACAAACTGAAGAACCATGGTTTGACATATAAAGGTGTGCTATCCAATTATTATTATTTTTTTTAATAATAAAAACATTTGAGCGTTATAGTTTGTGAGAATGGTGTGACATTTTCATTATCTATAATATTGATGATTAATTACATAAATATGATCACCAAACCTTCTAACTACATGCAAAGGTCCATTATATTCCCTCAAATATCTCATGGTCCTTACATGACTCACCAATACATGATTTATTCCCTTGGCAGGTTGGACATGATTTTGAACACCCAGAAAAGTAGAACATTTTGGGCAGCTGCTCTGAGCAAATCCATGGCTTCTCTTGGAGGGAATATAAAATTTAGTAGCCACAGGCCGAATATATGTTGGTACCCCTTATGAAAAAGTAGTATGCTGAAGTATACGATAAATGTACTTAAAATATACTAAGATACTAATATTATACTTTAGATATACTTGTATTATACTTGGGCATAGTATACTTAAGAGTTACAATACTATGCATGTACTTTTTTATACTGCTTTTAACTTATACAGAGTATACTTATGAAGTAGTATACTTTTTTAAAATTAGTTTTATACTATGTCTAAAATGTAGTCACAATAAATATGAATCCAATTGTATTTTACAATTATAATTTTTAAACTACATATTGAGTCAGCTACTACTTGCAATAGCTAGTATGTGCATAAAAATGCTCATACCCTATCAGTGAACTCTGGCTAAATGCAAAGCAAACTAAGTAAAGCCAGACTTATATACCACAGTGCTACTGAGGGAATGGGATATTTGGACTAGAGGGATCTTCACTCAATGTGATGCTAATCGCAGCAGAAACTAGAAACTGTCCTCGGGATGGTTTTTCAAAACTTTTGATCTGGATAACAGTGATCTGGATTTTGTTTTACAATATTTTGTGCTCTAGATCTCTTTTATCTGGATCATTTTAATCTGCTTTTTCAGAAAATGTCACTGCTGGATTACTTGTATCCACATTACAAATAATTACGATTACAAAATTTGTTTTGTTTTAAAGCAGTCGATCACAAAATATAGGATTACAAAATCCGGATCACTTGATCTAGACACATTTTGAAAAAACGAGCGATTCACCGGAAGTAGCAGTAGCAGATATTCTGGCTAAACCACCCTCGACACCTGCTAATTTTATGTTAGATATGTGTGACATGGGTGGCATTTGAATTGTATTACTTTCAAGAAAAGTCAGTGGAGGTTGGATAATGGGGATAAAAAACGTTTAGCAAAGCGATAACCGAGTGCCCAGCACTTGACAACGACTGGGTACACTGGTGACCGAATTCAAAAAGCAGCAGAAGAATGCAGTAAATATGCTGAAAAGCTTCTGATGATAAGTGGTGAGTAACTTTCTTTTACATGCTTACAAATATATCCCCGTGCTATTGATACATCTCCCTTATTCTGCTGAATATACATCGTTTCTATATCGCCATTTTACAAACCACACTACTTAATTTACTTAACAGATAACTACAACAACATTTGTAAAAAGAGAAACCGCTTGGGGAAGATATCTGGCAAGCTGCAGCACCCAAAAGAAAGGTACCAATAAATAAAAGGTTTATTTCTGAGGAAGAGGGCGCTGGGGAAATTAAAAGCAAAAAGGTATTTTTTGAGTGAAAGTAATTTGTTAAAGTGAGTTGCAGATTTCATTTAGGTCTTGCATAATTTCAGCTACTTTTATTCCCTTTGTAGTTCTGTTTAAAAAGAAGAAACAAAAGCAACTTACTAAAGGAAGCAGCAAGCAAGGAAGGCATGAAAAGAGAGCTACTGATTAAGAACAGAACGACTGTAGATGAAATAAAACAAACTGTAGAGGACAGTGGCCAAGAATTAGTAAGTAATATAACATATTCTGGCGCCATTATCTAAGGGGACTAACAGTTACTATTTTCAAAATACAATGAAAGTTATATAAAACGAAAGGAATGAATAAGTTACATAATGCAATACAAGAGCAGCAATTCTCAAAGTGCAGTACAGGGGTTAATGCAGGATACAATGTAGAATACAATAAATTAAGTGAAAAACATAATGCAACATAACATGTTTAGGAAACGCTGCAACGCAGAGCTGTATGACAATCCAGAAGATTTTATATCAATGGCTGGGTTTACATGCAAGTGAAAGTCGACTCTACAGTCATGACTTTGATGTTGTCACGTGAATACATTGTGAAACAGCAAAAGGATGTCCCTTTGGCAGCACGACTTTAAGGGCAGGGTCAATTGCTTTCTCATGATAAAAATATCTGTAAAAACCCATACAGTTCTTCTGACTTAATCTCACGTAATCTCCAGCAGAAAGGCCGTACAAAACACACACACACACACACAAAATGTAAATGTATGGACTACTTTAACACACCACCTGGAAGTTAGTTACTTATTCCCGGTTCCTTATTTGCGATGTAGTTGACAAAGCATCATGTCCTTTTTCTGTGTGTTTTAACTCACTTACACATCTTGCTCAATTAATATATTGCTACTATTTAAAAAATAATTGCTGCTTCTTTAAAAAAAAAAAAAAAACACTAAAATCTTTAGTGTTTTTGCAAATAGGGTGTTATAGCCTATCTAGGGATAGCTCGATATTTAGTGAGCAAGCCGTCTAAGGGGGTACACCGGGCATCCAAAGACGTGCCCCCATGCGTTCTGTATAGGTTATAATGGGCTACACTTTGGGGTGCTGCTGATCGTGGGGTACAGCTTGCTCACTAAAATCTTTAGTGTTTTTGCAAAGAGGGGGTTATAACCTATCTAGGGATACCTCGATATTTAGTGAGCAGTGTGTCTAAGGGGGGTAAATTGGGCATCAAAGACGTGACCCCATGCGTTCTGTATAGGTTATAATGGGCTACACTTTGGGGTGCTGCTGATTGTGGGGTACGGCTTGCTCACTAAAATTGTTAGTGTTTTTGCAAAGAGGAGACGATAACCTATCTAGGGATACCTCGATATTTAGTGAGCAAGGCGTCTAAGGGGGTAAATGGGGCAAAACAAGCGGGTAATATAGGGTACCGCTATGCTGCTGTTACAGATTTGTTATTAATATTTTCATTTTTTTTTAAAGAAGGAGCGATTATTTTTTAAATAGTAGCAATATATTAATTGAGCAAGATGTGTAAGTGAGTTAAAACACACAGAAAAAGGACATGCTGTTTTGTCAACTACATCGCAAATAAGGAACCGGGAATAAGTAACCAACTTCCAGGTGATCTTTAACACTACAACCACCGTGGTTATACTCACAGTCGCTGACGGCAGTAATTATCACGGTAGATTTTAAACATCATCAATATTAAAATGAAAGACAAACTATCGGATACAACTCAAAAGTTTTATTCAAGCACATTATATCAAATATCTGCATAGCCGAAACACTGTATTTAAATGAACAATTAAACATAAAAGGGTTTATTTTCTAACTTACCACATATAAAGCACTACTTCATAAAATGAAAAACTATAATAAAATAAACATTTCAAAAGAAACTAGTGTGTAAACAGGTTTATGTACATACAAAACTGTAAAAACAAAAGTAGTTTTTAATCTAAAACAAAAGTAATATGATTTCTCTTGCGTGTGTGTCACTCGCAGCACAGAATCTAGGTGGAGCTGTTGCAGCCTGCAGCTTTGCAGTTTTCTGATTGAAGCACTGTGGCTTTGATTGATAAAAGAAAAAAAATATTTGGGTATGACACAGTACATACTGCAGCTGCCTGTCTGCTCCTGAATTAAGACTGTATACATTTAGAAATTGCAGTGCTTTTATTTTCATTGATCCCAATTTTTATGTTTAGTAACACACAGCCCTGTATACCTTTTAAAAATAAGCATTTAAATGATATAAAATACTTTGTAATAGCAGTGTTGTACATAATTAATACTTAATGTTACTAGCTGTTTACTCAATGTTGTAGTACTGGGCAGTTTATGAAAGTATTTCATCAACCATTTATTTGTGAATGTACATTTGAAACAGGGCTCAGCAATAACGTTTTTTTTTTTTTTTTTTTTAATTCCATGTTTTGGAAAACTTTTTTTTTTAACAAGATCCATGGCAGTAAGGGTGGAACTTTAAGTTAAGAACACATTTTATTTAATGTGAGATCACAGTTTTTTGTTAAGTTATATAAAAGGATAAATAATTGGCATACTATTGTCTTATGATCAACGTTAGTCCTTTTAAGTAATTACAGGAACTTGTGTATACTTTTATTATAATAGATTTAAAATGTAATGTGCCAGTTTTAATACCTGAAATATAGAAATGGTATATGTTATTATGTAGTACCAGTGTTGCCAACTTAGCGATTTTGTCGCTTAGTGACTTTTATGTTTCCCTAGCGACAAATCTAGCGACTTTCACTGCCTACAGCAGCGATTTTCATAGAAAGATGTCGCCAAACTGAATCATCATCATCACAAGCAGCTTAATACACCAGGCTTCTCATGTCCTGAACCTCAGGAAGTGGTATTATTATTATTATTATTATTATTATTATTATTATTATTATTATTATTATTATTATTTATTAGCAGACGCCCTTATCCAGGGCGACTTACAATTGTTACAAGATATCACATTATTTTACATACAATTACCCATTTATACAGTTGGGTTTTTACTGGAGCAATCTAGGTAAAGTACCTTGCTCAAGGGTACAGCAGCAGTATCCCCCACCTGGGATTAAACCCTCGACCCTCCGGTCAAGAGTCCAGAGCCCTTACCACTACTCCATACTGCTGCCCTCCATAGATATCATAATAATGCATTGTGGGATATCTATGGTACAGACTACGCACACACTAGCCACAACAATTCCATAATGTCACATACAGTCGCTCTAATTTTATATAGTTATGTTTTTACATTCACTCAAATGTTATATAATTCAGTTTTTACATTCACTCTAATTTTATATAGTTCAGTTTTTACATTCACTCTAATTTTATATAGTTCAGTTTTTACATCTACTAATCTTGTATAAAGTTCTCTAAAAAAAACTGGTATGCACATTACCACCAAAGAATTAAAAACAAAATGCAACCAGAAACTCCCGACTCCCAGGACGTGTAAACTGCACCTGATACAGGTAGGAACATGTTTATTTGATTGAATTACACTGTTTCATGCCTTGTGGTCACCTATTGATGTCTAAAGGTTGTAATCTCGTTATCGCTTTGAAAAACGGTGTCAGACAAATAAAAAAATACCAATATTTTTGGGTGACTTTAGAATGTCTAAATAGTGACATCTAATGACTTTGTGAGGTTTCTCTGGCGACTTCCTGCTTTGTGGAGTTGGCAACACTGTGTAGTACATCAGTATGTTTCAAGAACACTTTAGGTATACTGGTAGTATATGTGAAGTTTACTTTTAGTTTACTTCAAGTTACACTTTTAAGTATACAAATAGTGTACTTTAAGCTACTATTTTTGTATACTTAAAATATACTTGTAAAGCATATGAGTATACTTGCAGTATACTAAAGTGGGCCAATTTAGGACCAAAATAGTTTAACAAAGTATTTAGGAAGTGCATGAAAGTATACTTTAAGTATGTGAAAAGAAGTATACTTTTATATTCTTTTTAAAAACTTAAGTCTATACTTAAAGTATACTAAAAATGTACTACTTTTTCATAAGCGACAAGTGTAACATTTCATATATGTATAAAAGTTAGGGCTGCTACATTGTACTTAGGGCTTCAGGGTTTTCGGCATTAAACAAAATGTTAAATGTTACCTCTATTAAAAAATGTGCAGGGATGAATATACCGATTAATCAACTAATTCCCATAAATTAACTGATCAAAAATTTTAATCGAGTGTCAGCCTTAATAAAAATGTGTACAAAAGTAACACTGAAGCAGATCAACTTAATCTATAGTATCCTTGATCTACTTCAGTATAGTAATCTGTATATCAAGTTTTGCTTTGTCTGAGCCTAAGTTTTTTCATTTTTTAAATGCATTTAATCAAGCATTTAATCCAGATGGATTAATCCTTTGTGATCTAACATGTATTCAACAACATACTGGGAACATGAACTAAGCTGTTCAGCTCCCGTGTGGGTTTAACAAGTCAGTGGGAATACATAGCTATATATACCAAAAAGGTTATAGACCTTTGAATCTCAAGTAAAATGTACAATAAAAGTGATTGTTGCTGCATTTTCATTAAGGTCCACAGATATCAAGAGGAATACAGAAACCACCCCACCTGACATTCAGAAAGTGCATGACAGGATACAACACAATATCAGTCCTAAATACTGTAGCATTTACTTATAGCACAGCTCTTTTGCATTTTTTCAAATGGTAATCAGGTGGATAATGTAAGTTATATCCATTTGCATTAGACCAAATTATTAGTTTTTGTGGCCAAGTTGGCAAAAATGTCTCAGTGAGCAATTGCAAAGCGTTATTTTAGTATGTAAAGAAGATACCAAAGTGAACTTGTGCATCTCGGAAGGCTTTGTGTTAACAGCATGGCAAATCTGTGGTTTGCCTGCTGCATACAGTCTGAATTTTGAAATGCAAATTTACCAAGTGGGGTTGTTAAGAATAATAACCCATCATGATTTAGGATTGCTCAGCTACATTTGAAAAATAATGATACATTAGGCATAACGAATGTGTAACTAATCTGTGACACAATCCATTGGTCATCCAATCAATCAGTATTGATTGGATGACCAATGGAACACGTGAAAACTAATTTGTAAAATTACTTTAAATATCTTTTCTTGACTGGGGACTAGGTTTCCCCAATTTGGTATGCAGACATTTTTTGTCTTTCCTTTTGGAAATTCAAGCAATGGTCAGGCTGGTAGTTTTATTTTTTTCTGCTCATGATGGTTCAGGAGCCTTATTGCAGGTTAAACAACAGAAGTCAAATTAAAGGTAACGATTTAAAAACATTTTTCTTATCTTTCTGTTTTCCGGTACTTTTTTGTTTTCAGGAATAGAAAGGGACTGCTACACTATACTATGTTTTGAAACTTGAGTTTCCTACTCCCTGTGTAATACGTGAATTGATCCCACCTGAGCCCCACAATAAAACTATATGCATAATGCACACATTATGGCTGCTGGAGGATTTCTTTATATTCTTAATTTCTCATTTATCATGGAGCACACTGATTATATAAAGAGCTTGCATGACTCAAGTGAGCGGTGTCGGATTGAGTTTATTTTTGTGATGTGTAAAAATTGAACTTGAAGTTGTTGCCAATAGTCCCTTGACACATTCTATAACCTTAAAATTACAGAATATTTGAAATAAAAAATAAATTCTGCAAAGTGAAAAAAAAGATGTAAAACTTGAGGGGACTTTTTAGACTGTGCAGATGAGAGGTAAGAAAAATAAAATGTTGGTTACCTCTCCTTTAAAATCCCTTTACAGTAAGGTGAAGTGATTGTTGTCTGCACCCTTAAATGAATCTAAAGCAATTGCTGTAAACCTGTACACCTGTTTCATATACATGCTGCACGTCCAGTGAGAAGCCAGTAAATTAATGTTCCAATCAATAATTAAAAAAAAAAAAATCAGAACGGTTTAGTCTTTCAAATGAGTTTGGCCATTATCCCCAGTAGACACTAAATATTAGTACAAGTACAGTAATCCATCGTGTATCTGTCCATCACATATCCACCCTAACCGTTTATCTGCCATTATTAGGCTCTTATGTAAAATGCTACAGGAAAGTGAAAGCAGGTTGTGCTACAATTGAACTTTTTTTTTTCATAAACCTATGCATTTTGCTACTGTGTAAATTAGTGTGTATTTATTGTAATTAATTAATGAAGTACCTGACGCTCCTGGGAGAGCCTACCTGCTGTGTGTGATTACCTGGTGTAGAATCTAATTAGCAGGTAGGTGTGTTTCAGGAGGGCGTCACGGGGTTGGATCCCGAAGAATAAGTAAGCAAGTCGAAACCACCAACAGCCAGGCGAGTAGCTGGAGTCACTGAGCAGCGAATGCACGCACCCACAAGGCAGACGGCTACCTGTCACAAGCATTAATATCCTGTATCTTTCTAAACAAGGGATTTAGGGGAGCTCCCTTAAAGCTGAATCTCAAAACAATAATTGTGTGAATATAGTAACTGCTACAGCTGTGTATAATGGTATTTAAAACAGGATTCATTCACCCATATATTTACATATCTGCCCTTACTCTGGTCCCAGCGCAGTCGGATATGTGACGGACTGCTGTATTTGCTTGAGAAGCAGAAATGTATTGTAGGAGGTTTCCCTGCTGTTTCCATGCCTGATGACAGACAACAATATTGTCTATCCTCTTCACAAATAAATACTTACACTAAAATAAATATTAGACATTGCCTCTGGTCTGCTTTTTCCATAGAAATAGTTAATCAAGTGGCACATACTGTAACTGGTATTTTATATTTTAAAAAAATATGTATTCACAGATCTTCAGTCTATCCTGAGGTTTTGGTTAACAATACATCTTCTGCCTCTTGAAAAAAAAAATATTGGCAGCTGATGCTTTTGCGAGAATCTTAGAATAAAAAAGCCTTCTATTTATAGACTGCATCATATGAAATGCCAGAGAGAGACTTCCAGTGATTAGGCATGGCTGCTCTGCAATAAACAATTTGCATAGCACTCACAGTAAAAATTAAAAATCTGGGTAAATTGCTCTCTGAATATTCATATTTTAATAACATTAACAGTGTTGTTGGAGAACAGACTTCACAAAAAATGGGTTTAGTTGTTACTTTGAAACTCATTTTCTTTACAGTGTATGATCCGTTTCTAAATAGGTGGATGAATACTGTATAGTTCAATGAGATGTGAATGAAATGTAGCATGGGAGAAGGTAATCCTTGGTCAAATGAAGAAAGGAAAAGAAATGTGTTTACTGTGACCAATGGTAAGAATTATATAATGCAGTATAAGTAGTGTTCTGCATTTCCGGTTTATTCTGAATTTTACAGAATAATTACAGGATTTTATTTTTTTTTTAATTGATTTATGCCTGTTTTTTGTCTACTATTCAACATTTTTCCTGGTACTATTTTCTAGGAAATACACAATATTTTTATTAAAATGCTGTTTTATTTGGACTCCGACATTGTAATAATCACCCTTACATTGAATCCTAGTCTACAGCAGGTACGTTTAGATGTCAGAGGATCAAATGACGTTCAAACGTCGCACATTGGTTCTCTGTTCACAAACACATTATCACCTGATTCTGTTGGCCAATCAAAGTCTGATTGTTGTGGCAAGTGCTGGGTGTAGTAACTAGCTTGATCAAAAACTAAATTGAAATTGAGATGAAAATATAATATTTTGAGTGCATGAGGAATGGGGAGAAAACATAAATTAGTTTATGAATATTAAAGAAAATTAATGTTTCGAAGTAGCAGAAGTGGGTCAGATGAGGCAGAGGATGCATAGAGTTGCAAATACTGCTGCATTGAGGTACAGTGCCTATAGAAAGTCTACACCCCCTTGAACTTTTTTCACATTTTGTTGTGTCAGTGCCTCAGAGTTTCATGCATTTAAATGAAGATTTTTTTTCCATTTATCTACACACCATACTCCACACTGTTAAGGGGAAAAAAAAGTTTTTATTGAGAAAAAGATTTTATAGTAAATACAAAACTGAAAGATCATAATTGGATAAGTCTCCACCCCCTGAGTTAATACTTGGTGGAAACACCTTTGGCAGCAATTACAGCTGTGAGTCTGTTGGGATAGGTCTCTACCAACTTTGCACACCTAGATTTGGCAATATTTGACTATTCTTCTTTACAAAACTGTTAAAGCTCTGTCAAGTTCCTTGGGGAGTGTTGATGGAGAGCAATCTTCAAGTAATGCCACAAATTTTCGATTGGATTTAGGTCAGGGCTCTGACTGGGCCACTCAAGGACATTTACCTTTATGTTCCTTAGCCACTCCAGTGTAGATTTGGCTGTGTGCTTTGGGTGGTTGTCATGCTGAAAGGTGAACTTCCGTCCCAGTTTCAGCTTTCTTGCAGAAGGCAGCAGGTTTTCCTCAAGGACTTTTCTGTACTTTCTCCATTCATTTTCCCTTCTATCCTGACAAGTGCCCCAGTCCCTGCCTATGAGAAACATCCCCATAACATGATGCTGCCACCACCATGCTTCACAGTAGGGATGGTTTCTTTGGGTGATGCGCTGTGTTGGGTTTGTGCCAAACATAATGCTTTGAATTTAGGCCAAAAAGTTCCATTTTAGTTTTGTCAGACCACAAAACTTTTTGCCACATGGCTACAGAATCTGAGTGTTTTTTTTGCATACTTCAAACGGGATTTAAGGTGGTCTTTCTTGAGTAAAATACAGGCCAGATTTGTGGAGTGCTTGGGATATTATTGTCACATGCACACTTTGACCAGTCTTGGCCATAAAAGTCTGTAGCTCTTGCAAAGTTGCCATTGACCTCTTGGTAGCCTCTCTGATCAGTCTCCTTCTTGCTCGGTCATCCAGTTTGGAGGGACAGCCTGATCTAGGAAGGGTCTTGGTGGTGCCATACACCTTCGACTTCTTAATAATTGTCTTGACCGTGCTCCAAGGGATATTCAAGGCCTTTGATATTTTTTTATACCCATCCCCTGATCTGTGCCTTTCAACAACTTTGTCCCAGAGTTCTTTTGAAAGCTCCTTGGTGCTCATGGTTGAGTCTTTGCTTTGAAATGCACTACCTAGCAGAGGAAACCTACAGGAACTGCTGAATTGATCTTGAAATCATGTGAATCACTACAATTTAACACCGGTGGAGGCCACTTAACTTGGTGTGTGATTTTGAAGGCGATTGGTTACACCTGAGCTAATTTAGGATTGCTATTACAAGAGGGGAGGGGGGGGGGGGGGGGGGGGGGCACGGGCACTTATCCAACCAAGCTATTTCAGTTTTTATTTTTAATTAATTTTCTAAAAATTTCTAGAATATTTTTTTCACTTGGAAGTTGTGGGGAAGGATGTGTAGATCAAAGAAAAAAAACTATTTTAATGCATTTTAATTCCAGGCTATAAGGCAACAAAAGGTGAACATTTTGAAAGGGGGTGTAGACTTTCTATAGGCACTGTACATGTTCGCACTGATAGAAAAAAAGAACATACTGAAAGTAAGCGACAAATTAAACTAAAACAAGAAAGTGTCCAGGGTGATTTTTGACGCCTCTCCTGATGGCTTGGACCGTCCAGTTCTGTCAATTTTCTTCTCTTTTTATGATTTCAAAGCGAATAAACCTGGCTTGTTTTGTGCTGATGTCATGTTCATACCTTCTGTAGATACTAGCTCTGTCAGCACAGCGATTGCCCAAACGTTTGCAAAGTACCAGTTAACTTGGGAAAATGTGGCCTCAAATGTGGCACAGATTCTTATTATACATGCCAGAGACATTAAACTTAATCAGAAACCAAAACTGTTACGCATCATATTCCACATGTTAGGTATGTATCCTGAGATTTTTTTCCCCCAATTTTTACTGATGTTTCAATTAAAAACAATTTACCCATTTTATCCGTTTTTTTATATTTGTAAAATAAAAAACGAAAATGCAGAACACTAAATACAAGTAAAGACAGCAATAGGGAGTGTCAGATAAGAAGTGGTGCAAAGAAGAACATAGTTAAATATATTAATGTAGTCAATTAGTGAGTAAACAGTGTCATGTTCATTTGTTGACAGAGTAATAGCAACACAAACAACGAGAAAGCACACATTTGCATAATAAGAACACTCATCCTATAATGTTATAGTGAGAAATTAAACAACAACTAATGGCACATGGAATGCTGAATTAATTAACCAAAGGTTGGCCACTTTTTTGTTGTATGTTGATACAGTAATCTGTGGATCACAGCTGAAGAATAAGAATATGCTATACAAAATGTAACTGTGGCTTCATGGCTCAACATGGTTTATCCAAAGCCCAAGATAAAGCTCTACAGCTTAGGGACATCTTATAATCCTTCCATTAGCAAATAAGTTTATTTAATATATCATTTATGTCACAACACTGACAAAATGCTGGTTTAGGACAGAATACCAAACAGTCATTCTTAAAACATTTAATTACAAATGTAAGCACAGAATCAAAAGACAGTATTTGGGAACCTCTTCAGAAACACACCTATTGGAGTAGTGGTTAGGGCTCTGGACTCTTGACCGGAGGGTTGTGGGTTCAATTCCAGGTGAGGGACACTGCTGCTGTATCCTTGAGCAAGGTACTTTACCTAGATTGCTCCAGTAAAAACCCAACTGTATAAATGGGTAATTGTATGTAAAAATAATGTGATATCTTGTAAAAATTGTAAGTCAGCCTGGATAAGGGCGTCTGCTAAGAAATAAATAATAATAATAACAATACCACGAAATTCACCTCTTTAGGGGCCATTGCATACCGGACTAGTACGGATAGAAAAAAAGAAACCTAATTTAAATGAACTACTGCACATCGCAAGTGACACAAACTATGTATCTTAATTCTATAGATAGGCTTTTTTTTTGGTACACCTTCGCCGTCCTGTGTACATTGCACTTAGGCAAAAAAAAAAAAAACCTCCTTAGACAAAATAATATTAAAAAGAATTTCTCCAATGTGGTTAACTTTCTTGTTTACTGTTCACATGACAACATGTTTTAATCAGGCTATCAGTGCATCTGTACTGGCTTTTCTGTGACCTGTAATGTACAGTAGGAGGTGGGACAAAGTCAGTGTTGCATTGTTATTTTGATTTAGGTTGCTAAAATCTAGTTCCCTTTCAATTTCAGAGCTACCGATAGGCACCTTCGGGGAGTGACGTCCTCAGTCCCACCTACCGACGGTTAAGTAGTCACTCTGCGGAGATCACGTTCTCTTTTGCTTCTCACAATCAAGTAGGTGAGGTAGGTATAACTAATCTCTCCAGTTGCGTGATTAATTCTTTGTAAAAGAGCTCTCACTTAAGAGTTTTTCTGCTAATTCCCCTGCAATTTATTGCTGGAAGTTGGCTTGCACTTCCCCGGAATCGGAAACTCGGCTTCTGAGGACTGAGCTTGAAATGCTGCACAACTGCGCTCCATTTAAATATAAATAAATAAAGAAATAAATAAACTTTCTGTCAACAGCCTACATCACTTGGCGACTGTAGTCTGTTTTTCTAACCTACAGCATCTGCTGTCTGTGCTTTTCCTCTGTTTTTTGCAGCTAATAATAATAAGAAGAAGAAGAAGAAGAAGAAGAAGAAGAAGAAGAAGAAGAAAAGAGAGAAGTGAGAAGTATTCCTCCACCGGGACCCAGCTCTGCCGCACCCGCTGTTGAGTCGACGCCGCTGGGCTGACTCAGTGTCTGTGGGGCCTAAAAATTTTTTTAAATAAAATAAAAATACCCTACCCTTCAGCTTCTGCTGTGTGTCAGTGTGTGCGTTTGTTTTTCACTGCTTTGGAAAAAAAACAAAAAACGTGTGTCTCCTCCACTGGGTCTGATTCAGTCCACTGTAGAGTAGACTCCACCCACCTCGGTGCGTTGGGTCTTAAAAAAAAAATCTCTCTTTTTTTCTGCTTTTTTTCTGTATACTGTCTGAAGGCTGTGCTCCATGCTGCTGTAAGCTACGCGCTGCTCCGGTTGTGTGACTGCACGCGGTCCAGACTGATACTTTCTGTAGGCAATGCTCTATGGTACTCTGTGCCTTCAGTGCCCTCGGTGCCTCAGTGCTTCAGCACCCTTGGTGCTCAACGCTTGCCGCCCTTGGTAATCTCGGTGCCCCTGGTGCACAAAGCCTCGGTGCTTCGGTGCTTAGACACTCCCTACATCAATGCCTTTGGTGCACTCGGTGCCTCGGTACCTTAGAGCCTCGATGCCTCTGTGCTTCGGCGCCCTCGGTGCTCCAGAGCCTCAGCGCTGTAGCGTACAAGACAGTCAAATTAGGTTATTTGCTGGATAGTAATATGCACAGTTTAAACTTGTTTTTGACAGTTGCAAGTTAAAGTATTTTTTTCTTTCCCCCTTTCTCTTGTTTGAAGGGAGAATAGATGTAGCTTTGTGTTGTAAACATTCCTTTGCGTTATCACAAACTAAAATCTCTGCACAGGCCATTCTGGCAGACTTTAACAAAACACAGACATAAGGGTGAGTTTCTTGCCCCCCAAGAAAGCAGAGGTGGGGGGGAGGGTGAAGCCATCAATCACCTTTTGTCAAGACAAAGGAACTGTCGTTCATAAGCTGTGGGCAAGACCAAGGAGTGGCTCCGAGATGAAGTAACCAGTGTCTAGGCACATTACGTGACGTTAAACACCACCCATGAATTCAACCATCAAATCAAGATGAGTCAGCACTTAATTAAAAAAAGACTGGGACAAGCAAAGAAAGTTAAGTGGTTCTGAGGTCTGAAATGAAATGGAAGCTGAACTGCTCTGAAGAGCTGGGAAAGTGTGCTGGAGTCATGGGAGAATCAATGGTCTAAAGACTGAAATCATGTTCTGAGAAGGCTGAAATCAGCTTTGCAGAGAGGCCTGCTTTTTGCTCTATGAGAGACTTAACCAGTAAACAGGACACTGCATTGATCTGAAAGCAGGTCTTTGGTTTTTATGTCACTGCATGAAATGAACTATTTACAGTCGGAAACCTTCCGACAAGTCGAAGATAATGTTGCAAGACTATTGGAAATCAACAAGCTACATCCTTGGAAAAGAACATTTTTTGCTGAGAGCCGACGCAACACAATGCCTATGATAAGAACAACCTTCGGTGCTGAGACGATGAGCAAGGCGGGAACAGGATGTAAGATCGATTGTGGCTTCCTGGGATGGGGACTCTTTGGAGCAGCAGGAGACAGAGGTCCAGGAAGTAACCCAGGAGATGGGCCACAGCTTCAACCCTGCAGCCTTTTCCGGTGGCGCGCAGACAGCTTTGGCTGGCACAGGCCAGGGTCCCGGATGCGGACAAGTCAGCCCTATTGGATGCGCCTATCTCCCCTGGCCATACCTTTGGGCCAGTAGTGGAGGAGATACTGCAATGCTCCAACCGAGAGTGGGAGGAGTCTCAACAGGTGACTGCGATGCTCCCTTACCGTACGGGATAGGATGAGGCTCTGGCGTCCGCCCATAACAATGGTAACCTGGACAGTTCCAATCCGCAACGCGGGAAAACACAGACACAGGCGTGGTGACCTGAGGCATCGCCTGCAGGCTTCTGCGGCAGCTAATACCCGGGGCTGCCTGCCAGGACAGGGGGATACCGAACGCGGGGCCCCAACACATCAGCGCTCCGGGAGACAGTTTCAATGGAACCGCCCTAGGCAGCCTCCAAGACAGACTCCACCAAAGCCTCAGTAGCCCCAGCAGGGCCCCTGAAGGCTTGCAGCCTCAGACCCATCCCTTCTTACAACACCAGCTACAATACTGGCACAATTGCACCTCAGTCTCTTGGGTGCTTGCCACTATACAAACCGGTTAGGCGCTGCAGTTCCTCGTGGGCCCTCCTCCCTTTCAAGGGATCATGGTTACATCTGTGAGTGATCCTCTCCAGGTCTTGGCCCTAAACATTACTTCACAAGCAAGCCATCCACCTTGTAGAATGCATCTCTCAAGAAGTTCTACTCAAGATACTTTCTAGTGTCAAAAAAGGATGGAGGCCTTCGCATCATCCTGGACCTGAGATACCTCAGTGGTTTCTTGAGGGAGAGGAGGTTTCAGGTGGTCACAGATCGCCACATCCTGCAGTCTGTCCGGCCGGGAGACTGGTTTACCACTGTGGACTTAAAGGATGCGTATTTTCACGTCCCTATTCTTCCCGCGCACAGGAAATATCTCCGCTTCACTTTTTAGGGACGCGTCTTCGAGTTTTCTGTGTTGCCATTTGGCCTCTCCTTAGCCCCGCCCACATTCTCGAAGTGAGTAGATCTATCCTAGGGGTATAGGGCATCAGGGTGTTGAACTACCTAGATGACTGGTTGATCTGATCCTAGTTACAGGAAGGAGCAGTGGCCCACACAGCGATTGTGACAAAGTATCTGGCATCTGTGGTGGACAGTGCTGTGAAAAAGTATTTGCCCCCTGTCTGATTTTCTGCATTTTTGCACATTTTTCACATTGTATATTGGTCAGATTTTTTTGTGGGTTGTAGTTGTATATAGAGTGAGTCTGAGAGAAAAAATGACACCAAAGTTTGGTGCTTCTTTCATTTGTTTGGTGTGCAAGGTAATCAAACATGCAATTTTCAGGTGTGAAAAAGTCAGTTAACTCAACCCAATTAAAGGGATAATTAGGGGCAGCTGTTTGAGTACTTTGGTTAACAACCAGGCCTGATTTGGGCCAGCCCTGCCCATTATAAATCTGACTAACTTTGGTCCTTACCATCAGAGTGAAGTTGTCAGCACACAGGTTCTAGAGGCACTCATGCCACGAACAAAAGAAATTCCTGAAGACCTCCGGAAAAAAGTTGTTGATGCCTATCAGTCTGGAAAGGGTTACAAAGTCATTTCTAAGGCTCTGGGGCTCCACCGAACCACAGTCAGAGCCATATTGTCCAAATGGAGAAAGTTTGGAATAGTAGTGAATCTTCTCAGGAGTGGCCATCCTGCCAGAATCTCTCCAAGAGCAAGGCGTAAAATCGTCCAGGAAGTCACAAAGAACCCTAGAACAACATCCAGGGATCTGCAGGCCTCTCTCGCCTCGGCTAAAGTCAGTGTTCATGACTCCATCATCAGAAAGACCCTGGGCAAGAATGGGATTCATGACAGAGTAGCAAGGCGGAAACCATTGCTCACTAAGAAGCTTGTCTCAAGTTTGCCAAAAAGCACCTGGATGATCCTCAAGAGTTCTGGAACAATGTTCTATGGACAGATGAGTCAAAAGTGGAACTTTTTGGCCGTCATGGGCCCTGTTATGTCTGGCGAAAACCAAACACTGCATTCCACAGTAAGAACCTCATACCAACGGTCAGGCATGGTGGTGGTAGTGTCATGGTTTGGGGATGCTTTGCTGCATCAGGACCTAGACGTCTTGCTATCACAAATGTCACTGAGTTGAAGCAGTTCTGCATGGAGGAGTTGTCCAAAATTCCTCCACGGCGCTGTAAGAGACTAATCAGTAACTACAGAAAGCGTTTGGTTGCAGTTATTGCTGCTAAAGGTGGCATAACCTATTATAGAGTTTAAGGGGCCGATTACTTTTTCACACGGGTACATTGGGTGTTGCATAACTTTCTTTAACCCTTTGCGGTCCTATGTCAGACCTGGTCTGACATTGCAATTATTCCTATCCGGTCCAATGTCGAACCCTGTCCGACATCATCAAAAAGACGCAAAAAACGGGTTTCTAGTCGTTTTTTCTCTGGAAAAAGCCCAGAAAACCATTCAATGGTCGAGTGGGAGCGACAGGAGCTGAGACAAGCCGAAAAAAAAAAAAAATAGGGCGTATCTCATGAATAGTCATACTTGCCCCTGGCATCTGATAACAGTGGCCAAAAGGAAACAAGCTGCCTGCTAATGCATCAGCGCTCAGAGAATATCACAGACATTTGCAGAGCTTTTTTCAGATGTTACAGTAATAAAATAATGACTTGGATCGCATTATTGAGGCGTTTGGTGATAAAACGAGTGATCAGGAGATGATTGATCGGTATGTACGATTATTATTATTATTATTATTATTATTATTATTGTTATTATTATTATTATTATTATTTATTTCTTAGCATATGTGAAAGCTACAGCGAACGAAAGGGCGGGGCGGGGCTGGAGATGCCTAGTGAGTGCTTTTTCACGGCACTGTAGGTGTTACACTACATGCGACAATGTCAGGAGAGTCTATGGCACATCACATTATAAAGAGAAGTAACTCTCAGCTAAAATTTGTATATCGACAAGCCAGGTTTTTTAATGGGAAGATTAAAAAGACGGTCTGGTACTCAGGTCTTACCCAAAAACTGAAGCATAAGTTACAAGTGACACAAAATAAAGTAATTCGCTTTATAGAAGGCATGGACTGCAGATCACATATTGGACAGAAATAAGTAAACAGTATTGGACTTCTCAATGTTAGTGATAGAGTTAATCAACTAAAATTAAATCATGTATACAGAATTCACACGTATTAATAGATTATTTACATAATCATTTTAAGAGAGTAGTAGATCAACATAGTTATTTTACTAGAAATAGTGTTCATAATTTTTCAGTTCCAAAGGTAACCAGTTCAACCATGAATACTTTTTATTTTACAGATTTACAGATATGGAATTCGCTTCCAAATCACATTAAGAATTTGGAGTCTTAATGTTTTTAAGAAGGCTGTTTTAGCTAATAGGAGACTTCAGATTGAGTAATATTGTCTTTCTGAAGGCATATGATGATCTGTGTTTAAATGGTACATTTTTGGTATATCTTGCAGTAATAATAATCATAATATTATGCTGTCTCTTTTCATTCTTAACAGGACCCCAATGGAAATAAGTCCATATAGTTGACTTTTTGGGTTATCCTGGGTATTAGGTCAACATACTATTCATTTATTTTATATATGAACTGCTTTTTGATTGTAAGATTAATCAGTCTTTTTTATTATTATTATTTATTTATTTTTATTGATATTGTATGTGGACTTATACCAAATAAATTCAATTCAATGTCGACATTTACCAGTAAATCTTAAGATTTGCCAATATTCTGACTTTTACCATAATGAACACATATAATACAGGTGCTTTCCATTTATAACGGATCCTGTTAGAACGGAGTTCCGTTTACAACGGATTGAGGAGGCATGTCCCTGCCAAACATGTGTTTTATTACATTGTACGGCCCACAGGGGTGTGTTTTGTATAAATAAAATCATGTTCTTTGGCAGTTAAGCTTTCTTGTTTGGTTTATATTTAAGGTACTTATGTTCACAGTTTTATCTAGCATTTCTAATTGTGTTTACTACGTACTTAGTTTATAAATTACTGATTTCCATTGTCCCTTGGAGTCCGTTATAAGTGGAGTGCATCTGTATATATATATATATATATATATATATATATATATATATATATATATATATATATACAGACGTGCTCAAATTTGTTGGTACCCTTACAGCTCATTGAAATAATGCTTCATTCCTCCTGAAAAGTGATGAAATTAAAAGCTATTTTATCATGTATACTTGCATGCCTTTGGTATGTTACAGAATAAAGCAAAGAAGCTGTGAAAAGAGATGAATTATTGCTTATTCTACAAAGATATTCTAAAATGGCCTGGACACATTTGTTGGTACCCTGTGGCAAAGTGCCCCCCCTGTGTGTGTTATATGTTACGTGTTGTGTGTAAATGTTGGTGTATAGGCATTGGTACACGGGATATAAGCGGTCTGTGTTTCACGTGTGTGTAAATTGTATATTTGTATTTAGGCACGGGGATGGCACATCACATCACGTGCAAGTAAAAAGTAATATGTGAGCACGGGGAATTGCACTTTAATTAATTCACGTGCAGTTGTACCGAGATTCCAATTGAATGATTGACTAGCAATCGAATCTCGGTACAACTGCATAAAAGCTGCATGTTTTCACTCACTGGGGGTTGGTGTTCGGTGAGTGGAGAACGGGTTAGGAGACGGAGGGTATTGTAAAGTAAAATCGTAAAGATAAGTGTTTTCACTCACCGTGTTTGTTCGTCTGTCCTGCACCGTCTGTTTAGTGGTTAGTCGTTTTGTATGTCTGTTTATTTTGGCGCAAGTGCCGTGTCCTGTTTTGTGTTCTGTTTGGTAAACCTTTTTATTTTGTTAATAAACGCTGAGTACAGCCATTGCACTCAGCTCAGCATCACCACCGTCTCTGTCTGTGTGTTTCTCTCTCTGGTCTGAGTTCCTCCCTGCAGCCGTCTTTGTCACACGTGGTGTCAGAACCGGGACAACAGCGCCTCCAGGGCTCAGGCCAGAGCGGGAACCGCAGTTTTTTTTGGGGGAAAAAAAAAAAAAAAAAAAAAACCCAAAGGAGAAGAAATGGGGAGAAGAGGCTGGAGAAGAGCACAGGAGGGCAAAGGGAGCCAAGGTGGTGCACCATGTGCATTGCATATGGGCATGAGGACGAGGACTGCCCGGAGCAGGAGCCAGGGGAGGAGGAGCCCGAACGTCCTGCGCCTGAGTGGGAGGAGCCCGAACGTCCTGCGCCTGAGTGGGAGGAGCCCGAACGTCCTGCGCCTGAGTGGGAGGAGCCCGAACGTCCTGCGCCTGAGTGGGAGGAGCCCGAACGTCCACAGCCCGAGTGGGAGGAGCCCGAACGTCCACAGCCCGAGTGGGAGGAGCCCGAACGTCCACAGCCCGAGTGGGAGGAGCCCGAACGTCCACAGCCCAAGAGGGAGGAGTCGGTGCGTCCACGGCCCAAGAGGGAGGAGTCGGTGCGTCCACGGCCCAAAAGGGAGGAGTCGGTGCGTCCACGGCCCGAGAGGGAGGAGTCGGTGCGTCCACGGCCCGAGAGGGAGGAGTCGGTGCGTCCTGTGTCCGGAGGGGAGGAGCTGAAGGCCCAAACCCCTATTTTTTTTTGGGAGGGACGAGGGCGTGAAGCTCAGGCTCCACAGCAGCCGCTGTTTTTGCTGCTGAAGGGAGCCCAGCGGAAACGCCCGCCACCAGCCCTACCCCCGCTGTCGGAGGAGCCGGCAGCGCCTCCACCACCACCCGAGGGAGAGGAGCAGGAGCTGCCTCTGCCTCCACCACCACCCGAGGGAGAGGAGCAGGAGCTGCCTCTGCCTCCACCACCACCCGAGGGAGAGGAGCAGGAGCTGCCTCTGCCTCCACCACCACCCGAGGGAGAGGAGCAGGAGCTGCCTCTGCCTCCACCACCCGAGGGAGAGGAGCTGGAGCTGCCTCTGCCTCCACCACCGCCAGGAGCAGAGGAGCTGGAGCTGCCTCTGCCTCCACCACCACCACCGCAAGGAGCAGAGGAGCAGGAGCTGCCGCTGCCTCCGCCACCACCACTGCAAGGAGCAGAGGAGCAGGAGCTGCCTCTGCCTCCACCACCGCCAGGAGCAGAGGAGCTGGAGCTGCCTCTGCCTCCACCACCGCCAGGAGCAGAGGAGCTGGAGCTGCCTCTGCCTCCACCACCGCCAGGAGCAGAGGAGCTGGAGCTGCCTCTGCCTCCACCACCACCACCGCCAGGAGCAGAGGAGCTGGAGCTGCCTCTGCTGCCCGTACCTCCGCAGGGAGTACGGTGGCCGGAGCCCCAGAAAGGGGAGCTGCCGGCCACGAAGAAGGGGGAGGAGGTCTGGAGACCACTTTCCCCAGCAGCAGTTTCGCTGCAGGAGTTCTTGTGGCCGGAGCCCCACAGGAGGGAGCTGCCGGCTATGAAGAAGGGGGAGGTCGGGGGACCACCTGCCCCCGCAGCTTTTTCGCTGCAGGACGGGACCAGCATGCTGTCAGCCGTGCCACTACCGGCAGGGGAGCTGACAGCATTTCCAGCCATGGGCCCACTGAAGCCTCCCTTCCCAGCCCGAGACTTTTGCCTGGACTGCTGGGTATTTAAGGGGGGAGGTGGCCGTTGAGGCCATGTGTGCGTTGCACAAGGGGGGGTATATGTGGCAAAGTGCCCCCCCTGTGTGTGTTATATGTTACGTGTTGTGTGTAAATGTTGGTGTATAGGCATTGGTACACGGGATATAAGCGGTCTGTGTTTCACGTGTGTGTAAATTGTATATTTGTATTTAGGCACGGGGATGGCACATCACATCACGTGCAAGTAAAAAGTAATATGTGAGCACGGGGAATTGCACTTTAATTAATTCACGTGCAGTTGTACCGAGATTCCAATTGAATGATTGACTAGCAATCGAATCTCGGTACAACTGCATAAAAGCTGCATGTTTTCACTCACTGGGGGTTGGTGTTCGGTGAGTGGAGAACGGGTTAGGAGACGGAGGGTATTGTAAAGTAAAATCGTAAAGATAAGTGTTTTCACTCACCGTGTTTGTTCGTCTGTCCTGCACCGTCTGTTTAGTGGTTAGTCGTTTTGTATGTCTGTTTATTTTGGCGCAAGTGCCGTGTCCTGTTTTGTGTTCTGTTTGGTAAACCTTTTTATTTTGTTAATAAACGCTGAGTACAGCCATTGCACTCAGCTCAGCATCACCACCGTCTCTGTCTGTGTGTTTCTCTCTCTGGTCTGAGTTCCTCCCTGCAGCCGTCTTTGTCACATACCCCTTAGAAAAGGTAATAAATAATTGGATTATAGTGATATTTCAAACTAATTAGTTTCTTTAATTAGTATCACACATGTCTCCAATCTTGTAATCAGTCATTCAGCCTATTTAAATGGAGAAAAGTAGTCACTGTGCTGTTTGGTATCATTGTGTGCACCACACTGAACATGGACCAGAGAAAGCAAAGGAGAGAGTTGCCTGAGGAGATCAGAAAGAAAATAATAGACAAGCATGGTAAAGGTAAAGGCTACAAGACCATCTCCAAGCAGCTTGATGTTCCTGTGACAACAGTTGCAAATATTATTAAGAAGTTTAAGGTCCATGGAACTGTAGCCAACCTCCCTGGGCGCGGCCGCAAGAGGAAAATCGACCCCAGATTGAACAGAAGGATAGTGCGAATGGTAGAAAAAGAACCAAGGATAACTGCCAAAGAGATACAAGCTGAACTCCAAGGTGAAGGTACGTCAGTTTCTGATCGCACCATCCGTCACTTTTTGAGCGAAAGTGGGCTCCATGGAAGAAGACCCAAGAGGACTCCACTTTTGAAAGAAAAACATAAAAAAGCCAGACTGGAATTTGCTAAAATGCATATTGACAAGCCACAATCCTTCTGGGAGAATGTCCTTTGGACAGATGAGTCAAAACTGGAGCTTTTTGGCAAGTCACATCAGTTTTATGTTCACAGACGAAAAAAATGAAGCTTTCAAAGAAAAGAACACCATACCTACAGTGAAACATGGAGGAGGCTCGGTTATGTTTTGGGGCTGCTTTGCTGCGCCTGGCACAGGGTGCCTTGAATCTGTGCAGGGCACAATGAAATCTCAAGACTATCAAGGCATTCTGGAGCGAAACGTACTGCCCAGTGTCGGAAAGCTCTGTCTCAGTCGCAGGTCATGGGTCCTCCAACAGGATAATGAACCAAAACACACTAAAAGCACCCAAGAATGGATAAGAACAAAACATTGGACTATTCTGAAGTGGCCTTCTATGAGTCCTGATCTGAATCCTATCGAACATCTATGGAAAGAGCTGAAACTTGCAGTCTGGAGAAGGCACCCATCAAACCTGAGACAGCTGGAGCAGTTAGCTCAGGAAAAGTGGGCCAAACTACCTGTTAACAGGTGCAGAAGTCTCATTGAGAGCTACATAAAATGTTTGATTGCAGTGATTGCCTCTAAAGGTTGTGCAACAAAATATTAGGTTAGCGGTCCCATCATTTTTGTCCATGCCATTTTCATTTGTTTTATTATTTACAATATTATGTTGAATAAAAAATCAAAAGCAAAGTCTGATTTCTATGAAATATGGAATAAACAATGGGGGATGCCAATTACTTTTGTCAGTTTCAAGTTATTTCAGAGAAAATTGTGCATTCTTTGTTTTTTGTGGAGGGGTACCAACAAATTTGAGCACGTCTGTATATATATATATATATATATATATATATATATATATATATATATATATATATATATATATATATATGCTCAGTCAAATTGGTTTACCTTGAAATATATAGAAAACTTTTTCCAACTATTCCAACAATAGCTGACATTTTAGGATTGCAAATCAGAGGAAATAATGATCTCCCTTCAGGTAACTGTCTTGCTTCGAAGAAGAAAAATTGAGCGAGGGAACTAGCAAAAGTTATTGAACATGGCCATAAGCCAACAAACTCTGTATTTGGTCTTTGCATGGCATTGAGATATTGATTCTGCATGGTACACTAAGGAATTGATTCTGTAATGCATATTTTATAGTGTTAAGAGTAGCAAGCCACATACCTTCAGCTGTATGACTGTTATACATTATTTCTCTCAGTGCATACATAATATCAACATCCTAAAATACTAAACAACCAAAATATCCAAATCCCTACCATTAGTGATATTGCAGTAAGCCAAGGGATGGAATAGGGCCAGGTTTTCAGCATACACCTTGCAGAGAGTGACAGTCCCTTATTTAAGAAGGCCTAGAGTGCAACAATCCCTATATGTCTCTGTAGCAGTCCTGCTTGCTCACTCCCAAATGTGGAAGCACAGGCTAATGAATCCATGTCTACTCTAGCTGATATGCACACTAGCAACAGTACTTCAACAGACCTGTGTGGAATACACACAACAGCAAAATTAAAGCAACATTTTTTTATCATATTGATGTACGATAAATGGAATTAGTAAAGACTATCTGCACTATATAGTATGTGTAATCATTTTGAATTAAGGTCAAAGCCAAGTTCCCTCCAATGCTCCACTGCCACCTTCCTCTAACATCACCCTTACTCAAGCATACAAAAAGGGACTCATTTAGCAAGAGAACCTCCAAATTTAATAATGAGTTTGTGTGCCCCAGGTTGGTTGATTCAACCAACCAGACCTGGAAAACCAGTTCCCTGTTGAAAAAATAACTACCACTCCCTGGGTAATTCCGCATCCGCAGAATCTCTTGTCACACGTGGAATCTGATAACGTCACAGGGACAAGATATTTCTGAGAAAAAACGATTACGTTAAAGCCAAAACAACTAATGTAAGTGCTAAACAAAGGGTTAAAGATCCACAGTGTGTATGTATGTGTGTGTGTGTGTGTGTGTGTATATATATATATATATATATATATATATATATATATATATATATATATATATATATAATGTATGAAGATGGTGGCAAATTATTTTGCAAGGCATGCAATTGTGTTTTGGATCACACACTAAAATCTACTCTCGAGGATCATCTGGCCTAAACACAAACAAAAGTACAAGGAAGATTATAGTACCGTCGAACGTCTTATATCCGACTGTCACTTAACCGCCCTGATCAATTAACCGCGTCGCTAAATAAAAAAAATAATTAAGTAAATTAGGCTACGAGAGTAATGGTATTGGCAGCAAGTGCAGCGTCCGCGATGGAAACAGAAAGAAAGCATACACAGCAATCCGTCTTTTGGTGCGTTCCTCTTTAAGAGAGACGACTGTGTACGTGTGTCAGTCAACTGTGTGTAGCAGTGACGTTTCAATACACCAGCCGAGAAAGCTTTGTCTTTTACTCTTTTTCGTGCAATGTGTTTATATGATGGAGCTCATGGTTGCAGATACTGGCAGCAGTGTTGTAGCTTTTAAATGCATTTGAATTAAACAAAGCAAGATTCATAAACGCAATGCTTACCAGCCGTTTGTTTAAAATAGTTGAAGCAATATCTAAACCGAGCTGCTTATCGACTGTTGGATATCAAGAAAGAGCGCAAAGTACCGTGACAGAGATATTAAGAAAGCAGAACCAGTGAGGCAGGGACTTCTAGAGTTAAGAAAGAAGCCATCGGTTGAAGGTTACTGTACATTTACCGTTTGTTTTGTATTTTTTTTAAAGCTTTGGGTGGAGATGGCTTATAGTAAAACAAATAGTAACACTGTAGCCTAATTAATCTCGTTTGCGTTTGCTTACCTTACAACGCAAAGAATTTCCCCGTGTTTAAAGCAGTTTGAGTGTTGTTTTTGTTCACTAATGCATGTGTAAATGTCATTTTCTATAGATGTTTGCAAATCTGGCTTTTTCACATATCCGTCTATACCCTAGTCCACAGGGGGTCAGATGAGATATGCAATGTTGTACTGTAATTCAACGAAACATCAAAAAACAGTAACGAACGTACACAGCAAGACAAAATTCGAAAGTGAACATATCATGGTAATGTTCTTTTAAATTTACCGTCTTATGGCAATATGTGTATGCGATTAATACAGACGTTTAATAAATTATTTTCAACTTAAGATAAAGAAAAGTAAAGTTTTTTGTTTTGTTTTTTATTTTTTGTAGTTGTTTTCTGCACGTCTGCTGATCAAATAGCAATACATAATTTTAGCACTCGGGAGAAACATCATAGAATAAAAAGAACATATAGTGCACGCCGCTTATTGGATGAAATCAACCGTTATGTTAACAACTGGCTTTTTTTTATTCCATAGAGAAACATCTCATTTACCGTAACTAAACTCTTTAAACATATTCAACATGCAACAAAACCATACCAACATTCTAACTGAACAACACGCTATTATTATTATTATTATTATTATTATTATTATTATTATTATTATTATTATTACCTAATC
The DNA here is from genome assembly GCF_902713425.1 of Acipenser ruthenus. Taxonomy (NCBI): domain Eukaryota; kingdom Metazoa; phylum Chordata; class Actinopteri; order Acipenseriformes; family Acipenseridae; genus Acipenser; species Acipenser ruthenus. The sequence continues at coordinate 91,190,399 of NC_081189.1, read as the reverse complement.
ATTTAGCTGATACTTTTATCCAAGGCAATCATTAATACAGCACATTACAACTTACATAAAGTGTAAGTTTACACACTTTTGGTACTGTTAAAAGTCTCTCAAATAAACTGCAACAAACCTAACATATACAAGTGCATTGCACTGACTTTATTGTGTTCAGTATTCAATGTGTTTTAAATTAAATCTAAAGAAGAATTTGAGAATGTTACTCTGTAGGAATTCATGTTTGTTTGCTGTTATATAGAATTACAGTTTGATACTGGATGTTGCTTTTGTTATGTGAATTTATGAAGGATAGATTTTCACCATGCTGATTTTGTTTTTGACATTTGGTTCAGTACAGCTTTTTAAAGTTGAAATGTATGTACTCTGTCTGAACATTAAAAATACTACCACAGAAACCATTTCAATGACACTTTAACATGTAAAAGTATATGAATCTCCATGTTATCTTTTGTGAAAAGCCGCTGCAGAAATACCGCAGAACTTGCCTTTTCTGCTGCAAAATTTCTCATTTTTTGTGTTGCAGATCTTTTATATTCAGCTGCATAATTCCCCAGGGAGTGGTACAGGAACCCTGCACTTACTATAAATATAACTGAAAATACTGTACGATATACCCCCCTGACATGCTACAGTGTTATACATATGAATGAAAATACATACACATATTTAATCACATTTATATGTGCATAGCAGATATAGTATATGTTCAATCAAATTTCCTCAAGCCTATGGGCCTCATTTACGAAAGGGCGTTAAACTTTATGGTGTGTGATAATTGCAATTACTGTGCACGTTAATGATTTCCGTATTTTCTATTGCAATTGTATTCATTATCGTGCAAAATAGTGGGCATATTATGGTGAACGCTGATTTTATTGTGCCATACTATGGTAATCTGAATGAATATGTGATGTGTATGGTAATGCATGATAATGTATTTAAATGAGGTACCCCGCTCTGAATAATGAGATGAGCTTCATTTACACCGTACTTACTAAAGGGGGATAATTGTATTGGGCACATAAAAGTGAGCAATAATTAGTTTGTTTGGATACCAGACTTTAACTACTGATAGGCACTCTATTTAAACCTCTTTTTCTGGCCTGATAACTAGTGATGTGCAATTTGATTCTTTTTACTGACTCGATTAGTTTGATTCATTCAGTTTAGTGAATCAATTCAGCAGATTTGTTTGTTTGATTCACTAATGCAAAATAAATACATCTTGCTGAATTACTTGGTTATAAAAATTTGTTTGAACAGTTAAGACTGTTCACTTGGTGGGCCGCACCGTAAAATATATACATATGTATATACATCGTAATGTACGTGAAAATGTCTATATAAATTGTATGTAGGCCAATATACTCAAATATACTACTTTACATAAAACACATTAACTATAAGCAGCTTTCCTAGAACACTGACAAAAAAACTCAATATCACAAATGTAATATAATGGAGGAAATAGAAGACTATAAATCTCAAACAGTAAAAAAAAAAAAAAAAAAATGTCAGAGTATATAATGCTGTCTCAATATTTAATAATTCCAAAATATAATGTTTTTAAAAGCTTTTAAAAAAACTTTTTATGACTTCTGTCTGGCACAGTTGATAACAGTGCTCATTACCTGTTCTAATTCTGCAGCTTCTCCACATGATGCCTGTTGATGCAGAATCCAGTGTAAGAAAATTGGGTACTTTTCTTTTTTTAATTTTTTTACTGCACTGCTACGAGCCAGTTCAGTTTCTTCCAAGGTAATTCTGCACTTTCCATGGCTTCTAGAAGTTAAAAAAGTCATTTTCTTTTGTTGACTCCATAGCTTCTTTAATTTACAGTAAACTCAAAATGCTTGCTTTGTGCAGCGTATCATAGTGACGTTGTATGGTATAATCTTTCATAACTGCAACCGTTGCATTGCAAATCAGACATATCGTCAAAATGATTCAGTGAGAAATAATCATCTGCCTAACGATTTTGGAATCTTCTGTGTTCCATCTCCACCTTTTGCTTCCGTGACATCTCCAAGTACTTTTTCACTACTGATTTTAAATTTTACACAAAGTAAAATAAATAGTTTAAACAAGTCTTCACTACGCTATCCTAACCAAAAGTGTGTGTGTGTGGAAATGGATCCTGTGTGCTATTTGATTGGCTATTTTTACTACCTCTGTGAGCTGTGATTGGCTTAATGGAAATGTCACTCATACAATGCAGAATACATATGTTGAATATGTGTGTTATATTAAAGAGGCAGGTTGTTTTAAAGAAATGCAATTTTATAAAGTAATGGGCAGGCTGCCAAAAATTGCTCCAAGGGCCATATGTTTGACACCCCTGCTTTATAGTATTAACTATTTATTTTAAACTATGTCATTCAGCTTTAACTGCAACCTATTTAATAAACTGCGATTTACACAAAAAAGCCCTGTTAAAGTACACATGGAATTATATCAAATTTCCCACACAGAGGACAGGTTTGCTCTGCAGGGTGGCAATGTCGACAAGGAAGAATATTGTGGCTATGTCTTATCAATCAATATTTCTAAAGTAAGCAGAACAAAAAGAAAAATACACCACTGAACAAATTACTTTTATTGTATATGCCTGCCCCCTGCTGCTGAGTGCTGTGTCCGCTGATCGCTCATTTTCGGTCAATGTAAGCCACCTCCACCTTTACAATAAGCTACTGACCAAAATATATGCCAGGACTGCTGGGACTTTTGATATCACGGTGGTCACGGGTAAGTCTGACATTATCGTGCACATTAAATTATCGCTCACAATACATGTAGCATGCACGGTATGGTATGTAAATTAGCCAAGTACTGTGCACGTAAATTAATGCGTTCTCTGTTAGTAAATAGGGCAGTAAATTTAGATTTATCTTGGATTTGGAAGTTTGCGCACACGTACAGTAGTGAGCCTAACGTGCACGCTAACCCCTTCGTAAATGAGGCCCAAAATCTATATTCATCTTTAGATAACAATGACTACCCAAGATGAGATTCCTTGACTCAAAATACAGAATAATCTGAAATGTGTAATTACAGGATGCTGATGTATTGCAGTGTAATCTCACACACATGACAGCACGTGTATGTTGTTTCACAGAATGCATTCACGCACTGCAAATAGACATCTTTTTTCAAAACATCCTGACACATTAATAGTGGTATTAAATATTGCATCTATTCACACTCACTTCATCATAAAACATTTGTCTTACTTAATTGTAGTACATTTATTGGTCTTTTATCATTTTGTCTGATCTTGCTTTAATAATGAGCGTACAAGTTAATAAACTGTATGGGAATCCATTCTCACCCACCCATTTCTTTTCAGTCTTTTCTTGACAGTGAGACACTCACATTTGTAACCCTACCTTCCAGTTGTCTGATTTTGCTTAATTGAAGGCAAGCTGCAGCCTTGTGCTGTATTATTCACTGCATCAGCAGTTTTATGCATTTCTATAAACTGGAAAAGATACAGTTCACACTCAGGGGACCCACTTAAACATTTTACGAAGCATGCCAACCCTATCTTTCCAGTGTGGACTAGTGCAGACTCTCTTCCTTTCTTTCTCATTCCTTTCTCCTCATGTTTTCATTTTTCTGCTGCAGTGTTTTATTCTCTGTATTTTGCTGCATAATTGTTTGACTATTTTTGTATGAAAGTTGCTGTTGATAACCACTGCTTCAGACATTAGTGCTTAATTAAAAAACGAAAAGAATGGCACACTGCAGAGGTGTTATAAGATAGTCAATTCTCATTAATACGATTTTCCAGGGACCAGTCAAAAAGAATGTGTTATTAGTAATTCATATTATCCAACTTCCGTCCCATATCCAATCTTCCCTTTCTCACCAAACCCCTTGAAAGGGCTGTAGCCAGCCAGCTGACAAAACATCTCACAGATAACAATCTGCTTGAATCTCTGCAGTCTGGCTTCTGGCCACATCACACTACCGAAACTGCTCTATTCTGGATTGTAAATGATCTCCGGCTCAATGCTGATGCTGCTGCTCCCTCTGTCCTTGTTCTCCTTGACCTAACAGCTGCTTTTGATACCATAGATCATAGCATTCTTCTTGACCACCTTCAGAAGTATGCTGGGATCTCTGGAACCTGTCTCTCCTGGCTGTCATCTTACCTATCTGGACACAGTCTGTTTTCTATGATGGAAGCAGTGCTGACACAAACCCAGTCACATGCGGTGTCCCCCAAGGGTCTGTTCTTGGAACTCTTCTCTTCAACATCTACATGCTTCCCTTGGGTCACCTCATGCACCAACATAGCCTCATGTTTCACTCCTATGCAGATGACACCCAGCTCTACCTAAAACTAGACCCTGGATGTCCCTCTGTGTCCCTGCACACAAGCTGAGGTCCTCTGAACTGCTTGTTATACCCAAGCAAAAGTGCACCACACTCAGAGAGCACTCTTTTAGCTTCATGGCCCCGACTCTCTGGAACTCTCTCCCAGCTTTAGTGCGTGTAGCTCCCACAGTCGCTTGCTTCAAATCAACTCTCGACCCACTTGTTCTCTCTTGCTTTTAATGCTCTCTAAACTAATCTGTTGTTATTATTATTATTATTATTATTATTATTATTATTATTATTATTTATTTCTTAGCAGACGCCCTTATCCAGGGCGACTTACAATTGTAAACAAAAAATGTTATTAGCTGTTGTCAAAATTGCTATTTCAGGTTTTTCACTCCATCTTATTCATATGATTCTGCTTAACACACACATCCACAATGTTTAAAATTCATATCCTAGCCTTTTATTTAATGTATTATGCCTATATTCAATGTAATTGCATTGTTTTTTAATGTTGTATTTAATGTACTATGCCCTGTATTTCACTGTATTTAATGTAGTATGCATTGTTCCTCACTATCTTGTAAAGTGCTTTGTGATGGTGGTCCACTATGAAAGGCGCTATATAAAATAAATATTGATTGATATTATCAGGAGTCTAAGCCTGTCCATTTTTATTGAAGTTACAGTAACACTGAAATAACATTTAATTGCAGAACAATGAAACAAGTATACATTGCAAATGAACTGCACTTGCACCCTGCATGTCCCATTCTGATCACAGACATTTTTAAACCACAAAAGCAAGGCGCCCTGAACATCAGGTATCGAGCAAATTGGAAACACTGACGACTTGCACACTTTGCTGTTCAAAAGCTTGTATTATTGTACCCCAGTTTTTCAGAATGTCTGACATAGTGTTCGCCGGAATGTTGAAATCTGCAGTAACATTTTTCTTTGCATAATCCACCGCTTTCAACACCTCCACTTTTGTCTGCAAGGATAGTGCACGTTTTTGCGCTGTTTCATGCAAGTGACATCGATGCATGAGCACATTGGATACTCAAAATGCATCATAAGATCAGCAGTCCCAACACAGTACTAAAATGCAGAACAGAGGTGCTTATTTGCATGTAAGTTTATACATTTCCCAACATCCTTTGCATTCAGCTTTTCGAACTAGTGCGATTCATTTTATTCAAATTTAAGTGAATTTGTATTAAAGAAGAAATGTACAATTAGCGACTGTTAATTTGTCCAGGACCATGTAGAAAATTCGTATTATCAGGACATTTGTCTAATCCAAGTTTGTTTTAACGAGAATTGACTGTATTTTCTGAAACAGTAAGTTCAGCAGTTTTTGAAGCTCACATACAATTTCAGAACTCTGGACAGATCTCTTGGGTTACCAAGAGGGAAGTCTACCCATGTAAGGTTAACATTAGGTGACTAATACCACAATTCCATCTATACTGTGGGAATAGTCTGTAAAATGTAATGTTCCAATATAACTTGGCGCAAGCACCTTTATAACAGATTCCCAGTGGAAATGCATTGCAAGTGTAATAAAGTAAAGGCATAGTAAAGCATAGGTAAGCAATGTAAGGAATATAAATGTATGGTAAAGCATATTAACAAACATAGCACACCAGAGTAAACTATGGTAAATGCATAATATAACCATGGGAAAAGCATAGGAAAACTGCAGACATACCACAGTAAACTTGTATAAGGAAGGTGGGCGCTATTTCCATATGTTGTCTGCAATACAATTTTCTATTGATTGTTACCCAAGGCCACCAAATAAATATTTTTTTATATTTTTGTAGAATTAATATTTTTTAATACTATCCCTCATAAATATATTTAAGTTAAATGTTTCTGTTCTGTGCTAATTTAAGCTTATGAATTGGGTCCTAGTATCAGCATCATCTCACCGTAGGTAACATACAAGTACAAAGTGCTTTATGACATTTAATAACGTGTTGAGAATGTACGTTTATGAAGTTCATAAAGTGCTGTTTGAATTCATTTTTTTTTTGTTTTAATTACTTTCTTGTGTGTGATCTAAAATATTCTTTGACTAATTCGAGAACCTAGCAGGAGTTCACTGAATGTTTAATAGTAATTACATTTATCAGCTTTGTTTTTATTTTGTTTTTATAAGAAGCTGTGGTTTCAAGGGCTCCCAGTTTATTGCTTTATGTTATTGTGTGATGCTTCACTGAAAGACGTTGCCCAGGGTGAAGCTTCTCTCCCTGTGACAGTACTTATCTCTCTTAGCAGTTGTATTAATTCTGCAGAAGTAGCAGTGTTCCTTTGCTACTGTAGAAGAATCAACAGTCAAGTGAAAGTCTGCTTAAATCTTCATAGTTGTGTAGCTATAATATTTGGACATCTTCACCTGTTCTTTTTCTTCAAAGGCTCAGGTTTGAGAACCTGGGACTGTATTCGTTCTGCCTAATTAATCACTTGGTTATCATTTGTCAGAATTTGTTAAAATGATCACTGCTACAGGTGCAGATAAGGAATGACAAAGCATGTGATTGATGTCTCTTATTATGTTGTAATACTGTAAAAATCATATCCTGTTATTTCAGAATTAAACACTATTGTGTCTTATCATAATTGATGGAGAGCAAAACAGTGGGAGATTCTAAATTACAGCTATAGAGAAGACATCTAGCACTGCAGAATTTTACAGTACATCACTGCCTCAGTAATGCATTTCACTACACTAATGGTGACTTTGCAATATCATATTTTACATTGCTACCCAGTATTTTATCCATAACTTCAGATCACTCAGTCATAAAAAGAAAAAGCTTAATACTGATATTATGATATGATGATGCTTTAATATATTGTGCTACTTAAAACAGAACATTATTATTATTAATATTATTATTTATTTCTTAACAGACGCCCTTATCCAGGACGACTTACAATTGTTACAAGATATCACACTTATACACATCATTTCAGATTATACAGATATCACATTATTATTATTATTATTATTATTATTATTATTATTATTATTATTATTATTATTATTATTATTATTTTTTTTTTTTTACATACAATTACCCATTTATACAGTTGGGTTTTTACTGGAGCAATCTAGGTAAAGTACCTTGCTCAAGGGTACAGCAACAGTTTCCCCCACCTGGGATTGAACCCACGAACTTCCGGTCAAGAGTCCAGAGCCCTAACCACTACTCCACACTGCTGCTCCATGTACTGTACCAGTATTTTTCTACTCCTTTCCATTTACGCAGGGACATTTTACATGCCAGATATTGCTCATTTCATTTATGTTGAGTGAAATCTGACGTAACTTTCAAAAAGAATATGATGCCTTACAAAATGAACTAGTAAATAGCAGGTTGGTTTTAAATACTACTAAAACTAAAACCATGCTATTTGGATCTGCACCTAAATTGTGCAATGTTAAAAGTAATCTTGCTCTTGTATTAAATGATGGCACTAGTCTCGAAACTCTAACACAATATAAATACCTTGGTTTATGGTTTGATTCAGTGCTAAATTTTGAATACCATATGGAACATATGCTACGTAAATGCAAAGTTAAACTCGCTTTTTTATACAGATACAGACACAGACTGTGCTGATTCGGTATACATGAGTGCTCCCCATGCAGTTCTGACAAAGTTGGTTCCCATCTATAATGGTGCAAGCAAGATTTATACTGAATGCAGATTACAACCAGCGCCACTGTACTCTCTATGAAACTTTAGGCGATTCAATCTGGAGAATAGAAGGCTCTCTCATGTTTTGTGTTTAGTTTATAAGGTGTACACTAGAAATGCTCCAAATTACTTTTACATCTCTGTTAGATACATGCAACTCTAACTATGTGCCTACTTTTAAAATCTCCAAATGGAGATCCAATATGGGCCAACGTGTCTTTTTTATATCAGGCATCTCATCTTTTTACATCAGGCATCTCATCTTTGGAACTCATTGCCTTCAAACATTAAAACAACCTCTTCACAATATCTTTTTAAATCACTATAAATATTTATTTTAAATCTTACCAGGGTTGCAAGTCCTGTAATATTATTGACTATTATTGCCGTTTTCTCTTGCCAGGGCCCCCTTGAAAATTAAATGAATATCCTGGTTAAATAAATACATTTGAAGTGTGTTACTGTTGCTACATGTATTATCCTACAGCAGATCAGTGGACATGGTGGTTGCAGAGTTCAACCACCAACACTTCCTGGTAGCCGCACTCTATACTTCTGGTGGCCAATAAAAGCAAACATGAGGGAAGCAGAAAAATAAATCAGAATGAAACCAAAACCACAAAACAGCAATAAAATGGGCTGAGTGTAAGCCGCATTGCAGTTACCAACATGATTGATAGGTTGATTATAAGCAGGGCCTATTAGGAGGTATGCTATGGCTGCACAAAAACCACCCTGGTTATTGCATTTCAGTAACAATTCAGGTTATGTCTTTCAACTTTTATACACAGTATTCATCAGGTCTTAGTTGATGTTCCTTAATCATCTCTCAGTTACCTGCTGACCTCTACTGTAGCTGCAAGCCTGCTCCTTGCCCAGAACACCATAGTACAGTAGTTCATACAGTACAGTAGATAAATTACAACAGTTCTCTGGAAGTAAGTGGGACTGCATCTGTAAAAACAAACCACATACCATAATAATTTTAGTTCAAGGCTGCTCTGGGGCAGCCATCTTTAGAACCATGTAATTGCAGCCTTTATAAATGTAAAAAGAAAAAACAAAACTGTGCTGGAAATATACAGGCCTATTTATAAAGCTTATATTATTTTCTCTTTTGATAATAAATGGGGACTATTTGATACACCAAAAATCACATGTTTTCTTATAAGCTCTTCAGTAAAATAGCAAGAAGAATGAACATATTTGTAATGATAAATGTGATTTTGCCATTGAATTGGAAAGGTAAGTAAATTATTATATTATGTCTGTGCTGCAGAGTAAATCTAGAAGAAAATATTGTGATCTATTGTGTTGTCACATTATGTATGACTGATGCTATATGCATCAAGAAAAAGTTATTACTTTATTATTCAATAAAGGATTTCTAAATCTATATGAATGATAAGTATGAAATGGCTTGTGACATGTAACGGACGATAAAAGCGATTGATCATTCCAAATTGGGTGTAAAATGATATTTTGACACACTAAATAAAATAAATAAAAGTCCTGCAAAGGGGGATACATTTAATACAAACTGCCTGTCGTCTCTACCGGGCTGAAGTTAGTCACTTATTCCCGATTCTAGGCTGAAGTTAGTTACTTATTGAATATTAGCCCACCTTCTAAGGGTCAAATCACATTGATAACCTGGTTGTGCCACATCAAACAGGGCATCATTTTAAAGCTTAGGCATTACTCTTCAAAATAAAGTAGACTGCAGAGTGGCACAAGCATGCACTCGTAGGCTATGCCATAAAATATACACACCCCTTGGTCAATAGTTGCCACTTTATTAAACATTAGCCCACATTCTAAGGGTCAAATCACACTGATAGCCTGGTTGTGCCACATCAAATAGGGCATAATTTTGAAACTTGAGTATTTCTCTTCAAAATAAAGTAGATTACAGAGTGGCACAAGAAGGCATTCGTAGGCTATGCCATGAAATATACACTGCAGGAGTGCAAGAGTGGGGGAAGTGGTTCGTTTTTGCAGCCTATAAAGCCAGAGTGGATGTTTCCATTCGAGGAGCTGTTGCCTGCTTGTTGGTTGCTGTTCTCTGTTTATAGTTAAACAGAGTTTTACAGCTTAAATCCAGTGTGTCTGTCTTGTTCCTGGGTATAACCTGCCAACTGTGCTTTTAAGCGCCATCCATTGCTAAACAGGAGGCAGCAGAGGCTCGCCTACAGGAAATGGCTGCCGCAGGAGTTGTCAAGCCATTGGCCAGTCCATGGGCTGCACCTGCTGTGCTGGTGCGGAAGAAAGACGGGTCTCTGCGATTCTGTGTGGATTACAGGACGCTCAATGCAGTGACTCGTAAAGACTCATACCCCCTTCCCAGGATCGATGAGGCCCTGGACTGTATTATGGGCTCTCGTTGGTTCAGCTCCCTCAACCTGCGGAGCTGCTACTGACAGGGCGAGCTGGCTCCTGAGGCGTGCCCGGAGACCACATTCTCCATCAGTCAGGGTCTGTGGCAGTCTCCAGTGATGCCGTTCGGACTGTGCAATGCACCAGCGACATTTGATGGAGCATGTAGTGGCTGGAGTTCCCCGGACGACCTGTATGGTGTACTTGGACGACCTCGAATGCACTCACAAACATGCAGGCGGTGTTTGAGCGTGTCCAGGGGGCTGGGCTGAAACGCCACCTGGGGAAGTGCAACCTGTTGCAGAAGAAAAATCTCTTCCTCTGTCATGTCGTTGGGGCGGACGGCATCGCTACAGACCCTGGCAAGGTGGCCGTAGTAAAAGACTGGCTGGTCCCCAGGTCAGTGACTGATGTGCAGAGCTTTTTAGGCCTGGTATCGCACTAGTTTGTTAAGGCCCTTGCACTGCCTAACAGACTTACACTGCGCTGGGACTTACACTGCGCTGCTGCCTTTGGAGATTTGTGGAAGGCCCCCGCAGATGCCCCGGTCTTGGTGTTCATCATTCCCCAGAAGACTTTCATTCTGGATATGGTCGCAAGCAATATTGGGATCGGGGTGGTGCTGGCCAGGAGGACCAGGATGGAGAGTGAGTAGTGGCATACTACAGCTGGGCACTGAGCAAGCCTGAACAGAACTAGCGTGTGACCTGCTGTGAGCTCCTGGCTGTAGTACAGGCAGTGCGCCATTCTGACTGTACCTTTACGGCCAGAGATTCCATCAGCCCATGGACCATGCCTCCCAGTAGTGGCTACACAATTTCCGTGAGCCTGAAGGACAAGTGGCTCGCTGGGTTGAGGCCCTGCAGGGGTACAACTACTCCATCCAGCACCGAGCCGGCCACTTGCATAAAAAATGCGGATGCCTTGCCCCGGCGCCCCTGCTCAGGCGAGCAGTGTGGGCATTGTGCGCGGCATGAGAAGCGGGAGGTGCAGCGGGCCCCAGATGAGCGGGTAAGTTCCACCACTGCAGCTGTGGAACTCCCGTTGGAGTTGCCAGAGGGCGAATTCCAGTGGCAGCGGGGCCTGGATGCCGAGCTGGCTAACCTGCTCCACTGGTTAACGGCAGGGCAGCGACCAGCGAGCGATGCGGTCTCAGCCCTGATCCAGGAGTTGATCTGATCCAGGGTGGCTCAGTGGGGGAGCCTATGCCTCCGGGGAAGTGTGCTGTACTGCGCATGGACAGACCCTGCTACAGGACAACAGCAGCTGTAATTGGTGGTTCCCCAAACTCTCAGGGAGACCGCATTGCGAGCCGTGCACAGTGCACCAGGGACTGGGCACTTCAGCATCGCCAATACCCAGGACAGACTCCAAGAGCGGTTCTTCTGGGGATGGTGCTGCCGTGATGTGGAAAACTTCGTCCAGCGCTGCAACCACTGCACTTCCCATAAAGGCCCGCTGAACTGCTCTCATGCTCTGCTCCTACAGTACCAGGTGTGGGTCCCCCTGGAGCGCATTGGCATGGACATCCTTGGCCCCTTCCCTCGGTCAGAGCCGGGCAACAGGTTCGTCCTTGTCGCCATGGACTACTTTACGAAGTGGCCAGAGCCATAAGCGGTGCCGGACCAGAGCACCACCATCTGTGCGGAGGTACTCCTGGATGGCATATACAGCCGCTTTGTGGTGCTCGAGGGGTGCAACTTTGAGGTGCAGGTGTTTGGGAAGGTCTGTCGGCGGCTGGGCATACGGAAAATCAGGACAACACTGCACCACCCACAAACTGACAGCTTGGTAGAGCAGTTCAACCGGACTCTTGCCATTTGGACGCTCGTCATTTGGACTTCCCCGCACCCGACGAAAGAAAGCATTGTGCCCGAAGTTGACCAGCCACTGGGAGGGCCTGTGCGGAATGATCAAGAATCTCTCACACGTGACCTACCAGGTAAAGCTTCGGACCGGGGGCAGGTGATTGTTTTGCATCAGGACCGCCAGGCCCCCTCGGTCCTGGCCTGGATAATACTGAGCCTGGTGGGGAACTTGAGGCCACGAAGAGCACAGCCGTCCTGCATCAACCACAGACACTGGGGCCCCAGATGGAGCCAGCTCCCAACGGACACGGCCCTCACCTTACCGCAGCCAGCATTCTCGTTACCTGCCCCAAGGATTCTTTGAGGGTAGTAGGCCGACGGGATGTTTGGCCCTGAGGTGAGGGCAATGTAATGAGCACGGATGGTGGTGCTCTCTGCTTCCGCCTCTCGAGCAGCCAGTAGCTAATTTGTATATAGAGGCGCAAAGGACGCGGGGACTGCAGGCTTTTGGGTAAAATGTCTATTGTCTGTTAAATGACTGTTAATTATTGTGTTATTGTTATGGGTGATTGTTGTTGTTATAGCCAAGCCAGTTATATATTATATGCAACACATTTATGGCAGCTTGGTTTTATTTCTCTTCTCTTCTGCTCTGCTCTGTTTATTTTATCCAAGTCTCATTTAAATCTCACTTGCTGGGCATTTGGGTTGTCATATCGTTTAGGAGTAGAGAACAGGAGTAAAAGGAGATACAACAATCAATAAAAAGAAACAATTGCTACACGTGCTGGCTCAAAACCAGCACGATACTTGTTTTAGTTATTGTCTGTCTATTTTGTTTGGCCAACGTGCCATTTTGTTTTGTTTGTTCTGTGTTCCCGTTTTGTTAAACCTTTTTTTTTTATTTTTGTTCATTTATTAATGAAAGCGCTGCAGCACCTTTGATACCCCAGTCTGTCTGTGTGTGAGCTGCTTCATCCTGGTCTGATGTTACCGCTCAAGCCATCTCTGTCACAAGTTCATATTGGCTTATTTTAACAATACAGACAGATAAGTAATCCAAGTAATTACTTTAAGACTTAAATTCAGACAATCTGACTGGTTTTTCAACAAAGGTTCCTTTATCAAGGTAATTTATTCATGATCTAAACAACGTCGTGTAACCAGTAAGCCTTGACACCTTTGCTTCAAAGGAAGATCTTTTGGCAAACTGACCCAGATTTAAATTTATACAGACTAAGAATTATTATTATTATTATTATTATTTATTTATTAGCAGACGCCCTTATCCAGGGCGACTTACAATTGTTACAAGATATCACATTATTTTTACATTACAATTACAATTAGCCATTTATACAGTTAGGTTTTTACTGGAGCAATCTAGGTAAAGTACCTTGCTCAAGGGTACAGCAGCAATGTCCCCCACCTGGGATTGAACCCACAACCCTCCAGTCAAGAGTCCAGAGCCCTAACCACTATTCCACACTGCTGCCCTGTAATCTAAATGATTAGATCAAAACTACAAATTTTTTTCTTGATAAATTTAACACTCAGGAACCTGATTAAGCCCACACCTTCACTTCAAGGAAGTGTGGCCGTTATAAGACCTAGCCAATCAGAAGCTTCCTTTGTTCAAATCCCATAAAACAAGAGTTTTAGCAGCTACAATGTGTCTTCATGTTAATGATGTACCACTGCTGCAGGTCCAGCAAAAATGGCGTCCAGTCTATTATTGCTGTACAATGTTCTTCAAATTGCCCAGTTTTGCTGCCTTAAGTCCTGTTCTAGAAATAATTAAGGTACTTCTTTTGTTAATCTGATTGTGTCCAGTACAACTTGATTTGCCCTTAGGAAACTATGACAGAGTTCCTATTGTAATTTTGATAATTTACGGTATTTATTGTCAAGTAATTTTAGAGATTGTCTTATATGTAATATCTTAGAAGTTACTTTGCCACATGTTATAGTACTGGATAATTGTAACTGTTGTAAACTCACGATAGTCATTGTTAAGTCATTTTTAAGAATGTCTTATATGTAATACTATAGGAATTACTTTGTGGCATACTAGTGGAGAATATCTTAGATACGGAATCAGATATTTCAGGACTGGAGCATTGCCTTTGAAAGAACTACAACTCACTGTTTCTTGTTTGTTTTTGTATTTGCGAAAGTATGAAAGAGTTTTCATCGTAATTAAGCTAAGTCATTTTGAAATGGACATTCACAAGTTTTTTTGAAATCGTTCTTATCCATTTATTGTACTTACTACTCGCTCTTAATGGAATTTACTCCTATAAGCAAATGTTTTTACTATAAGTTTAACTGCTCTTAGTCTAAATTACTCTTACACATAATTATTGTATTTTTTATTTGATCTTATTTGATATTTGTGATATTTTGTAATGTGATATCAAATAAGAGCATATAAAAAATACAGAGCAGTTAAACGTATAGTAAAAATATTTGCTTATAAGAGTAAATAATAATAATAATAATAATAATAATAATAATAATATTAAGTCCTCATCTTGCCAGTAGTGAATCTCCTATTACTTTTCAGAGGCTCCGAGAAGTATTGGACAGCCACACCTAAAGAAAGCTTTTCTGCAATGAGACAGATTAGAAACGTGTTGCATGCAACCATGGGAGAAGAAAGATTTTCTTCACTGGCTCTCCTTCACATAGAAACTGATTTAACTGCAAAACTGATCTCAGAAAACATGGTAGACATTTATGCTAACCAAAGGTAGAGAAGAATGTATTTACATTAAAGTATTTCTATATTAAGACAATGCAAATGTATCTGCTAAACCTGGGAGAGATTAATACAGTTACATTAAAGCGGTCTGCTCTCTCTATGCATGAATGTATTCTTTTTATGCTTACCGATTCTTGTTAGCGTAAGCTGCTAAACATGACAAAGACTTAAGTGAAAGCAAAAGTAAACTGTATTTGATTTCATGTACATTGTAAACTAATGTAACTGACAATTGGTAACACAAACAAAAATAAAAATATTCAGTAAGTGAAACAGCACCAATATGTTGAAGGCTAGACCCTTTACCTATTCAGCCCCCCCCCCCCCCCCCCCCCAAAAAAAAGTAAAACTCAAACTCTGTGTATGCTTTTAGAGATAAAATTGCCAAACTGATATAAAAAAATAGGTATATTTAAATATTTCAGTCAGTGTTCCAATTTGGCCTGGAGAAAGGCTGATATCGTTTGGCTAAACTGGGTTTACAAGAAGATTTCAGATTGTGTTGAAGAACCTTTTGGAAAGATCTGAACACGTACGTAAAATGTAGTGTTAAGGCTTAATGTACAAGTGGCATTGTCAAAGCATGTATACTGCAGTTTACTTATAGGTTGTTCCTCTGTCTGTACCTGGGAACTCTCCGGGTTTGATTTTATTAAAATTACCGGGGCTCCGGAGACATGGGCAAAAACTCTGGGTCACCCTTAAAAAAGAAAAGGAAAGAAAAATGTTGCCATATGCCCTTTTACAAAACATAGATTGATTCAAAGAAGTTGTCATGATCACTTTCACGATGCAACATCATCGCTGACATCTGACTTTGTCAGTAACCAATCAGGTTTGAGCTGAGTTGATCAGCTTTCAAAGTTGCATTTGATGTCAAAAGAAAATACAGCTGCTCCTACAAGGATAGCTATTCTTCTGAATATCCTGTTCTTAAAAGATCACGGAAGGGAAGTGACTTTATATTTTGTTCAGTTTGAAACACAGATATTTCCATTAGGCACAAGGGTGTTGGTGATTGTAAAGCCCACGTAGAAAGTGCAGCACATAAGCTTAAAGTAACTGCGGTGCAGGATAAATTGCAGACCCAATTCAATTTTGAAACTTTCAAAAATGATCTTTGTCAGAAGACAATTGAAGCAGAAACTATAATTGAGCACAACCTATCATAAGCAGCAGCAGACCATGCAGGTCCACTGTTTAAAAGGATGTTTAGCGATTCTAGCATTGCTAAGCAATATGCATGTGGACGTCGCAAGACTACAGCTATAATTAACAATGCTCTTGCACCACAATGTACCTATGCTATACTTGAACTTGTTAAGACAGAACCCTTTACGTTATGTCTTGATGGAAGCAATGATGTATATGGAGATAAACTGTATCCTTTATTAGTTCGGTTTCTTGATCCTTCATCGGGACAAATTAGACTGAGAATGCTCGAGATGATGGTTTGCAATGACGAAAGGAATCCCATGGAAAAATTGTATTGGACTATCCCTGGATAATGCTAGTTTGAACATGGGAAGAATTAAAGGTCTGAAGAAACTGAATGTGTAGATCCAAAGACAGAGTTGTATTTATTGTTTGTAAACTCCACCTTACCTCTCTTTGTGCAACTGAACACATTCTTGCAACAAGAACAGAGCATTCTGCAAAAAGTGATTCCAGCTCTCACAGAATTCTTTAAGAAACTGCTCAGCAGATTCATAAAACCAGATGTTCTTGCAACTTCTACAGTGCTTGATGTAGATGTATAGAACCCTTCAAACTACTTGGGAAACCTGAGCCCGTTCATTGGTTTCACAACCAAGCAGTACATCAGTTTGTCTGCACTGACACCAAGAGATGTAAACAAGTTTGACACAGATTTGATGGATTTCTATGAGGCAGCTGCTTGTTATTTTCAGAAGAACATGCCAATTCATGACCCCATTTTGAAAGAAGCAGCTCAGATTCTTGATGTCCCTAAAAGAAGGGAAATAACCTTTAAGTGCCTAGAAACCTTCATGGCAGCTTTCCCATCAGTGATAGCAGCTGAAAAAATGGACCAGTTACTTGAAGAATTCAATGATTATCAAACACTGCAGGACACAGAAATGCAGGGAATCCAAACTGGCATGTCACCATCACCAGAAAAGCTATGTTTTGAAATTTCTCAACTGAAATCTGCTTTCACTCGGTCTGATCGTTTCCCTCTCTTATGGAAGGTTGTCAAGCATCTTTTAGTGCTACCAAATAGCAATGCTGACATAGAAAGAGTATTTGCCCTGGTAAAGAAAAATAAAATTGAATACAGAGCTGCACTGTCTTGTGCATCTACCTTGGGGTCTCTGATTAAATGCAAGGTAAACATGTTTAACCCTTTGCAGTCCATTTATTAAGTGTGTGTCAGGCGCGTCAGGTCCAATTTATTTTCACACGCGCAGTTAATTTTAGACGCACTGTTTAAAAGTATTTTTTTTCCACAGTCAAACGGCTTTAAAAGGCCCTGCATATCAACAAAGCACTCACTAGGCATCTCCAGCCCCGCCCCACCCTTTCGTTCGCTATAGCTTTCACATATGCTAATAAATAAATAATAATAATAATAATAGTCGTACATACCGATCAATCATCTCCTGATCACTCGTTTTATTACCAATCGTCTCAATAATGTGATCCAAGTCATTATTTTGTTACTATAACATCTCAAAAAAGCTCTGCAAATGTCTGTGATAGTCTCTGTGCGCTGATGCAGTATCATCTAGCTTGTTTCCTTATGGCCGCCGTTATCTGATGCCAGGGGCAAGTATGACTATTCATGAGATACGCCCTTTTTTTCCGGCTTGTCTCGGCTCCTGTCGCTCCCACTCGACCATTGAATGGTTTTCTCTGCTTTTTCCGGAGAAAAAATGACTAGAAACCCGTTTTTTGCGTCTTTTTGATGATGTCGGGCAGGGTCCGACATTGGTCCGCAAAGGGTTAAGACTGACACCTGTCACTCCATTAAATATGGAAGTGATCTTCTGCGCCAGGCAAAACAGGCAACTTGCACAGCCACCAGGACAAGGCCTTCTGCAGCAACAGCACCAGCACAAGAGGTAACTGGTGAAAATACATCCACAAGCTCATCCTCTGCCACCATGCACCAGTAAAATGTGTAAGTACATTCTTAAACATTGTTTTTTAATATTTAGAATGGTGTTGTATCTTCAAACATGTAACTTGCATTAAAAAAGGAAGGGAAATGTAATGGAATAGGTGGGAGGAAAATTCCATTTACTATTTTCAAGGGTCTCAGGGTCAGCTCAGTCTGAATGTTCCCAGGTACAGGGCATAAAGTTAAGGTCATGAAGGGCAAGGCAATGTTGCCTTCGTTGGGCATGAAAAATCAGGGGTACCAAGGCAGTTCTACGGGGGCATTAATCCAACCCAAGGGCACCAAGGCGATTTCATACTCATTCATAAAACAACAAAAAATAAATACAGATAGCCTATTATGTTGATGAAATTTGAATTCAAACAAACACAAATCAATTGTAAAAATAAAAAATCCAATTTCAAAACAACATAAACTTTTAAAAATGAAAAAATACAGAGGGTAATTTGGCAAAAAATAAATATTCAAGGTATTTTACTAAATTCAGTCAGCCTGTCAACAATAGCTAAATATAGCGCTCGCCTGTGTCCTGTAATTAAAGCTTTTTAAAAACCTTCTATGCCATGTGTTTAATAATATAAGGTAAGCAAGTTCAACTGGATTTCATATAACAGGTTGTCCGCTGGTGAGGTGAATGTTTAATCAATGCATTTTTAACTGCTAAAAATAGTATTCTTTCAGAAATTGAGATTTTCACAGATAATTGGATATTATTATTACATGGCAATGGTTCTAATTCATGGAAATCGTGAAATCCATGCTCACTGTGAAAAAAAATACAGCCTGATACAACAGCACAAATAAGTGATGTCAGTGAAGGGAAAATTGAAAAACATTTTCAGGCTGAAGACTTACCCATGGCTGGAGTTTAATAATGATATTAGTTGTTCAGGTCAGCAGTGTCTGCATAACTGTAGTTTGCTAACTGCTGTAACCTGTACAACCTGTACAAACAACATGGCTTTGAAAAAAACAAAAAAAACTCGAAATAGAAACTTTGTCAGGCAATGGAGAGTGCTCTGCATCACAATGATGAACAGCTGGACGTACATAATGTTAGATATTTACATTTGAGAGACTATATAGTTTCAGAGTTCTTGAAATTTATAGTTGCAAAGGATTTACAGTGTTGTTATGGTGCATTGCTGGACACTCAATTCAGGAAAAAAGGTATGCTGTTTTTAAGTATACACATTCTAACCCCTTTCGTGAAAGCACACGTTTTACTAGTTAAAAAGCAGACCTAGTGAGAATGTATTACACAAAAATAAATGAAAACACAAATCGATGTACTTCTCAAGATCGTGTTTCGTTCACTAGTACGGTGTCCATTTTAGGACATCCTTAGTCATCACCCCTCAAAAAAACATTTCTGTCTGATGCTGTATGTTGAGAGGCTTTACCTTTTAATTTAAATCTAAACAAATTCAAATAATGGAATTGCACATCGTAACTTTTAAAGTATTTTTAAAATGCTTACAGTATACATATTAAATGCTGAAGAAAGGTAAAAACACACGCACCAATCAGCAGCTAAACTGGCATCTGTTTCATCCAATGGAAGCACCAAAAGGTTTTTTGCTCTTGTTTGATTGGGTGATTCAGACGACTCCATCCAACCCCTCTCTCCCCGAAAAAAAAAAAAAAAACCCTTGAGGAGGACTGATGCCTGACGATTGACTCGAGGAAGGGTGAGGATTGACTCGAGGAGGGGTGAAGATTGACTTGAGGAGGGACTGACTCAACGACTGAGGATGTCCTAAAATGGACACCGTACATTAGTATGTTATCTCCTACTTGTTTCATAACTCAGGGAGCTGCAACTTGAACCATGTCATAGCTACTTGCTCAGTTTTCTTTCTTTTTTCTTTTTCTTGGTGTAAGAATTTCAGCAAAACTAATAATTATCTACCTATTATGTGTTCATTTTTAGCGGTGGTGTTTCGAGTGGAATAACACTGAATTACAAAACAGCAACAGTCATTGAGTTGTCTATATAACTTAGCAATTGATACACCAAAGACATGAAGACATGTTAGAATGTGTATTGCACCATTTCAATTTTAAGCCCGTTCTGTCACAATTAAATTTAACTCGGTCTAATCTCGTCCTTTCTGCAGTACTGTACTTGACAACTGTAAGTTCACATTATTATTAATATTATTATTATTATTATTATTATTATTATTGGCAGGGAGGAATTGTTGTGCACCCATTGCTTGCCTGAACATTTGGTAAATCCTAGAACACTTCGCTGCCACTTTAGACAGCTCTTCCTTCTTTCTTTAAGTGTTTTTGAGTTGACATTGGCACAGATGGAAAAATCACACAGTGAACACGTGTGACTGAAAATTCCTGGAAGCGTGGTCATATTGAGCTCAGTATAACAACGTCCCACCCACTGATTGCCCATCATTAATCAATAATGCAATACATCTTTCTCGTGGGAGGTGTATAGTAAAAGAAATGGCAACAATAATACATTATGATAATGAGTCATTTTCTCGCAGGATGAGATTAGACAGAATTCAATTGAATTGTGACAGAGCGGGCCAATTGACGCTGAGCAAGTTTGTGAATGGGTTGTAGATCAGATGTGCTGGTGCTGAGGGACACCGGCAGCAATGACGGGCAATGCAGGTATGGTAACAACCAGTTGTGTTTGTATCTGAACAGCAGAGTAAATTGTTTCAAGAGCAAAGCAACACTCCAAGGTGAACGCTTTAGGTTTTCTCAAAACATTTAAATGGTGTTTTTTCTTATAAAGATATTGAGGGAAAAAATAATTTGGGTTGATGGCTCTGGGGAAAACATTCACGTCCTCAATGTTGTTTAGAACTACAGTACCAATAAGCGTAAGTAAAGTTTGGGGTTTTGTCTTTTTTTTTAATATATATAAAATTATGCTATGGATTAATTTTGTAATCTGGTTATTTGTTTTACAGTTTTACTTCCTAAGATGTTTGTAGAAATACAAGTGCATTCTCAAAATATAGGGATAGGGTGATTTTGTTGCTGCCCTCGAATGTACGCAAATGCTTAGCCAAAAGGCAGGGCCTTTACAAAATATCGAAGAATGTAGTGAAGTAAATTTCAGTCTTTCAGTCAGGGGGAAGAAAACCTCATCAGGTATATCATGTGAATCTTTTGACGCCCTGGAAGGATAGAGAAAACCTGGTTGGGATTGTACAAGATTATGGTCTTGAAATTTCACTCAGTATAAAATATCCTAAAGTGCAGATAGGGTAGCTCTTCTGCAAGCCCTGGGCTCATGTTAGCTAATGATTCTAATAAAACTGGCAAGAAATTATGATTCCATGAAATCAGCTGCGGTACTAAAACTCGTTTATGATTACGGATTAGCCTGCTTAATAAAACAAAAAAAAAGAAACATAAGAACTGGCAGCGCTGAGTTGATCATCAGTGATAAAGGGCTGCAAGAAGTGAGTTCTACTGATTAAATACATCTTTATGTGCCAATTGCCTAAAATAGACACTGATGTTGCTGACACTAATGCAACCCACTTACCGATCAGGAGGACTGAAGATCAGTGGGTGAAACCTAATCAATGACCCAGCCTGGGAAGTCTCCACTAGACCATTTAGGATTGCTGAGTAGCTATAAGGTGAATTATCCCCAGCGAATGAACATCAGTTAATTTCCAGTATGTTGCAGAAATTACAATAAAAAAATGACATCATTTTTAGTATTTATTTTTTTGTTCAAGTTCCTGAAATATGTCCTATTGGTTTCTGAAGTACTGGTTTTAGGAGAAACATTTGAGACACACAGGTATGTCAGATTTAAATGAGAAGAAAATGAGTTTTCAAGTATATCTTCAAAAGACAGGGATGAGAGGTTTTTCTCTCTGGGCATAAATATAAGATCATTATCAGAAATGTTGGGAGTGAGATGGGACAGTTTAAATGTTGATATACCATGAAGTGTTGTTCTTTTGAAAATGATGAATGTTGCTCTATGCTTCCCTTGCATCTGCGCTGGGAAACAAGAAGATTTTCCTTGTTAAAAATATTTACAGAAATAAATAAATAAATATGCGTTAATAGTGGGTTGTTTTTTTTTTTCCCAGAAGGGTTGGTGATATATAAAATACCACTCGATGCCCTTATGTCATCTTAGAAATAGTCATTTTCATGTTTTCAGCTTTCTGTGAATAAAATTAGTCTTGGAAGCCCATGATGTTTTAAAGTTTAAAAGCTAACATACTATACTATATAATGCTATAAAATACACTACCATTCCCTCCATAATTGGCCTAGATAGTGCTACAATGCCATTCTGATTGGCCTCAATTTACTGCTGTCTGCCTCTGAAATTAACCCCAAAAGAGATTGCACTGGCAACACCACACAAGCTATCTTGCTTTCACATGGTGCCGAGTGAAGGTTGAAGGTAGTCTAACTACATCACCAATCAGTAAAAAGGAATAAAATCTTCAGGGATAAATCTCCATTGAAAATCCACACACCTATTAAAGGCTTCTGCACACTAACAAAGCCTACATTTGGTTTGGAAAATGAAACCTTAATAGCTTGCACTGTAAGACAATTCCTCAGTACAGGAGTAGCTCTGTAGTTCTTATGCTAATTAATCCATATCAATCTGGCAGCTGGTAGTTATTAAACAGAAGTGAATCACACTGGATTAAAGGCAGAGAGATTATAAAAGAAGCATATCCTTTTTTTCCAGCTTTGATTTTGCCATACCTTAGACACGGCATATTTAAATATAAACATTAGAATCTGAGAAGAAAATATTTTTGTGTTAATATCAAGCCAAATATATAAGTATTTTGGGATCAAGAAAAACAGATGACTTCTGGACAAACTGTTATGTGATTGTGTGTGATCTGTAATCAAAAATCTAGCATTATATAACATATTTGGAAACCGCTTATCAGTAGTTTGTATTGATACAAATATCAATAGTTAAACTGTATTGTATAATGGAAGGGTGGCGTGTACCCACATTTTGTAGTCGGCAAACTACAGTTCAGATTGTTATGCCGCTGTTGCCTTTTTTAACATGCGTCTGTTGGGCATGATGAGATTGGGGTTTCATTAGCATGTAGAATAATGTAACATACAACCTCTGTGGGAACAAATGAGGCGGAGCCTGTCAGATTTATTTTTTTACAGCTAATGAACAAAGTTATTCGTAAACCCCTGGCGGCTACATACAAAGGCCAATAAACACCCCAGATAACCCCCACAATCACACTCCACACTTATGCTCACAACATCCAGCCATTCAATAATTGCTCCCCGCAAAGGCCCCTCTCTCCCACCCCTTTCCCACCTGGACATAACTGAAATTTACCATCCTCCCTCCCTCGCCCAAACAACCAACAATACCCCCGACACAACAGGTCCCCCTGCCCAAAACATCTCCTCCTACCCTCCTCCTATTATATTACATCAGTATTAAAATTAAAGACAAACTGTCGGATACAACTCAAAAGTTTTATTCAAGCACGTCATATCAAACATCTGCACAGCTGAAACTCTGTATTTAAATGAACAATTAAACACAAAAAGGTTTATTTCCTAACTTACCACATATAAAGCACTACTTCAAAAAATGAAAAACTATAATAAACATTTCAAAAGAAACTAGTGTGTAAACAGGTGTAAACAGGTATATGTACATACAAAAATGTAAAAACTAATGTATTTTTAAATTTAAAACGAAAGTAACATATGTTTTCTCTTGCACTCTTGTCACTCGGTGCAGCACAGTTGAGCTGCTGCGTTGCAGTTTTCTGATCAAAATGTTTCTGCCGAAGCACTGTGGCTAGCTTCAAGATGAAATCTTTCCTTCTGATATTTTCCCAGGTGAATTCCTTGTACAAAACAAAGGAACTGATGGCTGCCAGGTCCAGTAGAGATAACAACAGGCTTGTATATAAAAATAAAATACAATATTGTAGGTTATAGTCAAAATAAAAACATGTATTGTAAAAGGCAGTCAAAATGATGGCTTTGGCGGTTCTAGGTGGGTGGGATTATAACTTCCTGTGACAGAGAAAGAATGAATCTTGGTTATAAATCTCCCTCCCTCCCTGTGAAGGTGCTGTGTAAAGGGAACAGTGTGCCCCGGACTGGATGGTTTGGCAGTTCATTCCAGGGTCAGTCGGAAGTCGGCCTTCCAGGAAGGGGGCGGAGCCACAGTACGCCAAGTCATCGCCCCAGACGGGAAGCGATGTGGCAATCACAAATTGGAGGAAAATCGATTGCACTCACTAACATGGCTGAAGGTAAAAATGGGGATGTGGCCAAGCGACCTGCTCCTTTTGTTATGGTTACGAGAGAACTGCTGAAGGACTGTGATATAATGTTTGTCATACTAATTGTAAACATTTGTTCTGGTTAGACGGCTAACACGTACCAGGAGCTGTCACTAAAGGCCAGCACAAACCTGGACAACACTGCACTACTGTTTACAAATAATTGTATTTCACCACTCGCTTTGGACTTGTGACTGTGTTTGTGTTCTGTGTGTGTATTTACTGTGATTATTATTTCGGCACTGAAGCCTGTGGATTTTACTGAGCAGTACACATAGTTGTGAATTGCCAGTGATAACACTATGTAACACAATTTTTGTTCCTGGGTAGTAAGTGTTATTTCCTAATTGCTTATGCCTCAAAAGTATAGAAAATGGCTATTATTCCCCACAAACTTTGCTTTTGTGACCAGGAGTGATATTTTGAAATTTACCTATTTCTAATGAGAAAACGGGCAAATTTGTGTCTTTTCGTTCACATAAAGTCAGAAAAAAACAACATATGAATCCAAATTAACATGTATTTATACTAAAGTAATACAAAAATGACTACAAAAGATTTAGAAGTGAGTAGTTTTTCGCGATTTACGATTATACTGTAAATCACTTTCACGAATCAGCCCCCAAATGTAGTCTCCCATCATGTTCTCGTTATACTGTCCTTCATTGACAGCTCATCCAGGAGCCTCAAAGCCGTGCTGCTCCATAATGGTAACAAGTACCCGTCTCTTCCCCTGGCTCACTCGGTGCACCTCAAAGAGGATTACAACAGCATCAAGACCTTGCTGGACGCCTTGAAGTATGATGAGTACGGCTGGGACCCTCGGAAGGTGCTGATGCCACCACTGCACATCAAATTGGGCCTTATGAAACAATTTGTCAGAACTCTAGATAAGGAGTCGGCAGCCTTCAAGTACCTTCAAGACTTCTTCCCTAAGCTGTCTGAGGCAAAGGTCAAAGCCGGTGTCTTCGTCGGACCACAGATAAAGAAGATCCTGGAGTGCAATGAATTCCCCAAGAAGCTCACTAGTAAGGAGAAAGCGGCTTGGAACAGCTTTGTCGCAGTGGTTCGGGGCTTCCTGGGCAATCACAAGGCTGAAAACTATGTGGAGCTGGTTGAGACTCTGGTGAAGAACTACGGCACAATGAGCTGTAGGATGTCCCTCAAAGTCCATATCCTTGATGCTCATCTTGGTAAATTCAAGGAGAACATGGGAGCGTACTCGGAGGAGCAAGGCGAGCGCTTCCACCAGGATATACTGGACTTTGAACGCTGCTACCAAGGACAGTATAACGAAAACATGATGGGAGACTACATTTGGGGGCTGATTCGTGAAAGTGATTTACAGTATAATCGTAAATCTTGAAAAACTACTCACTTCTAAATCTTTTGTAGTCGTTTTTGTATTACTTTAGTATAAATACATGTTAATTTGGATTCATATGTTGTTTTTTTCTGACTTTATGTGAACGAAAAGACACAAATTCGCCCGTTTTCTCATTGGAAATAGATAAATTTCAGAATATCACTGTCCTGGTCACAAAAGCAAAGTTTGTGGGGAATAATAGCCATTTTCTATACTTTTGAGGCATAAGCAATTAGGAAATAACACTTACTAACCAGGAACCAAAAAAAAAAAAAAAATTGTTACACGGTGTAATTATTTACAGTTGTCAAGTGACTTTGGATTATAAATAAATCACCATTGCACCATGAATGTTGTTGTTTGTCATTACTTGACCACCGCATCACCTCTACACCTGCGCACTGCAAACCATTTTGCCACACTCCCTTATTTTCGTGATCCTGCCTTTCAAATGCTGTCATGGTATTTAATATATGTTTTTAGGAAAAGTCATGAATGGACAACTGCATAACTTTCAGACACGCAGAGTAATTTAAAGTTGAAAACTTCAAACCGTCAAAATGACTGCCGTCATACAACATATCTTTACCAAAAATGCAGTATTTACTTTAACATAAGTTATATAATTTTCAATCGATAGCTATTTGTGATTTCATCTACTAATATTTAGTGAACAAAACATTGAAATAGTAATGTAAAAGAATGTTTCTATATATGTTTTTTATTGGTCTGTTACTATACACGTTAAGAAAACCCCAAAACTGTGGAGAGCTTGTTTATTATTGATAGTTAATTCAACCTAATGTATTAAAAGTCCCCCTCTAGACTGTGAAAGAACGCAACGAGGTGGGTGAAAGCAAGTCTGTTTAAATAAAAAAAGGAACTACTGTAATGTTGTTGTTTTTTTTCCTGAGTTAAAAAGGATCATTTCAACCAACGACTTTTGGTTCATCACATAAGTGGAATTTATAACTCATTTTGCGTGTTGTTTTTCATATTTCTGGAGCACAAATATCCAAGGAAGAGCTATAGAGCTTGTTACAATACAACCTGTTCAAACTGAAATCTTAAATGTGCACCAACAAAAATAAACATGAGGAAAGTATGGACCCCAACAAGATTATCTAAGTGCTATATAAAAAGCAAGACAAAACGGAACAGGATTACATCTCATACGGGACTGATATATATATGTACTGTGATTTAATTCTTACTAATAAAATGGCTTGGATAAATTAAATGCTGTGATTGGCTGAACAGGATCACATGGCCGTGCAGTAATAATTTTCTTACCGCACGGCTATGACATCATCGACTTACTCACTTACCTGATCTATTAATATTACTACGCCTTAAAAATAATAATTAAACATGAATGACTTTCCACAAGTTAATTTTGACCTTTTAGGAGGATTGTCATTTGAACAATTTCTTAATGAGCGTGAAGTAGAACCACCACCCTCCGATTTCAGAAACAGATTTATACAAAATTAAAATCTCTCCTGCTCTCTCTGCTGACAGCGGTTGGGCTTTTAAAGGTCTGGTTCGACATACAATTCTATTTTTCTCGCTGCGGATGGGAAGGACTGCGCAACCTGACGCAGAGGTCATTTGACATCATACAGATGAAAATGGTCTGGAGTTTGTGACCCTGTTGTTTAATGAGCAAACAAAAAACCATAAAGATGTCAATGAGATCCACTGTGAAAGTACTTGTGGTCACATGTTTGCCCAACATGGTGATTCTATGTGCCCTGTCAACAGTTTTAAAAAATATTTACAAAAGTACCTATTGTCTCGGAAACATGATGCCTCACATTTCAGAGCAAATTTCAGTACGTCACATGAACCACTCAAACTTTGCTGTCCACATATTATCTAATACTGGTTTACAGTCCAGGGAAATTATTTCAGTTACCGGTAATCAGTGTGAAAACAGCCCTCGAAATTATTAGTCAGCTTCTCTTAAAGACTGTAAAACCTTGAGTAGGATTTACAAAAATACGTGGCCTCACACTCAGATTGGAAGCCCCTCCCTCGATGTTGGCCCCAAGTGCCAGTGCAGTGGCTGGCTGTTCTGTGAATCCTCCATCAGATGTGGTTAAATCAGTCTGCTTTCAATTCCAAATTCTGTTTAATCACAAAATGTTACTATAAATGGCAATGTTCAATTTAATGTTTATGGCAAATAAAAAAAGTAAAACATATATATATATATATATATCACAATGAAAAAGTCCTTAGGGACTATTTTTTCTCAGTGGAAAGATACATAATAACTTCTTTTTTTTGTTAAAAAAGCTAGTTCGTGTAATTATTTTCAAGAAAAAAATGTAGCCATTTTATAAGTGAATTAACCCACCCAAGGGCATGCGTTAATAATTGTCTTACCGCACACCCTGTAATTGAGTTTTGGAGTAGTTGTCTGGTGTATAAACCAACATTTCTTAAGCATGTTAACAAATGGCTTAAAGGTCCCGTATGCTGCGTATGCAGCGAAACCAGGAGCAATGCTAGTCTTACTTAAAACTTACATAATATTCTTATTATGTATGTGATACAATAGTAGACCTCCTCAAATGTATTGCAATGGATGGTAACAATTAGGTAGATTGTTCATTATTACTTTTACATATCGTTAAACATAATACAAAATGTAATTGTTTAATATTTTTAATCATATACATTAATCACAATATGTGACAACTATATTCATACTGTTGAAACACAATTGATAACACATGTGACAACACTTTCATTTACATAACAGAAATCATTAAACTGGTGTGAAAAGCCTTTTCTGTGAAGTACTGGCACTTCAGAGCCTTTGCACATGCACATTGTTACTTTGAATCTATAATACCAGTAGTGAGATGTCATATGTCTAGGACACAATGGGATGACACCAGTAAAAACAAGAGGGCGTGGGACAACCACAGAGTTGTTATTTCAGACGGCAGATCGGACATACGCAATCTCTATTGTAAAAAAACCTTTAAAGCTGGGTCCACACCTTAGCGATCAGTTGCGCAACTTAGTCGCTTATATGTGGACGTCCCAGCAACCAGTTGCTTGAAGTAGAGCTGGGCTCTGCTTTCCAAGCAACCTCCTGAGTGACTTCTGTAGACATAGGCGATCACGTGGCAATTTGTGAACTCTGATTGGTTCTTATAATGCTGACTGCACAGCCTGCAAAGCCTGTCATAAAGAAGCGCTGATTTTAAAAATGTTGGCAGTAAAAATAAACAGTTTCGTCCAGCTTTGTGTTTTCTTTAGGGAATATGGCATTTAAAATAACAACAATTGAAAAAACAATAACAGCCAACTCTTCCTCGTTAATTACTGGACACATTACGAACTGACCAAAAAAAGGGTCACCTCAGTTGTCAAAAAATAAATAAAATAAATAATTAATTCTAAATTTGTAGACACGGGATAAAAAAAAAAAAGCTACTTCACTTTGTAGATGGAATAAAATTGTAAAAAAAAAAAAAAAACTGCTTACTGCCCCTTAACTTTCCCAGATAAAATAAAAAAAAATGTCTGTGCTCCATTTAAGGTGTGTGTGTATATAATGTTCATATTATGCTGTTATTATAACTGCTGCTGAAAGTGTGGGTCAGATATATTATATTTTCCTGGGAGATACATACTTTGGCAAATTAGTTTAGTGTGTACAGTATTATCCAGGTGGAGGCATCGCACCATATTCATTCCTGAAGACACCTGCAGACAGAACAGGGGAATACCAGCCAGCTCAACATTAACTACTGGGAACCAGGATCTCCTGAAAGCTTACTATTGTAGACATTCAGTTAACATCAGGCACTCAGAGAAGTAAGTACGTCCTAGGCATTGCTTGTCTGCACTCTGGCTGGTTCAGAGTGACCAAAGTGGGGTTACACACACGAATATATATATATATATATATATATATATATATATATATATATATATATATATATATATATATATATATACACACTGAGTATACAAAACATTAGGAACACTTCCTCTTTCCATGAAATAGACTGACGAGGTGAATCCAGGTGAAAGCTATGATCCCTTATTGATGTAACCTGTTAAATCCACTTCAATCAGTGTAGATGAAGGGGAGACAGGTTAAAGAAGGATTTTTAAGCCTTGACACAATTGAGACATGGATTGTGTATGTGTGCCATTCAGAAGGAAAATGGGCAAGACAAAAGATTTAAGTGCTTTTGAACGGGGTATGGTAGTAGGTGCCAGGCACGCCGGTTTGAGTGTGTCAAGAACTGCAACGCTGCTGGGTTTTTCATGCTCATCAGTTTCCCATGTGTGTCAAGGATGGTCCACCACCCAAAGGGCATCCAGCCAACGGCAGGCCAGTGGTCGAAAACGGCTCATTGATGAAAGAGGCCAAAGGAGGCTGACACGAATTGTGCAGAGCAACAGATGGGCTACAGTTAGTCAACTGACAGTCCAGTACAACATTGGTGCCGACAGACCCATAAAAGAATGCACAACTCGGCGTACCTTGACACAAAGGGGGCATGTCAGCCGACAACCTAACAGAGTTCCACTTCTTTCAGCAAAATGCAAGAAACTGCGGTTGCAGTGGGCTAAGGAATGAAAACACTGGACACTGGAGGATTGGAAAAACATTGCCTGGTCTGATGAATCCCGGTTCCTGCTGTTTCACACTGATGGGAGGACTAGGGTATGGAGAAAACCACATGAGTACATGCATCCATCATGCCGCGTGTCAACATTGATGGTGTGGGGTGTGTTTTCATGGCACACATTGGGCCCCTTGATAAAAGTGGAGCAACGTTTGAATGCCACAGGATATCTGAACATCATTGCCAATCAGGTGCATCTCTTCATGGCAGCAGTGTATCTATCTGCTAATGGATTTTTTCAGAAGGATAATGCCCCATGCCACAAGGCTAGGATTGTCCAGGAATGGTTCCACGAACATGACAGTGAATTCAGCTTACTGCAGTGGCCTGCCCAGTCACCAGATCTCAATCCAATTGAGCATCTGTGGGATGAGATGGAACGAGCTATTCGGAGTAAAGATCCACTACCAGCCAACTTGACACAACTGTGGGAAGCATTGGAGTCAACATGGGCCAGCATCCCTGTGGAAAGCTTTCGACACCTTGTAGAGTCCATGCCCCGACGAATTGAGGCTGTTCTGAGGGCAAAAGGGGGTGCAATTCAATATTAGGAAGGTGTTCCTAATGTTTTGTACACTCAGATTATATCTATATAATAACAACTTTCCTTTTTTCACATTTCCAATGTGTTTTTGTTTCAGTATATATATATATATAACTGGTGTGCAATTTTTTCAATGGGTTCATCCAGTTGATATTTCTCGTAAACACGCCCTGTTGATACGGAAACATGCGTTCCTTAACGCTAGCAACAAACTGAAAGGAATTTCAACTGTACCTCACATAGTTGCTGTCTTCTCTCACCCGCTTCTCAGCCAGAGATTATAAAAAATACTGCATGGGTTAGTGTGTGATAAATTCAAATTTAATGCCCACCCTCAGATGGGATGCTTGGATAAAGCATCCTACCAAGGCTATATTTTCAGATCACACACTACCCCATGCATTATTCTCTCTATATATTATTTTTTGTTTCACTAATTTCTTACATAAAACGACACACAACATTTCATAGTGACAACCACAGATGAATGAAGTCTGAGAGTCCTGATGAAAAAGCCTGGTGTAGTCCAATCTGCAACTCTAATGCAGTTTTCATGCTTCAGTCAGGTAAAAATTGGAAATTATTTGCGTTAAATGCAAGGACCGTATCCAGCTAATAATGACAGCTTGCATTTCATCATTCCTTTAAATAACAGCAAGCCTCGAATAACACAATTTAATGCACAGCCACCACATCTAAAATAACACCATTCATTAGCAGATTTGCAACAAGAAGATATATTCATTATAGCAGAATACAGACATCTGTTACTGATTTATTTAATTCTCAATACGCAACTCAAACACCCCTGTAGACACAGAGTATTATAATCATTACCTTAAATTAGGATAAAATGTGAATAAAAAAAGCCATCACCTTGAAATCAGAGGCATCATGCTTTTGTAATGCATGCCTATTTTATTTTTCACTAACACAGATACCTATCATCTTAAGTCTATTTCATTGGTAATGCAACCAGTCCAAATATACAATTAATTGAAATGGTGGCTTTATGATTTTACTCAGGCCTGCAGTCTCTACCCTGATAATGATCTTAGAAGGTTTTCCTAAAAAAATAAGCCGAGGACATAATGTTTTGTAAATGCTTTTAATAGATGAAGCATAATAAACTTTGGACAGCATCAAAGGACTAATGAATATCAGACAAAAGCCCTGTAGTACACCAGGGCAGGCACACGAAAAAGAATATAAAACTGACAAAATGTACAGTATATCTTATAAACTGATACACTGGAAATGCCATGACCTCAAAAACT
Source organism: Acipenser ruthenus (assembly GCF_902713425.1). Taxonomy (NCBI): domain Eukaryota; kingdom Metazoa; phylum Chordata; class Actinopteri; order Acipenseriformes; family Acipenseridae; genus Acipenser; species Acipenser ruthenus. The sequence continues at coordinate 91,158,108 of NC_081189.1, read as the reverse complement.
ATTACCCTAATGGCATAAAAAGCAATACTGGTATATTAATACATAAATATTGAGTATACATCTCTTTAAGAGAATCCTCCTCCGCCCGGAGCTCCAATAATGACATTTGATGCAGTTATCCCACTTACTGTGAAATTTAAAACCTGTAGGCAGATTTAAACTTGATGTTTAGTCACAAATACAAATGGGTAAAAACAACTGTGAGATGATGGTTATGCAAGCATTACGGTAAATATGGCCAAAAATTCTCAGAAGGCAAAGAATCAGTCTTTACCTGAAGACAAACAGCTGTGCTTGAAGCACAAACAATTTATTTTAGTTTGTAGGCACAACTTATTTAAAAATACAATATCATGCTATTGAAATTAGGAAAGCACTTTTTATACTTTAGAACAGACCCCTGAGGTTCCCAGAATAGTACAGAATATTCTGCCTGTCTGCTGTGTAAATCCGAGACTCTTCTTTCATCTCCTACTCATAATGATTATGAACAGTAAGTTTGGAATATTTTTTAATTCATCTAGTATTGTCATAACATTTAAAAAAATGTAATCTCTTGTAGGTTTGTACCTCCTTTGTCTGTTTTTCTTTCTCCAGAGAAAACTGTCACAGGAGGCATTCACATACCTTTACTGGAATCTAAGCATCTCTTCTGAAATAAAAGTACTGCAGACTGAAATCATTAACATTGGGACTTTTAAAATGTTATTGTTTGAAGAGTTTTAGTAAACTGGTATATACATTTTTGAAGAAACATAACATGTTGGAAACGGGTGTTAAACGACATAGGTTATTTATAATTGAATTATTTTAAATATTTTAAGAAAGGATGTGGATGCAGTGATGAATATTTAAGGTGTTGAGGTGAATAACTGCTGTCCACTTTGCAGTTAACTGATAATGCTTTGAGCTGACTTACTGCAAAACAGCAGGCATTCAGATACATTTTAACTTCAAAAATGAACTTTATAAAGGCTGTCGTTCACTAAACAAATGCAAATGTCAAGTGAATACCTAGATGACAGAAATGACATTTTTGAAAAGCTCACAATACACTATGATGACAAAGACATTCTGTGAAGCATGTTGGAGATTGCCTAGTTAAATCATCAGTGAATTGTATACTCCTATTGTGCCTTAAAGAGGTTTCAACACAAATTGCTTCACTGCAATTTCAGACCGTATGGCAAAGAGTACAAAAGAACTGAATGCTAACTGATAAGTCTCCACACGATAGAATCCAAACCAGCATGTCTCATGCAGCTGTAGACAAACACTTTGTCTATCATTACATGCGTTCAGCCTACTTCACAAACAATAACCTTAATGCTGGAAAAAGCAGAAGCGTTGATTAAGGCTTTCACGCTTGCTTGTCATCGCTACCTCAGAATAACATTACAAGGTCTGATAATGTGTATGTTGATAAGCACCTTTTCAGTCCCATGTCATAAAAAAATCCTATTCCTGATAACTTTTTAAAATGTGAAAACGGCTACTTACCACAGTGACACAGATCTGCTCATAAACATTACAAAAATGCTAATATAACCAAAGTAAATATTGATAGCTCTTACCTTCAAATACAGTTCTAAATCCTATTGTTCATCTCATAAGCAAAATGAACACAGCTGCTCAGAAGTCTCTCAGTCTGTATCTGCTTGAACACTGCAGCTAAAATCAGGAGATGTGTTAAATCATTTCAACAGAAATACGATGTGCTGTCCTTGCCACAGCCAGGAACACTGCCTTTTTTTTTTACTTGTTTTCTTCAATCAGGATAGTCTTCACACAACCAGAGAAAGTGAAAAGAAATCACAGAGGGGTTACTCCTTTCAGCAGCTCTCTTTGTGAATGGCTAGAAAGGAGGTAGTCAGTGCATCCCACCTTGACAAATCACCCTTTCAATTCAATGAGAGCAAACTTTGAAGCATCCAGCTCCGAGGCAAGGGAGGGCTTTTTTTCTGCACAGCTTCTCAGACGCTAGATGTTGAGGATAGTCGTCACAAGTCTCTCTCTCCTGACAATTACTGTTTCAGTATATGAAGTCATGATGGAGATTAAGGTCTGTAGATCCCCCCCGGGATGCTCATAATGGTCTGACTGAATACTTAGCTCTAGCAGGAATAGTAAATAAAAAGAAGGGAGAGAGAGCACCTATTAACTACTAAGGTCTACCTGTTTTTTGGATATGCCCAGCTAGCTTGTACAAAAACAGTATTGTAAGAATACTGGGTCACAGCCGGTTGTGGCTGCTCTGTCAGGGAATAATTAAAGAGGTGGACTAAAATAGATACAAGAGCTTGCATCCTAACTGTGGAATAAGAACACATTACAATTAACTGTATTATAAAGGTGTATTATTCCTTATATACTACAATTCCAGCTGAACATGGGGCTTCCTTATAGTTTTCTGTTAATAAGTCTGATATATTTTTCTAAAATACAGATACACACCCTCAAGCATTAATAGGTGGAGACCCCTTGCTTGCTAAATATCTTGGTATCTCTGAATAACTGGTCCCTTAAACTGCTCAGTTAAGAAAATGTATACGCTATAAACAAAGCCTGTGCTTAGCATCAAGTACAAACAAGTATTCGTAACGAGTATGGACATTTTTCTGAGTATGTAATGAGTAATTTTGCTATTACTTGTTATGTGGGGGAACAAGTATGTAAATAAATGTACTGAATCAACTCTAGCTCCAATAGGGCAGTGACAAGTGTCAATTTCAATGCATATTAATAGAGAACCAATCTGATGCAGAGGAAGGACCATCAGCACAGTAGTCTGTGAGATACCCATCTTCCATTACAGTTTTGGAGGTGAACTGCAGTCAATTAATTCTTACCTACATCCATTTTGAAAAAGGGATTTTATAAGAATATAGCAGGGGTGGCCAAACTTGTCTGAGACCGCAATTAAAACAAAATCTTGGACTTACTCTGTGCAGTAGTTATTTCTTGATGGCAGCAAAATAAACAAGAATAAGAGATAGAACATTATGGGGCCTTACACAGTTTATGTGTATGATTTATTGTACTGTAGATCTACAGTTTATTACACTTTAAATGTAACACTGGTGTTTATCCATTACAGTCGGCGCCCGCCTAATCGAGAGCTGAAGGGAGTCTCCTGTGGCTCCTCAGGCTGCAGCTGTGGAAAAGAAAGTCTTGCCTTGTGATGAGATCCGATTTGTTTATTTTTCATTTAATTTAATTTAGAAGTAAAAACAGTGATCGAAATATGCACGCGCAAGCCCGCGGTGTCAAAGGTCATCAAGAAATGTCGACGAAATGTCCTTACCGTGAGCATGCAGCCTGAAATAAACAGGAGAGAAGGAGAAAGATGAAAGAATAATAAACGCGAACAAATGCAGAGAACAAAAATAATAAAATTGTATTTATTTTTAGTTTTTCTCTCTTTTTTTCATTTGAGCCGCAAAGTGTGTGTAACCCAACATTTCACCGGGAGCCGCACTTGAACTGCCCAAGAGCCGCAGTTTTGCCACCTCTGGAATATACTGCTCCAAAAACACACATTATTTTAAAATATTTTTTTAGTTCATATTATGTTTATTTGGGGACTTTTTTTAAAGGTTATTTATTATGTCAATGTGCACACATCCGTGAAACTAATTTTGTTTTTGTTTATCTGTGTTTTTTGGGGGTCTGTCTGGACAACGGCTAAAAAAATTAACAGCAGCTAATTTACTGCTACTGCATGCTTTTAATGCATTGTGTTAAAAAGCAAAGCAATAGTATATCTCATCCATCCTGCATGAGGACAGTGCTTTTATCATAACAAAGATATTTTTCGATGTTTCTTGTTGTAAAAAAATGTATTTTTTTATAGTGGTGTGTAATAGTAAGATTATCTGCTGAAAGACCAGATGTGCAGATCTTTATGTTGATGCAATTAGAAGGTGCCACCACTAGGGTACCAATAATGGTGTAAACACATACACAAACGGGAGTGTACGCAAAGAAATAATAAATACAAAACAGTCAAGAGTCAAGACAAAACACAACTAATCAAAACAAAAGCTGGCCTACAGGCGGCTGAGCACTTCCTCCACTAAAAGGAGGATCCTGTGGTGTCGGAGTCTGTTGGGCCTCTCATGGGCGGAGCAGTAGCAGCTATGGGAGCTCTTGAGGGGGTACACTGACATTTTTGCAGCAGTGGCCAAGGACTGCAGCCGCACCAGCCTAGTACAACACTATATCGACAAGGGCAGTGTGGACCCCAGCCGTGAGTGCCCCCGTTGGTAACCCCTGGCCAAACGGGAAGCTGCAAAATCCATGATTCGGGAGATGGTGCCAGCTGGGGTAATTGAGACATCTGATAGTCCTTGGGATGTAGCCTTAGGTTCTGCATGGACTACAAGAGGCTTAATGCTGTAACCCAAAAGGACTTGTATCCCCTTCCACGAATTGATGAAGCCCTGGACTGCATTGCAGACTCACGTTGGTTCAGCTCCCTCGACCTGTGTAGCCGATACTGGCAGGTCAAGCTGGCTTCAGAGGTTCGCCCCATAACCACATTTTCAGTTGGTCAAGGACTGTGGCAGTTTTGGGTGATGCCAGCTGGACTATGAAACACCCCCGTAACCTTTGATCGCCTGATGGAGCATATGCTTGTGACCGTCCCCTGGACAGCGTGCGTTGTCTACCTGGATGACCTCATGGTGCATGCGTTACGGTGGTTTCTGGGCCACCTTCACATGTTTTTTGAGCAAATCCATCAGATGGGGCTCAAACTCCACCCTGGGAAGTGCCACCTGCTGAGGAGGGAGACACACTTCCTAGGACATATAGTAGGGGCAAACGGCCTTGCCACAGACCCAGCCAAGGCAGCAGTGGTAAAGCGCTGGCCCATCCCACAGACTGTCTCCAAGGTGAGAAGCTTCCTGGGCATCCTATTACCACTGGTTTGACAAAAACTTTTCCCACATTGCTAGGCCCTTCCATCGCCTCACAGAGTGGGGTGGCCAGTTTTCCTGGGACGGCAACTGTGCTACTGCATTTGGAGGATTGCGTGAGGCCCTCACACATGCTCCAGTTCTAGCCTTTCCCAATCCCCAGGAGACCTTTATCCTGGACACGGACGCTGGCAATGTGGGGATCAGAGCGGTGCTGGCCCAGGAGAACCCAGCTGGTGAGCGGGTGGTTGCATACTACAGCAAGGTGAAAAGGAACCACTGCATGACTCGCCAGGAGTTGCTGGCTGTAGTCCAGGCTGAACAACACTTTCCAGGCATTTCCATCTGCACACAGACCACGCATCCCTACAGTGACAAGTGGCTAGATGGATTGAGGGCCTGCAAGGATACGACCATTCTATTGAGCATCGGCCAGGTTGCAGGGACTGGACACCGTGCTGGCCCAGGTACTCCACTGGCTCACCATGGAGCACTGGCCAACTTGAGGTGTCAGTGGTCTCCCCAGGGACCAAAGTGTTCTACACTCAATGGGTTGCCTTGGCTCTCTGGGATGGGGTGTTGTAACTAGTCTGGACAGATCCAGCAAGAGGACAGAAGCGCTGGCAGGTGGTGGTCCCCCAAGCTCTTCAGGAGATGGTGCTACAGGCCGTGCACGGAGGACCTGGCACTGCCCACCTCTGTTGCTGCGACTCCTGCACAGCCAAGAAGGACCCCTTAGAGCGTTCCCATCCCACTCCAGCAGTACGAGGTGGGGGCACTGCTGGAGCACGTTGCAGTAGATATCTGACGTGCTCTTGGATGGCATGTTCGCAGGAGTTTGGTGAGGTGTGTCGCCGGCTGGGAATCCACAAGACCTGGACCACCCCGCTCCACCCTCAGAGCGATGGTCTTTTGGAACGTTTCAACAGGACCCTGGCCACCCAGCTGGCTATCGTCCCAGCAGGACTGGGACCAGCATCTGCCCCTGGTCCTGATGGCCTACCAGACAGCGGTCCAGGAATCCACAGGGTGCACGCCGGCTGCATTGATGTTCGGAAAGGAGCTGCACACCCCAGTGGACCTGCTGTTTGGGAAACCACCACTACCCGGCTGGACTGGAGTACTTGCATCAACGCCAGGACCGGCTGGCTGTCCAAGAATTTGTCTGGACACACCTCACCGGTGTCGCCGGCTGGGATTCCACAAGACCTGGACCACCCCGCTCCATCCTCAGAGCGATGGTCTTTTAGAACATTTCAACAGGACCCTGGCCACCCAGCTGGCTATCGTCCCAGCAGGACTGGGACCAGCATCTGCCCCTGGTCCTGATGGCCTACCAGACAGCGGTCCAGGAATCCACGGGGTGCACGCCAGCTGCATTGATGTTCGGAAAGGAGCTGCAAACCCCAGTGGACCTGCTGTTTGGGAAACCACCATTACCCGGCTGGACTGGAGTACTTGCATCAACGCCAGGACCGGCTGGATGTCCAAGAATTTGTCTGGACACACCTCACCGGGGCTGGGCAGTGACAAAAACTGGCATCTGACACTCAGTGCCGGGGGCGGGACTTTAAGTCAAGGGAACAAGTGTGGGTTTATTGCCCATAGCCGGAAAGGACCCTGTTCAAGTTGGCCAGCCACTGAGAGGGACCTTGCAAGGTTTTGGAGCACCTCACCAAGGTGGTGTACTGGGTAAATACTCTTTTATTTGAGATTTTACATATTTTACATTTACACCCATTCTTTTTTCATTCCTTTTACCTTTCTTTTAAAGATGACATTCATGCATACAGACATACATTTTGTTTTAAAAGCATTTGAAATACATTTAAAAACACCAAGACAATTGTTCTTTGTACAAGGTTAAAACAGACACAGATTAAAATCAACATGATAAAACCTGTGCTGCTTTAAAAGTGACTGGAAAAAAAGAACCATCTATAAAAAAAAAAAAACAGTGCTTGTGAGGGCCAGGGAGTGCTCTCTTAAAAAAGTTCAAAAGGTGAACATAAAACAGAACAATAAACTATAAAACTAAAAGGGACAGGGGCAAAGGGACAGTGTATAAAACTGTGTGTTAAAATTCTAAAATTTTAAAACACTTAAAATGTAACTTTTAATAGTATACTTTAAAAATATTTTAAAGATACATAAAAACAAAACAAAACAAAATCAAATAAAACATTCAAAATAAATCAAAAACAAAAGGGTCCATAAAACTGAAACAAAAAGACTACATAAAACCAGGGCACCGTTCAAAAACGGTCATGCCAGCTAAAAAGGGCGGAATGATGGCATGACAAAATAAATAAAAGGCTTAACCGGTGCCCCATAGTCCCGCTCCTAGGAGCTAGCAATTCCAGTCTTTGGTGCTATTCCATCTTCACGTCCTATTTTTCTGTCGTCTGCAAATTGAAAAAGTTTGCTTACTATTATTATTTATTTCTTAGCAGATGCCCTTATCCAGGGCGACTTACAATTGTTGCAAGATATCACATTATTTTTACATACAATTACCCATTTATACAGTTGGGTTTTTACTGGAGCAATTGAGGTAAAGTACCTTGCTCAAGGGTACAGCAGCAGTGTCCCCCACCTGGGATTGAACCCACGACCCTCCGGTCAAGAGTCCAGAGACCTAACCACTACTCCACACTGCTACCAGAATCCAAATCTTTAATGTAGATTAGGAATAGCAGAGGACCTAATACTGATCCCTGTGGCTTATCCTCTAATCAGTACTTTCTGTTTTCTACATGTTAACCACTCCCTAATCCATGTGCATGCATTTCCTTGAATCCCTATTGCGTTCAGTTTGAGGATTAATCTTTTATGCGGGACTTTGTCACAAGCTTTCTGGAAATCTAAATAAACCATGTCATATGCTTTGCAATTATCCATTGTCGATGTTGCATCCTCAAAAAAATCAAGCAGGTTAGTTAGACATGATCTCCCTTTCCTAAAACCATGCTGACTGTCTCCCAGGATACTGTTACCATATAGGTAATTTTCCATTTTGGATCTTATTATAGTTTCCATAAGTTTACATATAATAGAAGTCAGGTTTATTGGTCTGAAGTTACCTGGTTCGGTTTTGTCTCCCTTTTTGTGGATCGGTATTACATTTGCAATTTTCCAGTCTGTCGGTACAACCACTGTGTCAAGAGACTGTTGCATGATCTTGGTTAGCGGTTTGTAAATAACTTCTTTCATTTCTTTGAGAACTATTGGGAGGATCCCATCCGGCCCAGGGGATTTGTTTATTTTAAGAGCTCCTAGTCCCTTTAACACTTCTGCCTCTGTTATGCTAAAGTTATTTAAAACTGGATAGGAACAGGTTGACATGTGGGGCATGTTGTCCCTATCCTCCTTTGTAAAAACTTGTCAAAAGTAATCAAGAGACCGTACTCACGTAGCTGCATACCCTTTATACTCCTCCTCATGATCAGCCCGGCGCCACACTCTATCCAATCGCAGCATACCCCACAGCTGGTCACAGAGTTGTTTAGCAGTCTTACAGCTACGCCCTTTCACCAAGATGGCTGACTTCCAGTTCCATCCTACCATCGAGTCGGCCCATCCCTGAGAAGGCGTACAATCAACCTTAGTTAGTGCCCTTCCTGGTCAGGAGGTAGACTTACAGATCAGGTTCATTCTCTCTTTCACACCTTCCCTTATGTCACTGTGCTCTGCGCTGCCTGGCGTGGTGACTGCCCCCTTTTCCACAGCTGAGCTGTTGTGTGAGAGTGTCTTTTCTTACTGCGCTTACAGTGTTAAAAAAAAACAACGTACTGTATGCCTCTTCCACCAGGGCCTGGTTCTACCTTGAGTTTTCCATGCTGCTATTCGGCTTATTCTTTGTCCCCCATACATTCTCAAAGTGCATGGATGCCATCCTGGCTCCCTTGCAGCAAGGGATCAGGGTACTGAACTACCTGGATGACTGGAACTGCGAACGGTTCACCAAGGTCTTCAGCACTTTCTTCCGGCGCTCCAGGGGAGACATGTCCTGGTCCGGACAGACAGCATGTTGGTAGTGGCGTATGTCAATGACCAGCGAGGATCAGTCCTCAGGGTTACATCGCATAGCCTTCCGGGTATTTTGACGTGGGCGAAGGCTGTTCACCCTCCCTGGGTAGTGAATTGGGTGGCAGACCTCCTCTCTCTCGAGAGGGTCCTCACCCGTCAGAATGGTGGCTTCACCCTCAAGTGGTGGAATGCGTTTGGGAGCGGTTTGGCGAAGCCCGAGTCGATCTCTTCGCCACGGTGGAGATGACTCACTGACCCATATGGTTCTCCCTCCACCGCTGCAGCGGTCCACTAGGCATTGGCGCCCTAGCCCACCGTTTCTTCCGGCCGTCCTAGAGAAGGTCCGGAGAGAAAAGGCGATGGTTCTCCTGGTGGCCCCCAGATGGCCCAGGAGAATCTGTTTTTCAGCTCTCTGCCAGCCTCCTGGGAGATTCCACAATGTCTGGCTCTCCTCGGTCAGACAAGAGGCACTCTATGGCACCCAGAACCGAGCAGATTCCAATTATGATTCTGGCCCCTGAACGAGACCATCTGTCCACCTTAAGGCTTTCATATATGGTCGTAAGTACACTACAGAATGCTAGGGCCTCCTCCACAAGGTTGTTGTACTCCTACAAGTGGAGGTATTTTCAGGATTGGTGCGTGACCCAGGGTCATTTTCTTTAACAGGGAAAAAAATCCCCAGATCCAATTGGATTTTCAGTTGGTATATTGCAAAAAAATAATAATGTAGTTTATAATTACACTTTCGTAATACAGTTAACATCCTTTAACTATCCTATCCTAGTTAACTATCCTAGTCCTCGATTGCAGATAGAATTGCTTTCAGATTTATTTGTATTATTTATATTTATGTTTATTCAGACAGTGCAAGGTTGCTTCTTTTGATGTTTTATTGTGTGGAGGAACCTGATAAATGGTAACGTTGGATTACGGATATAACCCTGGTTCCCTGAAAGAGAAGATGACCACCTACAATACTTTTAGGAAAAGCCTGCCACTGGTAGGTATTCGCTGAGCATTTTGTATCAGAGCTGCCAATAGACCACTCCAGGGATTGACATCCTTGGTCCTGCCTTCTAAGGTAACAAACAGTCACTTCACGGAGCTCACTTCCTCTTTTGCATCGAACCCGCGAAGGTGACCGATGCGGCCTTGCTGGTGGTGGTCATCTTCTCTTTCAGGGAACCAGGGTTACATCCATAACCAAATGTTCCCTTTCAATTTGAAGACGACCACCAACAATACTTTTGTGAAGTATACCAAAGCCGTTGTGAGGGAGCATGAGCAGAGACAGCAGACGAGGGACATCTCAAAACCGCAAACTCAGAGTTAGCGTTGCGAGCATGCAACCTCAAGGACCTTTTTTTGCCTAATAAAGGTATAGAGGGATCTACCACATTAAGTCAGTAGAATCTGGTGAAAGTATGCAGGGTAGCCCAGCTGTCCGCAGTACATATGTCGGATAGTAAGGCTCCTCTAAAGAGGGCCCATGATGTAGCCGCTTCTCTTGTAAAATGCGCGGTCACTCACCCAGGTGGGGGGGTAGGTCGGCATTTGTATATGCAGTCGAAACTGTGTCCATATGCAGTCGAAACTGTGTCCAGTCTGACCAAGAGTTGGACTTCTCGTTCTTTCCACATAGCATCTCAATGCCCGAACCGGGCAGAGGTAGTTTAGTCTCTGATCCTCCTCCTCTGAAGAAAATGGAGGGGGATGGAAAGCCTCTAACTCCACTGATTCATTTAAGTGGAAAGCCGTACTCACCTTTGGGAAGAATGCGGGGTTCATGCGCAACAGTACCCTGTTTCCTTCGTCCCAGATGCAGCTACAGGAGCTGTGCACCGACAGAGCCTGGAACTCACTGATCAACTTGGCGGAGGTGATGGCTAAAAAAAAAGCTGTCTTCATAGAGAGGTGTTTCAACTCTATGGAGTGAATGAGCTCAAACTGGGCCTTAGTGAAAGCCTCCAGTACATATTAAAATCAGAACTGGTTCAATTATTGGTTCAAATACAGTATGTGACTGATATTGACACTCAGTTACTCTTTTCACCTGTCAGCATACAATTCATGTGCTTTGTGAGTCTGCCATTCTTACCCCAGTGCTGTCTGTGTATATCTTCCGGCTTTGTGATGTCACCTCACAAGCCATCCTTGCCACAGGGTGTGACTCTTTCCATTGCTATCAGAGTCTAATTAATGATTTATTAACCTTGTTTTTGTTCTGCATCTTTTGTTGAAAATCTTGATCCCTAGAAAAGTTGAGTAGTATATGATGCACTTCATACATTTTTGTTCTGAATTTATTATTGCTTGACATCCAATCTTACTGGCCATTGGATTTCTGAAATCAGCTTAAGTAAATGAGATAGTGATATTAATAATTTGAGCAGTACAAGTGTTCACTCACTGTTACTAATCACTACACACGTATAGGTAATAATTCAATTTGGGTTGAAGTAAGTTCATTCTACTGAGAGTGGGTTAGGGGCAGATTAGTTTTCTCTGTAAAACCCAAGTAAAAGATAATACTATACACAAAATGTATACAAAAATAATGGGTTCAAGAGTTGTGTCTTGCATCATTGACTTTCAATAGTGTGTATGGCCATGCACTCAGTCACCTCATTCTTGAGATACTGGTTGAATACTCAGTTTCATAACCTGATGACATCCAAGTTTATCCTACCGTGCTTATGATTGGTTTACAAGGGAATGTTTACCAAGTGTAATCATCACAAAGGTTATCAAGTGCTTGTGGCAAAGTGGCTGAGTGGAAACAGGTGCAGGAGTGATGCAGAGAGGTAATTAAACAGACAGAGCCTTGTAATCCGGTTTGAAAAGTGCTTTTTATTTATATTCCAGGTCTGGCGACCAAACAATAATCCCCCGGCAATACACACCAATGTGTACTGCACAGGGTAAATAACAAGGGAATTGCATTCCCAAATAATAAACAATATCTGCCCCACAATAATACAGACATGGTAACCAGTCCTGGGTGAGTGCAGTAGTGCTTGTGGTGGGTGATACAAGTTTATATTTGTGACAATAGTGAAGTGCTGTTCCGGGTTAGTGCTGGCCCTTGGCGACAGCTCCGGAACTGTGTTAGTGGTCTAGTAACGTACAAGACAAGACAAGACAATTACAAACAAACAAAACACAACACTCACAATACACTTTTTAGTTCACGGGTCTCTCACAGTCCTTCTCGGTTCTTAGTATTTCAAACCAATGTGAAGGAACAGATTGCGATTCTTTTATGCAGTCACACATGACCCCTTTGTAAACGAGTGCAACCGCCTCTCCAATCTGCGGCTGCCACGTCTTTTCCCTTCCGGGTCGATGCGTTATTTCAACAGAGTCTCGCCCCTTTCCTAGCTGGCCAACTTCCCTTGAACCCTGGGAAAGAACTGTCAGGCCAGCCCATCCAGGGAACTGTTCTCGCTGCTTAGTGCCTTCACAGGTCGGGAAGGAGAATTACCATCAAGAATCATTGTATTTCTGTTACAGTGCTGCTTCAGCATTATTTCATTTATGCAACACTTTGTAATGCAACAGGCTTAATATTGTCTTCTACCATCAAATATGTTTCAATAATATTAAATCTGCAGTTTCCTGTGTGGTTTTAGAAAGGTCACATTAGTGAGCCGAGGAGCAGCTATGAGACTTAAAGTGGCAGCGATTATGGAAGAACAGTAGATGTGCTGTGTAAGCTGAACTGTGGAAAGCCCATCTGTGGCCGTAGGTATATCCACTAAATGAATTTTATTACACATACCTACAGTACATGGTTGAGGGGACTGTACGTATTCTAATAATGCATCCAAAATATAAAACAAGGGACCTATCTATGCATAATTAATGAATTCACAACAGTGACTATACTTTTAAATGTGAAGCGTACAATATAAAAAAATACTTGCAGTATAAATACTGTGCATTAATTAAAATAAATACTGTGTTGACAGCATTTTACCTTCCTGCTGGGCTGATCACTTACCATAATTACTAGGGGTGTGTTACATTTAATTTGGAGGGTATTTATACTTGCTATACAGCTCATTGTATTGATTTTTAATCCTTTTTCTAAATCATAATTGTGTGTAGTTTGGTGTGAAGAATTTGTTAGATATACCTTTCATTGGATATATTACCCAAAAGTCATATTCTCTATGCCCTGCCTTGAAAAACGTCCATGGTAATCTTTTACCATTACCAGCACAGAAACGTCTTTTTATTGCAGAAAATCTAATAAGGCACGGCGTACATCATCATCCGTTTTCTGGAATACAATTATTATTATTATTATTATTATTATTATTATTATTATTATTATTATTATTATTATTATTATTATTAGGACTACAACAGTATAATAGCTGTACCTTTGACTAGCATATGTGTAGACTAGATATTACAATTTTATTTAGCCCATTTATTCCCATGTTCTTTCATTTTTAAAGATTAGTATTAGATCCAGATACAGTATTACTCTAAAACTGTCTGATGGAATATTATTTTTTACTTTATGCACGTACACTGCCTATAGAAAGTCTACACCCCCTTGAACTTTTTTCACATTTTATTATTATTATTATTATTATTATTATTATTATTATTATTATTATTATTATTATTATTATTATTTTTTTTTTTTTTACTAAACCCTTTACTGCAATACTGACAGCACATCAAAGAAAATTTGTAAAAGATCATCTTTGTCATAAATGTAAACAAGAATTTGCTTAGTGTGTTTATATCCATAGAAGGCTGTGTGGTCCAGTGGTTAAAGAAAAGGGCTTGTAACCAGGAGGTCCCCAGTTCAAATCCCACCTCAGCCACTGACTCATTGTGTGACCTTGAGCAAGTCACTTAACCTCCTTGTGCTCCGTCTTTCAGATGAGACGTAATTGTAAGTGACTCTGCAGCTGATGCACAGTTCACACACCCTAGTCTCTGTAAGTCGCCTTGGATAAAGGCGTCTGCTAAATAAACAAATATTATATTATTATTAATAGAATGGTTCAATACTAACGAAGACACCACTCAGTATGAGAGTGAATACAACTTTGACAAATACATCAGCCAGGTCGCCAAATCAGCTTGCATATTGATATGTTGATATCTAGTTCAATCTTCTCCCAGACTTCTTTATAAATGTCATCCTGGAATTTTCCTGTCATCTCTTTTTACCTTGTATATTCTGGAATCATTTTTGTCTTGTAGGCAAGTAAATATTATTCCACTAGGATGCAATGGAGTTTTTTAAAATTTATTTTTAATTTTTATTTTTAGTATGCTCTTAGTAGGGGGTTATCTGCTTTTGGTCGTCTTCCAACAGAATATTTAGGTCTCCCACTGCACTGCTGGAACTGCACTTCAAAAGCTAAGTCTACTCCAGGATATAATGCAGGTATGTGATGCTGCTTCAAATATATCATCTAAAATTTTGCCTCCCGCCTTTTGATGTCTTTGTTTGTCTGAGTGCAGTATGATGCATGCATAGCATGTCGTATTATACTATGTTGGACTCTTTAGTTGAAGATGTTCAGTTTGTACATCAAGGTTACCTGAAACCTCATTAAACAATCGAAATATTTAGAATGCATGTGGCAGAGCAGTCTTGGGTTACATATATTTTTTTAACTTGAAAACAAATATATAAAAAGAGTGTATTGTACCCTTTGGTAAAGTACTGTCCTTGAATTTCCTGCTTACGGTATGTCAAGTGATTCCATACATCTATCAGTGCCTGTTTGGAGTCAATAGATACACATTGGTCTGATTTCAGTCTAAAACTACAACAATCCCAGTCAGGGTGGTTCAGATCAGGTCGCTCCGTTGCCAAATGCGATCTTCGATTTTACCATAAAGTCGCCACGTTGGCGACTAAGCATTTACAGGATATACAACAGAACTTTGCTTTTGTAATAAAGGCTTTGTGCTTAGCTGTCAGAGTCTGCATCGCATAGTTGAGCTCACAATCCTTTCGTGGAACCAGCCTCCTTTTCTTGTTTCCATAGTAACGCGCACCAGCCAGAAGTTCCGGTAAAACAGTGGAAATTATCATTTCGAATTCATTCTGCGTTGTCTGGAGTTCAGAAGAGACGGCTATTACCAACTGGTTGATTACTTAAGAAATTGAAAAGCTTTAAAAGTAAGTAGATTCTCCTCACCCCAACAACAACAAGGTATGAAAGAAGTGTTGAGGTGTCTGTGCTCCGTTACGGCAGACAGGGGTTTAAAATAACTACACAGCTTTTAAAAAATTATCCGTGCTGCAGCACTACAGCCAATTGAGTTTCCCTGACTTACTCGGTTGATCAGCTTAGATGATGTGGAGGAGTGGTTAGGGCTCTGGACTCTTGACCGGAGGGTCGTGGGTTCAATCCCAGGTGGGGGACATTGCTGCTGTACCCTTGAGCAAGGTACTTTAGCTAGATTGCTCCACTAAAAACCCAACTGTATAAATGGGTAATTATATATAATGTAATTGTATGTAAAAAATAATGTGAAATCTTGTAACAATTGTAAGTCGCCCTGGATAAGGGTGTCTGCTAAGAAATAAAATAATAATATACTTCACTCACTGGCATTTTATGCACACAGAAAATAGTTTCCTGGCATTTTATGGAGTTAGTTCTCTGGCACATCGATTGTATATAGTTCCCCTCCCACAATTTAAAGATAGTTTAAAAAACACCCATTACATGAAAATAAAGCATGCAAAATAGGAGGCTGTGTGGTCCAGTGATTAAAGAAACAGGCTTGTAACCAGAAGGTCCCCGGTTCAAATCCCACCTCAGCCACTGACTCATTGTGTGACCTTGAGCAAGTCACTTAACCTCCTTGTGCTCCGTCTTTCGGGTGAGACGTAATTGTAAGTGACTCTGCAGCTGATGCATAGTTCACACACCCTAGTCTCTGTAAGTCGCCTTGGATAAAAGCGTCTGCTAAATAAACAAATAATAATAATAATAAAAAGCAATGTGTGTGCAACATATACATGTCTCCTCATATTGTCCCTGTTTGAAAATGTTGGCCACCATAAAGGTTCACTTGGCCACCAGGTTTTGAAAGCTACAAATACTGGTCCCAGTACAAATACTGGTCCCAGTACAAATACTGTATAGCACGGTTAGAAATGTGTACAAAGTTATAAAAGATGTGCTGTGTGAAATATGTAACTAAATGCTAATTACTAACAGTAGAATTAGAAACCCAACTGTGTATTGTAGCCAGTTCATAACATCCAGCTGCAAAGAATGAACTCACATCTTATCATAAAGCGAGGGACCTGCAATGATGACACACCAACTTTCTTTGCAACAGCAGCCTCAGAACCCACATGAGACTCCTCCTTCAAGAGTTCAACTTGGTTTACGCAATTTACACAGCATAATGACGTACTCACTGCACTGTGCTACACAAACCTGTCTTGCTCTGAAAAGAGATCTCCGTTCATCATTTGAAAATACCCAATTAAACTATGTGATGTCCCAGTTAAACAACATAAATAGCATTGGGAAGAACCGTCTCCCAGAGCTGTATCCCATTTAAACAGAAATCCCAATGATCAGTATCCAGTTTAGGCGGCGCCGACTGTACTTAAACCCTTTTTTATTTTTATAAGAGCCCCAGTAGTTATTCCGGAATAAAATAAATATAGAAACTAGTTTGACTCTATTGGACCAAACATTAAGGGAAAACGAAATATGACCACAACTATTCCTACTGTTTGAATGTCATTCTACTTATGTACAGATTTAGACATTCTAACATGACACACATAACAAGATTGTACTATCAGTTGATATATGATGAGAAATATGCCGTCAGAAGGAGACATACAGCTCTATCTTGTTTTTATTGAGGGTGACGAGAACATTTAGGGTTGGAGTGCAAACATCAAATTGCAATCTATTTTATGCATTTAAGTCAGCAGTTTTATTGCATTTATATTGGATTTTTATATTGTACTATTCCCATGTCCATTATTAGTGCACAGTTATGGTTTCAACTTATGCTTTCTATGGTAAACTCAGATTTTCAACCATTGATATCTCTGCAATGGGGGTTGAATGATGTCCTTTGGAACATAAACACTTTGAGACACTCTTTAAATCTTTAAACAGGATTCATATTCTAAAAGATAAAAGGGGGGTTGAAACAAATTCCCCTGTGTACAATGCAAATTATTATGTAATTTTTCAACAGACCTGAAGAAAAAACTACGGCTTTAGTATTCAGTGCGGTACTCAGTGCTGACTTAATTTCATATGGTGGTTCAAATTTGATTGGATTTGTAATTTTAAAGTTATTTATCAACCCTTTCGAGACACTGGGGAAGAAGAGCTAGTGGTGGAAAAGCATAAAGAAGATCTCTAGGCCAGGGGTGCGCTACAGCATCCAGTCCTAGAGCCTTGTCCTCGTTTGACATGGTGAACCACTGCAGGGAGTGGTTTGATTCCTTCGTCGCAAACAGGTCCACTGAGACCCAGCCGAAGCGGAGCCAGATTTGGGCAACCACCTGAGGGTGTGAGCGCCATGGTGTACTCGGAGGGGCTCTCCTGGAGAGTAGGTCAGCCGCTGTGTTCTGGATTCCAGGCAGGTGAACTGCTCTGATCGACAAGAATCGTGTTTGTGCCCACAGAAACAGTTTCCGGGTGATGTTGTTGAGCACCGCTGAATGTAAACCTCCCAGGTGGTTGATGTAGGCTACAGTAGACATGTTGTTGGACTGAATGAGAACATGATGGTTCCGAAGGTTGTCTTGGAAATACCACACAACAATAAACACAGTCTGCAGTTCCAGGGCATTGATGTGGCATCCCACCCAGGGTGGGGCCCACTGTCCTTGGACTCCTCTGCCGTTCCAGACTGCACCCCAGCACAGCATGGACGCATCTGTCATAACAACCTCCCTGATGAGCACTGCTCACAGAAGGGAGTGGCTGTGGAGGTGAGTAGGATTGAGCCACCACCCCAGTGCTTTGCAGCAGCATGAAGACACCCTGAGTGGGCGATCGGGGTAAAGTATGGGGCAGGGAGCCCGTCTGCTGAACCATATCTGTATAGGACGCATGTGAAGCAGCCCAAGAGGCAGAACCTGCGACGCTGCTGCCATCCGGCCCAGAAGGTGTTGGAAGTTGATCACCTGCAGGTGTGCACGTTCCTTGAATTAATTTAAACATGCAGTTAGTGATGCTATCCTGTCTGCTGACAGGGTTGCAGTCACGGATAAAGCATTCAGCTGGATCCCGAGAAACACAATGAACTGTTGAGGTTCCAGACAGCTTTTCTCCCAGTTTACCTTGAGACACAAGTCTAAGAGGTGTGCCAGAATAAGATTTGATTGCTCGGACACTTCCTGGTGGGACAAGGCACAGATTAACCAATCATCCAGGTAGATCAGCACCCGTATGCCTTGACCTTTGATGGGTGCCAGAATTGCCTCCGTGCATTTGGAACTGGTGCGTGGAGCAAGGGACAATCCAAAGGGCAGCACGCTGAACTAGTAGCAGATTATCCCCTGAAAAGCAAATCTCAGATACTTTCTGTGTGCTGGTTTTATGGGAACATGAAAGTATGCATCCTTCAGGTCTATTGTGACAAAACAGTCCCTTGCTCAGGTGAACTGAAGGGTCTGTTTCATCAATAATATCCTGAACTTGAGATGCTTCAAGTACCAGTTGAGGTAGCGAAGGTCTAGAATAGGTCTGAGGTTGCCGTCCTTCTTTGGGATAAGGAAATACCTGGAGTAAAGACCCATCTTTGCATCCATGGGAGGAATAATGGAGATTGTCTTCTTCGATAGTAAGGTGGCTATCTCCTGAGAAAGCACCAGGTTGTCCACAGCCGTGGACACTTGATTCTCAACAACCCCCAGGATGAGGGGAGGGCCCCGTGCAAACTGGAGAGAGTAACCTGACTGCATGGTGGAAAGTACCCAGGCATCTGTGGTGCATGTCTGCCAATACAGGGAAATGGAGTTCACCTGGGCTTGTGGCAGCACAGCCCTATGGCTATTTTCCCACAGCAGCCACTTTGGAGGCTTCCGAGCCACTTGCCTGTTCTGGGCAGTTACATTCATGGTGACTGGGCGGTTACTAGGGGCAAACCCCCCCCTGCTTGGCGAAAACATTAGGCCTGGTGTTGACAGCTTTTTTGTCATGAAGCGGGCCAATGTCTGGTTGGCCTCCTTAGCCTTGGTGGTTGATCTTAGCATCTCGTCAACAGCCGGCTGCTGCGTAATTCTTTCTAAGCAGGGTCCCTGTAACTCTAGACTGCTTGTTAGGGAAAGCCAGGTCCTCAGTCATGGCCAGACCAGAGGAGAAAGCCAAGGCCACAAGCTTTTGTCTTACAGGTGACCCAACCTTGTCAGCCAAATCTTGTCAGCTTCATTCAGCGGGTACAGCACTTCTGCAGCACGTGAGACCGCTCTGGTGGAGGCAGGATTCTTCCATGAAGTCTGGAGCTCCTTCATCACGTCTGGAATAAGAGGGAGAGCCTTATGCTGAGCTTGCAACAGAATACGACTGAATACAGGGAACGCTGTAGATTTTATCTTCAGGTCTGCTGAAAAATTACATTATAATTTGCATTGTACACAGGTGAAATTTTAATGTTTCAACCCCCCTTTTATTTTTTAAAATACTAATCCTATTAAGAACATAAGAACATAAGAAAATTTACAAACGAGAGGAGGCCATTCGGCCCATCTTGCTCGTTTGGTTGTTAATAGCTTATTGATAACAGAATCTCATCAAGCAGCTTCTTGAAGGATCCCTGGGTGTCAGCTTCAACAACATTACTGGGGAGTTGGTTCCAGACCCTCACAATTTTCTGTGTAAAAAAGTGCCTCCTATTTTCTGTTCTGAATGCCCCTTTATCTAATCTCCATTTGTGACCTCTGGTCTTTGTTTCTTTTTTCAGGTCGGAAAAGTCCCCTTGGTCGACATTGTCAATACTTTTTAGAATTTTGAATGCTTGAATCAGATCACCGCGTAGTCTTCTTTGTTCAAGACTGAACAGATTCAGTTCTTTGAGCCTGTCTGCATACGACATGCCTTTTAAACCCGGGATAATTCTGGTCTGTTTAAAATGAATTCCCAAAGACAGAATGTCAAAGTCAACTAAAAATGTGCAGAAAAACCATCACAACATCACTCATGTGAAACAATGTGTAATGGGGAACATCACAACGCTTCCCTCACCGGCGTTTCGGCAGGCCTGTGGCTTTCCCTGAGACGTAATAAAACCTTACTGACAACTAAAAATAAAGATAAATCATTAACCGTGGACTTTCTTTCCATTCATTGAGTCCATTGCTGGTGTTTTCATTGTCTCCCGCTGTCATTTTCCTGGGGTGGGAATGGACAGGATGAAACACGGACATTTTTGTTGAGCATTTGTTTGATGTTTGGAGGACAGCTATTTGTATTGTTAAATACATATGCGTGCACACACACTCACCTATGGTTATAAGCAATCAGAGCAACAAGGAAGAGAGTATTATAAAGACAGGGGACTGGGCTGCCGCCAGCCCTGTTGAAAATACATTAGCACTGTAAAATAATGTCACAGTGCCACCTGTAGGATATTGTAAAAGAGGAGGGAGCTGATTTTCTTCTATTTAAATGCCAGTACTCACACATACCTTCCTTATTTGTGTTTATTTATATTATATGTTGGTGATTGACTGATCGAATGGATGTTACAATACTGTTTATTCAATGTGTATTGGTGAGGGTTAAAAAACAGTGTGTATTGTTATTCCCTGCATGACTGTCCCTTTAAGTTGAACCTCTTGTTGACATAAATTGGATGCATCTGTACTATGGGCGGGGTTAACAGCTTTTTTTTTTTTTTTTTGAACTGCTGATAAAAATAAACCTTCCTTTTATAACTACAACATTGGCTTTCTTCTCCTCATCATTCCCTGAAGTACCGCTCGACTGGGTGAGAGGGTCCCGTGACACAATGTCTTTTAATTTACCCAAACATCAACATTTTCAGGAAAATATAGGACCTGAGGAAGCATTGTAAGGCCCCTCAGGTCCTAGGATAACATGTTTTTATACATGTATCTCTTTGAAAACACTAAGCGAAATACATAATAATAACAAATACTTAACCTATTTTTTTGCTGTTGACGTGCACAGCGTTTATCGAATTTTAGATGTGCATAAACGCTTATTTTCTTGACATTTCAATGGAAACATAGCCAATTTGGCTTCAAGCTTTAACCACAACTAGTTTAAACAAAGTTTTTGTAATGAATTCCTAAAAAAAATGTATTCAAATAAACAACAACTAATGTGTACAATCCTTTTTATAATGCAATAAAGCATCCAGGGTATGGATTGTTCTGGATATTGTCCTTTCTTAGCTTTGTCTTGTGCCTGCTAAGGCTCTTGAGATACAACACACACACACGAGTAGTAACCATGTATGCATTTTATATCCTGTTTTTCCTTCCACCTGGAATGCTACATTTCATTGTAATTCATCTCAAAAGGTAACATCAATTCCAAACTGTGCTTTTTAAGTAGTTTTATAAGAACATACAAAACTAAAAAGTAATTGGGCACTAAAGCCAGTCCAAAAAATGAATAGTTGTACTTTTGGGGCTAATGGTCAAGAAGTGCTTGGCAAACTGTCTTTCTTTCTTGGTAAACATTTAAGACCAGACTTAACAATAATGGTGTTTTACCCAAACAATTAAATAATTCTGCATACAAAAATAAATTTACTTCAGGCACTGTATTCTTTGCATACAGAAACACTGATGTTTGCCTTAATAATATCTATCATAAGAAAATGTGTAGTATTCAAAACATGTTCATATCACATTGATAACTGGTTGAATAAAACAGAAATTAAATAAGTAGGTCATGATGGCTTTTTTTTTTGGTACATAAGAACATAAGAATATAAGAACGTTTACAAACGAGAGGAGGCCCATCTTGCTCGTTTGGTTGTTACTAGCTTATTGGTCACAGAATCTCATCAAGCAGCTTCTTGAAGGATCCCAGGGTGTCAGCTTCAACAACATTACCATTACAACAACATTACCATTTTAGAATTTTGAATGTTTGAATCAGATCACCGCATAGTCTTCTTTGTTCAGTGACCATTTCATGAACTGTATTTCATAAATATAAATACTGCCTGTAGTGTTTTTTTTAACTCCTAGACACTACTTAAACATACTATATATTTTACTTAAACTGTTAAATATTGCTAAGTGAAACATTTAGAATATATTCTTTCAGTTGATAAATACTAAACTCTGATTAACTTTCTTATTTTACATACAGTACATACTATAATGAAGGGACAATGGCATTGTTGTGGGATGTTAAGTTGTAACTTGTTGTAGCATAGACCAGTTTTACACAGGTAGCCTCTCTACAAGTTAACTTCTTTATGAAAAAAGATGGATGCATAGTGAGAAACACAGCATTTTACCCCAGTCTGTGAAGCTAAATGGCTCTAAAATCGACATCATTTTTGCCATGCACTTAACTCAAAACCTCCTTGTGACAGGGTGACTGGTGGTCTGACGTCAGGCAGCAGCAGGAAGGGAAAAATACTGACACCAGGGAAGTACTGCAGGTAAAGGCTGGCTGCCGTTTTTATTAATAACAAAACAAACTGTGCTCACAGAACAAAATAAAAGGCTTAAACATAAAACAAGTCTCGAACACCAAATACTAAATAAAACACAGGTCAGGCTGGGCAGGTTGCCTTCACTGTTCTTATGTCTAAGTTTAGTTTCTTTTTCCGCTCTCGTTCCTCTCGCTCTCTCCGCTCCTAAAACACCCCACCCCGAGTGCCGAGAGCTGCAGGCTTTTATAACAGGTGACCATCTCCCAATTAGCAACAAATTAAATCACTTAATTAATTTGGGAGATGGCCACCTTCTGCACGAGTTTTTTAATTACAATGTGGATGGGGCTTCCGATCCACGCTACTAAATAATAAAATAAACAAACGGCTACGCCGTCAAAATACATCAGCCCCGCGGCGCTCGCCGTCATATATACAATAATAAATCATAATAATAATAATACAAAATAATAATACAAAAATAACACAGGGGCGGAGGGGGGCTGTGCTAGCCCCATCGCCTCTGCACCTTCCAAGGAAGCCAGTGAGACCGTGCCCACTAGCCGGCGCACCGAAATGAATGGGGCTAGACTGCTTCCTGTTCAAGGAAGGATTGTTTTATTTATATATATATATTTCGCACACAATTTTTACATCTTTCTCTTGGTGGATGTGAGGGGGGTCTCTGTTATGAATCACTCAAAATATCTACCTTTGTTGGTCTATTTCCCTGCAGAAATATATATATATATATATATATATAGATATATATATATATATATAAACAATCCGGTTGTTGAATACCTGACAGGCCGGGGGGGGGGGCTGTGTGTGTTCTTAATCTGATTCGGATTCGATGTTTTATTGTGTCAATCATGGCAGAGATCCTCTCTTATTTAACAAAAACACTGTTTCTTTATGTTAAAAAAAACCCCAACAGCATTTTGCTAAAACTTCCCAAAAATAGACAGCCCGTCTAGCACCATTCTCTTCATCAAAACAGAAAGAAAAACCCTCAATTGTGCTGAATTTAGAAATACTAAAAGAAACGTAATACATTAAATGACAAACATTACGACAAGAAGTCTTTTTATGTCTTCAAATAAGACATTGAAAATGACCTCTCTGAAATGTTTGTCATAAAAAAGCCTAGAACAGTTTAAAGCATTATTTAACTCTTGAGTTAAAACTGTCTTCCCAAACTGCAACTACCAACACATGTGACTTTCCTCGCAAAGTCTCTTGAAAACTATTTTAATTACCTAAACATAATAAATCTTGATACAGCTTGTAAACCTGCTTTATCGCAAACGTCTTATATCAACACAACCAGAAATACATAAAGGTAAAGGCAGTTTCAGAATTGCCACTGTTTAGTGCATTAAAGAGACCTCTTATTTCTGCATGACAGAACGCTGTTGTGAGATCATTGCACGTCCAAAAAGCACATTTGTAGTGACACAAGTTTTAATGTCACTCGAAACCACACATCTCTTTGGGTCACGGTCAACTGTGTTTACAGCAAAGCTCAGTTTGAATCATTTAAAAAACTTAATGCTATCCAAGAGTGCTTAAACGTGCAGTGTTGAAGCAGCATGAAATGTCCAGGGGTCAGTACATAATTTAATGAAATGCAAAAATATTGTATTTTTAATAGGCTTAGGCCTGGAGGTTAGTAGTTAGAGGGTATATACGTGTTTTTAATAAAAACAGCTGTGGGGCAGCTCTACCGAAATATTCATGAGAGATCATTAAATAACTGCATGAGCAGAAAAGCAATGAAAGTCGGATTTGAAACTTGTAATAGGTCCAGAGAGAGCTATCTAATGGTAAAGGCTGTGTTGTGATATAAAACACATTTATCTTCCAGTGAGCAAACCAGGCAGGCAGCACAATATTTACCAATGTTTTGTTACAAAGATTTCAATTTCATGCTTAAAAAAACCAGAACAGGACAAACGAAATGATATCAGAGAGAGAGACACTTTTCCTTCAAGCCCCGGGTTATATGCTGTCATGGTACGTAAAGACGCGATTCAATTCCAGAATACCTGTCATTGCAGGTAGGTATCTATGTAATTTATCATGACAGAACTGTGATGTATTCTTTCTGATAGGCCAGAATGCAAAAATACACCCCAATTAGATATAATACTGAAGAGAGCACACAGGAAAATCATTTTAATTGCAACACTTGATGCTGTGAGCTATGACTTCAGAGGACTAATACCAGTACTGTAATCCCTAATGCACCATATAAACAAATTGGTTTTATGGATTAAAATTAACAAAAAAAAACTGTTGGCATCATGAGTGTTCGTTAATTGTATTTCAGCAAAAAAAAAAATATATATATATATTTTGAACATTCTTCAGTATTTAGTTTTTTTCTGCAATCAAGATTTATGTACATGTATACATTTTGTCAAAGCTCATTTTGTTAACAAATTTTGTTAACCTACTTTTTTTGCATATATGAAAAACTAATGCAAACAATAGGACCAAAAAGCTTTAACTAGTGAATTATTTAAATAAATACAATGTGTTTTTAATTACAGAAGTTTCATATTCATAAAAATGTTCTTTACAGTTGTAACAAATTGGCATCTCACCCTACTGAATTAAATGGAAGGCAAGGCCTGGATGTGAACTGCAAACCCAGACGGAAGCCGTACCATTCAAATAAAGAGCAAGCTCTATAGCTGAGAGTCATAGCTATAATTCAAAGAAAATGGATATTTAATAACCTGTTTCAACCACAGGGGTTAAAGAAGTCAGCAGTTGTCTAGAACAGTTTATTGTATATCAAACAGTATTTTGTAAAGACCATACATGCCAACAGTCCCTTTATGGCCGGGACAGTCCCGATTTCCTGGCAAAAGTTCTGCGTCCTGATGCATAAGAAGAAAATCCCGATATTTATGCTTGGAAAATCTTCACAGCTAGTCTAGAGCATTTGCTTTCATGCCGTACTGTTTTTGTTTTGTTTTTGCTCTATCTCTCATTAGCGTCTATTACTTATATGATAACAAGTGTTTGCGTGAATGTGTGTTTTATGTGTATCACTCCCCTCCCCCAGCAGGTGTCCCACTGAACAGTTTCCAACTCTTGCCAAGTATGAAAGACATAAGGTACTTTCACACAGAGGAGTTATGACGGTTCAGAACCGCCACTGAAGCGGCTTATAGGTCTGCGTGAATTGCCTATACCGGCACAGAACCACCTCACGAGGTGGTTCAGAGATGGCACTGAACCATCATAACTGCCTGTGTGTAAGGCTATACCGCCACTGAAGCGCTACTGTGGGTGTGGTTTCAAAGCGTAGGTAGGTAAAGGGCGTGCATGCAGTGCTTAATTTGTGCCGGGGCACAGCCCCGGAACCTCTGGGTGTGCAGAGTCATAGCGCCGGTACCTCTAGTTAAAAATCTCATAAAATGCTTTTTTTTTAAATCTCAACACAGTTGTGTGAAGTCTGCAAGTTCTTGCGTGCGCGCTAAAGAGACAGTCCGCTGCCACGTTTGTAGCCTAGTTTAAATTACTTTATGATTTCAGCTTGAGTGCCTTTAAGTAAGATGACACTGGCTGCAACTCTATTGTCGTTTTTTATACACAAATAAGATTACTTGATTTGAAAAACGTCATGAACGATACAAGCAACTTCTTACACTACTTGGTTTGATAAAATGAGCAGTACACAACAAAATATGAAAGTTCAACATTAATTTAAAAAAGAACGGCAACTTTTTAATGAAAAAAATATATTGTAGCCTACTTCAATAGGGACATCAGCCTGCTGTATTATAGTAAACCAAAACAATAAAATTAATCTGGTTCTCTTGCCTTTTTCAATGAATAGAATTGAATCAATAGGGAATGAAAACATACTAAGTTACTACCTAGCCTAAGTTTAACTAATCGTTTTTGTAATCTACCAGCGGCTTCTGTTGCATACACATCGCTGATAATACTGCAAACCGTGGGTCAAACCAATGTTCATGTTGGGGTGCGTTTTTCATCAGTGTCGTCCTTCTGGAGTGCCTCTGAATGCTTTTTAATTTGTTTGTTTTTTAAAACATTTAAATGCAAAACCATTACAAAACATTGCTTTTTTATTTTTAATTATTTGTCCTGCGGTTGCCTTTAATTAATTTCTCTGCACACACTCCTACTTTGTATATACTACTTTGGGCAGCAGTGTGGAGTAGCGGTTAGGGCTCTGGACTCTTGACCGGAGGGTAGTGGGTTCAATCCCAGGTGGGGGGACACTGCTGCTGTACCCTTGAGCAAGGTACTGTACCTAGATTGCTCCAGTAAAAACCCAACTGTATAAATTCATGCTGTGTGAAAGGGTATTCTACACACTTGTTAAAACGTTTCAGAGACTGCACAGTAGCCGCATTTCTGTGTGAAAATGGTAATATATATATATATATATATATATATATATATATATATATATATATATATATATATATATATATAGTGCCTTGCAAAGGTATTCAGACCCCTGACCAATTCTCTGGTTCAGTACCAATATGGTTCAGTGCCACATGAACTACTTTGGGCAGCATTTGATTTTTTCAGTGTACCGATGACAATAACAAATTTAGTGAAAGCCTATTTTGGAGATTTGCAATTCAGTTTTTCAACTTCAGAATTCAGCACTACATGGCAATGCCTAGAGGTTGGAATAATGGCAGGATGCACCATTTCTCCACTGGCTTTTACCATGGCAATGGAAGTAATTATTAGGGCATCAAAATGGGTAGTAGGAGGAGAGCGCTTGGCTTCTGGAATGCGACTACCACCAATTCGAGCATACATGGATGACATGACAACCATGACTACAACAGTAGCCTGCACTAATCGATTATTGGGCAAATTAACCAATAACATTGAATGGGCACGAATGCAATTCAAGCCCACTAAATCAAGGAGCATCTCTATAATTAAAGGCAAAGTAGTAGATAAAACATTCTTCATTAATGGTGAGGCAATACCAACAGTATCTGAGAAGCCAGTGAAGAGTCTTGGGAGATGGTACGACAGGGATCTAAAGGACACAGTTCGTGTGGGAGAAGTTAGACAACAAGCAGTGGAAGGGTTGAAGAGCATAGACAGCTGTGCTCTACCAGGTAAACTAAAACTCTGGTGCTTTCAGTTTGGTCTACTGCCGAGGTTGCTGTGGCCACTGACTGTGTACGAGGTTTCTTTGACAACAGTAGAGAAGCTGGAAGCTTTAATCAGTTCATACATCAGGAAATGGTTGGGAGTTCCACGCTGCCTCAGCAGAGTGGGACTTTACGGTAAAGGAATACTGCAGCTACCAGTCTCTGCTCTAACTGAGGAGTTTAAGTGCGCCAAGGTCAGACTGGAAATTACATTAGTAGAGTCACACGATAAATGCGTAAGGGAGGCAGCACCTGTGTTGAAAACTGGAAGAAAGTGGGCAGCAAAGAAAACTGTGGAAGATGCAAAGGATGCCCTTCGAATTGGTGATATCATGGGGCAAGTTCAGCATGGAAGAGGGTGTCTTGGTTTCAGTTCAGCTCCTCCTACATGGCACAAGGCAGCCCCAGCTCAAAGGAGGAAGCTGGTAGTCAACGAGGTGCAAAAGCAGGAGGAGAGGATGAGATGTATAAAGGCCATTTCCCAGGCCAAGCAGGGAGAATGGATGAGATGGGAGAGTGTGGAACAACGCAAGATTGGCTGGCAAGACCTATGGTCAATGGAACAGAGCAGGATCAGTTTCCTCATCAGGTCAACATATGATGTTCTCTCATCACCACAGAACCTAAACCTCTGGGTAGGAGAGGATCCCTCATGTCCTTTGTGTTCATCACCTGCAACATTAAGGCACATTTTGACAGGATGTAAGGTGGCTCTTAGCCAAGGACGGTTTACTTGGCGCCATGACCAGGTGCTGCGATGTTTGGCCTTAGCATTGGAAGACAAGCGTAACATGACCAATAAGTTGTCACCTGTTCCATCAAAACATTACACACAAAAGACAACATTCCTCCGCCCAGGAGAGCAACCACCAAGAAAAGGTGTTAAAACCAATCCTCGCCCAAGACAACTGGAAGCTGCTAGAGACTGGAAAATGCTGGCAGATGTTGGTCAACGGCTTATTTTTCCACCTGAGATTGCCACCACTAACCTTCGACCAGATATTGTCTTGTGGTCTGGATCAGCACGCCTTGTTCACCTGGTAGAGTTAACAGTGCCATGGGAGGATGCTGTAGATGAGGCGTATGAGAGGAAGAAACTGCGGTATGCTCAACTAGCCACTGAAGCGGAACAGCGAGGATGGAGAGTTTGGGTTTACCCAGTGGAAGTGGGTTGTCGAGGATTTGTGGCACACTCTACAACCCGGTTTCTCAGAGACGTCGGATTCAGTGGCCAAGAGTTGCGTCGCACAGTGAAGAACTTATCTGAAGCAGCAGAGAGGAGCAGCAACTGGCTGTGGTTGAGACTGAAAGATTCTGGCTGGGGATCTCAAGCACAATAGAAAGAAAGAAACGCTGATGTACAGGTAAGTAAGCTGGGCTGAGTTGAGTGGGGGACGGAGGGGGGTGATGCTGGGATGCCAGAATCACCGTCGAGCCCTCTTGAGGTGTCGTGGGCTAGTCGACGAAACACTGAGGATGGAAGGTGCCCACTTGAAAACCCCAGAGATGTACCCTACTTAGCTCAATCCAGACGGTTGTCATGCTGATGCGCTGGGGAGGCCGCACTGTGGTTGATCCCCGGAGCCAGCATCGCAGCCGTTGTGTGTGCTGATGCGCCAGGGAGGCAAAATAAGCTGATCCCTGGAGCCAGCATTACACTTCAGCCATTAACACCAGACAGAAGGATATCTACATCATCATATGGAAGGAAACGTAAATGGATGGAGACACATATGGATCACATTAGTTTACTGTAAAGCTACGTCTTAGTTGGTGCTTTTCTTGGCGAGAGCCGAGTTCAAATCAGCATGAAGTTTTAACATCTACTCTCGTGTAATGGAAATCTCATATTACTGAATTACAAATGGTACATTGGAATTTCGTTCTGTTTGATATTTTATTTTAAAACACTGAAACTCAAAATCAATTATTGTAAGGTGACATTGGTTTTATGTTGGGAAAGATTTTTAAGAAAAATAAAAAAACTGAAATAACTTGCTTGCATAAGTATTCAACCCCTGTGCTGTGGAACCTCCCAGTTTACACCGATGAAAGAAATTGCCCTAACGAGGACACAATTACCTTACCATTGGCCTCCACCTGTGAACCATTAAAGTTGCTGTCACATTTTCTGGATAAAAACCCCACTGTTGAAGGATCATTGGACAGGCTGTGAATCTGAAGGAAAATGAAGACCAAAGAGCATTCTACAGAAGTTAGAGATAAAGTAATACAAATGCATAGATTAGGGAAAGGGTACAAAATAATATCCAAGTGTTTGGATATCCCAGTGAGCACAGTTGGATCAATAATCAGGAAGTGGAAGCTGCATCACACCACCCAGGCACTGCCAAGAAAAGGCCGTCTCTCAAAACTCAGCGCTCAGACAAGAAGGAGACTTGTGAGAGAAACCACAGAGAGGCCAGCAATCACTTTGCAGTCAGCCATATCAAGAGCTCTGCAAAACACTGGCCTGTATGGGAGGGTGGCAAGAAGGAAGCCATTACTCAAAAAGTACCATCTGAAAGCACGTCTGGAGTTTGCCAGAAAGCATGAGAGTGACCCAGCTGCGATGTGGGAAAAGGTTTTGTGGTCAGATGAGACCAAGATAGAGCTTTTTGGCCAAAACTCAAAGCGCTATGTGTGGCGCAAACCTAACACTGCCCATGCCTCAAGACACACCATCCCTACAGTGAAGTATGGTGGTGGCAGCATCATGCTGTGGGGATGCTTCTCATCAGCAGGGACTGGGCATCTTGTTAAAATTCAAGGAAGAATGGATGGAGCAAAATACAGGGAAATACTGCAAAGGAACCTGCTTCAGTCTGCTAAAAAACTAAAGCTTGGGAGGAAATTCACCTTTCAGCAGGACAATGATCCCAAGCACAAGGCCAAAGCAACATTGGAGTGGCTCAAGAACAAAAAGGTGAATGTCCTACAATGGCCCAGTCAAAGTCCTGATCTCAATCCCATTGAGAATCTGTGGCACTATTTGAAAATTGCGGTCAACAAGCGTTGTCCAACCAACCTGAACAACCTGGAGCAAAACTGCCAAGAACAATGGGCCAAAATCACTCCGACACTGTGTACAAAGCTGGTACATACTTACCCCAAAAGACTTAAAGCTGTTATTGCAGCGAAAGGTGGCTCTACCAAATATTAATGTGTGGGGGTTGAATACTTATGCAAGCGAGATATTTCAGTTTTTTATTTTTCTTAAAAATATTTCCCAACATAAAACCAATGTCACCTTACAATAATTGATTTTGAGTTTCAGTGTTTTAAAATAAAATATCAAACAGAACGAAATTTCAATGTACCATTTGTAATTCAGTAATATGAGAGAATTGGTCAGGGGTCTGAATACTTTTGAAAGGCACTGTATATATATATTCTATATATAAAGAGATCTCAAACAAATGGACATCCATTAAAAATAATGAACTATTGGTCTGAATAGGATAAACCATGAACATTCAAAATAAATGTATAATTAAATAAAAGAAAGAAACTTTACGCACAAGACACAGGCAATGTAAAGTTAATCTGTCATTGGACATAGCTTTTTTAAAAATATGTTTTTATGCTCAAAATATAATTTAAAATATACACTACTCAAAAAAATAGAGCAAACAAAAAACAACATTAAAGGAGCAAACAAAAACAAATAAAAATGTTAAAATATAGTCAGGAAGACCTTTTAGGTGTCCTTCAATAAATTGTGACAGCTATTGAGATGCATTTGCACTGGCTACAAGCAGACATTTCAAAAGTCAGTAACTGACATTGTTTTTAGTTCAATAGATGGCGTATGGTTAAACTTGCTTCAAAACTGTGGTAAATATTGCAGACGTCGTTATAAATTCAGTTATTTGCTAATCCAATCAAAAGGATTAACTTTTCACAGTATCACTAAGGTATCAATTACATTTTTTCCAATACAGCTTTTAGAATGCTTCAGGTGACACTGTACAGAGTACAGACAGAATGACCTATATGGCTTCACAAATTCCCAGAAGACCCCACACAAGAAATGATTATGTGCATATACAAATGTATAAAAAAAAAAACCTTTGGAATAATTATGAAGTATAATATATATTTGAATGCATTTATTTTTTTCTGTATGAATCTATATTTGTCTGAGCAGCCCTAAAGTTAATGAAGGCATGTTTCACATTACAGTTCCCATAGCTATATTATTTATTATTTATTTTAAAGCATAAGAAATATATATAACATAGGACATTGTTTGGAAAAAGTGTGCCAACGCCCCAAAAGTTATGCCGATCTGCGCTGGACCACTAGCAGGACAGAGTAAAGCATGTCGCCAAAATCGCATTACAGGGCAAAGGCTGTTGTGTTGAGTTTTTTCATCAGAGAAATAGTAATATAACCCAGAAAACTAATTACTGAAATACAAACTGAAACCCACCTTTAAAAAAGTGTACGCTAGTTGTTGTTTTTTTCTTTCACAGACTAAAACAAAATTAGTTTGTGTGTACACAGATATAATGAATAATCTTTTTTTTTTTTTCTTTTTGGAATCACCAGTTATTAACCCCAGATTTTCTCCCACTTTGGAATGCCCAATTATTCAAACCAGATCACCACTGCAACCCCTGCACTAACTCGGGAGAGACGAATACGAGCACTCGTGTACTCCATTCGCTTTTTTCACACTGCAAGCCCACCATGAAGCCTTTATAGAACTGGTGCAAGGTGAGCCAAGGATTCCCCAGCCGACCTAAACCCTCCCCACCTGGGCAGCGATTGGCCAATTGTGCGTCACCCCCTGGGAACTCCATGCCACAGTCGGCAGTGGCATAGCCTGGATTCGAACTGGTGATCTCCAAGCTATAGGGCGCATCCTGCACTCCGGGTGGAATGCCTTACTGGATGCGCCACTCGGGAGCCCCAACAATGAATAATCTAGAAAAATTGCTAAAATCCCCAAATAAACATATTATGAACTAAAAGACAATAAATAAAAAAATAGTGTGTTTTTGGAAATTATATTCTTAGGAAATATCTCTTTCGGAATGGGCGTATATAAGAATTCACTCACTGTAGCCCCCCCCCCCCACTCACACACACACACACACACACACATACACACACACACACTTTTTTAAGATCAATTAACTACATAGGGCTAAAATGTAGACCTACACTTATAATTTTAGAAGTACATATTTTCTACAACTATCCCAGCTCCCCTGCAACTCTCAGGTCTATGTTCTGCTAGTAAACAGGAGCTGCACAGGATATGAAAGATAACTCCCTGCAGACAGAAAAAATAATAAAATCATATTTTTTCAATACTGTACTCTATCAGGTAATAAGCAGGATACTGTAAAAAATGCACTTAGCAAATACAATGCTGGAAACTAATGTATTATACACACATAGACGCACAGTTTCATGAAAATATCCATTGGCTAAAAAAAAAAATATTGATGAATAAATCATTTTAGAAGCGGTACATTGGTTCTACATCTCCCACAGCTCACACACAGGTCTCAACATTCTATTCTGTCATGAAGCAAGAGTTATGATATTTTTTGTAACTCTTTTTGCACCCTGCAAAAAATGTACCATGTGCATTATGTAGATGGGATTACTCCTATTTCCTGAATCGAATAGCAAGGACAAGGATATGCAACAACCTAGCACTACCACTAACGAGAACTAGAAGAGAGAAGGGGTAGTCATAGGAGACTCAATTATCAGAAATAGACAGCCTGGTGTGCAATTTTGATCCATAGGCTCGCAACGTCTTTTGCCTCCCAGGTACCATGGTCAGAGATATCACATTGCAGGTTAACAAGCTACTGGCCTGAGCCGGGAATAACCTGGTAGGTATCATCCTTGTTGGAACCAATGTCATAGGAAAAGACAGCACAAAGGTTTTGGAAGATACATTCATAGCTAGATAGCCAGATCAAAAGCAGAACCTCCACAGCTGGCTTCTCTGAAATACTGCCAGTGCCATGTGCAAGACTACACAGACAGAGGCAGATCAGAAACCTGAATAAATGGCTCAAAGTATGCTGTAAGCAAGAGGGATTCAGATTTCTACAACAATCGGTACAAATGGGACGGGCTGAATCTGAGCAAGAAGGGAGAGTAGAGCAGACAAGACCCGGCTGAACCGCAGGGAAAGATTAGTGAAGAGGTAGAAGCACTGTCCTCAGTGGTAGAAGCACTGTCCAGTGGATCTGTTTCTTGTTGGAAGCGATACAAAAAGTTTGCTCTGCGATGTCTTATCGTGGCAAATTTTTTGATTACTTTATTATTAAAGTCAGGAATGTCGGCTATCATGTCTTTTTCAATTGATAACATGACTAAACCATTTAATCGTTCGGTTTTCATACTGTTTCTCAAACAAGTTTTTATCCGCTTCAGTGTTGAGAAACACCTTTCTGCCTCTGTCATCGGAGTGGTAATAACTATCTTCAGTAGTTTTGTTGGTAGTCTTTTCTTTACAACCAAAGAGGGTTTGGAAAAAAAATTCAAGCCTCTGAAACTCTGCTTGCCCCATTATTAGATTTTAGTTGATGGGCGTAGTAATGGACATAATGTAATGGACATTTTTCCCTTACAAACTTCTGGACCCCACCAGTCTCGCCATGCATTACAATAGCGCCATCGTAGCTCTGTGCAATTATTTTAGCCTTTTCACTTCTGTGAATCGGTCAAGAACAAGTCCAGTTTTGGAAACAATGTATCTAAAAACTTACACTTTGGGAAATATTTGTAATGTCACTGGTTTCATCAATTTGAATAGCGACATAATCAGTCTGTTTCAGTTCTTTCAAAATATTGATGATTCATCGTGACCTCATAAGGCCAATTCAAAATCTCCACAGAACTTTACGTATTATGCAATGATATGTGTAGGTATTTCACGTCTTATGAAATCTTGAGTTTTTTTTTCTTTTAATTATTTTTATTAATTCCCAATTTTTCTCCCAATTTTTGGAATGTCCAATTATTATTCAACCTGGTTCACCGCTGCAACCCCTGAACTAACTCAGGAGAGACGAGGATGAGCACACGTGTCCTCCGAAACGAATGCCATCAGCCACCTGCTTTTTTTCGTGCAGCCATCTCAGAACTTACAATGTTGGAGGACCACGCAGTTCTGAATTGTGTACAGGCAGGCCTGCAGGCGCCCAGCCAGCCACAGGGGTTACTGGTGTGCGGTGAGCCAAGGACGCCCCAGCTGACCTAACCCCTTCCCCACCTGGGCAGTGCTTGGCAAATTGTGGGCCGCCCCCCAGGGAACTCCCGTCCATGGTCGGCAGTGGCATAGCTTGGATTTGAACCGGTGATCTCCAAGCACTCCGAGTGGAGTGCCTTTAACGGATGCGCCACTCAGGAGTCCCAGGTCTGTAACACTGGTTCTTGACCATGCTGCATCAGTGTCACCCCAAGCCTTAGCAAAAATGGGACAAGGAAAGCAAAATAGTGTATTATTTTTTGCACTTGCACAACCCCATGGTCTGAGATTATACCACAACCTGTTAAAGGTTTGAGTGTATACCTGTCCTCTGTCACTATTCACCTGCACTAATTTTATTGGCGGTCTACTGGGTCCCAACCTTTTGATCTGCAGTTTCTGCGCTTCCTCCATTGTAGCAAAATTATTAGCAAGCACAAATTCTACTGTATTCATGTATTCTGTTTTTGATTTACTTACAATGTTAAAACCTGGCAACAATGTTCCAAAAAAAAAAGGTTAAAAAACTAACACACACCAAGTAGCTTTTTTTTTAATTTTCAGGAACCAGCAGAAACTAATAGCAAAAATATTATAACGGTAAAAATGATACGCATTTCTAATATCAATCAACTATGTAATTTATGGTGTGGACACAGACATGGATTTTTTTTCCTTCAAATTAATGTACAGCTATGTTTGTTCTAATATTCAGATAGTTTCTCTGCACTAAATAAAATAATATTACTCCTTACCGCTGTTTTCACGTTGTACTAAAGTCATCTCGTTGATCAACCCATGAGCTTTGACACAAAGCAAAATGGGCAGAGATTTGTGACACATGCCAAAATGAAATCTGACCTGAATGAAAGCTTGGCCAATCAACATGCAGTGATTATACTGACGTTAATGCTAGCCAATAGCAGCTAACAGAAACAGAACAAATATGAGGAATCAGAACACTGACTGTCTCAATGTGCTGCACAGTATGTGATGAGGCAAGAGCTGTTTCTTTTCCTTAGCATTACAGACAGTAAACATATGCCTGTAGTTATGTATTAAATTCCTGGTAGTTTATTTTATTGATTATAAAACATAAATGCATGCATCAGACCCAATATCTGTAAATAGCTTCCATTTGCACTCACCAAACCTCCATGGAATAAGCTGCATATAGATACAGCACATACAACACAGTGTACAAAAACTTTGGTGAGATCTACAATCTCTGAACTAATCTTCTCTTTTCAATAATAAACAAACTCCTGCTACTCACCCGGCTGTCAGCGGTTTTGACTTGCTTACTCCCTCTTCGATACCCAGCCCTGGTTCTGGTTCTCTCTGACTCACTCGCACTCTCACTCTCACTCACACACTGTGAAGAGCTTGATCGTGGCGGATAAACGGTTAGAGCGTATATGTGACAGGCGGATACAGGACAGATTACTGTAAATGCTTTCAGAAGACAAAACTCTAGCAGCTACAAAACAGGGTTTTTTTAGACAGGGCATGAATGTGTTTGGGTTTTTTGCACATCCAAAGTTTCATTTAATGTTATTTATTTTTGGCTTCTGCCCAGGTCACATCACAATGTGAAGTAACATACGTGGATTATATGATAATATACTTATTATTAATGTCGCCTATGTTCTAAATGCACATTATCATTATAGGACTTACCAGAAAGCATTTGCAGTTTAAAATAATAATAATAATAATAATAATAATAATAATAATAATAATAATAACTGTTTGCCTTCATGTAATAATGATGAATGATGAATGGGAAGCAATTGGGTTCATATATTTATGTGTGTTTTTGTTTTTATTTACAATGAAACTCGTATGATTTACATGTAGCCTACACTTATGCTGAGCTTGGGGGTTTTCTCCATACAATTACACGTCAGATGAAAATGTATAGCTCAAAATAAGTTATAAACTCATCAGAACATTTTTTATTACAGAGCAATCTTTATTAAACAAAACTCGACAAGATTAAATTCAACATAAAATACCTTAAGTCATTACTAATAGTATGATGAATCACTAACAGAAAGAAACAAAACACCTGTAAGCTATTACTCTACTATATTTTGTGAATGATCGTATTTCACATGGCAAATTCTGCTCATTTTAAGAAATGCGATCAATATACTGTGAAAATAGGGAAGGAAATCTATCAAGGACGATCAATCTTGCTTGTTTATTTATTTACATTGAAAACAAAAAAACGGCTTGAGGCAAAAAGAGGTTTTGATAAAAACAATAAAAGGTTAGATTTGTTCGCTAATCACGTCTTTTTTATAGCTGCAACAGGCTCATACGGAACAATGTTGCCGTTCCAGTTTGTGCTTATTTACATTAGTGAAGTTGCAGACATACAAACGTCTTTTAAATACAGTCATTCAAACTAAACAAGTTAAAACGGGAGCTTATGAATGTCATCTGCAAGATGTGTTGTTATTTATGAACCTAAAACGTTTGTACATATTTCACAGTTTCAAAAGCTGTGTGCATACAGCTTAACTTTTCGTGAATGTTCAAAAGCTGGTATATCAGCAAGATCGGCTTTTTAATAAACTGTAATAATGTATCCATAAACAAAATTGTGTAGCCCATACATTACTGTGTGACATAAATTGTAATACAAACACATGATAGTCTGCTGACTCAGTGATTCACATCTGGGGGTGGGGGGTGGTATGCCTATTGCTTTAAGAGAATGAATCAATGAGAAACCTGAAGAACTTTGAAGTCGTAAGATGGGCGACTGAATTGCAATTGATCAATGACCTTTTACCCCAACTCTAGAAAACAGATGCACGCATTAGTCATTGCATTTCTATATATTATGGGAGCTACCGCGCTTCTGTAATTTTGCATTAACCTACCTGTAATTATCAAACCAAGACACACCTAGCGTGGTTTCACTAAAATGTATATTTGATTTGTTTGTAGATTTTTTCTCTCGATATAGCAAATCTTAGACTGTCCTTCAAAAGACAACACATTATTTTACAGCATATGCATTGTGGTAGGTGAATTCTACTTAAACTTTAAATTACAGTTAATACAGTGGCAGCCACAGCCAGCTAGCTATACACTATTTTGAAGTATGTCATGTTATGCAACGCGATAAAATTCAGGTCAATTAATTTAAACTGTCCTGCATCTTCAGCATGCTATAGGGTATTATCTGACTAGAAACTAGTTTGTCACAGATGCCTACTGAAAATACAATGTTTCACCAGCAGGTGTCACATGTTGAAGATGAGGTCAAAATCAAATACTACACGTTATCTACCAATGTAGTTTGAGTCGAGTCTGGGATAAAATAAACTACAATGGACATTATACATAACTACAATTTGCCTAGCACTCACTTCCAGTAAAATAATAGCATGTTGGTATCACAATGACTAGATGTGCATTACACTTTGATTTGTTAAGATATTATGGTTAATTATTGCTTTATTTATTTATTTTTAATCTAAACCAACTAAAATGTGGACTAACAATAATGTATCAAGGTAATGTGTATGTGATAGTGGAGTGAATGTTAAATATAGGGTTATGGATGTTGAGAGCAGGAAAAAAAAAATCTGTACTTTTTAAAAAGTATATCAAGCATTCTAATTTGAATTACCAGATTTAAAAAAATCTAAAATAAGGGACATGAAACTCCCCTACACCACCATGGAGAAAGCATGGATTATTATACTGTATTACACACAAAGGAGAGATTTGTTTATGCAGAAAAAAGTTTATACAATCGTTTCAATCGTACAATGAAAGTATGTTTCCATTGACTAATCATGTCCAATGGGGAAGCATGTACCTACACCTTTAAAACTTTTAAACATATCTCACTATATCAAATACTTTTGTGCATGCATCTTAACCTTTAGTGAATATAGAAAAGCTAGAACAAGGTGGGCTTTCTAATAAACTGGAATCGTTAATCCATACACAAAGCTGAGTGGGCCATACAAGCATTACCCTGGGACATACACTTTAATACAAAGACGTGATTACTAATGGTATGCTCTCATCTCAACCAACTCAGCTATTCACAATTGGGGGAAGGGTACGACTGAGGATGGTGAAGTGTGAGTGAGGCTTTGAAGTAGGAATCTGGATGAATGGGGGAAGGGAGCAATGTTTCTGTTATACTTATTAATCAATGTAAATTAAGAGATCTACAACCTTTCATCCCGACTTAAAAAAAAAAAAACCTTTTTTGAATCACGCCCCACCTGAGCATTATTTTATTAGCATGCATACATTGGGTTACTTTTGTTAGAGTGTACAGATTTAAAAGAGAAGCAACTTCTAGAATTAAGAAACTGGTAGGGCTATATTTCTATTCACTATGTCACTAGAAATATTTCACATCACTGTTAGAGTGATTCGCTTTAATAATCGTGATACCAGAGCCAACTGACATGAAAGAGACAAATTAGCTGCTATTGGGAAGCATGGGATAAATGGGTAGAAATGTTGCCTTTATTTTACAACCCAGGACCAAATGTTACAGTGGATGAACATCATGTCCCTTCAGAGGATGCTGTCCCTTTAGGCAGTATATGCCTAACAAGCCCGCTAAGTATGAGCTTCCAAATGAGATTTTTAAAAAGCCAAAACCAAATTGTGCACTCTCCAAAATATGCTTTACAGAAAGCACAGTATTTGTTTCATAATGTCAAACAAAAAAAATCAAGAATGTTATTGTGACAAACACGATGCAAGAATGCAACAGTGTGTGCCAGGGATGACAAGAAGCCAGAGATGATATTGGACTGTAAGTCCTCCAAAGGGGGAATTGACAACCTAGATAAACTCACAGCAACCTACACCTGTCAATACATGACTGCCCGCTGGCCACCTTCTACAATATAATGTGTCAGCATACAATGTTTTTTTTTTTCCTTTGGACTGATACCAGTGCAATGTGGAGTGCTGGCAAGATGTATTGACATATCATTTTCCTGAAGATGTTGGGCAAGGCACTAGTGACACCCCACATTCAAAGAAGATCAAGACTGCCTAGAGCTCCTGCAGCAATGGCTCTTATCCAGACTGTTCTGGCAGAAGGAGCCAGTGCATCTCTGCCGGCAGAAACTGGCAAGATGCAACTTTTGCCCTTCAAGCAATGACAATAAGACAAACATTACCTGTGTGAAATGCAAAAAGTACCTGCGCAAACATCATATGTCTACCTTTTGTCTGTCATGTGCAATGTGATCTCACAGTTGTGTCCTGCATTTACAAAGGAACCTGAGAGCACATATTATTCATCCTGGACAGGAATGTTCTTTATATAACTCACCAGGGCAGGAATTATATTTTGTTTTGTCACAAGTAACACTTTATGTCCTATTTTTGTATATATCCACATTTATTGGGATATTTATAATTAAATGTTATTGAAAATGAATGTACCATAGTTATAATTAGTCATTAATGAAAAGGTGTTTTTATATTCATATACTTCATTCATTCCCGTCTCCAAATATTAATTGTACAATACAATTTGATTTCTGTGTGATAAAATGATAACATTATAATATGTCTTGGAGTTTATTATAATGAGAGTTTACATTCATTTCTAACATTTAACATAAGAGTAAAAGCTATTCAAAGAATATTTTGAGAATTCAAGGCTGTTTCAATTAGTTTGAAATGGTGCCGTGTCAATATGACCTGAAACATAACAGACATACCTAAATTCTGAGCATATGAACATAATAGGAAAGTTAATGAGACATAATCAAAAAGGAAAATAGAAAAATTAAAATGAATATGCATTATCCCATCTAGGCACCCTTTTACCTTGTTGTAGATTATTTTAATTGCCTTTGAGACATGACCTTTATTAACATAATAGTAAATTTATTGATAACGGCCAAATTAAACCTCCATTTACAAAATCTCTTGCATGTAGAATAGGAAATGGTGGTCCAGTCTGCCTAATTCTGCTAATTGTTCATTAATTAACCCCCAATTAACATAATATGACATTAGTTGGTGTCTCATTATTGTTTTCCTTTCATTTTTATATGTGTTATTCAAGTTTTTTTTGTGGTTGACTGCTAATGTTTACCTTTTCACTGCTCTTAGTATGTAGAATGATATGTAAAAAAGAAACATAAACACTGAGAATGTAGTATAGGGTCACTGTAGAGCAGGAAAGACAGCACTGATTTGATGTGATATGATGGTTCTGCAAGGTATTTTTTTCAGCTTTATTTCTTAATTTGTCTGGATTACATTACATGAAGAAACATAATTCTAACCCACTCGGATACACCCAGAGTCAGCTAATATTGCAGATAGCTCCTATGTACATTATGTTCATTCATGTTGATCAACCCCTGGCTTTTGATTTGAATCATGCGATTTTGTTTGTATGTTTAATGTTTTTTACCTGCACCAAAAAATACAGAGTAACTTATTTATTTCAGCTTTCCAATCAACATTATTACAAGAACAACCAACCTACAACAATGTTAAACATTTCTCAGGACAAGGTTTTATGCATCACTCTTAATTTCTGTTCTCGCCACAGAGTGTGTGTTGCCGATATTGGCCCGCTCATGTATAGTAGCTGCCTTTGTATCCTGCTGTATCTGACTGAAGTCTCTGAGGCAGGTCTGACCTCGGTAGCTGAGCACTCAACCACATTTATTATCAATCGATCTAACCATCCTGCGGATGTCACTTTAGTAAGTCATTCTGTATCAGCTCTATTTGCTGAACAAACACCCGGATTAATCCCAAATGTTCTAAAAATATCAGCTTCTTGCGTTGGAATTCACCTGACAGTATCAGACCACATATTCTCTGTCATCTCCAACACATCTCAATGACCTTTGCTTTTTCACACTGCTGTGCTACCAGCTGTGCTTATTCTTAATCTATTCTAACCTAATTAGTGCTTACATTTTTTGTTTGTATATAGTTCATAATGCACTCTCACTGTAGTCTGTTCACACAGCCACATATGCCCTCTCTTGTCCTTGAAGCTACACTTCTGTGCTTTCCCTTGTTCTAAGGTGGTGTATTTCATCAAGGCCTAAGCCATAAGCTGTTGCATAGATCCCATTGATTCCTTTTTTTGGAAGCTTTAATATTTGATAAGTAATGGAAAACTGGGACTCTTATCATGTCAAAAGTGTCTGATTAACAAAGATTTAACAAGTGTGGTAAAGGATTGAGCTGTTAGAAAACTGGGTGTCACCAAGAAAATATTACAGTTTATATATATATATATATATATATATATATATATATATATATATATATATATATATATATATATATAATGGAATGTTTTGTGCAAGGTAAGACGCTGCACTTGTACAATGTATTCAGTTTATATATGCACTACTAATTACTATTATTTGCCCAAATTGCATATGTAACTACACTTTTTATCCATTCCTGATTGTATTTATTTTTGCTTAATATACAATCTGAAAATAATTCAGACAAAATGTAGATTTTACCTGAGGGAACCAGTATTTATTCATATCATCAATTCCATTTTGAAAAAAAAATAAAATAATGCTGCATGTGGCATACCCATTTGGAAACAGAACCCGCCATCTATAATCATTTGTATATAGTATATATTAAAGTTAGTTTAAAGGACATAATCCAGGAGAATTTAGCTCCAATAACACCAAAGAAAGATTAATTTGTCCTCATATGGCTATTTAGTTAATGTTGGATTAGCTAGAGCAGTATCATGCCATAACTGCATAACTATAATAATGTAAACAAGAATCCAGAGCAGGTCGACAAGCTTGTATTCCTGGCAAATAGCATGTAAATAAATTGTGCACATTGAAGAAAACGGACTGTATATTGTCTGCGCTTCTTTGGAGTTTCAAAATTAACTGTATACTTGGGAATAATACTGTTTAAAAAAAAAATATATATATATATATATACAATGTATTTTTCAAACCGGGCTGCGTGCTCCATCTGGATTTCCTGAATGATGACCACATCTAGTCGATGTAAGTACAATCAGTGCTGCCCACAGCTGATAAAACAATTTTATGCTGGTACTCGCGCAAAGCTATATTACAGTTACCCACCCCTCGCAATCCATTGCTGTGCACAAGCTTTTACTGAACAGCAATGATGTGAAAATAATCACGTCGGTGGGAGGGGAGCGAAAATTTCTGTGGGTGGTACAATCATCGATTAACTGACAGCCCTAATTTATACTGACCCCGGTTGTAAATGCTGTCTTACAATTAAATGTGTAACACGACTGTTATGATTACTGCTGTACTGTGCTGGACATAAAACTGACCTATGCATCATTTCCAGTTTATTTTTTAATAAAGAGAATAGTAAAAAGCATAGCCACATTTCAGTGCTTATCAGCTACAACTGACCCCCTTACCACATGGTGGCACTAGAAAACTGAAGAACGTTGAGTGAACGCTATAAATCTTCTTGTGCTGCTCTCAGGTCAGTATGCTTTATTGTGGTAAATAATTGCTATATACTTATTTTAATCACTATAATGTAAACATCTGTGTGGTCATCAGAGAGTGTGAGTGGAGTGTGGAGCGGGGTAGTTGTTGGAGTAGGGAGTAGATCAGACATTTCCAGCCTGGTCTTTCACAGCACTGAGAAGAGCTTGTTTGGCCATGGAGTTTACAGTATTTTCCATCATGCCTGTGCATGTTAACCACTTCAACACCATGACGTACGCATGTACGTCAAATGAAAACCCACTTACAGTACCATGCCATACCTGCGTACGTCAAGTTTCCCATTCTATTCTATGAGCGGTTTCTCAGTCTAGCGTTTCAGGTTTCATTCTCTAAGGCAGTGCTAGTACTGTGGAATGTGCAATGAAAGTCGGGGGAGGGTCAGGTGACATTTGTATCCAATTGGGTGTCATGTAGCGATTCCAATCTAGCTGTGGGCATTTACAAGACTGAGATATATTGTGGGAAGCCATTTAACTTTTACAAAAGTATATATATATATACATATATATAGTGTTTTAAATTTATTATTTTTTTGTTTTATTTTTAGTTTTACTTGTTTAGTTGTAGTTTATATAGTTTTTAGCAAAAGCTAAACATGGCAACGTATGTGAAGAGCGACAACTGGAGTGATGAAGATTTCGAAGTTCGTTTGGAGGATTTCGATACCAGCGACAGTGATGCTGACGTATCACTCAGCGATGATGATGAAGAGGATGTGGAGCCAAGAACAGCAGGGGACTGG
This sequence comes from Acipenser ruthenus, assembly GCF_902713425.1. NCBI lineage: Eukaryota > Metazoa > Chordata > Actinopteri > Acipenseriformes > Acipenseridae > Acipenser > Acipenser ruthenus. The sequence goes on along the minus strand of NC_081189.1, from coordinate 91,113,883 downwards.
GTATTTATTACTGATCCCTATGATGCCAGTCCTCCATCATTTGATTTTGCACCTGTTTACACAGATGTGCACCCCATCGTGGAACTTGAGAGTTTGCATTCTCCATTGGAGTGCTTTTTGGCTTTTTTTCCCGAAAAGCTGATCACTTACCTTTGTCTCTGTACAAACAAAAGAGCATGCAGGTAAGCCAGCTGCAAATGGGAAGCTGTTTGGTTTGAAATGGCAGTGCTGTGACGAAATACTATCAAAAAACAGCACTGGGTACAAGGTAAATAAAGCAGGCATTTACGGCAGCCAGATCCATCACAATGCCTGCGCAAAGTAGCCCTGTACATGCATTTGTGACTATCCCTCCAACACAAGGGAAGCAGAGACCACAAAAAAGATGCAGGGTCTGCTACGAAAATGAAAACAAAAGAAAGGACACAAGAAAAATGTGGCAACCCCGGGTTCTGTTGTATTGAACATTTCAATAAATGGCGCAGAGCAAGTCGATAATGGCGTTATTAAAATAAAATAAAATTTAAAAAAATGTGTTTTTATCTCTATATTGATCATGGGTATGTAGTAAACAGGAGCATAAAGGGTTAATGAAAAACACAGTTTAGGTAATTTATTTGTGTTTTATTCATCACATGTTAACATTTTATAGCAATTACAGGCTTGAAAACATTATTATTATTTTCAAAATCTGGTACCTGGGAAGGGGTTTCATTTTTACATCTGGAGTTGAAGTGGTTAATGTGCCATTGTTCCTTGCTGTTGTGTATGTGTGTTCTGTGTTGGTTTTGTGTTTGTAAGATGTTGCTTAATGTTAGTTACCGTAGGTAGTTGTTTGTGTTCCTGTGGTGGGCTATGCTTTTTCTAGCCCTGTTGGTTACTTGTGTCCTTCTGTCAGGATGTGAGTGATGTGGTAAGGAAGGCAAGTCAAGGCAAGTGTGTTTATTTCCACTGCAATAATATTTACAGTAAAGTCTGGGTTGGTTCCGCTGGCTTTTGTTGGCTTTTGGTTAACCATTCATTATTTGTATAATTCATTGTGGGGGAAAATATATATTCTCCCGATTGTGGCGCTGCATTTGTGCCATATACAAATGTGAGAAACAGCATATTGTTCTTATGCAGTTCACGGTTATGCCCCCATACAGCGCTGTGAACAGGTTTTATATTTTCTGCACTCTTAAGAATAGTTCATTCACTACAGGGTGGTGCGTCAGCCCTGTTGAGACTCAGATATTCATATACAAAGCCCAGCATAAAGCTAATTTGATAATATGATATCTTTGATATTCGAAATAGGTGAGTAAACGACATCGTAGGAACCTGTTAATTGCAAGATGATAGTTTGTAATTTTTATTTTCAATTTGCACATTTTGTTTAGTACCAATTAATAATAATGAGAAAGCTTATTCAAATTGAATTAGATAACTTCTCTGGGCACTTTATGTTGACTTTTTTCTTTGCTGATCATAGCTAGGGATTTTCATTACACAATTATAATAAAGAAGCTTAAATAGTATTCCTTTCTGAATGTACATTAAATCAGCAACACAGTAGAGGTGTGTTTTTTAATACCATGTGAGCGGAGCGGAGTCTATTTTGTCTGGAGCAGGGGAGCAGAGCAGGAATCGCAAGCAGTGGAATGGAAGAAAGAGCAGACGATATTATAAGCGGAATTTTGTCACCACTCCTCTCCGCTCATGTAGCAGACACGATCCTGCTGCTACGATATTTTTCTCTGCTCTGCTTCATAAACCACACGAGTGCTAACAAATGTTGATTCAGTCTCTGTTTATTGTGCCTGTTTAACAGAAAATAAAAAGAACACCAGCACATGCAGATCACTCCAGACGTTCTCTCCCCTCAGCATTAACAACATGGCGACACCTAATTACATTTTTCCTTGTAGTAATCAGACATGTACCAATTCATAGTAAATTAAATAAAAACAAAAACAATAAACAATTTCTTCTTTTTTAGATCGTATAGTGGTATTACAGGTTTCTTTTGTCTTTTGTTCCTACAAATTAAAAGTTTACAATGCACATCCTTATTACTCGGATTCTAATTGTTTTTTTCTATCTTTCCTCTACACGCACACACACAGGCAAAGACTTATCAGTTTTACATTTTTTTAGACCACAAAATAACTAGTCGGAAACATACCTGTTTAACAGAAAATAAAAAGAACACCAGCACATGCAGATCACCCCAGACGTTCTCTCCCTATATAAAACAACAACCATTAGAAGTGCGCAACACTACACTCTCAATAATACAACACGAGTTATCAAGAAAAAATAATAGTTTTAACACGATTTGAAGAGCGAGTTATTATTAACACATCATAAATACATATTACAACATGAGTTACAACAGTTTTCTCCATGTACAAATGTATTTTAAATAAAGATTCTAGTCTATAAAAGAGAGAGAACATGAAACACGTCTTACCCTCAGCATTAACAACATGGCGACTGAGGGATTACTGGGTAATTCTTACATGTGCTTGGTCTTAAAGTCGTATTCCCTATTAATGACCTCCGACTAAAATTAAAGGAAACCAACATTTTCCTTTGAAACAAAACAGCAAATTAACATGAAACTTTGGTGAAACTCAAAAAAAATAAAATAACAAATTACACTTGTTACACCCTCCCCACTGAATTTCACCAAAATTTTTACAAAGATCATTGACAATTAACAAAAATAAAACATCTTAATTATCCCATTACTCTTCACATTTTAGCTTTAACCGCTCCAGCACACAACATGTCATTTATTACCAGGACTATTATATTACACAATATGCAACATCCAGTTACCCAACTAAGGGAAAGTAACAGAAGAAAGCAGCGCAAAACTCTCATTCTGTCACCCGCTTCACAAGGTGCCCTATACACCTCACATTGAATCCTAAATGACTTCACCATGTAATTAACGATGTTTCAACAAAATACTGTAAATTGTCAATCAAAATACGCTTCTTTAAATGGATCTCTATTTTAATTCACTGCAGTTGAAATTAACGATTTAGCCCATTTTCTAACAGAAACACTGGGGTTTTTTTCTTCACTCTGTTGTGTCATATTCTGTATAAGCCTGTTTACTGGCTTAACAAGTCTACCCACTCTTGTTCTAATCTGTGTAACAGTTCCAGAAACAGGTGGTGACTTAATTGTTAATATTTTCTCAGAAGCTTCGGACACAGTTTCCAGTCTTGAAGATCCATCGTCCATGTTCACGATCTTCTCCCTCACACTTGGGACTTCACAGGAAACGTCTATTGGATCCTTCTGAAGTGGACTGTCATTACTCCAAGTTTTTGGTTCATCATCAACTTCATCCACAACCATCCTCTCCCCGAAAATGGAGGTTTGCATAACCCAATCAGCCGTCCGACTCAGTCTGCTTGATTCTTGCAAATCTTCTGATAGCTCCTGAACAGGCTCTCCGCTTGCAGAATTTGATTCGGATAGCTCACTGAGTGGAAACTCCTCAGATTCACTTACTGTTACAATTGGCAAGAAATTAGCCAACATTAGCAAATTGCGATGGACTATTTTCTCCAGTCCTGTTCTGGAATTTTTGATTTTGTAAGTGTGACATCTTGCATTCTTAGCAACTACAGTATACAAAGTAGACTCCCATTTATCTGCTAATTTTCTGCGCCCTCGTTCCCCCTTGTTGGCAAGAAGGACCTGATCACCTACTTCAATATCAGCACCCTTGGTCCTTTTATTGTACAATTCGGCCTGACGTTGTTGACCTTTTGTGGCATTGTCTTGAGCTAACTTTAAAGCCTCCTGAAGGTCCTTTCGCAGGGCAACAACATACTTGTCATAGTCTGTGAAATCACAATTTCTCTCCACATTGTGGAACATGACATCTACTGGTAACCGTGGCACTCTTCCATACATCAAATAAAATGGGGGGTACCCGGTAGTCTCGTGTGCAGTACAATTGTAAGCAAATGTCAATGTTTGCAACAATTGTGGCCACTTTTGTTTCTCTCTTGGTGACAACGCTCGAATCATATTGCCCAGTGTTCTGTTAAACCGTTCAACGTTACCATTCCCCATGGGATGATAAGCAGTGGTCCTAGATTTCCCTACTCCAGCTACTTGCAGCAGTTCATGTATCAACTGGCTCTCAAAATTAGCTCCCTGATCTGAATGAATTCTTTCTGGGAATCCGTAAATGCAGAAATACTTGTCCCACAGCTGACGGGCTACTTGTTTTGCAGACTGATCGTGACAAGGGAATGCATGAGCTAATTTAGTAAAATGGTCTGTAACCACTAACACATCCACTCTTCTGTTACTGGAGTCTTCCGCAGACCAAAAATCGATACAGACCAGTTCCAATGGGCTTGTTGTTTTGACACTTTCAAGGGGAGCTCTCCCCTCAGGCTCAACAGCCTTACTTACTACGCAACGTTTACAAGACCTGACGTAATCTCGAACATCCCTCTCCATATCTACCCAGAAAAACCTCTGTCTTGGCAAATACAATGTCCGATACTGGCCCTGATGCCCTGCCTCGTCATGTACACCCTGCAGCACATGTTTCAGTAAAGTAGCAGGCACAACGTACTGATACCTCTTTTTACCAGACAGGGGATCTTTAGACACCCTATAAAGAATCCCATCAAGCAACTTCAACTTGTTCCACTGCTTTAACACTTTTACAGCTCTGGTTGGTTCTTTAAACTTCTCCCTCCTGGATGGTCTTCGGCCCCTGCCAACATAATGAAATACTCTGGACAGTATGTCATCTTCTTCCTGTTTATCTTGAAGCTCCTTAAGTGTGAACACAGGTAATGCACTTTGACCTGGTGGAGTCAACTGTTGGATGTCTTGAGCTAGGCAGATTGCCCTGGTTCTTGCACCTAGTTCCCACTCAGTGTGATTTCCAAATACTGCGGCCACTTCCTCACTATAAAGCGACATGGGCCCGGAGTTACTCTGGGTCTTGAATTCTTCAATCTTTTGATTGTTGTTGCTTACCCTGAACACATCTTGTACTGCACTTTCCATAATCTGTTCCGCCTCCTCAAGCAAGGCTCCATATGGTTCATTAACTAGTCTGTGACCAACTCGTCCTTTGGTGAAAGGTTGTCTACTTAAGGCGTCAGCGACCACATTCTTGGTGCCTGGGATGTACTGGATACTGAAATTATATGGTGCTAACTTTGCAACCCACCTCTGCTCACAAGCATCCAGCTTTGGCTTAGTCAGGATGTATGTGAGAGGATTATTATCGGTCCATACTGTAAATCTGTGGCCTTTTAGCCAATGACTAAATTTGTCACAGACGGACCACTTAAGCGCCAGAAACTCTAGTCGATGTGCTGGGTATCTACTCTGAGCACGATTGAGTGTCTTACTTGCAAATGCTATAGGCCGAGCTTTACTCTCTCCTTCAGAGACCTGGGACAGCACAGCACCTAAGCCGTCTAGCGACGCATCTGTAGATAATATGAATGGACGGCTAAAATCAGGATGAGCTAACATGACTGAGTTCAACAAAGCAGACTTAAGCTTCTGGAATGAATCGTGATGTTCACGTGTCCAATCTTTTGGACTAAGCTTCCGAAATGCAGCAGCACCTCTATTATTGGGTTTCTTTCCACCCGGAACAGCAGTGAGAGCAAATAGGGGTTTAGCGATCTTAGAACAATTCTCAATGAAATGTTGGTAGTACATTATCATACCTAGAAAAGATTTAATCTTCTTCTGAGATGGTGTGACACCATCAGTGTCCATGAGTTCCACTTCGTCCATGCTAGTAATGGCCTCCACCTTGTCTGGGTCAGTTGACACTCCACTCCTATTAATAACATGACCCAGAAACCTCACACTACATCTCAGGAAGTAACACTTCTTGGGCGCTAACTTTAACCCATGAACATTCAACTTGATGAAAACCATCTCGAGCCTCTTCAACGCTTCCTCCTCCGTGGGTGCAAAAACCAGCAAATCATCTAAATAACATAACAGTGTCAAAAAATTCTGATCTCCAAAAATGTTAGTCATGAGACGCATAAAGCTTGCAGGGCTGTTACATAGTCCCTGAGGCATCCTATTGAATTCGTGGAGCCCCAACGGAGTTGTGAACGCTGTGTATTTCTTATCACTTTCACTCATGGGCACGTTGTAAAACCCAGAAGTCAAATCCATTGTGCTAAAGTATGCATTTCCCCCCAAAGCAGCCAAACAATCCGCCTGATGTGGCAATGGGTGTGCGTCTTTGATTGTACGCGCATTTAACCAGCGATAATCTACACAGATGCGCAAGTCCCCATTTTTCTTCCATACAAGCACAAGGGGGGAGGCCCACTCACTAGTGGATTTCCTGATGATTTCTCTTTCTTCCATTTCAGTTAAGACCTGTCTCAGTTTTTGATAATGCCCCGGGGGAACACGTCGGTAAGGCAGTCTAAATGGTCGATCATCAGCTAAATGAATCCTGTGAACAAAGCCCTTTGCTTCTCCACAGTCTAGTTTATGTCTTGAAAACACCCCTTCATATCTCTGTATCAACTCAACTAGCCGTTTCTTCCAGTACTGAGACACTTCACAAGACTTAACATCAATGTCACTTAATCCTAAATTGCTGAGCGTATCACAAGGATCAATACCGTTTGAAGGTGCAGTGCTACTAGCAGTCACACTCCCATGTACTTGCTGGCTTTGCATTCTCAAGACTTCACTAGATGCATTGTCAGAGTTTACGTCCAGATCCTCCATTGCTACACAGGGATACACATCCGCTATCTTGGAGTTCCTTCTCAATGTTATTGGCTTATCACAGGGATTCATAACCTTAACAGGTACCCATCTGTCTCCCCACATGGAAGTAACAACCCTACCCACCATGACATCTTTCTCGTGAAGTTTAGATCTAGGGGATTCTACTAGTATAGTACTGCCCTCGGAAACTGGTGCATTCACTGGTAACCTGCCCCATACAAGGTGCTCATGTTTAGGTAACAATGTCACTGCTTGAGTCAACTTAACTGTTCCTATCTGATCAGGTATACTGTTACCTTTCCACCGGTTTAATCCAGACAACATGCTCAGAAACTGTTCACCCCCTTGAGTGTCAATGGGTTCAGGTTTATTCATAACACGCCAGTAACTGGGTGCTTGTTTAAATTGACATAGCAGATACTTGATAACATTGGTGCCTAATATCAATTGATCGCGTTGCCCCTGTACAACCAAGGTAGGTACACTAACCACATGCCCATACACTTCCATCTCCAATTGATAAATGCATTTAGGTTGCACTTGTACTCCGCCACATCCTACAAGAATGATATCTGTGTGCAACTGGCTGTCTTCAGGAAGTATACCTGCATTCAGAAGATCCTGTTCTGCTACCTCACTCATTGTACATGCCATAGACCCACTGTCCAGCAAGGCCTGCAACAAAACTTGCTCATTCACTCTCACTGTGGTATAAAACAGATTATCAGCTTCCCCTACCCTATGCACATTCTGGTATATCACTTCATTACCATGAGAAAGAGTTTTACAACTTTCCTCATAAATGGACTGTATATCTTCTTCATTACTGAGGGCTTGACACAACACGCTCACATCACCCCCTCTCAGATGTGAGCAGCCTAGTTTTCCTGATCCTGTACTGTGTTGCCCCTCACCTGCTTAGGCTGGGTTGTGGGGGTCTTGACATTAGTGCACTCCTTCTTTTGATGTCCAACCCCAAAACACGCAAAACACCTTTTTTCTCCCATACAATGTGAACGGGTAGAATGAGTCTTATCCTCACAGACTCGACAAGGTAGACTGACAGGGCGGTTCCAGGGAACTGCATCACCTCTTGGCTGTGACACAACTCCATGGTTGTTGGTTTGGTTAGCTTTCTCAAGAACTTTCTCCAACATACTGAGCACACGTTCTAAGGTAGTTCCTTCAGAAACCACTGGGTCATGCGCTTTTGGTGGGTTGTTAGGTTTCCGTACCCCTACATTCATTGCCCCATATTCCTCACAATTGACTGCTGGAAAGCTAGCATCAGCGGCCGCAACTTGTTGGACTTTGACTTTTTCAGAATTTGTTACTTTCTGATTACAAGGTTTGTGCTCCCTTTGATGTTCATCAATGGCCTCCTGAACCTCTACAACTGTCCATTTACTTATGGGTTTACATCTGAACACACCAGCCAAATCAAGATCAGGGCAGTTCCTTATAAACATCATTGCTATCTCCCCACTCATGTTTTCCATTTTCCTACCCTGTTTTTGCAAATACTCATCAGCAACTTCAGCTGCTGTGTTTAAGCGAACCCAATAATCTACGGGACTCTCTCTTGATTTGGGCTGAGTGGCATAAAAGTCTGCCAAAGGCAAACACGACATGGGACTTTCACTAAAATACCTCTTCAGTATGTCAAAGATTATTTCTGGATTACTAGCGGGGTTTAACAAAGTGTTACTTTTCAATCCCACCTTGACTATATTCTTGGCCCGCCCCATTAAATGGCTCAAGATCTCACCAGCCTGCTCTGAGGTAGAATAACCTCTTTTATGCAAATACGTCTCCATCATTTCTATCCATTCCTGCACAGTACACTTTTCTGAGCCATCTCCCCTGAAAATAGGTGGCTCTCTGACATCAGATTTAACTACCACATTCACTTTAGTGAGGTCAAAGCTAGGTACGTGGGTCGAATCACTCTTCTTAAATGAGGTTCCACTCGCTGGAGTGAGATTACTTGGGGTGGTGTCACTATTCTGACTAGCTAATAGCCGGGTTGCAATAGAATCCCCAATTTGGTGCCCTAATTGTTCAATCATATCACACAATTGCTGGGTAGTGTCCATTTCATTACTGGCAGGAAATGCATTTGGCGTGGATGTAACAGGCTGTACTTTGGGAATAGGCATGGTGTCTTCCAATCCTAATTTGTTCCTAAATTGTGGTAGATTTGCACTATCTTTGTCTGCACCTTTCTTGAGTAACAAACCCCTACCCATTCCCTTAAAAGATGTTTCAGGGTCATAATTATTGTCCTCAATTCCCCCACTTGCCATTTTACAGTATACAATTACACTTTATGAATAAAAAAAAATATATAAAGTATTTCACCTTTAACAGTTTTTCAGAAAAAAATAACAATATTATACCTAAAAAAACACATACATTTATGGAAAATAAATTGCAGGAATAACAGCGTCGAATAACTGGTCCTTTAACCTAATACCTTACAGACATTCACAAGCTCACTGCTTCATCCCCGGCGATCGGCATCAGCTGACCAGTTGATCCGAGTCACGGCACCACTTTATGTAGCAGACACGATCCTGCTGCTACGATATTTTTCTCTGCTCTGCTTCATAAACCACACGAGTGCTAACAAATGTTGATTCAGTCTCTGTTTATTGTGCCTGTTTAACAGAAAATAAAAAGAACACCAGCACATGCAGATCACTCCAGACGTTCTCTCCCCTCAGCATTAACAACATGGCGACACCTAATTACATTTTTCCTTGTAGTAATCAGACATGTACCAATTCATAGTAAATTAAATAAAAACAAAAACAATAAACAATTTCTTCTTTTTTAGATCGTATAGTGGTATTACAGGTTTCTTTTGTCTTTTGTTCCTACAAATTAAAAGTTTACAATGCACATCCTTATTACTCGGATTCTAATTGTTTTTTTCTATCTTTCCTCTACACGCACACACACAGGCAAAGACTTATCAGTTTTACATTTTTTTAGACCACAAAATAACTAGTCGGAAACATACCTGTTTAACAGAAAATAAAAAGAACACCAGCACATGCAGATCACCCCAGACGTTCTCTCCCTATATAAAACAACAACCATTAGAAGTGCGCAACACTACACTCTCAATAATACAACACAAGTTATCAAGAAAAAATAATAGTTTTAACACGATTTGAAGAGCGAGTTATTATTAACACATCATAAATACATATTACAACATGAGTTACAACAGTTTTCTCCATGTACAAATGTATTTTAAATAAAGATTCTAGTCTATAAAAGAGAGAGAACATGAAACACGTCTTACCCTCAGCATTAACAACATGGCGACTGAGGGATTACTGGGTAATTCTTACATGTGCTTGGTCTTAAAGTCGTATTCCCTATTAATGACCTCCGACTAAAATTAAAGGAAACCAACATTTTCCTTTGAAACAAAACAGCAAATTAACATGAAACTTTGGTGAAACTCAAAAAAAATAAAATAACAAATTACACTTGTTACACTCACATTCTCTGGTGGCCATAGAACAGCAGGGTCCGCAGAATTCAGTGACATTGTAGTAGTTTATCATTTTTTTTTTTTTTTTTTACTGATTACCATTGCAGTAGAAACAAGTGTTATCCAAGATAACATTCAGACCTCGACTTTTTTGTATATCTGGGATACAACAGAGTTTTGTATAAAATCATCTAATTGTAGGGATATCCTGCTCAGCATAAAAAAGTGTAAACTATGACAAAGATTGTTATGGATACTCGTATGATCCAAGTACTAGGGACATACAGAGAACCAATTACTCACCTGAAGTTCCGTTAATGATTGATCTAAAGGAGAGCTCAGCTGTTTTCTGAGATTTCAGTGATTTATCAGCTACAGCCTGGAGGTATGTACAGCATATCAGCTTGTATGTTTTTTTAATTTTTTTTTTAATTTATTTCTTTCTTAGCAGACATCCTTATTCAGGGTGACTTACAATTGTTAGCATTTATAATTATATATATATATATTATATATATATATATATATATATATATAATGTACATTATAAACAGATCAGCCTGTATTGAGGTTATTCAGTGATTTCTTGTGAATTCTTGTGAAATTACTAACAATGTACTTCTGACAATCCTGGGGAAGCATTGAAAGCTCTGTGCCCTTTTCCTGTTTTTTTTTTTTTTTTTTAACCAAGCTTTGTTGGTTGTTTCGTATTTGTTTTGATGTTGTGAGATAAACATTTCTTCACACTGAGATTACAGAAGATCAGGAAGTATATTTCTTTCTCAGTAAGATGATGATTCTTCACTTTGTCTCTTGAATTTGACGTATTGTGACCCATGGAACAATGTTAACTGTACCAAACTGGCATTGGCCTACCCCCTCTAGGCATTCCAAACTTGGAACGTGCATTTCTAAAATCAAGAAAACTATACTACGATGACGGTATGATGACATCAAAATTCTAGAAAAAGAACATTCCATTCTGAGTGCCAGAAGTCATTGAGATTGACAGTCATCACTGCCCATATTATTTATCTCTAAATTATTTGTGTCTTACTCGTACTCGGAAAAATGGCCATACTCGTTATATTTGTTTGTACTCATTGCTCAGCAGACCCTACCAAATACCCAAGTTAATTGTATCTGTGTTGTGCTACTGGATTTTATTCACACCATTTTCTTCAGTGTTTTATTGATACTTTTTCATCAAGGATGGCCATATGTGAATACATTTCTTTGGGATTGCAAGCTTCCCTAACCATTAATTGATGGATGCTTCTGATTTCCACTTATGGTAATACGTTCTATCATTCTGCAAGTAATTTGTCTTTCATAAAGCTGAACTAAAATTTTTACACAACTCAATGGTTCATTTTGCATTATGATTATATTATGCATAATGTCAGGCATTGCGTGACAAGCTACATTTCTCTGTCAGAGAAGGATGCTATGTTAATTATGTCTCATGCAGAAATCTGTAAATGATTAAGAACTCGTATTTTAACATTTATATTGGTTAAAAACACAAAACTGTTTATTTCAGGTCTGAGTGGCTCACCTGGTAAAGGCATAATCTTCAGTCCTCCCGAACTGTTGTGGGAAATTACAGTGGTGAAGGAGTGTAATTCGACATTCTGAATTGGTGAGAAATACAAGAGTAAAATAAATAGCCATTATGCATTATTTTATATATATATATATATATATATATATATATATATATATATATATATATGGGTCTCAAATGGTATCAATATTAATTTGCAGTTTGATTTTTAATCTCATTGACATCACAGACTGTACCGTGGAAGGGTGTTGCTCCTATTCACACTCTCTAATGTCTAGGCCCCTGTGACAGAGATCAAATGATTCTTGGTGTTAGAATTTATTCCGTAGGATAGGTGGAAGACGGTCATTTAGGAAAGGGATGGAGCTACGGTATCCAAACTCAATGACCCAGACGGTAAACGGCATGGCATCCGAGGATTGGAGGAGTGGATGCGCTTGTTAATTTAGGGGTCATGAGCGAGGATATAAATAGGGGACATAGAGTACGTGATCTGTTCCTTTTGTGAATGGTTAGGAAAGAACCTAAAAGGAGTCCCTGCATGTAATAACCGTGAGTGTTCTGTTAGTCTGTCTTGTAAACGTTGTTTGTTTGTTTTGTTTGTCTAAAAGATTACTAACACGATCCGGAGCATTAAACCCGGACACCAGGACTTCACTTTCCACTAGAACTGTCTTTTCACCACAAGCACTTAAATCATGCACCGTAGGAACTGTGTCTGTGTCTTTGTGTTTTGTGTGGGTGATAAAACTTGACTTTATGGTTGCGGGTCAAACCCGTGGGATTTTACAAAACCGAAGTGATACACGCCGCTGAAATCACTTCCGGCATTATTATTTACAGGTGTTTGCCATAAGGCTCTGGACACTGTAGTAATTTATCAATAAACACCCTTGCACCTGTTAGTAATTGCCTGTGTGATTTGTACCTGCACTGCACTCACCTGTATCCACTCACCACTTTGCCACAACCCCCAATTCTAGTTTTAGGGAAATACACATTTAAAGATACTGAGAGGTAGATGTACTAAGATGGGCCAGTCGCAGTGCAAGCATAGCACAATTTGCATTTCTGTTGCAACAATTCACAAATTATACATTTTGTCATATGTACTAAGAGTAAATATGTTAATAAAGAGAGCTGCAATATACTAATTTAAATACTTGTCGCGTCATCTTAGCGAGATCTTTAGAGAGTCGTGTGATATTTTTCAGAATACATAATGCCAGCAGGTTAATCCCATCAGATTCTATAGTGGGGCCCCCACCTTCACCCCCAAATAAAAAATGTGTTTCTATCAAAAAGCTTTTCGTAATCATAAAGTAGCCCCTTCCTAAACCGGGTATGTTTGTCCAAAATAAGGAGGTGTTGGTTTTTAAAAAATTAAATAAAATAAGGAGGTGTCAGGTTTAAAAAATACAATAAAATCACACACACATACATTTATAGTGCTCAATGTATTTTAAATGTATAATTCATTGAGCTGAACTAATACTAATGTGTTTTGGGTAGGTGTGACACCCCTGTGCGTATTTTGTATTATTTTTTATTTGTTGGGATATTATTATTTCAAATTAATGTTTGTTGTACATGTGTGTTTTACGTCAGCAGGGAAGGATTGATTGCATTCCCTGCCAAAGCAGTTCAGGTGCAGACTGTGCCTGGCTCTGATTGAATGATTTAACAAGCAATCGAGCCAGGCACAGCTGCATAAAAGAGGCACAAATCTCTCACTCTGGGAAAGAGACAAGTAAGAATGGAGATTAAAAATATAAATTTGTTTAGTGTTCGCTGTGTTTTGTCTGTTTGTTTTGACCATCATGCCTTTTGTTTTGCAAAGTGTTTGTTTTCTGTACATCTACCCCTTAATCTTATATTCTCCTGTTTGTTGTTGATTCTGATGAACAAAAATCCAAGGTAAAAACTGGAAAAGCACATTCATCATCTACAACACAAGCACAAGGCATATTATAAAAAATAATAATAATGCTGGATTTGCTGCTCCTATACTTTTGATTTCAATGTGTTTTTTCACAGAATGCATGTGTAGGCATTAATGTGAATATGCAGTTCACTTGCTGAACAAAAATGTAACATTTGAAATTGCTGTAGTACAGTACTGTACTTGGTTTGCTGTGGCACAGGTGAGATTTCAGGGCAGTTGCATATCAAGAGTATGAAAAAATAAATTTACATGTGCCACTTTTTGTAATCTGTGTGATTTATTAGATCAAGACATTTGCCATAGATGGATCTCAAATACCAATTTTGTCCCCTGCTGTGAATGAGCACCTGTAAATATGCAGGAAATTGGTTTTAATTCCGTCAATATTCAAGCCATCTCAGATTCCAAAATGTCTTGTGTTAGATGCTGTCATTCAATACCCTGCAAGTACAAATGGCAGTTGGGCAAATTATGATATTTTGCCGATCGCTTTGCCAGTGGAGAAATTGGTGACAAGATACTGTCGTCCCTTGCCCAGCCATGATTTGACATATGGTACAGGATTCCACTCAGTGTAGGGAGGCCCAACGCTTGAAAGGAAAAATAGATCTGCTACATGACGAGTGGTCAATGCAGTCTGTTTATCCGTGATTATATTGTTCATAACTCTGAAACCTCTTTCTCAGTCAGCATTGCTCACTGCAAGAGTGTCTACAGCGAGGATTAGTTTCTTTAATTTATCTACCGGCACAAGACTTAAATTCCACAAATCCCAGGTATGTTTCATGGTGACTGACCTTTCACACAGTGCGCGAATTTCACTGTGTGTTGTTGGATTCTCTGTGTGTTGTTGCCATGTTTCAGGTTTTAAAACAGACACATTCTCAATAAGGTTGTGGTAAGCACTTTCCCTGCTTTCTGCTGTGCTTTGATTAGCCTTGTTAGCAATGGTGGTGAACAACTTACACCTCATGTTGTTGTATTATTATTAATATTATGAGAGCTGGTTAATATTTTCTTTTTTTAAAATTGACTTTTTATTATGCCTTTATACTTGAATGCACTCAATGTACCGACAGAATGGAGCAAAAGTATTCAGACAAACAAAACCAATTTCATGTCTCCAATACATGCATAGTAAATTAAACTACCTTGCTTAGTAAAAAATAAACTGACCTGCTCACAGAAGCATCTGATTCCCTGTACAGCAGCTTCCAGATATTTGATATTTGTCTGTAAAACTAATTTTGTTTTAATTTGTCAAAGAAAACAAAAGCGATAGCATATATTTTTCTGTTAGCATTTCAGTTGTTTTTTGTTGTTTTGGTTATAGTCTTACTATTTATTTGTCTTTGTCTGGGTAAAAATAAGCACAGGGCAATTTATTGCTCTTGCATGCTTTCAAAACATTTCGTTGAAAAGAAAAGCAATAGTCTGTCTCAGTGTTTGTAGTTGTTTTTTGTGAGGTGTGGTGTCTCACATACATACACCTTGCAAACATTTTAGCCTGCTATTTTTGCACACTAAGAAACTGTTCTATTGAAAAAAAAAGTAATAGTACATCGTCCTGTAAGGGCTTTTTATCTTAACAAAGGTAATATATATTTTTTTTAAATTCGATCTTCTTTTCCTTGTTTTAGTTAAACCAAAATAATATTATAATCTTATTCAAGGAGGCGTTTTTTGTGTTTTATTTGCTATCCAGTGTATTATTTAATGCTGTACAGTTGTACACACAGACAACACCTAATAAGCTACGTGGCTGTAAATGAACTGCTAGCACCACTTTTAATTTACTTTGCACACGCAAGCTATTTTCTGTTTTGTTGAAAATCATTAGCTTTTAAGATTCTTTTATAGCAAAGACATGTTCCAGGAGTGTGGTTTTTTCCCCCACGAGTTGTGTGCATTGTTTAAAGGGCCACACGCATCTTTTCTTTTTTTGTACACAAGCACCTCTCCATCTCTATAAATACCTAAAATCTCCCAATAACACAGAAATAATAATATTTCCTGAAGATTTGTTGGTTTCTCTGATTGATCTCATCACACTTTACTATGTACTGTACACAAGGATCCCCCATCACAATAATCCCGCAAAAACCTAGTAAATAAATTATAATAAATAAATACATATTGCAGATTTGCAGTCTGGTCAAAGCGGTCTCCGCTTCAACTGTGTACATTAATCTCTGATCAAGAATTCAAATGACACATTCGGACTTTGAATTTAAATTAAATTCAGAGGACGAATTTGACTATTGGTTTCCAAGTATGATTACATGTAATGGGTTCTCTGCACACCCCTATTTTTCAATTGGTACCTGCCTTGTTTTTTTCCGGAACACACAATCAGCTATTCATGTATTCATTCCTATGGTAATGAAGGTCATGGCCTTTTAAATTCATTTTGCTCTGCCAAACAGGAGCAAACAGCAATATTAACAGGGTAAAAGCAAAAAAATAAAGTAAATAAATGAAAAATCTTATAATAATCATAAAAAAAAAACATGGTGGACAGTCCAAACAGGTTTATATTAATAATTCACTGTTTTATAGCTTGCTCCTCATTTTACATCACCCTTAACTTGGTGCAAAATAATGGAACTAAAATAATGGATCTCTTGTACACTGCGATAACAAGATGCATAGGCGCAAAGGGACTAGTGGAGCAAGTGATTGGTCTGCATTAAAAAGGCTTTTGAAAATAGTATTTTGGAAAGCTCTAACTTTTACTAGCCATAGCCTGCGTTTGTTTGATATGTTTTGGACATTAGCCGCATGCAGCTGAGTTGCAGAATGTCATCATGACAGAGGACCCTAGGCAGGGCCGGATTAAAAGATGTGGGGGCCCTATGCATATTATGGCGAATGGTGTTATTGGCAGAGTGGTTAATCTGGCCCTGCGTTAGGGACAGAGAGTGTAGGCTGAGCGGAGTGAGCCAATTGTATATGGAGCGGGGGAGCGGAGCGTGGAGCGGACATTTCCAGCACGCTCTTTCACAGCACTGAGAAGAACTGAGCATGGTTTTATTTTTCTTAAATACATGTTCGGCCATGGGGTTTGCACAGAAAATAAAAAAAAAGGTGGTGACAAATACAGATGCAGTCACTTTACAGTATTTTCCATAAATTTTCCAGTTTCAAACCAAAATTAGGCACTTTTATGTTTTGCAGACTGGGGAATAGCATTTTTAAAAACTAGCTTTTATATTCAATGTGATTGGCGTTGCACTTTATAATTCATCATGGAGGGAAAAATATATATTCTCCCGATTGTGGAGCTGCCATATAAAAATGTGAGAAACGTCATCAGTGTGTCCATCTGTTATTACATAGCTTATATTGTTCTTATACAGTTCCATGGTTATGCCCCAATACAGTGCTGTGAACATGGTTTATATTTTCTGCACTCTTAAGGATAGTTTATACACTACAGGGTGGTCCGTCAGCCCTATTGACAATCATTTATTTGTGTTTGTGGGTTGCTTTGAACTCCCTATGAGATATTCGGATACAAACAAGCCCAGTATAAAGCTAATTTGATACGAATCATATGCAAAGTTTGAAATATGTGAGTGCACCGTACACAACATTGTAGGAACCTGTTAAAAACCTCTTCATTGCAAGATGAGATTTCCTAACTTTGACTTTCAGCAAGAGCGTAATATAGAGGTGCTTTATTTTGGATTGTAGGGAAACAAATTGAAATCTAAATACCGATTTTTTTATTGATCGTGTCAATATTGGGGGGCTCAATTTTCTATTTCAGTTTTCAGGTTAACCTGACAGCCCTAATTCTTACATACGTCCATTCTAAAAAAGGGATTGCCTAAGGATATACTTTCCAAAAACAAACTATTTTTTATTTATTGTCTGTTAGTTCATATTAGGTTTATTTAAGCGGTGATCTGATTCAAGCATTCAAAATCCTAAAAGGTATTGACAATGTCGACCCAGGGGACTTTTTTTACCTGAAAAAAGAAACAGGGGGCACAAATGGAGTTTAGATAAAGGGGCATTCAGAACAGAAAATAGGAGGCACTTTTTTACACAGAGAATTGTGAGGGTCTGGAACCAACTCCCCAGTAATGTTGTTGAAGCTGACACCCTGGTATCCTTCAAGAAGCTGCTTGATGAGATTCTAGGATCAATAAGCTACTAGCAACCAAACAAGCAAGATGGGCTGAATGGCCTCCTCTCGTTTGTAAACTTTCTTATGTTCTTATGTTCTTAAATTTGCAGACGACACAAAAATAGGAGGAGTGGCAGACACTGTTGAAGCAGCAAAGGTCATTCAAAATGATCTAGACAGCATTCAAAATTGGGCAGACACATGGCAAATGAAATTTAATAGAGAAAAGTGTAAAGTATTGCATGCGGGCAATAAAAATGTGCATCATAAATATCATATGGGAGATAGTGAAATTGAAGAAGGGAACTATGAAAAAGACCTAGGAGTTTATGTTGACTCAGAAATGTCTTCATCTAGACAATGTGGGGAAGCTATAAAAAAGGCTAACAAGATGCTTGGATATATTGTGAGAAGTGTTGAATTTAAATCAAGGGAAGTAATGTTAAAACTCTACAATGCATTAGTAAGACCTCACCTAGAATATTGTGTTCAGTTCTGGTCACCTCGTTACAAAAAGGATATTGCTGCTCTAGAAAGAGTGCAAAGAAGAGCAACCAGAATTATCCCAGGTTTAAAAGGCATGTCGTATGCAGACAGGCTAAAAGAATTGAATCTATTCAGTCTTGAACAAAGAAGACTACGCGGCGATCTGATTCAAACATTCAAAATCCTAAAAGGTATAGACAATGTCAACCCGGGGGACTTCTTTGACTTGAAAAAAGAAAAAAGGACCAGGGGTCATAAATGGAGATTAGATAAAGGGGCATTCAGAACAGAAAACAGGAGGCACTTTTTTACACAGAGAATTGTGAGGGTCTGGAACCAACTCCCCAGTAATGTTGTTGAAGCTGACACCCTGGGATCCTTCAAGAAGCTGCTTGATGAGATTCTGGGATCAATAAGCTACTAACAACCAAACGAGCAAGATGGGCTGAATGGCCTCCTCTCGTTGTAAACTTTCTTATGTTCTTATGTTCTTATGTTCTTATTTGGGGATTTTAGCCTTTTTTCAAGATTATTCATTGTTGGGGCTCCGGAGTGGCACATCCAGTAAAGGCACTCTGCCCGGAGTGCAGATTGCACCCTATAGCTTGGAGATCACCAGTTCAAATCCAGGTTATGCCACTGCCAGCCGTGGACGGGAGTTCCCAGGGGGTGGCGCACAATTGGCCAAACGCTGCCCAGGTGGGGAGGGTTTAGGTCGGCTGGGGAATCCTTGGCTCACCTCGCACCAGTGCGACACTGTAGTTCTGTAATGGCATCACGGTGGGCTTGCAGTGTGAAAAAAAGCGGATGGAGGACACAAGTGCTCGTATTCGTCTCTCCCGAGTTAGTGCAGGGGTTGCAGCGGTGAGCCGGTTTGAATAATTGGGCATTCCAAATTGGGAGAAAATCGGGGGTAAAATAATTGGTGATTCCAAATTAAAAAAAAAAAAAGATTATTAATTATTTCTTTGTACACACAAACTAATTTTGTTTTAGTTTGTGAAAGAAAAAAGACAACAACGAGGGTACACTTTTTTTAAAAGTGGGTTTCAGTTGGTATTTCAGTAATCTTTTCTGTGCGTTATATTACTATTTCTCTGTCTTTGATGAAAAAACTCAACGCAACAGCCTTTGCCCTGTAATGCGATTTTGGCGACATGCTTTACTCTGTCCTGCCAGTGGTCCAACGCAAATTGGCATAACTTTTGGGGTGTAGCCTCATTTGCATGTCAGCTTTCATTAATTTCAATGATGGTGCAGACAGGGCACCCGCGTCTCAGACTAGCCAGATAAGGGGAGGTTAATATGAAATGCAGATGCAGTCGAGGCCATTATGAAAAGGGAACAGCAAGTGTTGAAAGAAAATAAGTGAGGGATAGAGAAGACTACTTGTGAAGAATGTCCAAGCATAAATATTGTGATTTTCTTCTTATGCATCAGGACGCAGAACTTTTGCCAGGAAATCGGGACTGTTCCGGCCATAAAGGGACTGTTGGCATGTATGGTCTTTATAAAATACTGTTTGATATACAATAAACTGTTCTAGACAATTGCTGGCTTCTTTAACCCCTGTGGTTGAAACAGGTTATTAAATATCCATTTTCTTTGAATTATAGATATGACATGCCTCTCAGGTATAGAGCTTGCTCTTTATTTGAATGGTAAGGCTTCCGTCTGGGTTTGCAGTTCACATCCAGGCCTTGCCTTCCATTTAATTCAGTAGGGTGAGATGCCAATTTGTTACAACTGTAAAGAGCATTTTTATGAATATGAAACTTCTGTAATTAAAAACTGTGGCAGGCTGGCTCGCAGTGGTGAGGTTGATGACGTCACGGACCAGGAAGTAACTCAAACCAAAACAGTGGATGGGCGGGTGAAGCTGAATGCAATTGCATTCAGCGTATTTAATAAACAAACAAATGATTTTAACAAAACACAAAATAAAAGGGCACGAGGGCCAAACGAATAAACAAACAAACAAGTAAGTGTCGTGCTGGATAATCCAGCACGTTTTAGCAATTGTTTTTAAATGTTGTTCTTTCTCTCCGCTCCCCTTACTCTCCTCTCTACACTCAACACCGCGTGCAGAGAGCTGCAGGTTTATATACTCTGGCCGAGGGATTAACTAGTTGTTAATTATCTTATTAACCCTCGGCCAGAGTCTGCACGCGTTTGGTAAGGATGCATGGCTGTCAGCTAGTTAAATAATCAGTAGCTGATCAGCCATGCATCCTCACGGGGTTTTTAAATATAATAAAAGACGCTGCGCTTTTATCCGCGCCACAAACAAAAATACAAATAATAATAAACAGGGGCGGGACACTCCGCCACACATGCCCCCCCCTTGTGCGCAGCACACATGGCCTTTTCGGCCACCTCCCCCCTTATTCCCTAAAGTCCCGGTTAGCAGTCCCGGCACAGGAACAGGGGCAGCAACGGGCCAAAGGTGGCGGCCACGGTGGGATGTCCTCCTCCCACCCAAACAACTGTAGCGTCCCAGTGGACCATGCACAGGCCGGTTCCTCTGGCCAGAAAAATTTTGGGAGTGGTCTCCAGACCTGCCCCCCCTTCTTCATTGCCGGCAGCTCCCCTCCGTGGGGCTCCGGCCACCCTTTCTCCTGCAGCGAAATTGCTGCGAGGGAAGCTGGTCTCCTGACCTCCCCCCCCTTCTTCATGGCTGGCAGCTGCCCTTCACGGGGCTCCAGCCACAGTATTTCCTGCTGCGAAAGTGCGGCTGGGGGAGCTGGTCTCCTGACCTCCCCCCCCTTTTCCGTGGCCGGCAGCTCCCCTTCATGGGGCTCCAGCCACAGTATTTCCTGCCGCGAAAGTGCGGCTTGGGGAGCTGGTCTCCTGACCTCCCCCCCCTTCTTCGTGGCCGGCAGCTGCCCTTCATGGGGCTCCAGCCACAGTATTTCCTGCCGCATGGCAGGACTGGTAGCGACCCCAGGCAAAACAGGACCCTCGGGAGGCGAAGGTAGCAGCTACAGACCTTCGGCAGGCAATGGCAGCAGCAGCAGACCCTCGGGGGGCGATGGCAGCCGCAGCGGACCCTCGGGGGCGACGGCAGCTGCAGCGGACCCTCGGGGGGGCGACGGCAGCCGCAGCGGACCCCCAAGTGCAGAGAGCTGCAGGTTTATATACTCTGGCCGAGGGATTAACTAGTTGTTAATTACACTATGTAACACAATTTTTGTTCCTGGGTAGTAAGTGTTATTTCCTAATTGCTTATGCCTCAAAAGTATAGAAAATGGCTATTATTCCCCACAAACTTTGCTTTTGTGACCAGGACAGTGATATTTTGAAATTTACCTATTTCCAATGAGAAAACGGCCGAATTTGTGTCTTTTTGTTCACATAAAGTCAGAAAAAAACAACATATGAATCCAAATTAACATGTATTTATACTAAAGTAATACAAAAATGACTACAAAAGATTTAGAAGTGAGTAGTTTTTCGAGATTTACGATTATACTGTAAATCACTTTCACGAATCAGCCCCCAAATGTAGTCTCCCATCATGTTCTCGTTATACTGTCCTTGGTAGCGGCGTTCAAAGTCCAGTATATCCTGCTGGAAGCGCTCGCCTTGCTCCTCCGAGTACGCTCCCATGTTCTCCTTGAATTTATCAAGATGAGCATCAAGGATATGGACTTTGAGGGACATCCTACAGCCCATTGTGCCGTAGTTCTTCACCAGAGTCTCAACCAGCTCCACATAGTTTTCGGCCTTGTGATTGCCCAGGAAGCCCCGAACCACTGCGACAAAGCTGTTCCAAGCCGCTTTCTCCTTACTAGTGAGCTTCTTGGGGAATTCATTGCACTCCAGGATCTTCTTTATCTGTGGTCCGACGAAGACACCGGCTTTGACCTTTGCCTCAGACAGCTTAGGGAAGAAGTCTTGAAGGTACTTGAAGGCTGCCGACTCCTTATCTAGAGCTCTGACAAATTGTTTCATAAGGCCCAATTTGATGTGCAGTGGTGGCATCAGCACCTTCCGGGGGTCCACCAGTGGCTCCCACTTGACGTTGTTCCTCCCCACAGAGAACTCGGTCCGCTGTGGCCAGTCCCGCCTGTGGTAGTGCGCCTTGGTGTCCCTGCTGTCCCAAAGGCAAAGATAGCAGGGAAACTTGGTAAAACCGCCTTGGAGACCCATCAGGAATGCCACCATTTTGAAGTCTCCTATGACCTTGATGCCATCTCAGAAAAATGCAGATATGTATCCACTTAGGCAGCTGGAACTAAACTGAACTGGTGGGCTTAAGGCCCCTGTATTCATACTACTATTTATATTACTGGAAAGTTCTAGAAATTTCTAGAAGTTACTCCAAGTTTACTCAGCACTGAATCTATCTGGAATGTTCTGGAAAATAGGTACATTTCAAAATATCACTGTCCTGGTCACAAAAGCAAAGTTTGTGGGGAATAATAGCCATTTTCTATACTTTTGAGGCAAAAGCAATTAGGAAATAACGCTTACTACCCAGGAACCAAAAAAAAAAAAATTTTACACGGTGTTATCTTATTACGCCTCGGCCAGAGTCTGCGCGCGTTTGGTAAGGATACATGACTGTCAGCTAGTTAAATAATCAGTAGCTGATCAGCCATGCATCCTCACGGGGTTTTTAAATATAATAAACGACGCAGCGCTTTTATCCGCGCCGCAAACAAAAATACAAATAATAATAAATAGGGGCGGGACACTCCGCCACAAAAACACATTGTATTTATTTAATTCATTCACGAGTTAAAGCTTTTTGGTCCTATTGTTTGCATTCGTTTTTTTCATACAGACTTGCTCAAATTTGTTGGTACCCCTCCACAAAAAACGAAGAATGCACAATTTTCTCTGAAATAACTTGAAACTGACAAAAGTAATTGGCATCCACCATTGTTTATTCCATATTTAATAGAAATCAGACTTTGCTTTTGATTTTTTATTCAACATAATATTGTAAATAAGAAAACAAATGAAAATGGCATGGACAAAATTGATGGGACCGCTAACCTAATATTTTGTTGCACAACCTTTAGAGGCAATCACTGCAATCAAACGTTTTCTGTAGCTTTCAATGAGACTTCTGCACCTGTTAACAGGTAGTTTGGCCCACTCTTCCTGAGCAAACTGCTCCAGCTGTCTCAGGTTTGATGGGTGCCTTCTCCAGACTGCAAGTTTCAGCTCTTTCCATAGATGTTCGATAGGATTCAGATCAGGACTCATAGATGGCCACTTCAGAATAGTCCAATGTTTTGTTCTTATCCATTCTTGGGTGCTTTTAGCTGTGTGTTTTGGGTCATTATCCTGTTGGAGGACCCATGACCTGCGACTGAGACAGAGCTTTCTGACACTGGGCAGTACGTTTCGCTCCAGAATGCCTTGATAGTCTTGAGATTTCATTGTGCCCTGCACAGATTCAAGGCACCCTGTGCCAGGCGCAGCAAAGCAGCCCCAAAACATAACCGAGCCTCCTCCATGTTTCACTGTAGGTATGGTGTTCTTTTCTTTGAAAGCTTCATTTTTTCGTCTGTGAACATAGAGCTGATATGACTTGCCAAAAAGCTCCAGTTTTGACTCATCTGTTCAAAGGACATTCTCCCAGAAGGATTGTGGCTTGTCAATATGCATTTTAGCAAATTCCAGTCTGGCTTTTTTATGTTTTTCTTTCAAAGTGGAGTCCTCCTGGGTCTTCTTCCATGGAGCCCACTTTCGCTCAAAAAGCGACGGATGGTGCGATCAGAAACTGACGTACCTTCACCTTGGAGTTCAGCTTGTATCTCTTTGGCAGTTATCCTTGGTTCTTTTTCTACCATTCGCACTATCCTTCTGTTCAATCTGGGGTCGATTTTCCTCTTGCGGCCGCGCCCAGGGAGGTGGCTACAGTTCCATGGACCTTAAACTTCTTAATAATATTTGCAACTGTTGTCACAGGAACATCAAGCTGCTTGGAGATGGTCTTGTAGCCTTTACCTTTACCATGCTTATCTATTATTTTCTTTCTTATCTCCTCAGACAACTCTCTCCTTTGCTTTCTCTGGTCCATGTTCAGTGTGGTGCACACAATGATACCAAACAGCACAGTGACTACTTTTCTCCATTTAAATAGGCTGAATGACTGATTACAAGATTGGAGACATGTGTGATACTAAATAAAGAAACTAATTAGTTTGAAATATCACTATAATCCAATTATTTATTATCTTTTCTAAGGGGTACCAACAAATGTGTCCAGGCCATTTTAGAATATCTTTTGTAGAATAAGCAATAATTAATCTCTTTTCACAGCTTCTTTGCTTTATTCTATGACATACCAAAGGCATGCAAGTATACATGATAAAATAGCTTTTAATTTCATCACTTTTCAGGAGGAATGAAGCATTATTTCAATGAGCTGTAAGGGTACCAACAAATTTGAGCACGTCTGTATATGCAAAAAAATGAAGTAGATATCGTACTTGTTGACAAGAGTAGCTTTAACAAAAAACAAAATGTATACATGTACATGGACCTTGATTGCAGAAAAAAAAAAATACTGAAGAATTTTCAAACTAATTTATTTATTTTTCTGCTGAAATACAATTAACGAACACTCATGATGCCAACAGTTTATAATTTTAATCCATAAAACCAATTTGTTTATATGGTGCATTAGGGATTACAGTACTTGTATTAGTCCTCTGAAGTCATAGCTCACAGCATCAAGTGTTGAAATTAAAATTATTTTCCTGTGTGCTCTCTTCAGTATTATGTCTAATTGGGGTGTTTTCTGGCCTATCAGAAAGAATACATCACAGTTCTGTCATGATAAATTACATAGATATCTACCTGCAATGACAGGTATTCTGGAATTGAATCGTGTCTTTACGTACCATGACAGCATTTAACCCGGGGCTTGAAGGAAAAGTGTCTCTCTCTCTGATATCATTTCATTTGTCCTGTTCTGGTTTTTTTAAGCATGAAATTGAAATCTTTGTAACAAAGCATTGGTAAATATTGTGCTGCCTGCCTGGTTTGCTCACTGGAAGATAAATGTGTTTTATATCACAACACAGCCTTTACCATTAGATAGCTCTCTCTGGACCTATTACAAGTTTCAAATCCGACTTTCATTGCTTTTCTGCTCATGCAGTTATTTAATGATCTCTCATGAATATTTTGGTAGAGCTGCCCCACAGCTGTTTTTATTAAAAACATGTATATACCCTCTAACTACTAACCTCCAGGCCTAAGCCTATTAAAAATACAATATTTTTGCATTTCATTAAATTATGTACTGACCCCTGAACATTTCATGCTGCTTCAACACTGCACTTTTAAGCACTTTTGGATAGCATTAAGTTTTTTAAATGATTCAAACTGAGCTTTGCTGTAAACACAGTTGACCGTGACCCAAAGGGAAGTGTGGTTTCGAGTGACATTAAAACTTGTGTCACTACAAATGTGCTTTGTGGACGTGCAATGATCTCACAACAGCGTTCTGTCATGCAGAAATAAGAGGTCTCTATAATGGTCTAAACAGTGGCAATTCTGAAACTGCCTTTGCCTTTATATATTTCCGGTTGGGTTCATATAAGACGTTGCGATAAAGCAGGTTTACAAGCTGTATCTAGATTTATTATATTTAGGTAATTAAAATAGGTTTCAACAGACTTTGGGAAGACAGTTTTAACTCAAGAGTTAAATAATGTTTTTTTTTCTTAAATATTAATTAAATTGAGAAAATGAGAGCGCAACATTTTAATAAGTGACTATTGTTAATACAGTTATGAATAGTGATTGTTATAAAGTGTTTCCAGAATTTAAAACAAAGTTTAATAAAGATTAGTCACTCGTTTGCATGCAGTTTCTATGTTCTGCATGAAGCAAATCCTGTAAATTAAACCAATTTTACAACAAACACGTTTCTCAGTTGTAATCGAGATACAGGGATCAATTGAATTTTTAAAGGAGAAGAAAAAAAGAAGAAAAAGCAACCCTAAAATGTATAAATAATTATATTTGTGAGCCTTCTTGGCCAGGCGTTATTGCAAATGAGAATTTTTCCTCAAGGGTCTTACTTGATGAAATAAAAGGAGTGATTGATTGATTCATATTTCAGGTGAATGTTTAGTAATTAAGCACATAAAACACAATAAAAAAAGTACAATTGCAAATAGTGTAGTTGCTATTTGTTTACAATGGGGAACAACATCAGAGGTGATTGTGACATTACGCGGGTTTTGGGAGAGTTGTCAGATTTTTTGGGAGAGTGGGCAGGTTTTTGTAAAAGTCGTTGGCAGCACTGACTGACACATATGCATTTGACCGGGGTTCTTGTTTGATTGTGAAATAAGGTGATATTAAAATTACTTTTTTATTTGTCACCAATTTAAGAACTGTATCGTACAATTACAATTTTTTTTGTTTTTAAATGTATTTTTAAACACTGTATCCGCAGACAGTTATGGATGCAATGGCTGATGACGTTCCGGGACCCCCAGGGACAGGACACCTGCTGGACAGAGCATCTGCAGACTTTCCAGCATAGGATTCAACACCGGGCTGGAGAAAGGCATGCCAACGTGGACACCCTGTCCCGTTGGCCCTGCGTACCCGAGGGCTGTGCGCACTGCAGCAGGAAGAAGGAGAGGGAGGCCAAATTGTCAAAAGGAGAGGAGGAGCGATGCTACGTGTTGGTACCAGTGGAGAGGGTTGAGTGGAGAAGGCACCAGGAAGATGACCCGGACCTGCGTCCAGTGATGCAATAGCTGGAGGACCAGTAGAGCCCCCCCTGGGAGGAAGTAGCTTGGCACTCCACTGCCATCAGAGGGCTGTGGTCGCAGTGGTCTGGATTGGCCCTGAGGAATCGAGTCCTCCAGAACCAATGGGAGGAACCAGCGAGGTGGCAGGTAGTGGTCTGGATTTTGATGTGTGCTTTGGATTGTTATTGTGTTGGAATGTCCAGTTGAGCTTTAACACTAGAACCGCCATGGTAATCATTTTGACGGTTTTCACTTTTAAAATTTAAATTACTCTGTGTGTATTAAAGATCCGCGGTAGTCTGTTCTTGACTTTTCCTAAATACATGTATTAAATATACTGATGGTGTTTGAAAGTCAGAATAGCAAAAATAAAAAAGTTATGAGCACTTCTACCTAGAACCGCCAAAAGTAGTCATTTTGACGGCTTGTTACAATACATGCTTTTATTAATAATATAACCTACAACACGCTATTTTTTTATATGTATACAAGCCAGTTTGTTATCTGTACCTCCGCTGAGTTTACAGAAGTATGTATTTGAATAGACTATTGTTCTTGACGTCTAGATATGTGTTATCCAAATATCTATTGTAATCCTATCAGTTACTTGCAGAACTGCCGTCTGGCTGTCTACGTGAGCATATATAGTCTGCTGTATTATAATATTACTATTACAAGAAATCTTGATATTTTTGCGTTTTGATTTGAGAGCAACTACAGATATATTTGCCTTGGCATCAGAAATTTGGAACGACTTCACTGAAAACAACATTGCCTGTTTCAAGCTAAACATAGAACACTACATGGACAAGCAGCTGTTTCCGACAAGAGCACGGTGTCGCTGGACAAACAAACCTGTCAAATTTGGGATCAAGTTTTGGCTGGCAGCGGACCCTACCCCTACCTGTGCAAAGATGAAACTCGCCCCGCTGGTCAGAGACTGGATGACAATGTGTTGTCAAGTTGAAGAAAAAAAACAGCCTGGTTGCAACAGTAAACAAAGAAGAAGAGCGTTTCCACCATCTGCGCAAAACGTACTACTCAGTGAAAGCAATCACTGGTGTCCAGTTGCTGTATTTTACAATGTACTGGACATGGCAGCCATCAATTCCTTAGTTTTGTACAATGAATGACCGGGGAAAATATCAGTAGGAGAGATGTCTTATGATGCCAGCCACTGAGATTTGGCAGCAAGTTTTCGATCAGAAAAATGCAAAGCGGCAGGGAAATGCATATAAAAATGTTTAATAAAAATGTTTATTTTATTATAGCTTTTCATTTTTTTACGTCATGCATATGCGCTAATCTCGAAAATAAAGCCTTTTATATTTATTTTTTCATTTAAATACAATGTTTCTGCTATGTAAATGTTAGATATATTGTTCATAAATAAAACTTTTGAGTTGTATCTGATAGTTTGTGTTTCATTTTCATATCGAAGCTGTTTAAAATGTACCCGTCAAAATGACTACTGCTGGTGGTTCTAGGTAATAGCATAAACCCGGCGGTTCTAGCGTTAAACCAGACCCTATAATGTGATATCTGTATAATGTGAAATAATGTATAATGTGATATCTTGTAACAATTGTAAGTCACCCTGGATAAGGGTGTCTGCTAAGAAATAAATAATAATTAAAAGTAGTTTTTTATTTAAAATTAGGTCATTTATTACCGGTCAAAAATGAACTTTAGGACAAATTAACTAAACATTTATAGCAACTATTTTATATAGCATCTTATTAGACCTGCAAAGAAAATCAAAAACAAGATTAAAACCATGAATTATAATACTGTGGTGGATACCTACTGTCTGGGGTGTTTCATCGACAAGCCCAGCTAACTTATCTTGGCTGTCCATTCCTTTTCAACCCAATCCATCTGCTGCTGTCTTTTTTGACTAGCAGTTCTTATGCTTCTCTAGGTAGCCAGGAACATGTAACGTATGGAACGATAAGGGAGGCTGCCTTAATTTGACCATTGGCTCGTATAGCAGTATGTCTTCATCTATACCTATTCCTGCTAGCTGCCGAGAATATATGAGAATATTTTCTGCGTCTTTCAAAACCTTCTGTTCACTAATTTTTTCGTGCAACTGGAAGAGAAGGAAACTATTGGTAACTGCTATGTCAATGAAGTAGTTTATTACAAAATTATATTTTGGTTTGGCTGACACAGTTTAAAACATGTGGTCGATGAGGTACTACACTTTGCGTAACCGATTAGTGTTATTTTCAGTGGCGGAATCGACTATATGTTGCACCGCCATTATCGCGTTGAATCAATCATGTGTCATGAACGCCCTAGCCCATAAGTCATGATGTAAAGAAGCCGTGCTCCAATACCAATGAACGTCAGGTAATCGTAAAAGGTCCATTTCTCTAGGGTAACTTCGTTCCAACCGCCTTGACTATGACTGTAGCTAGGTTTTTCTACAACTAAATGCCATCCCTGGGCTTTTGTACATTTTCAGATATCAGCGATGATAACCTGTGTGAAAAAGAAGAGGAAAAATCTATTTTGCGGGTAAACTTAGCTGTGGTGGATCAAAGAGCGCAGGTAACCATGGGGATGTCAACTCCTACGCGGTGCCTCGTGGTCTGCGTCTTCATATGTGAAGAAACCTGGCGCTGCATCACTCTTTTTGTCGACAAAGTGGAATGAGCAGGTTCTGCAGAAGCATCAGGTGTGGAGGCAGTAGTGTGGGCAAGTGTGTAACTAGCGAGTGTGTAGCGAGCGGGTGCATAGTGAGCAGGTGCAGACCTGTCTGCTGACCAGCGATCCGATGCGTTGCGACGATGTGTACTGCGGCGTTTGGTGGGCAAGGAGTGTGCATGGTTTGCATCTGTGGTGGCCATACTATAAAAGAAAGACAGTTAGGAATACATACAAATTGATTAGGAATACATAAAAAGCTATTTTGAATATGCAAAAAAACATATTAAAACAACGAATACTGTAAACAATGCATTTACTTGATAGTGGAAGTGTTGGGATGGGGCTCATCTGGAACAGCTTCTTCTTCATCATCTCTATCATCAGCTCCTCATCCAGCTGGTCCTCCTCCAGCAGATCCATCCCCTCGTGGTACTCAAGGAAAAGGGTGTTGATAGCCTCGATATCAAGGGGCTTTCTGGTGGTCTTCAGGGACTCCATCAGTTTCTTGTAGCTTCTTCCAGCCATCTTTCAAACCTGCAAACTCCACACCTACACACAAAACAATTCAACACTCAATCAATCAACCAATTTATTTTTATATAGCGCCATGCCAAAGCACTTTACAGGAAAAATACAAATTGCAATGTCATAACAAACTAAAAACAGGATTACAAAATTACAAAAAAAAAAATGAAATGAGGACACATTTAATTTTTTACATAAATATATGTACTGTATATAATCAGACTGTCAATATTTTGGTATCATGGAGAAAATAATATTTATATACAAGAGTTGTAGAATTCAACCATGTATAGCAAGTCAAATGAAGCAAAAATAAATAAGTAAAACAATGAAATAAGGGCACTGTGACAGGGTGACTAAGTGGTGACGTCAGGCCAGCAGCAGGAACAAAAACAAAGAGGCAGTACTGCAGTTTCAAAAAGACGCGGCGTGCGCCGTTTATCTAACACAAAAACAAGATAAATATTTATACAGAAAAACAGTGTTCACAGAGCAAAATAAAAGATTTAAATAAAACAAATCTCGAACACAAATAATATGATCATCCACGTCAGGCTGGGCACATCGCCTTCACTGTTCCTAGATTACCTTTCAAATAAATTTCTCGCTCTCGCTCTGTTACGAACTCCCCAACCACCAGTGCAGACAGCTGCAGGCTTTTATTTACTGTGACCGAGGGGTTAACCATCAATTATCTCATTACCACTCGGCCACAATCTGCACTAGGTTTTTTAAAATATATGTCATATATAAGTATGAAAAGGGTTGAGCTAAGTGAAAAACAATATCAATTTGGAAATCTGATCCAGTATATTTCTATTCAGAAATTCTATCATACTTTGCTATCCCTATGAGCATGAAGAAACATGTATTTGTGGAAAAAAAACAAAATATATGTCTCAGAAAGTAAAATATACATTTCATAAAAGTCTAGTGAGATAAAACTATAGCTAGTGTGATATCTTGCACTGCATAGCCCCTTATAGCTTCACAAAGTCTGGAGTGTATTGTGTTACGCCCAGCTTCATGATGTCGTTGAGATGAGAATCACTCAAGTGTGACCTATACTTTGACATGAGGATTTTCATGACAGAAAATGAAGTTGCGCACAAATAAATTGATCCAAAACAAGAACTCATGCAATGATAAACTTCTTTCAAAAGCGGGTACTTATGTTTGTCAGATGATCGGGCCATCAGTTTCAAATTACTTCGAAGACTAATTATTTCTATCTGTAGGGCAGCATTGTCATCATCTCTACAGCAGTGTTTCACCACATTTATGATCTTGGCTGTAGTTTCACTGGTATCAGTGTCCAGGAAAGGATTTTGAAGGACAATGGTGATAAACTCAATAAGTCTATAGTCCTTGAATCGTCTTTCAATGTAGTCTGCAGTTATTTTGATGTGTTCAGCATACACCTTCCTGGTGAAGGACATTTTCTTCCTGTTTCTTCCCTAGGCTTGAAAAGTGAGTGAAGACCCCCTTATTGATTTGAGTGTTCTACAGTCTCAGCTTGGTCTGAATGCATTCACTGATCTAACCCAGCTGT
The DNA here is from genome assembly GCF_902713425.1 of Acipenser ruthenus. NCBI lineage: Eukaryota > Metazoa > Chordata > Actinopteri > Acipenseriformes > Acipenseridae > Acipenser > Acipenser ruthenus. The sequence goes on along the minus strand of NC_081189.1, from coordinate 91,082,019 downwards.
GTCAGTCTTGCCCTCACCTCAATGTTTGTTTCTTTCTTCCAGAAACTTCCAGGTGGAGTACCTGGAAACGCTCCAACACTTTAACCTTGCTGAATCACCGCACTTCTGAATGCAAGATGAGGTCACCGTACTGCACCTCATGTTCAGACAGGAGTGTTTTGAACAGCCTGTTTTATAGTGACCTGGCTCAGATTGAGTTAACAATCTTCGAAACCACATTCACAACTTGCTGAAAACCAAACACTCTTGCACACAAACACTGCAGATGGATGATGCAGTGATTGCTCAGAAATTCAGGGAAGTCAGAGTCATTTTTGCACATAGCAATAAAAACATTCTTCTTTCCTAGCATTGCATTGACACCAATCTTATTTATTAATTAATTTATTTATTTATTTCTTAGCAGACACCCTTATCCAGGGTGATTTACAATTGTTACAAGATATCACATTATTATTTTTTTTGCATACAATTACCCATTTATACAGTTGGGTTTTTACTGGAGCAATCTAGGTAAAGTACCTTGCTCAAGGGTACAGCAGCAGTGTTCCCCACCTGGGAATGAACCCACGACCCTCCGGTCAAGAGTCCAGAGCCCTAACCACTACTCCACACTGCTGCCCTATCTCCTGTGAACAGTTCTTAAAGACTTGATAAATATCTTCACTGAGTGTTTTGCCAGTCAATGGTACAACTGCCAGTATGTCTTCTTTCACGCTGCAATCACCAAAAAACATCCTGATGAAAATGCACAACTGAGCCATCTCACATACACCCGTTGATTCAGCAACTTATATGCTGAAAAATGTGCACCTCTCCAAATCATGTTTTAGCATGCAGGTGATATCTTTTGACACTGATTCACTTCTCTGTGTTACTGTGTTTCCAGAGAGTTGAACGTCTTTAAAGACAGATGTTATTTCAGATTTGTTTTTGAAGTCCTTGAACAATGTTTCAGCAGCCTTCACAACCTCACCATCCTCAAATGGTTTATTGTTCTTGGCTGGTACATGCATGTGGGAGGGTGTGGGTGATTCACATAAACACAGGAGTCAGACAGTTTTCTTTGAAACAGTGCTTTGGCGCACAGATTTATTGTGGGCACAAGAGGGCGCCTTGTGCCATGGCTGCAATACTGACAACGGTAATTCTGGCAATACAGTCCCAGTGTGTTTGCCAACAATGGTATGAATGAACACTTTTCTTTTTAGTACACACAGGTGCTGGAAAATAATATCCAAAACAAAAGGCAAAAAAACAATTGAGAAAATAAACATTGTTATAAAACTATAAAACAATAGGTGCAGACATAAACTGTTGGTCGGTGCTTCCCCTAACGCTAGAAGCCCTGACTAAGAGTCACTGGTCTTTTCCCTATCTAGCTCACTGTGGGACATTATTATTTTCCACCTGTTGCCTACTCGGGAAGTCTCCAGGTAAACCACTTCTTTATTCCTTCTCCCCAGCCAATCACAGAGCGCTTGCCGACGCACCTCCAGCTGGACTCTGTGTCAACATCATGATTGACAAGTGGAGCTCTACTGGGTTTTCTGACCCCCCCGCCCCCTCCCGGGCAAGCTCACGCATACACCCGACAGCCAGATCTCCCCTGTCACAATGTACGATTCTGTATGATGCAATCATGGCTGCTTTCAACTTACTAGCATGCTTTTGTAACAGGGCACAGGCGAGGTGCAAACTGGCAACCCTTGCGAACATCTTAACCACAATATAAAAGAGCAGGGCTCGTCTGCATTCGTGGTTTTTGAGCTTTTAACCTCATCTCACCAACACTGCTTCTGTATCCTTGAGCAAGGTACTTTACCTAGATTGCTCCAGTGAAAACCCAACTGTATGAATGGGTAATTGTATGTATGTATGTATGTAAAAATAATGTGTAAAAAATAATGTAATTGTATGTAAAAATAAGGTGATATCTTGTAACAATTTTAAGTCGCCCTGGATAAGAGCGTCTGCTAAGAAATAAATAATAATAATAATAATAATAATGGGACAGGACAGAATCCGTAATGGCAGTGTATCACACAACACAGCCCGTAACACCTCTTAAAAAGTGATTGTTAAGAGGTCAGGTCTGCCTTTTATTCCTCCATTTTGGCTTTCCTCAAGTTAGTATTAAAAGGACACTGACTTGCATTATTCTTGTGAATTGTGGTAAAATATCATTCTGTTGCACCTCTTGGCCACACTGATACTTCTGTGGCAAATAAAACACACACACTTGCCATTCGAGCAAGTGAAGAAAAACTCCTCTTCCCACATCTTTAAAGTTGCAAGTGTAAGTTCTTGGTTTCTTTTGTGGAGACCCCTTTTCATGTGCAGACATTGTTAAGCAAAACTTGTCACTCAAACTGCTTGCAGTTTGTGGTGAGCGGGGAGAGGCGGCACACAAGTCAGGCGGAGCAGTGGGAGATGCTGATGTTTAAGGACTGTGCGCTTATGGTTATCGCTGTAGTGTAAGTGCAGCCTTAGTTTTAACTTTTTAATTTCTTGTGACTGCAAACAATGTCAGAGGGTCTTGCGAGCAACAGGTTGGGGACCACTGATTTAGATCATTGCATGGAAATAGCATACTGTCTTTTTACCATCTATTTGAGCTTACTTGAACATACTGGTAACGGAATTCCATTATCCTTTCACACTTCCTCTCAATGCCATGCTTCTTGACAATTTAATAAATGGTCAACAAGCTCACATTGTGTATTCTTTGAAACATCCTCACATTCATTGATGTTGCTCTGGATCTCTCTCAGACAAATGTCATATTTTGCCTGGACCATATCTATTATGGTCATCACTTGGGGCAGCTTTGCCATGCGAAAAATGTTTATTAAGTAGTGCTGATTGAGTTTCCAGGAGCAGAACATTTGTTTAAATAAACTTATTATTTATTTATTTATTTATTTATTTATTTATTTAACATAATAATTTTTAAATATTTTTTTATATTTATGGAGCACAACTCAGAGGAGAGGAACAACTCCCACACAGGAGGAAACCTCTGGTGGTAAAAGCATTTTTTTTGTAATTATGGAATTATATGGATGTAAGAGAGAGGCATGGCAAATTATTTCATGTATGTATTTGTATATATGTATAGATATATTATTTGTTGATTTGCTTATATATATATATATGTGTGTGTGTGTGTGTGTGTGTGTGTGTGTGTGTGTGTGTGTGTGTTTACCCTTTTTTAACTTTTGTTTTTTTGTTGTATATTGTGGTTACAGACATGCTTTTTGTAAGTTATAAACCTATTGAAGCATGTTGAATGACAAATTCAACAATATATAGCTTTCAACATTGCCTTATGAAAAAAAGGCACAATCTGAAACAAAACGGAGATGATAATGGATGAATTTAGTGGAAAGTTCAATGTGTGCTGAACAAAACAATATATAGGTTTGCTTGGATGCACTAAAAGGTGGATATAGTAATCGTGATTAAAGGAATGTATTGCAAAAATTGTAGAATTCCTGTGGCCAGGGAGGTGGCCACTATCCTTGGCAGCAAATAGGTTAAGCAGTATTGTTACATGGTTGAATTTGTGCTGTTGCTGCATATTATATAAATGGCTAGCTGTGCACCAACTGGCTGAATCAGCCTTGAGCATAAAAGTAATATTTAATGTATTTGGGCTATTTACTACTTTTTTCACCAACAGTAAGATGAAAAGCAACTAGATAGAATATCACAGTATTATAATATAGAGTCCATAGAGCTTTAATGTTATCTACAATTCATGCTCTCGCATGCCAGTCCCAGCACTGAATGGTTCAATATGAGTGGGCCCTAAGGTACAAAGTGTTATGAGACTGGTAGATAGCTTCAAGAGTATTTTATACAGAGCCCCTTGAAATAAAAAATTTAAAAATCCATGTTTCACTTTCTAACACACAGAGGTAATGTCTTTAACCCTAATGAATAATGAAGGGGCAACTGAGGACATTTGCTTGAAACATGTATACATTCATTTTAGATTGTGTCTATATTAACTGCCCTTATCAGCGACTGTAGAGGAATATCTGCATTCCGATGCATGGCCCTGGCACTTCAAAAGGAAAAATCGCCCAGTTGTTCTTGTATAAAAAATGAAAATATATATTTTTTTCCTTTTATACCTGCCTTCCCATTAACCATAGACTTCCTGTGCTGAAGAAGATTAGAAATTGAAAAATGAAGGTAGTAAAACTGGCAAACAGTTTGGTAAAGGTTAAAAGATGTCCGAATGAACAATAAAAAAAATGTTTCTCATGGTCAGCAGTCCAGCACCACTAATCCATTTTTTTCATATATTTTTTGTGTATTGTGTTTCTCCTTATTGTCCTTTTGTTTTGAGCATTTGCTGTGAGTAAATACTAAAATAATAGAAAACACCCCTTGGGTTTATTGCTGGTGTTGGGGCGCATTAAACACCTGCTTTACACAACAAGTTTAGAGAGGCAGCGTTAAACAGACTTTTCATATTAAGAGAACTTGTGTAAATATTCAAATGATAGTCACTGTATTTTATCTTGTTCTTAATTGTATTAATACTTGTACTGTGATTCTTGAAATGTATTTTTTGTTTACGACCTACTACCAAATAGCTGTTAAGACAGTATCCGGTGACCTTGATAAAAAGGTCACTGCCACTCATTTGCAGACTGGTTTTAGGTCTTGTTTGGAGTAATTCCTGGTGGCAATTATGTGAACCTAGCTCACAATTTTAAGAGTAGCCCTGCTGCCAAGGTTGTCCTCACACTGACACCTTGAGAAATAGGCCAAGAACACTTCAGTTACCAGGCAGATTAACCTAGGTCAAATCATGCAAGGGACATACTTAATGGAGACACTTAAATGCAGTACTATTCACTGTTGAATAAAAAATAAAAAAAAAATCTGTATTTGTCTATTGAACAAAGCATATTTTTCTGAAAAATCTAGAAAGCAAGTACGAGCTCAATGCCTAGGGCGGTTTCAGAGTTTATGTCAGCAGAGTAGTATGTTTTTTTTTTATTATCTGTGCTAACAGTAATTAAATGCTGGGCCATGTCAGATTTAGCAATACTTACAGATATATAATCTGTTTTGTTTTATACAGTACTACAAAAGGGGTTTTATTACTTTGTTCCAGGTCAACATAGTGAAACTGTTTACTGTATCTGCTCATTGCTTGAACAGTGTCAAAACTTAGAGCCCGTATCAAGTCTGTCTACTGTATGTTATAACAATACCTGTGAGATGTATGAGGATATACTCATTCTGACTCGAGAGTTCCCTTGAGCTGTATTAGTCAGCAGCTGCAATGTGTAAGGTGTCATGTGCAGCAACGAAAGGAATGACTTTTCAAGATATAGGGGTGTTTGATAGCTAATGATGCTTCTACAATGACACCAAACAATACAAAAACCTGCTTGTAATAGGTGTCATATGGGATACAACCTATGAATCAAACACAATATACTACCGTTTTTATCTTTATTATTGCATTTTTAGACACCATTACAACATCATTTATATATTTTTGTGAAATGTCTACCGCAATAGTAATTGTGTAAATAAATACCAAGACCTGGGTTGGATTTTCAAGCTTGCTTTGGTTGTGACCTAAGTTAGATCAGAACCATAGTCGGTTGTAATCCTGTGTCTTTCCTACCAGAATTTCAAACAGTATACTGGCTATGCAGGAGAAATGGGCATCTTTCGTACACGCTATTTATGCATGCATTCATTCATTAAGCTAGGGTAATGTTACTGTAATAGTTCAAAAAGGCAGAGAGACAATGGGTTCAGATTTTTTTTACTAATAAACAAACTTAATGAGCATAATTGTATAAGCAGAAAACAGAACATAGCATACTTTCTTGACTTTGATTCTCTTTCCCTGGGAGACTTCGTCTATCCTCTTCATTTCTGAGATGGCAGCTGAGTTAGAGCTTGACTGGCTAGATGATGGAATGGTGGAAGTTTCCAGCCTTCCCCTCTGGGGAAGAGAATTAGCCAGCGGATGGTGGAGGTGGTGCGGAGGATGTAGGTTGCATGAAAATGAAAAGACAAGTACAGGTGAGTACAGCACATTATTTATAGAACATGTAGGGGCAGTGTCAAGTGACTGCAGCTAAATTGAAGGCAGGGATTGTGTCTGGCCTCTTAGAACTAGAGCCAAGCTTTCATAAAAAATATAAAAAAAACAAGATTAAATAAAACAGAACAGCTGTTCATGTTTCTTTTTTTAAATACATGTGTATTATTATTATTATTATTATTATTATTATTATTATTATTATTATTAAGGCTACAACATTTTAATAGCTGCCTGTAACAGGGGGGAGATCTGTGCTGACTTCTGCAGGAAGAGGGCCCGCCTCTCAGCCACTCAGAGAGAGGGAAAGCCCACACACCTCTCTGTGTCACTGCCATGACTGACTGGCGGGCCTTGGGGGAATTGTTGGCCCTATAAAATAACGTTCTGTTGTTCCCTCAGGTCTGCCCCTATAAGACGAAACAACGAGCCAGCGGGAGCTCTGCTCCAGGACCGAGAACGGCTGGAAAAAGAAAAAACGAAAAGAAACCCAAAGAGAAGAAAATAAAAATATTGGTAGCGGGGAAACCTTGGGCAGACCCCATAAGTGCATAAAAAGTAGGCTGAGGGAGCGGTGAAGTGTAGGACGGGGAGCCGGGCGGTGCGGGTAGCGACGGTCGGGGTAACGCTGCCGAATGCAGTACCTTTTCTTTGTAGTTTTTGATTACTGTGTTTTATTTTCTCTTTTTGATTTCACCTTTTGTTATTATTATTATTTGAGAGCACCTGCGAGTGTGTCAGCGGAACTGTTTGCCTGTGGGTATTCAGGCCATGGACAACAGTGTCCTCTGTGGGCTAAACAAGCAATTGAAAATAAAATTTTAAAAAAACACAAACCAAAAGTCATAAATAAAACTGGGCACCTGTGCGGTGTTTCAAGTACACCCTTCTGTGTCAGTGAATGCCCACACCCTTCCACATTCTGTTTTATATTTTAATTAACCTATTTATCCTTGGATTGACCATGTTCTTTAATATTAGGCAACCAGTCATTTTTATTGTTGTGTAATGCAAGATTGTTGTGTTAGGCCTATTTACATGAGTGTCATTCTCTCCATTGACAAGGTGGCAGTATTTGAATGACAGGTTACTTCTAGTCAGATAAGCAGGCCTGCTTTCGCAACAAGTTGGCATTCATTTTTTTCCACATTTTTCGGTATTTGTATTGAAAATGCACAAAGATATTTCTCAGGCTACAAGGTGGGTGTGTCTGATATCTGAAACAAAAACAAATTGGAAATGTGAAAGAAAATTCCAAGTTATCAGCAGCAGTGTGGAGTAGTGGTTAGGGCTCTGCACTCTTGACCGGAGGGTCGTGGGTTCAATCCCAGGTGGGGGGACACTGCTGCTGTACCCTTGAGCAAGGTACTTTACCTAGATTGCTCCAGTAAAAACCCAACTGTATAAATGGGTAATTGTATGTAAAAATAATGTGTAAAAAATAATGTAATTGTATGTAAACATAATGTGATATCTTGTAACAGTTGTAAGTCGCCCTGGATAAGGGCGTCTGCTAAGAAATTAATAATAATAATAATAATAATCAAAAGTGCCCAGCCATTTAAAGTGGTGAGATCAAAAACACAAGCCAAGTTAGTAGAAACAATTAGGGCAACTTTGACCCCCACCGACTTTACAGTTGTGCCTATTTGCTTGGTGCTGGACAAGGTTGCCCCAATTGTTTCTTCTAACTTAGGTTGTGTTTTTGATACAAGTTAGAAGAAACAATTGGGGCAATTGGATAAAACTCCCTGGGGTCTTAATTTTTTTTAATTTTTTGTGTGCGATGCATATGACTAGTTTATATTAAAATATTAATAAATTGTTTAATATAAATGTGTTCCCTAGTATATTTATACTTTTCTGAAGCAGCAGAAAGGAGCAACAACTGGTTGTGGTTGAGATGGAAAGATTCTGGCTGGGGATCTCAAGTGCGTACAGGTAAGTAAGCTGGGCTGAGTTGAGTGGGGGATGGAGGGGGGCAATGCTGGGACGCCAGAATCACTGTCGAGCCCTTTTGAGGTGTCGTGGGCTAGTCGACGAAAAACCGAGGACGGAAGGTGCCCACTTGAAGACCCCAGAGATGTACCCTACTTAGCTCAATCCAGACGGTCGTCATGCTGATGCGCTGGGGAGACCGCACTGTGGTTGATCCCCGGAGCCAGCATCGCAGCCGTTGTGTGTGCTGATGTGCTGGGGAGGCAAAATAAGCTGATCCCTGGAGCCAGCATTACACTTCAGCCATCAACACCAGGCAGAAGGATATCTACATCATCAGATGGAAAGAAACGCATGCGGGCAGACAAAACTGTCTGTCATTGTTGTTTGAGACCAGTGAAAAGCATGGATGAGGTACATTCCCCATCCGAATAAAACCCACAGGTATGTGGCTGGAGCCTTAATGAGGTAATTTATTAATGGGTAGTCAAGGCTTCTGCCACAGATATAAAAGACCCACTCCCGACTCATGAGAAGAGGATGTCGGAGGAGAGACAAGACGTGAGTCCGTGAATAAGATATAACAATTGCTATAGTAATATATACTTGCATATATTTTTGTTCCGTGTGTGTCTATTTTGTTTTGGCTCTTGCGCCGTTTTGTTTTGTGGATTTTGTTTAATTAATAAAACGCTGAGTGCCAATGCGCCTCGGTTTCAGCCCCGTACCTTTTGTTTTTGTTCTACTTCCTGGTCCGTGACATCACCACGCACGATTCTTAATGGAAAAGCAAGGGATATTGAGTCTTTGTTGATGACCCTGGGTAAATTTCTATATATCGAAGTGTACCCTCGTTTAGACTAAGCTGTCATATGTGGTACCTCAGCATGTTATAAATGTACCCTCCAATAATTTAATTAAAAAAATTTGCAAAATGGCAATCAATTGATACAGGTGTTTGTTTTATTATTATTATTTTTTAAATTCGAATAAATGATAAGAAAATAAAAGCATATCAAAACTGATGTCTAATATCAATAAATCCACATGTTATAATTGCACCTGTCTGCTCTGTACTGTGTGAAGTGCTCATCTCTTATTTCTGCGCATGCGCCCTGTGGTACTGCATTTAGAAAAGGGATTTTTTGGTATTAATTACAATATGTCATCTTTAACAAGGGTTATGTTTTTCATCAAGACACCCTAGGCAATAGTAAAATGGACTTCACAATTTCTTTTTATATTTTAAAACATAAAACTGGCTCAAAGCAGCTCATCCGACAACACTCCATTGACTCTCAATAGAAAAACTTCTGCTTAATGTTTTTCATTAAGCATTTCTAGATTTTTTCAACCAGACTTTACATCTCATAGGTAGCAACTTGTCATCCCAAAGCTGTAGCATTCAGGGAAAAATTCAATATGAACTGCCAATGCCTGTTTGTTACAAATCAGACAGCAGGATTTTTTTTATTAATTCACTTTTAGTGGGAGGGCTTTTAGACTTTTCTGATACATGATGCTTCATTAACCCCACTACCCTGTATGTCAGACATCTCAGGAAACAAAAAAAATAGGGCAGTGTAAATGTCAGTTATAGTGCTGATATAAAAGGAGTTACTGTTATTTTTCAAACATGAAAGGTGTTTTTTTGGTTAACAGTATATCAATTTCTCTGCAGCTATACCATATTAGAGTTTAATGTAACCAGATACCAGAAGCAAGCTTGGGCCTTGTCAGTCCTTATGTGAGTGACCTCCAAGGAAAACATGACACTGCAGGTGGCCCAGGTGAAAGTTAACCAATGTAAAGCATGATATTTGGGGAACCTCTGATAAATGTGTCCTTGTTCAGATTAAAAATAAAGTACAATATCTTATAAATGGATAGTGTGTGTACACATATACCAATAGCTTTGAATGTAATGTCATTTCCAGGCCTGGAAGGTGTTCCAACATTACCAGTAATATATATATATATATATATATATATATATATATATATATATATATATATATAGTGCATTTACTTCCAAGCTGAAATCAAGCATAAGTTTAATAGAATGGTACTTTTTTACTGTTTCTTCTTAATGCACATTCATGTAAAACAAATCAACTGACAAGCTTCATGGCAATGATAGATTTGTCAGCGCAACGCTTGAAGTCTACATGTTTAAATACGGAAAATGATCAAAATTGACTATGTGCTTTTCATAATTCAGATACATCGGCCCACTATGTCTGCTTAAATATTTAAAAAAGAAATCAAAAGTGGGTTAACTGGGGAACGTACTGCATAGAGCATCGAGCAGTGAGAAATAAATAGTTAAAGTACATTTCTGATCCACATACAGTATTGCAAAACATTATTTCTGCCAGCATGATGCTGTAGATATCGGATGGAGGTGCACTTAACACAAACACAATAGTTACGGTTTGAATTTAGAATTGGTAGAACCGCTGGCACATATACCAGTACATTAATAAAAAAGTACAGAATCCACTATTTTATTTTATTCTTTATTTTAGTGATTTATATGAAAAAAGATGACCTGCATTATTAAAAGGACATTTTTCCACAGTTCTGTGGACATTCATTAACCCTGCACATGCCTATATAATTACCTCCATTAAAAATCTTTTGTAAAACAAATTTCTTCGTCACTTTACTATCTTACATCGATTATGCATCTGTTCAAGAATAATAAATTAGGTAACTTATCTGTAAATATATATAAAAAATACATTAATTAAACAAGCATGACGGAAGTAAAGGTGGAGTTGGGAAACTTGGTAATATACAATATCTTTGATGTAGGTGCCTCAGACTCATCCATACCATTGTCATACCGATCCATCTGTCCACACTTGATCTGTTTTGAGTCATATTGCAGCACCGGCACGGAACTTGCTCTTGACTGGGTTTCGTATCAATACAGTTATACCGGTACGACGCTGGTAACAACTCCAGTGTGAACAGACGTTGCGATACTGGTCCACAACGACACCGATATAAAACTGTGTGAACAGCACATAATATTTAACCTCTTCAACTCCAGATGCAAAAATGAACGTGCACTCCAGGTACCAGAGTTTGAAATTATAGTAATTGGTATTTTTACCCCTGAAATTGGTATAAAATAATAATATCTGGAAAAAACTAAATACATTTATAACATTTTTATTAACCCTTTAGGCTCCTGTGTACTAGACGGTCATATTCAATAAAACAAAACAGAAATTGTATTTTTGTATGAAAAACAAAAACAAACTATATATAAACTATATATATATATATATATATATAATGTTAATGTACACACAGTAGCAAAATGTATACACAGAAAAATAAAATAAAGTACAGTAAAATAAAAATATAATATGTTCACATTTTTTTATGTAAAGTATGTACAAAATTACGTATACAATATTGTAATGAACCGCTGTGTTGGAAGTGAAACAAGACTCAGGGATTCCAAATGTGCTGCTTTTAATTGCTGCACTAAATAAAATAACAGTGAATCTCTGTTTGGGCCAGGGTTCACCCAAAGTCAATAAATAAAAATAACTCTCTCGCTCTCTCTGCTCTTCCTCTCACTTTCCTCTTCTCTTTCTTTCCTCCAACACTCTCACTCACTCTCGTTCTCTGTTCTTCTGACTCACGCTGGGCTCTTTCACCGCTTCACAGATAGGCACTCTCTTTCAGCCTTTAGCTCTGTCCCTCACAGTCTCACGCCAGTCGGGTCTACATGCGTTCTCCTGCTCGCGGCTCGTGGCTTGGTTCCTGCTGCCCTTAAGCTTGCCTGAGTTCACCCGTACTCAAAAAACCCTCCCTCAACCCAGCTGTCTTATCTAATTTCCATCCAATCGCCAATCTACCTTTTCTCTCCAAAACTCTCGAAAGGGCTGTTGCCAGTCAACTGATGAAACATCTCACATATAACAATCTGCTTGAATCTCTACAGTCTGGCTTCCGGCCGCATCACAGTACTGAAACTGCTCTGCTCCGGATTATGAATGATCTGCTTAATGCTGATGCTGGTGCTCCCTCTGTGCTTGTTCTCCTTGACCTAACAGCCGTTTTTGACACCATAGATCATGGCATTCTTCTTGACCGCCTTCAGAAGTATGCTGGGCACAGCATGGCTAGCACTGCAGAGCACAGCACAACCCAGCACATTACTGTACTGTATTATATGTGAAACCTTTTTGTTTGGGACTGAAAATCCACCGTTTTACCCCTGTACCAGCAATAGTATAGGGGTAAAATGGCGAGTTTTGAGTCCCAAACAAAAAGGTTTCACAAAATAATAACACAGTACATATTATTAATATTCACTTTGTCAACCACACCACTTCACCACCTGACAGGCATGTACACAAAGAGATCGGATTAAAAAAAAAATACATAGAATAAACGGCAAACCTTGGCGTATGCAGGCACGGCATGGTACTGCAAGTGCTCTTTCATTGACTTACATGCGTATGCCCTGGAGCTGAAGTGGTTAAAAAATTATTTTTGTTTTTTGTTTTTGTGTTTCTTATTCCTTGTTACTGTTTGCCACTGGGATTCAGTTCAACAAGTTCTCAAAATTCCATCGTTTTCATCATTAAAGAAGAATTCAAACAGCTAATGGACAGTGTCATGTGGAACTTGTTTCTGTTCTTGTCATGTCACTTCCTCCATCAGAGTGACTGGTAGTTTTAGGCTTTTTCAAAAATGTTCCATTTCTGATGCTGTTTTTCATCAGATTTCCATTGCAGAAACATGCCAAGAAAAATGTTTTTCAAAGAAAATTCTGTAACCCAGTTTCTTTAGCATGTGTAAATTTTACAAAAGAAACATTTACATATCAAATGCCATATTCGCACTGCCTAATAATGAAAGATTATCACATTTTTAAAATTGTATTTGTCAATGAAGTGTATGGCAATCACGTGGTTTCAACATGTGTTGTTGGCACATTTTTAGGTAGTGTAATATGATATTAATAAGATGAAAGCTGAGAAGTTAATCTGGTAGTATAAAAGTGTTAAGCAGAGATTACATACAATAAATAATGTAAACCAGTCATTATTCATTTTATATGTCACATGAATAAAACTTACCATGCCTAAACAAAGAAAAGCCGCTGCTGCTGCTTTGATACTGACAATTTAAAGGAGGAAATGAGAAAAAAGCAGTGGATTATGAGATGTGATTATATTTAGTGTAATATATATCCAGTACTAAACATACATGTATTATAAACATAAGGAAAAAAAAAATCTTATATAAAACAAAATACTAAAGAATCGGCTACAATATTTGCCACATTGACTTAATTATGTACCATATTCATTTATTGTTTTATTTACCAAGGTCAATCACAAATTGTCTCATTTCAATGGCAAGCTGGGAGCGCAACTGCATCATTTCAAATTGACTTGTCCAACAATTCTCAAATGCGTCCATCAGCGGAATTTTGTACGCCCACAGCAGCCCCCCAAGAAACTCTCTTAATCAACCTTTTACTTTGTCAGGTTCGTTTTCTTCTTAAAAATAATCAGCCAGTCTTTTTTTAGTTAAGTTTTAATCAAACCAGTTTTATTTAGGAACAAAGTAAATCCAAAGATAGTACAGGACATAATCGCAACAGTACTGCAAGCAAACTCACAGGTCTCGGCAGATGGTATTCTAGCAACAAAATACCTGTTTTGCCTTACACTGGCAAGTGATGTGTGGGATTAACATAAAAAACAGGATCAACAAAGTGCTGCTTCAGATTTGGAAAGCAAGTCAGAATCAGGGGATGAAATGTAGGTACAGAAAACGGTTTTGTTTTGTTGTGATCATATTTTCTGTTATGAGAAGAGTAATACATGAAAAACAACATTTTTTTTTCCTTTGTACAGCACCACCTTTCCCACATTTCTTTTTTGAAGAGTTTATTTAAGTTACATTTGATTGTTTTCACTTGCGTGTACAGCTAAAAAGAGACGCAAGTAAACCTCAGTAATGCTTTTACTTCATGAAAATGTATCTTTTGCACTTTGTTAATTGTGAAGGAACTACAATGGCAGAGTTTTTTTGCATGTGATTTTAACAGAAAAGATCTTAATGCACTTTAATTTGACAGGGACATTTTTCAAATAAAATGCAGGAAGAAAAATGGTTTGCTGATGAGACTGTTTGCTTCTAGTGCACTATAATACATATTTAGCAGTGGTGGCCAACAATATGAAAATGTTATATCGATATTGTGCATGCATATATATATATATATATATATATATATATATATATATATATATTCATTGCAAAAAACTATGTAAGTGCAGCAGTTAGGGTTGAACTCATCACCATGAAATGTGGCTTTAGGGCTTTTAACCCTAAGGTGCCATTCCCACCCCCATACAAGCAACCAAAGGAACCAGACAAAACAAGCAACCGCAGAGTGCCGTCATTAGGTTAGACATAGAGCATGAAACCCTTTCCAGATGTCTCCAAGAGACATCCATCATCCACCGGTGCTGTAGCAGTGGATATACATATACACTTCAACACATACACAACTACTTAAGTCTGCAAAACTGTATCAACTTTACACAAATATAACTATATCTGCATGCACTTTTCAAAGCATTCAAATAACCATACAAGTTGTCTGATAGGGAGCCTGCAACAGGGCTTAAGGCTCATTCCACCAGATGTACTGTTTCCTCAAGGGCTGCTTCCAGGGACATTCCTATCTGGAAATCTGCTGGATGGCTACCTGGAAGTCAACACACACCTGTACCTCCCATTACCATCGACCTTGAGTTTCCCCAGGATGCTTGTCTTGCAGCCTTGGTTCTGCAGTCTCTTTTTCTTAAATAGGGGGTGTGTGCCTTTACCCCTCCTCCCAGAGAGCTGCTAGGAGTCTGTCATAAGTGTGGATAGTGTACCTTATCCACATCCCTAGAAATGAGGGTTACTCACATGCAACCGTAGTTCTAGGAGTGGTATATGATGCACATCAAACAACCCACAGAGAAAATCCATGGAGAAAAGGTCTTGTTATCTTTTATGATTACATCATCATCCACCTCCAAACCGAAATATTTCCATACTTCACTGCTCACAGACTTTGGGGTTGTTAATTGTCTAGCCATTCTGGAAGTAATTGAATCTTAAGATACTCTGCATATAAATGCTGACTCACGACACCTCTAAAAGTATTAAGTATGGCGTCATGCCAAATTTTGCATTATTTTGAGATTTGTTTTGGTGTTTGTATACTGTTTTGATGTCTAAAAAGTACATCTAGTTAATAATAATACTGAAAGTTCACATTTAAACTACGGCATAAGTAATCACACGGACAAAATTCAATGAAACCCTGACGCATGCGCATATCTCAAAATAATGCAAAATTCGGCATGACGCAGGCAACACTTTACAGATGGATAATAGTGCCAAACTTAATGCAGCATGCAAATCAATCAATGGAATAAAATGGTTAAACAATACTTTAGTGTGTGGTGTTTCATTGCCTACGAGACTGACAATGATTGGTTTGTACATAGTTTATTGTATCTGAATATAAATCTTGATTATACTGTGTTTGTATTTTAGCAGTATTAGCAATAAAAAGTTGTCTCTCCGAGTGTACAATATTTTTTTTTTCAAATCCCACAATATCCCGATATGGAAATTATTGTCGATATCGAACAATATCAAAATATCGATATTGGTGCCCATCACCAATATTTATGTTCTTCTTTATTTGACAAAGTGTAGTGTTTCACTCGGTTTAGAAATTGCAGGTAGATAACATTGTAAAAAGGTGGCTCTGGTAAGAGATCATTAAAACCAGATACTAAATACTCCAGGCAGTTATCACAAGATAACCATATTTTTTATCCATACACCTATACTTATTATCATTACAACATGTATTTATTTAATGTTGCCATTATTTGGTTGCATCAAACAGGATTAATTACCTGGGATGAGATGATTCCGAGATTGTCCAACCGTGACAGTTTTTTTTTTTATTTTTTGCTACTGAAACATAACATAAGAAAGGTTACAAACAAGACGAGGCCATGTGGCCCATTTTTCTCGTTTGGTTGTTAGTAGCTTATTGATCCCAGAATCTCATCAAGCAGCTTCTTGAAGGATCAGGTGTCAGCTTCAAAACATTACTGGGGAGTTGGTTCTAGACTCTCACAATTCTTGATGTAAAAAAGCGCCTCCTATTTTCTGCAATAAGCTTCTGAAGTTCATTTAAGTGAATTTCTGTTTTACAAATAGGTTGGAAGGGGACAGCATGCAGTAAACCCGTGGGCAAGCTCTCTGTCCCCTTGAGTTAATATTAACATTTATTTTAAAGCTGTCCTAATCTGTTACAATAATTAGTCATGCAATTTCAACTGAAATTTTAAAAGCTTTCTACTGAAGGCTAATCTCCTAACTTGTCATAACCAATTAAACTCTACTCAAGGTTATGCTGATGCATTTACCCCAAAATAGAGTATGATATATATTTATTTAAAACACACAATCCAATGGTACAGTTCCCTATGCTATCCAAGTGTTTAACCCTGTACACATTGTACCATTTTGAGGTCCAACTGACCCCCCCCCCCCAATCCAAAACCATTACCAGTGCTGCATCATTAAATTCACCATGTTTAAGTGTAATATTGTAAGTGTTTATTCCTGTTTTACTGTATAGTGGTGATGCTAAGCACATACACTGTGAACTAATGCAAATGGCCCCGGTGTCAAGAACATGAACACTTAATTTATTCCTGCACTAAAACAGCTGCAAAAATACTAACTGAAAGAATTTTCATTAAGAGACTGTAAAGGACTACTATATGATTTGCTAAAATGAACACAGCATTTGTTAAAGGTATGTCAATAATTCTAGTCAATTCTAATTTCTAGTCAGTTTTTAAGTAGGCTAAGATTACATGTAGATGTGTGAAGATTACATGTAGATCTGCGACATACATACAGCATTTAAGTAACAATTATTTCCATTTCATTCTTGAAAGTAAAAAGGGGTATTTTGTGAATGTGCATCACTGCATTATTTACCATTTGTTCTACATTTACATAAAATATGTTATAAACTGATGGTTCTGTGTTTTCTTATTGTCTAAAAGAAACGGTAAATACTTAGGACTGTAGCAGAATGCATTTGTTACAGTAATACATTTATAAGAATAATTACGATCACAGATCACCAACCCACTTAAGTGTGTATTCTGTTTATGTTAAATAAACATGAAAAATAGGTTATACACTTTAACTGGTTAAGTAGCACGTCGAAAATCATTGCGAACATCTACCCTGTTGCGAGCACTGAAAGCAGTTTCAGAGAAATATGTGGTTGCAAAGTGGAGTATAATCTGGTGGTTGCATGTAAAGTTAATGATGGTGCAAAACTTCCTCCTTTGGCAAGCCACAATTTTTGCTTCCCCATGTTCCTGAAAGTAATGTTTTCAAAGTGATTTTTTGGAGGTCTGTCAGATCATCTTCACAATTAAGCTATTCTACTTCCTTTGGTTTTTTAAGAAAGTGGTCTAAAACCCGTACATCTTTGGAAAGATCTTCCACATTAGATTTTGATGTGAGCACTTCTTTAAGTGTCGTCATGTGTTGACCCCCCCCCCCCCCAAAAGAAAGAGTAAAAATGCCTGCTAGGTGTGCAGCTTTAATCAGCAATGTATCTGTTAGTTTGGTGACCAAAGCAGAATTTTGTATTTCTAAAAAATAATAAAAAAAAAACTTTAATCTTGTCTTTTTATTATTATTATGTATTTCTTAGCAGATGCCCTTACCCAGGGTGACTTACAATTGTTACAAGATATCACATTATTTTTACATACCATTACCCATTTATACAGTAGGGTTTTTACTGGAGCAATCTAGGTAAAGTACCTTGCTCAAGGGTACAGCAGCAGTGTCCCCCCACCTGGGATTGAACCCATGACCCTCCAGTCAAGAGTCCAGAGACCTAACCACTACTCCACACTGCAGTCCCTGTATACTTCAAGCATAAAAATGCTACACAGTCTCTGTAACTTCCTGCTTTATAAGCACACGCCTTCCCTGGCACGTCCACCACAAAAGATAGTTAAATCCTTCTAATAGTAAGTTTGCTTTAAATCCTGTTTGCACAATTCTAATAAAGCATTTACTTCCCACCATGTAGCAGTAGCTCACTCTGCTTGATTAGTCTTTTTCTTTCTTTCTCTGTGTCTCAAAGTGCCTTACTTCCCTGCGCCTTGCTTCCCTGCGCCTTGCTCCAGTCTCCTGCCATGCTTTAGCCTTTCTTTCCTCTCCCCAGCCTTGCCTGCTCTAATGTAGAATGTCTGTTTTTATAGGGCAGGTAATTAACCAAAATGAGTCTAGATGGACAGCAGCTGTAATGCATTAGTGACTCATTTTTCCTATTAAGTCCCCAGTGCAAAAACTCTAATCGAAAATAATATTAACTCTCTTCGGCAACGGTGGGTAAATTAACTAAACAACAAAGAAAAAAAATATAAAAAAGACAATTACATACGTAACAAAAACAAGTGCAAATTATTTTCATAATTAGTGAATCTTAACCAATATGTGAAAACAAACATAATACATGCAACCACCATTTTCTAATTTTAATCACTTGTGACATTTGCACCAAGGTTTTCACCAGCATGCTGTGCATTGTAAAGTAATAGTCCACTTCTAAAAAAGTTGTATGTTCTTATGAGAATGTTTACCATTTAATAGCTCCAAATACCAAATTTTACATTCTACATTGAACATTGTTGTTTAGGTACAACACATGCCACTAGTATTAACAGACATAAGGCAATTGATTAGGTTACTTTCCCCTGGGAGATAGCCACAGACGCTACACTGATGGTCCAGATGATTGGGAGGTATTAGCAGCTACTCTCTGTGTATGCCTCTATGCCTGGTATTTATACACTAGTCATCTCAGCACCTACGTGACTATGGTTTGTTTATGTTATCTTACTAGTTATAGTTGTCAGCAGTAAAATGAGTTATTCAGCTGTCACACCACTCAGGTGCAACCAACCACAAACTACTCTCTTCTACAAGGTTACTGTGGTTAATTGTTTAACATAGTTGTCCTTTCTAGCAAATGCCTTATCACTCAATATTCTAGACCTAAGGCCAAGTAGGTCATTGCCTTAGGAACTCTACTTATGACAAAGTCATTTTAGCAAACTGGTTTTCTGCCTTTCACTCTAATCATTAACATTTCCATACAGGTGCAACCAGAAAACAAAAAACAGATACCAGCAATGATAACAACCAGGCAAACATACTGTACACAGCGGTGTCACATTACCAAATACAATAAAATAAAAAGAAAACACTGACAAAACACAGCTATAAAATAAAATGTGCCATGAACATGGTAGTGCGCTGCTACTACGACTATACAGGAGGTCCTGCAAACACATACTTTCCAGGGACTGAAAAACTGAAACTAATCCCTATCCTATTCCTATACAACAACAAATCAATCTCTGATCCAGGTTTCTGATTCTCACAAGATTTAAAACAAAGCCCTTTAGCTGCTCACCACAGTGTTGTCATTTTCCTTTCATAGACCTACACACTGGTTTGCCCTGGCTCAAAACAGAGGTGCATTTTGGGAGCTCCCTTTTATAATGACCTTTAAACTTCTAATGCAAAATGTCAGACCTTGTAAAAGTTTACCATAGTGATACATATGCATTGTGTAAATAGACAGATTGCAAACTTTAAATGACAGAACATATTTAAGTTGGTGTTAAAAGGGAATACAATGGACATTATCCATACAACAGCACACATCTATCTGCAGCACTCTAAGATTAATGATTGTTTTCAACAAAACCAATTAAGTAGATAACTATATCAATGCACAACACTGTTTTATAGCAAAAAAAATCAAAACCGTTATCTGTCAGAAAGTCAGTTTGCAAACTTTTTGAAACCCTGTTTAAATAAATAAAAAAAAAACAGATAGTATTTGAAATTGTTCATGGCTAATGAGACAATTTAACTGAAATGCTTTTTAATGTTCACTGTAAAATGTACCTTAGCCTACATTTAGTAATAATAATAATATTAATAATAATAATAATAATAATAATAATAATAATAATAATAATACTGTGAACTCTGCTTAATATTGCACACTGCACATTGAAATGTCCCAGCCAGAATGTCACACATTGTCGGAAACAAAAAGATGTTAACATAACCACAATTGCTAAAATGACATATGAAAGTAGATAGTAGTAAATTGAAATACATTTAATTTTACTGTAACTTTACATTTACAAAAACAGAGCATAGTTTGTTTACTTTAACCACATTAAAAGTTACAGTCAAGCTTTTTTTTTTAACTATGGATGCCAAAAATGCTTAATTTTACATATTATCATTTAACTCCTTATAATGTTCTCTGAGTATTGTAGATCTTTCTGGCTAGTCCTTTTGAAGTGATATTAAGCGGGCTTGACTGTTTTAATATTGATAATAAGAATATTGATAATAACAATCACATTGTTTTGGGTTTTTTTTTTAAATAAGACTTACAAATACAGTTTTAGCAAACAGTCCCAGTATCTTTGATTCCAATGCAATAAAAGTACCAATATTTATTTGTTTATAAACCAATCTGAACAATAAAACATTAAGCCACAGAATACTAAACATATCTTGTTTGCAACGAAAAGTTTGAAATATTAGGTTATTTGTATGTTTTTGATTAAGTTCAGGATTTGGAACATTTAAGGTTGAACATTGTGTGCATTGGTCCTCGTCTACTGTACTGTATTTTGTTGGCTTTAGTTTAATTTCCTGTTTTATCAAATTATAATGTGTAGGGTTTCGTTTTAGAAGATGGCATTTTATAGTGATCTGATCTTTAGTGTGCCACATATCACACCTGCTGGAACAACATTATATTTCAGTAGTAGTCTGTGGCAAACCAGTTTCTAGTCAAATAATGCCCTATAGCATGCAAACTATATCAATATTCAATGACAAAACCTTTGTTAAAGTAACGTGAAGGTTTGGTTGCAAAAGTCCAAAAGGTTAGGAAATTGCAAGTTAAGGTAGCCACTCAACCTTAACTCTGCACCCTTATGTGGAAGGATGCTGTAGATGAGGCGTAAGAGAGGAAGAAACTGCGGTATGCTCAAGTAGCTGCTGAAGCGGAACAGCGAGGATGGAGAGTCCAGGTTTACCCAGTGGAGGTGGGTTGTCGAGGATTTGTGGCACACTCTAAAACCCGGTTTCTCAGAGATGTCGGATTCAGTGGCCAAGAGTTGCATCACACAGTGAAGAACTTATCTGAAGCAGCAGAGAGGAGCAGCGACTGGCTGTGGTTGAAACGGAAAGATTCTGACTGGGGATCTCAAGCACAATAGAAAGAAAGAAACGCTGATGTACGGGTAAGTAAGCTGGGCTGAGTTAAGTGGGGGACGGAGGGGGGGGGATGCTAGTATGCCAGAATCACCGTCGAGCCCTCTTGAGGTGTTGTGGGCTAGTCGACACCGAGAATGGAAGGTGCCCACTTGAAGACCCCAGAGATGCACCCTACTTCGCTCAATCCAGACGGTCGTCATGCTGATGCGCTGGGTAGACCGCACTGTGGTTGATCCCCTGAGCCAGCATCGTAGCCGTTGTGTGTGCTGATGCACTAGGGAGACAAATGAGCTGATCCCTGGAGCCAGCATTACACTTCAGCCATCAACACCAGACAGAAGGATATCTACATCATCATATGGAAGGAAATGCAAATGGATAGAGACACAGATGGATCACATTAGTTTACTGTAAAGCTACGTCTTAGTTGGTGCTTATATTGGCGAGAGCCGAGTTCAAATCAGCACGAAGTTTTAACAACTTTTCTCATGTAATGGAAATCATGTATGTTTCCTGTCACACTTGACATCACATATGACATCATTTGGCACATGACAAATTCTCCCTGAAAACTGGCCATAGTGATGAGTATTAGATTTTTGGAAAGGAGTACGTGAAAACAAATGGTACATTACAATCCACCTCTTGTCTATGCACTTCATTGAGTACCGTTACATTTTCACAATGGTGAACTGCAGCAATCTGCAATTGTACCTAAACATTTTAATGTCATAGTTGGCTTCCAGCATAACAGTATGTTAGCAAGCATTCACAGTCAACTGTAAAGTTTGAAAGAAGAATGGTTAATCACAGTGCTAAGATACATGCTGCAGAAAATGTGGTCACTCCTTTTGCCACGTGAAACGGTGCAGTTAATACAAGAAAGCCAATGTTGCTGATTCCAGATACAGAAAATATTGTTTGAATGAATATTGCTGATAGCGTTTGGAGAAATATGACTTGTTTGACATTAGTTCCAGTAATACATGGAAGGTTCCTAATTAATTCTGTAGCACTACTGTATTCTGAGTTTATTGGTTTTACTTAGAACATTGGTGAAATAATTAGCTTGACAGCAAACATTGTGGGAATGCTAATGCAGTTACTGAACATGTTACAAATCACAAGGACTAGGATCTCCATATGGCCAGTCTATGGGGGGAATTTGTCATGTGCTTAGTGATGTCATTGCCAATGTCATTGATGATGTCATATGTGATGTCAAGTGTGACGGGAAACATACACATAAGGGTGCAGTTAAGGTTGCGTGGCTACCTTAACTTGCAATTTCCTAGCCTTTTGGACCTTTGCAACCAAACCTTAACGTTACTTTAACAAAGTTTTTGCCATTGAATTTCCATTGTTTTGCAGCAGGCATATGGAAAATCAAACAACCACATCTGCCACATAATGTACTCATGAAAACACAACTTGAGACACTAAATAGCACAGAAGAAAGAGACACACACCAAGTATGTAAAGTTATTTTTAAAAGCCAGATTTATTGAAGCCAAATCAGATGTGAAATATTTAATCCCTGCCCCTGAGGCTGGAGAGGTGGGGACAGCAACAGCTGCCCCTGAGGCTGAACAGGAGGGGGGAGCAATGGCTGTCCCTGGGACTGGAGAGGTAGAAACAGCAATGATTGTACCTGGGACTGGAGAGGTAGGAACAGCAATGATTGTACCTGAGGCTGGAGAGGTGGGGACAGCTTTGAACAGTAGTGCTGAGGGCAGTTATTCTTCATGTTGTGTGGCTCTGCCCACTCCCTCTAGAAAGATCATGTAAGAATCTTACAGGTTTTTAGGCAGTCTAATGCGTTGTGTGCATTGTGTATCATTACATTGAAACCATTGCTCATCTTTTCGCACACAGGTAACATAGTGACCATGGCTGATGGTTTTCCGTTCTGGAACACAATTGCCAGAGTTTAAAATTTTTTCCTATCAATTACAACTCTGTCATGCTTGAAATTGGCTAGTGCTGTATTAATTGCAATATCACATCATTTTAATAAACTAATAAACAATATGAGGGATAATTAATTCCGTGTTTGAATTTTAAAATGGCGCTTTATAAATCTGGTGATACGAAGCAGTATGTTTATTTTCTAACTCCGCACAAGTGACATTCCAAATAAGTAATTTTTGGTAGGAATAACCATATCAGATGCATTCATGTCTTACAAAATCATTTTCATTTTGGAATATTCTTTTAAAAACTGTAAACAGGAGCATGTTATCATTTATGTCTTATTGTCAACCAACATTTTGTTATTGTTAAACTTCGCTAAATGTGAACATCAGTATGTACCTCTGAAAGAAATCTGTACTGTAACCGTGTCGTTGCTTGCAATTGCTGTACAGCTACATGCAAGAGGTTGCGTCCCCACCAGTTTAATTTAATCTTAATTGTATAATAAGTAACACTACACACAGGGTTACTTTTATTTTTCATGTTTTATTATTTAAAAGCACAGAGAAATTAATAGTTTTAATACCGACAGCAACAGAGATTTGTTTGTGGAATGGAACGGTATCATTGAACTCCCGACTGTACTATAACAACAAAAGTGAGAGGGAGAAAATGAAAATCATATTTCCTAAATTTAAAAATTATTATTAGTTTCCCCACTGTTGAAGGCACACACACAATACACATTACAACTAATTACCAATTTTAATCCAGACAGAAACACAGATGTGACCCATGTGTGCTGAACTATATATTCCATGTCTCCCTATTCAGTGCAATGGAATGGTCACAAGTCAATCTGCCTAGCAATGACGGCAGACAACAGTGATGTCAGACCGTTATCTTTGGGGTTCAATTTCTGTAAAACTAGGAGAGAGGATACTCAGTGACGTTGGCGGAAGACGTCAGTGTAGATAAAAAAAACAGGCAAGCACGACTGAGTGAGATAGCCTGCCTTAAAAGAAACTAAAAAGTAAAAGAAATAATTACGTACCCGAGGGGACATGTGTAGTGGTACGGGGAACTCTGGCCACCCCAGTGTATAGGAATTAACTGAGCGTAGGTCGGAGGCCCGTATTATTATTATCATTATTATTTGTTTATTTAGCAGACACCTTTATCCAAGGCGATTTACAGACTAGGATGTGTGAACTATGGATCAGCTGCAGAGTCATTTACAACTACGTCTCACCCAAAAGACAGAGCACAAGGAGGTTAAGTGACTTGCTCAGGGTCACACAATGAGTCAGTGGATGAGGTGGGATTTGAACCGGGGACCTCTTGGTTACAAGCCCTTTTCTTTAACCACTGGACCACACAGCCTCCTGTACTGACCGGCTTAGCGGCAGTGGGGGCACTGCGTAAGCAGCACTTTTTGTTTTGTAGTTTTATTACTGTGTTTTATTTTCCCTTTTTCTTTCATCCAACCACACATAAAAAATGTCATGCATATTGGTGGGGTTTTACCCCTCTTTTGAGCTGGTTGTAAAATCGACTTTAAACAGTACCTTCGTTCAAACCTTAACTATGTCTGTACAACCGCACAGACATAATTATGCTTTATACATTTTACCATTCATGATCCGTCAATTATATATTAAGTGCAAACGTAATCATAGACAACATAAAGCAAGGAAACTGTCAATTATACCAAAATGGAAAGTGCTGGGGCCTTTTTTCTTTCTTCTTTCTTTTTTTCAGTAAGATTCTGTTATCTGCAAAAGAAGTGTCAGTCTGTTTAGGGCATCTTTAGAAAGGGTCCTGATAATGTAATAGGTGGCCCATTTTCTGCAAGGAGCACTTCCTTTTCCAAGGTGTCATGAGCAAGGGGCCTTTGCTCAGCATCTTGTATCTTCACTACCTTACAGACGTTCTCAACCGTATTATTGTAGCTCCGGGTTAAGTAGTGAGTGATCACATAACATATCTTTCTGCCTTTGCAGGGTGTATCTAATGCCAGCCACTTTGCTCTCTAGACCTCAAACTGACTGTCACTCTTCTTCATGTTGATCTACACTACTTGCTGTGCCTGATTCGTCTTTTGATTGTTTTCTCAGAAGAAGCATATACACTTGCAGCAGAAATGGATGTCCTAGCAGTATCCTCACATTGTGTAGCTTTTGGAGAGCTAAATGATATAGCCCTTTGTCCATGCTCTTGAACAGCTTTTATTTTTCCTTTATTGGATACAAAAAAATAATAATAATCATAATAAATTGAACATACACACATGAGATTCTCTGTATTGTACTCAAATGCCAAGTTTGTTCTTACCATCAGCTCTATTATTCAACACTTTATTTAACTTGAAGAAAACATGTTCATTATTTAAAGCAATTAAAAATGTTAAAATAGCATGTTAATTTTTTTCCCCCGCAAGTGACTTTTGATTCTTGCCACAGGGTTTTTGTCTCAGCCGCTACCGTCAGATTACTGGATAAAGTTCAGTGAAGATGTTTTCTTTTAATTAATAAAATGAAATCTTTATTCTTTTATCACAAACTTCCCTTCAGGCAGTCATCAGATAAAAACAGTAAAAGTTCCTTCACATCCTTTGTTATTTTTTCCTAATTCGCACCTACAATACTTTTTGGCTTGATGTCGCTCCACCATACACCCCAGATAACTTGGGAGCTTCTCTTTTAAACTCCATACCCCTCCCTTAATTAACAGGTAATCACTCTATCAAAGGTGCTAATTTAATTATTGACTACACACACAACAAACAAATCATAAAACATACAATTCAACAAATACATTTATATATCGGTATTAGAAATGGCCATCTCTAAATTACAAGGTCTCCAGTTCACTGCGTTAACTTTAGATACAGCGACAACTGTCGTTGTTCTTAAACAGTAATCCTGGGTTTACCAACAAATAAATAAATATAGTACCAAAATAAGAACCAAACATTTAACATAAATTTGTGCGCAAAAAATAACTAACTGAAAAACTTTAGTTTAAGTTAAAGATTTGAAATCAGAATTGGCTATTTCAACTGGAATAATCGAGGCAGAAGGCCACCAGACCACAAATGGAATTCTGAGCAAACCACATTACTCATGGAATATTGATGAATATGTTTGTATTCATTAGCAACTAAAACGAGTGCTGCATAAAATCAAAAAATATATATTTTGTAACACAGCCATTTTCTAATAAAAGAAGAACCCTCATAAGAGGCCCTTCTCGTTATGTTAAACGTTTTAATGGTATGAGGCGGGCCTTACCGGACGATAAAGCCTTCTTCTTTGGGTACTATTGCTTAAATGCTTTCAAAAATCTTTTTTAGATGGATGGCCCCAGGGGGAAAGATCAGGGCCGGATTAACCTATATGCAAATGATGCTATAGCATAGGGCCCCCAGCAGAATTGGGGCCCCCGCAAGGTCGCCTTTTGTTTGGGACATTTTATAAAAACTGCATGCAGGCAGACGGGCCCACACACACAAGAAGAGAGGCGCACAGAAGCTTGCTTTTTTATGAAGGCTAGGTATTTCTTTCTCGATTACAGCATAGCTGGTCTCTGAGTATCTCATGCAATCAGCTTCCTGCTAGTAATCTACAATACCAAATGCCCCACACCCTCTACCTCCTGGGAGAGATCCGTCCCTAGTCCTACTAAGTCAGAGGCATCAGTCTGCAGGATTAAATGTATGAATCGGGATCAATTTACGTATTGATTTATTTCAGTTTTAGGGCCATTTTAAAAACCTGTCCTGTCTCAAATGTGCACAGTATGTCTCTTTACATTTTAAAAATTTTCTTTTTTCATTTGGTGGTTGGAATTTTAGAAAAAAAAGGCGGGTAAAGGTAAACACGTCCAGTGCGGGAGGATGAAGGAAATTCAAATGTGGATGTGTGAAGCCGACAAGAACGGTTTAAAATAACAAAAAGGAGTGAAGGACAGAAAAGCTACCCTCCCCCCCCCTCTTTTTGTTTTGTTAAACTACATGGTTTTGTTCTATTGAGTGCAGTGCAACTACTGGTCCGTAGAAGGTATCTACAAACAGGTTTTGGTAAACTAACAAAACCACTGACCCATTAACCTCAGTGAATGTTTTATCGTGAACTTGCTAATGCTCTTGCACTTTTACTGCCTGGGACTTTTGTTATGTCTGTGATCCATATTGCATCATTTTGTGTTCTATGTTCCCATGGATGTTTGAATGGTAATTAAAATGATCATTAACAACAGTAAGATCTAATTATTATCACTCGCATGTGATTTCTGTCGTATGGTACAAGGCAATAAAGGCATACACAGTTTAACAAGCCTCATGCCCAGCTATGATCAGCAAACAAAAAAGCCTACATAAAGCGCTCAGATAAGTTCTCTAATTCAATTCAAAGACGCTGTCTCATTATTATTGATTGGTATTGCAAACATGCGGAAATTGAAAACGAAGTCAGGAAATCTCATCTTGCATTAGAACAGGTTTTTAACAGGTTCCTAAGAAGTCGTGTAGAGTGTCTCACATATTTCAAACTGTGCATATGATCAGTATCAAATTAGCTTTATACTGGGCTTGTTTGTATCCGACTATCTCATAGGGAGCAAAGCAACCCACAGACACACATTGGGGCATAACTGTAGAACTGTATAAGAACAATATAGGCTATGTAATAACCGCAGACAGACGGACACACGGATGACGTTTCTCACATTTTTATATGGCAGCTCCACAATCGGGAGAATATATATTTTTCCCTCCATGATGAATTATAAAGTGCAACGCCAATCACATTGAATGTAAAGTTGTTTTTTTTTTGTTTTTTTTTAAATGCAGTTCTGAAGTCTGCAAACCATAAAAGTGCCTAATGTTGGTTTAAAACTGGAAAAATTAATGGTTACCGTGCACAGGCATGATGGGAAATACTGTAGACCCTACAGTGACTGCATCTGTATTTGTCACCTTCTTTGTTTGAATTTTTTGTGCAAACTCCATGGCCGAACATGTATTTAACAAAAATCAAACCGTGCTCAGTTCTTCTCAGTGCTGTGAAAGAGCATGCTGGAAATGTCCGCTCCGCTCCAGCAACTACCCCACTCCGCCCCCCCGCTCCATGTACAATTGGCTCACTCTGTTCCACTCACACTCTCTGTCCCCATCGCAGGGCCAGATTAACCAATATGCCAATATACCAATATGCTACAGTGACAACACTTAGGCCTAACAACAGGCATGTACAGAGAGCAGAGTGCAGAGTTATAATTTACTGAGCTAAAAATGATATGGGAAGACAGAACTTTTTTTCACTATGGGACTATAATAAAAGTTTTTGTCAAAATCTTTGTTTATGGAGCAGTTACCAAGGGGATTAGCCACAGCTGATAGTACTTCCATTTCAGTTTAGCAATCAGTGTCCCAGCTGTGGCAATGGTATAAAAAGCCAGAAGGTGCAGAGCCATCTCTCATTTGTTTGTTTTGTTTGGGGAAAACAGGTGCTGTCTGCTTTGCTGTTTTACCTACTGCTCAAAATGCATGTACTTAAGGAGTAGAAAGTATTCCATGGATAGTGTCAAAAGCATGTATTTATAACCTGCTTCCTTCAGCTGCACCAGTCATAGCCTAGAGCAGGGGTGCCCAATCCTGGTCCTGGAGGGCCATTGCCCTCCTGGTTTTTGTTCAAACTGTACACTAAATTGATTAATTGGACAAATTAAGCTTCCAGTAAGGGCTTGATTAGTCCAATTAAGTAATTTAGGGCACAGTTGCAACAAAAGCCAGGAGGGACATCGGCCCTCCAGGACCAGGATTGGGCACCTCTGGCCTAGAGGGAGGTATTGCCCTTGGTACACCACTAGGGGCAAACTTCTGCATTCATTATAGTGGTGTGATAGTAAGGGTTGAGTAGGCAGTTTATGTTAAACCCTAATTTCTGTACTTTAACCACCCAGCTGCTTATCCCACGTTTTCCATGTGGAGAGCATGCAAGTCCAGATTTGTCACTCCTGTGAAAGTAGCGTGCAGACGCTTATATGTGTGTCGCAAAGTTTAACACGTCTTTTTAATGTGCTTTAATAATAAAATAAGAAAACTGTCTTGTAAAAGTGTATGCAGTTTTGTTTTTTACTGGCAGATGGCAGCAGTCCCTGAAAAATATGCATGACAGACCGGGTCTTCTGTATATACACAGCTGCGAGTGAAAAATGGATGCCTGTGTATCTACAGAGAATAAGACGAGGAGATTTCTTTCTTTATTTGTTGGTGTTACAGGTTGTAAGGAA
The DNA here is from genome assembly GCF_902713425.1 of Acipenser ruthenus. Taxonomy (NCBI): domain Eukaryota; kingdom Metazoa; phylum Chordata; class Actinopteri; order Acipenseriformes; family Acipenseridae; genus Acipenser; species Acipenser ruthenus. Next base: position 91,052,372 of record NC_081189.1, on the reverse strand, counting down.
GCCTTGTCAGGTTTGGTACTGGTCAAAATGACCTATTTATTTATTGTACCTACACTTCACAGATAATTCATATAACAGCACTATACATCTGTGCCTTAAACTGGCGAAGATACTGTATATGACGTGATTGATAATTTGCAAAGTTTTCTAATGTTTATGTGCTAGATAAAGATGTTAGCATTGATGAGGGTTTGAAGTGTGTCTCCTTTGAAATCTATCGCACAAAAGACTATTTCTAAAAAGTGATATGACTGCACAAGTGTTATAATGTTATTATAATGCTGCCATTGTAAAAAAAAAAATATTATTTATACTTATATAATGCTGCCACTGGAAAAAAAATGATGTTATGTTGTGATCCATATTAAAATGTTACAATTGTAAACACATTGTTGTTATTTTGTTATTTAAGTTCTATTGAAATACTGTATTTCCGTTTATCATAATCACAATAAGTGTGTATTTAAAAAATATACCAAAAATTGTTTTGAAAATGGTCCAAATTGCTTATTTGAGGGCTAAGAATGAAAAATCTGCACATGGAAATTGCTTAAATAAATGGGCAGCTGGGTGGTTAATAACTTTGACCTTGTTCAATGGATTTGCACAAAAATTTGGATGTGTGGTCCCTTTGGTTAGATCTCTTGATATGTTTTTTTGTCAGTCTCCAGCTCCAAAATTGTAAAAAAAAATTGACAATTTTAAGGTACAAGAGGACTGGCCCAGAATAGTGCCTTTTTCTGGTTTGGTGAACAAAATATTAATCTGTTCCTGAGTTCTAAGGATTTGAAATTTTGGTTCTGAGCATGCTCACATGCTTAGTACAGCTCTTACAGTAAGTTTGATCTTGAAAAAGGAATTGGCCTCACGACAAAATATCCTTTTTCACAAGGTCCTAATCTTGTTTCGTCAGAAAAAAAATCTTTGTTTGTGAGGCGGACATTTAAAAAAGAAAACAAAAAGAAAACTGAAACTGCTTGAAAATCATGTATCTTTAGTAACCATGACATGTCTGTATATAATTGGGACTCCATAAGACTCCATAACATTGTCTTTTAATTTTGTGACTGGGGAAAAAAGCAGCTGTTCTGGCGAAAATAGAAGTAGTTTAGCGAAAAAATAAAATAAAATTTTATAACGTAATTTCTTTTGTTGTGAGGGGATCTTCTTTCGTGAGGTTCTTTCGTTCTTGCAAAAAAAGAATGTGGACAGCCACCGCCGAGTCCTCTGGAGAGGTTTTTCCGAGACAGACAGCACTTCCCAGGGCAGCAGTGTGAAGTACCTCCCTTACATTTTAATTGCTGATATCTCTGTTTGAGTTAGAAAAACAAGAGATTTTGTACCTCTGCTCTCCCTCTACTGGAATATGGAACTGGTTTGTTTGGTTTTTCCAGTGAAAACCAAAAGAACCACCATTAACCGCCGCCAGGTCCTTGGCTAATAATAAGGGGCAGGCATCAAGGTGGAGTCTGTAGTGTAGTGGTTAGCATGTTCGTCTAGCACGCCAAGGATCAGTGGTTCGAAAACCGGTGAAAACTATTTTTTTTTTTTTTTTTTTAATATTCATTATACTTTTATACTAACATCATTTATTTGTTTTTGTTCATGAGTGCGAACATCCAAAATGCTAACAGTGTATTATATTTTATATATTATATATTTTAATGGATATAGTAAAATTAAACGTCCTCGCTTGAAAACTATCAACTATTACGTTTTTACACACACACACACACATATATATATATATATATATATATATATATATATATATATATATATATATATATATATATATATATATATATATATATATATATATATCATGCACTCCACGTGGAAAAGCTTTTCTTTAGGTTGTGCTGGTAAATCCTAGCACCGACACTGGGTGGTGGGTGGGGCTAAGATTGCTAAACACTGTGCGAATAGGTGAAGAAATGCTAATCATGTGTATTATATATAAACCTGTGTCAGTGTTTAACATATATATGCCTGTGATGTGTTTAACCCTTTGCGGTCCATTTATTCAGCGCGTCTCAGGCGCATCAGGTCCAATTTATTTTCACACGTGCAGTTTATTTTACACGCGCTGTTTGAAAGTATTTTTTTTCACAGTAAAACAGTTTAAAAGGCACTGCATATCATCAGGACACTCAGTACTGCATCTCCAGCCCTGCCCCACCCCTTGTTCGCTGTATTTTTTTACATACCTCTTCATAGTCGTGCATACTGATAAATCATCTCCTGATCACTCGTTTTGTCACCAAACTCCTCAATAATGCGATCCAAGTCATTATTTTATTACTATAACATCTCAAAAAGCTCTGCAAATGTCCGTGATATTCTTTGAGCGCTGGATGCGGAAGCAGTTATATTGTTTGTTTATGTTCGTGTTATCTCTGTGGTGCCGGGGCTATGTGTATTGCTCAGATCCGCCCCCTTTTTTTTTCGTATCCTATCGGTCTCACTCAGCCATTGAATGGTTTTCTCGGCTTTTTCTGGAGAAAAAACAACTAGAGACCTGTGCTTTACGGCTTCAAAAGTATGTACAAATTCCAAAAACACAGGAAGAGGCTGAAGAAGTTGTAAATGGCTATTTAACTGCATGGGGTTTTCATTGGCACTCTTGATGGCACATACATTTGTATCGACTGCCCAGACCGACAGGCAACATCATATTATAACAGGAAAGGATCTTATTCTAGAATAATGCAAGGTATGGTGGACCATAAGGGGACTTTCCGTGACATTTATGTAGGGTGGCCAGGGAGCATTCATAACACAAGAGTTTTCATAAACTCCAGCCTCTACAAGAAAGGTCAAGCAGGCACCCTCTTTCCAAATGTATCACCAGTCTCTATTAATGGTGTTGCTATCCCCTTGCTGGTTCTCACTTACACTGCCTACCCCCTTCTCCCTTGGACACAAAATCGTATGCTGACAATGGCAAGCTTAATGATGGTGAAAAGCAATTCAGCTACAAGCTTAGTTGCTTAGTTACTGAATGTGGTCAGGGACTGGGCAGTCCTGACATCTGTAGGAATATGATAGTGATATGTGACTGGGGCACAGTGATATGTGACTGGGGCACAGTACAGCTACCATGCGGTTGGTGGAACACACCGCAGAGGTAGTATGAGGGAGACTGCAGTGCAGGCTCCACACACGTGGTCTAGCCAAGGCAAGACCGGGGCTGCAGATACGCGCGCGTCCTTCACAAAATATATATACAATATATACAATTTTATTTACAAAAAAACCCAAAACACAACACTAATAATTATAAAATAATTATTAACACAGGAACGACGGAGACCACGAAAGTAAACAAAACGCGATGCCGAAGCAAAGTGTGAAGGAAATATATAAGTGTAAAACAATTTATATAATCCTTAATAACAAAAATAATAATCACTCCGAAGAGTATAACTGAAATAAACTCAGAGAAGGGGCAATAACCAGCTTCTCAAGCCTAAGCTTAGCGAGTACAATCAGTTACCAGCTCTATTACCTACTGCTACCAATGCTGAAGACAAAAGAGGAAGAGAGTCTCTGCGCGCTGCGTATAGTAAGCTCCCAGGGGGGCGGGCTTACGTGGCAGCTCGCGCAGAGGCCTATCGGCAGCTTTGCTATAAAGCTCAGCCAATCCCTACTGCCTGACGGCAATATCCCATACCTTGATGGTTATTTTCGACTTGAAAGGGAACCAGGCTTTCATCAAAGGAGCAACATGAGGATTCTAAAAACATAATGAGAAAAACAAAAAAGATATCGCAGATAGAAAATCTACTTTTAAAAATCAGTAGGACACTATTTGAAATTCACATTATTGTTGGTTTGTGCAAACTTACCCTCACCTCATCAGATACCATCATATCACCTGAAGTCATGATGGTAGACGACTCCAAACGTGCTACTGGTTGGTTGGGAGGCTTATCTCCCAGTATTGCATCAATTTCCGTGAAATATTGTAATGATTTTCTGGATCTTCCACAATGGTTGTTGTTATCGAGTACATGCTTGTACTCGGCCTTAAGCGATTTCAGCTTCTTTCTTTGTTCTGCATTGTTTCACATTGCAAGTTAACCCCTCTTCACAAATCCACTTTGCAACGTGTTCAAGCACAGCATAATTTAATTTGCTGCCATCCAGTTTAGCCTGGACACCTTCCTCAGACCAAACATTTGTACATTTTTTGGTCTCTTCTTCAGACCAAGTGAGTCCACGGTTGGTAGCCATGTTTATCACATGGAAATGTCTGATAAATGTAACATCTGGTATTTTTGAAAATTTTAGTATTTGTGATATACTTTTAATAATCATTTAATCATGTATTTTTTTGCTGAGAACTGAACTAGTTCAACACACGTAATGATTGCTGGGGGGGGGGGGCTCTGTCTCTCTCTCTTATCTTGTGAACTCATCTGTGCAGCAGAGTTTGGGGGTTGTAGAATGTCACGGTTTGTGTGTGTGTCTCTGTTGGGTTTCTATCTCTCTCTTCCCCCTCTCTCCCCTGATCTGAGAACTGTTGGGGGAGGTGACATGTGTTCTTTGCTGAGTGAGGAGGTGTTGATAAGGAGAGGGGGGCAATGAATGTGTGGGCTGTGGGGTAGAGACTTTATGCATTGTTACAATGTTAGAATCAGCACATTTGGAAAAGGCAGGAGAGAGCTAACACTGCCAGTTGTCCAGGGTTAATAGATAAGTATTTTACTTTATATTACCTGTATAAAGGCTAATTCATAAACTCTAGAAGTAGTGAATTTCTCTGTATAATTTTACCTGTATGTTGATAATAAAACCTGTTTATGGTGATTTTAAATTGTTAGTTGTTAGCAATAATGTACTGTATTTCAAAGATACAACTTGCCAGGGAGCTGCGGATAATTGAAGTTGGACTGAGGAGCTGGCTTGTCAGGTATTGACTTTGTTCAGGAAATTAGGGAGCAAAGGACAAATTTAATAATTCTGTAAAAAGTATTCAATATAGCCCAACTAAATCTTAGCTTATTAATCTTTTCTTTTTCAAATATAGAAAACTTCTTTTTTCCCCTCACATTCATCTCATGAACAAGAACTTTTCTGTTCCCAAAGCTACCAGAATTCACTGAAGTTTCTTATAGATTTATTTAAATGCTTTATTAACCACCATTATAAGATAAACAACACAGTAATAACAAAAGTGATACAAAAACAAATCATAATGATATTCCATATGCCAGGGGGGTTAAATTATTGAACAAACTATATTACTTTGGATTGATTGGTCTCTTTAAATAAAATACAGATTCAAAAGAATAATTAAAATACAATAGTTTTGTTAAGGATGTAAAATTATTATTATTATTTTCACACAGCAATTTCACCTGTTGCAAACAATGCAATGCAATGCAATGTGTAATCGTTTATTCTGATTATTTCTATCACGTTCTAAGGCAGGGGTTCCCAAACCTTCCCAGCTCACGACCCACCTGAGTAGCCAGATCATTTTCTGGGACCCATGCCCAGTGAGACAACGTGTGAAAAAGCATATACAGTACGAACCAAAAAAGTGCAGCAATATAAATGTTAGAATAAAGGGTTTAAAATCACTTATTTACACAAAATGATAGATAGAAAATAATTATTATAATAGTACCTGCAGTAACTTGCTGTATTTTATCAAGTAAAACAGAAAGGCTACTAGCACGCATATAAAACGTCTGTCTCTCGTCAAGCAAAATGCACTTCGTCTCCCTACTACAGCCTGCTTTCCTGCTTTTGCTGCAGGCACAACCTTGTATTTTACTGCTTTAAGATGAAGATTACCTATAGAAATACAACATGTACAATTGCACGTTGGATAAAATTGCCTTAGTTTCATACAATGTAACAGGTATTTGTAGTATTTATTTACTTTTTTAAATATCTTGAAATATTTAGTCAAAAAAGAATTCAAACCCATTAAAAACAATAATGTAGACCTTATTATTGTGGCCTGTCCACACTATATAACTGATCTCAAGAACCATACTCAAAAGCGTTTTAATTAATCCAGCTCAAACCGTCCACACAAAAGTACCGTTTCATATTTAGTTTGGCTTAATGCATACAAACACTATTAAAATAGTTTGGTTACAGTTCTCATGGGTATCACAGTTATAGTCTGACTACACCACATGGTGGCTATGGGCACCAGGACTCAATAGAATCAAACTGCACTTAAATATTAGGATTTTTACTTGTCATAGGTTTGTATGTTTATTGTGACATAGAATGCAGACCAGAGACCAACCTACCCAGAGACAGAACACACAAGCTTAAAAGGTTAAAAATGCTTTTTATTTTGAAAACCTTAAAATTCAATTATAAGAACAATTGCAAAGACCAAAAGGGTCACCACCCACATAAGGCTAGGGTGGAAAGTAACCAAATAAAACACACCCACTACAGGGCTAGAGCGCACAGTAACAAAAGAAAGTTTAAAACCAAATAAATCATAAACAATAAAAAGGAAGAGAAAAAGGTAGACAAAACAGAGGTGCAGAGGCCACGCCATTTGATCCCAGGCTGAATTCTTCACTCCCCATGGGCTGGCAGATTCAAGTCTCTAAAATGGCAGCGATATAGGCCTGATCCAGCTGGTCATGTGTGGCTCTCTCTGATTGCCCAACTAAGGGAAAGGCAAGAATAAAATGCTAGTAAAACAAGTAAAAACAATTAACACTCGTCTATTCCCTGTGCTTTCCTTCCTTTAATCTTTCAGTTATAATTGCTAACAACTGCACAAAGTCGCTAAAATGGTAGTACTTTATTTTAAAATCACTTGGTTTAAAATCCACATTTAAGGAGCTCCTTCCTTAAGCTGAATTAAAACAAAGCTCTCAAATTACTATAAAACAACAAGTAGAAGCATTGCTATAAAACCACAATTAAAAGCATTGCTATAAACCAAGTAAAAAGCATTTGGGGTAAAATGCACACATCTAACAGAAAGAGTGGGTATAAAATAGCTGAATATATATCATCAAACACATATTAAAACACAGTTCACTTTCCTGAACTCAAGATTCCAGTTGGCTTTCTCTGTAAAGGCTCTGTTCTGTCCTGATTATTAAACACTGGTTTACTCCTTCTTTCACGGCCCCAAACTCCTTGCTCCACTCCTGCTCCGACGCGTCGTTCCAGTTCTCCTGTGGTTCTCCGCTGTTCTTTCTGTGTCCTTGCTTCTCTGCTTCCCCTGCAGTCGATCCATATGTCTGGTTCTTTCTGGTTACACAGTGGGGAAACCCCTCCCTTCTAATTTGCCAAATCTATCACCAGCTCTCTTGTATAGCTGGTCATGCACCCAATCCTATTGCAGGCTCCCTTCTTACATGTCTCAACAAAACTACACTACCCAGCAGTTTCACTTCCTATAGCTGCTGCTGTCGCATCCTCACCACTCATACAGCCCTGTACCATTTACAAAAACAAACAATACTAATAATAATATCTATTTTTATATAGCACCTTTCATAGTGGACCACCATCACAAAGCGCTTTACAGAGGTAGGCTGTGAACTGTGCATTAAATCAGAGTGACTTGCAATAGGACATTGATATAACATCTCATCTGCAGGATGGAGCACAAGAAGGAAAAGTGACTTGCTCAGGGTCACACAGTGAGTTAGTCTGTGGCAGTATAAAGTGAAGACAATAATAATAAAAAATACATTTATAAAACATGCTCCAATTAATAATATAAATCAAAAAGTGAAGAAAAACAAATATAAAATATACACCCAATTAATACCGTGACCAAATTAGTGCATTATAATAGGGTCCTATAAGGTGGACAACAGTCACTGTGTGACGACAGTATCCCACCACGCACTGTCTGTTTATAACCTTGCAAATATGGAGCTTGTGCCCACGGAATACATACTTCTTGGCAAGACACTTCTTAGTATGAACGTGTAAGTGGTTCGGTTTGTTCTCAAAAATAATGAATCTTCTGCAGATAAAGTAAATCAAAAATAGTTTATTCAAGAATTAAAATGCAAACAGGAACAAAGCAAATCAAATGTGATACATCAGTGATCTCACATACAAGTCTCAGTTGATGGTGTTCTGAGCTGGCATCAGTGTAGATGTTATTTACTTCTGAACCACTCTGAATTCATGGCATCAGAGATGTTGGCTTTTTTTAGAGCCGACATGGCACAGAGATGTTAGTTTCTGAGCCGGCATTAGTGTAGATGTTTCAGAGCTGAGCCAAGAAATTACTTTGTACAGCACAGATATACAGCTAGCTTACATAAATTCCTTGATGAAATTTGGTCTTATTTCCCTAGCATGATGCATAGTGCGAGACAAAGCACGTTAATAGTTAACATCTGCGTTTTCTTCTTCACTTTACCAATGTCAGCAGAAACCCAGATAACAAGAAGTTATATTTAAGAGTTTCACTAAATTCTCACAGGCAGCAAAGCATTATACCCACACATCACAAGGTCAAACGACAAGGCTGGTGATTGCAAACTACTGATGTACAGCTTGATTTTAAGAGTTCATTAACTCTGCATTAATTCAGGGCTAATATTAAACACAGGAAAATCACACAATGTTTAAAGACAGTTTCAATGATTTCTCACTTCTTTCTCCATTTAAATGGGAAACATAAGTAACGGGTTTCATAATGAAAAGGAACAAAGGCTGATGAAACAATAAGAGCTTGTGCCATTTAACTGGAACAATGTGTACACCGCCCCGCACAAGGTACATGTTTATCAGAAAAAGCCTACGTGTTCCAATTGTATAGTGTATTATGCATTCTGTGACACTTACATAAAGTTATAGCATATCACGTTTAACAAAAGTAAATGGTTTTAGAAACAGTTTTAATTGGTTTGATTATGGTTTGTACATAAGCTCAAACCCGCTTATTAAGCAGAAACAAAGGTTTTATCATCCTTCCAAGTGACAGCTGCATTCTGAGTTATGAAAAGCCAGTTACTCCCTACAAGGCCAGGACAATACATAGGCAAGAATTTCAAAATCCTTAATAATCCCCCTTTTGAGCCCTGGCCAGAGACACAAACACCAAGGGTTCAAACATGCTTACCTGGGCAGCGTGATGGGCCTGTCTTAGGTTATCAGATTTTTAAATATCAGATTGTACCCATTACGGGAGCTTCCATCACTTACATTCTACCCAGTCTACCAAAAGTAATTACCTTCTTGGTTAGTGGCCATTACTAGTGGCCATCAGTGTGAAAACTGACAGACATACTCCTTCCCTGCATATCCTCAATGTTAGGTAGATCAAAATGGTTAACAGTATAAAGGCCAAGGCTCTAGACACTCGGTTGTGTTTATGTGAGGAATTGGGAGCAGAGCACCAGCACCTGTTACTGCATGCTGAAGCACTACCCCCCTGACGCAATACCTTGGCAGAAAAGTCAAACTTGGCTGACAATCTTATAGGGTCTGCCCAATGTTAAATATCCCACCGGTGACCTGCCCTGGTTGCAAGGTGGCGACCAGGGCAACAGAACCCTAAACAGCTGTGGTCTCATGCATCTGATCCACAAACACAAGAAAAATATATATATATTGGAAAATTGGTTCTTGTGCCTTTGATGTCGCCATTTCTCTTATTTTGTAAAGATGTTGTGTGAAAACGTTTGTTTGCTGCACCGAGGTCCACTCTAGAGAATATCATAAAACAAGAACTGTAAAAAATAAACGTACAGGTTTTCCACTCTAAGAATAAAAAAATAAAAAGCTGATATTCCATTTTTTTTATTATTCAGTAGATTTTGGTGTTCCATAGAGATAAAGGTACAAAAACATTGTCCTCTGTTACCTGATGGACCCAACAACACTCCCTGAAAGTTTTGTTGACAGTTTTAAAAAATATGGCCAAAATACAAGACATTCTTTCACCTGAGTGTAGAGCCTTTTGTTAAAAAATAAAATAATACTGAGAACACCTATATTATATAAATTAATCACTGTCAAAATTCTGATTCACCAGAATCAGAAGACAGTTTTCTGCCAACAGTAGCTATGTTTCCATCAACAAGATGAATGCATTTCTAGCGAACTTGCCAAATTTTGCATAAAAATATATGCAAATCACAAGTTTAAAAAAATGGTTATTTTCATAATTTTTTTTCTATTCGCTCACTAGACGCATATAAATTCTAGCGAATAACCAACCTCGCTGAGCATTCTGGTTACATAACGTGCAGCTGGACTGAAAATGGACCAACATATTTTCAAGAATTAACTGAAAATGGACAAATGTTGATTTTTATATGACCTTTCTCTCCATTGCACACAGACAATTTGAGCTAGTTTGACCAGACTTTGATATAAACAACTTACATCTGTCCAATCTCCATAGTTAGCCTGTTTTAAAAGCTGATATACATACAGAAAGAGCACTTGAAATGTATGGTGTCCGCAATGGGGACTTCTTTGACCTGAAAAAAAGAAACAAAGACCATGGGTCACAAATGGAGATTAGATAAAGGGGCATTCAGAACAGAAAATAGGAGGCACTTTTTTTACACAGAGAATTGTGAGGGTCTGGAACCAACTCCCCAGTAATGTTGTTGAAGCTGACACCCTGGGATCCTTCAAGAAGCTGCTTGATGAGATTCTGGGATCAATAAGCTACTAACAACCAAACGAGCAAGATGGGCTGAATGGCCTCCTCTCGTTTGTAAACTTTCTTATGTTCTTATGAACTGTTGGGTTATTTTCATCTGTGCTACTGGACGACACAGAAGGCTATCCCCATCAACCGAAACAAAAACTGTTGTATGCTTATATGCTAGTGCTTGTTTTGATTTGTCCCGAGATCCACCGAAAATCTTTTGCGATCCACGTATTGGCCACCGCTGTTCTAATTCCTCCAAGGGCATGATTGTCACTGTCCATCTTTGCTTCCACAGAATCAATGTTTGGTAAAATGTGCAATAATTCAAAACACTGCTTTGCTTTCCTGCATCTTAGCGATCCATTGCAATGTGTATTGGTGTAACAATGAATTTCTTAGAAAAACATGTGACTTATAGTAACCAGTGCAGACTGCACTGTCAAGGCTGATTGATGGGCTATCAGGAGGCTCATTGAAACAATAGAAATGTCAACAGACAGCTCACTTGAGGAATGCAGACTGATATAATCAAACTTCAATACATGGCTGCAAGTCCCAACTGATAAATACAAATAATAGTATGTTTTATATGTCAATTTGACCTCTCCTGGTCGGAATAGGTATGACAGTATTTTAACTTGCTAATTTTTGCTATCCGATTCTTTCCTTGTCAGTGTAATTAGTACATATATTTAGGAAAAGTCAGTAAAGCACAGCTCCGTATCTTAAACACACGCACTGCAATTTAAATTTAAATTCCAAAAATATTTATTTATTTATTTCTTAGCAGACGCCCTTATCCAGGGCGACTTACAATTGTTACAAGATATCACATTATACAGATGTCACATTATTTTACATACAATTACCCATTTATACAGTTGGGTTTTTACTGGAGCAATCTAGGTAAAGTACCTTGCTCAAGGGTACAGCAGCAGTGTCCCCCACTGGGTATTGAACCCACAACCCTCTGGTCAAGTGTCCAGAGCCCTAACCACTACTCCACACTGCTGCCCCTGGGTCGATATTGTCTATACCTTTTAGGATTTTGAATGTTTGAATAAGATCGCCGTGTAGTCTTCTTTGTTCAAGACTGAATAGATTCAGTTCTTTTAGCCTGTCTGCATACGACATGCCTTTTAAGTTCCTGCATATAAGACTAACAAAATGCTTGTGCGAACGTGCATTTTAATTTAGGCGCACGTATGCGACTAGAAATTCCTAAAGGTTGACTATAAACAATAAACGTGATTTATTTTTTCAGCTGAAAAGTATAAAACAAAAGAAAAAAAAACCTCACAGTCGGATCTAAACTCATAGCTCAATTGTAATGTATACTGGGAATGTAGTTTATTGGTGTCCACTGCCCACTGTTAATCACACATTAAAAACTACAGATCCCATACCTCACCAATTGCACTGATTTATCAGTGCGTTGGCTACTCGTTTCCAGACAGTTTGTCAAACCAAGATGAGGAAAATAACAAATTCATACATGTCGGAAATGGTCTCACCGCCTTGGTCGTTCTAGTATTATGTCAGAATTCTGTGAGTTCAGATTTCATACGTACTCTTTGTATTTGCTCTGCACACACTCTTAACTCAGGGGAGATGTTAGGAGGACAGAGATGTTATTACTCTATGGCAGGATGACAGAGGTTTGAGGCTCAGAGACAGTGGAAGGGGCAAAATAATGATCTTTATTAAACAAAAATTATCAAATAAACAGGCACAAGGGCCAACAAAAAGGTTCAAACAAAATACAGAAATGTAGGCTGGGCATTAGCCTTCACTACAGTTTCTTTTTCAAAAAACTAAACAGCACAGAACAGAACACCAACAAACAAAACTCACCCAAAAACTCCTCTCTCTAACAAAGGGTTTCAGCTGCCCTTTTATAGTCTGTGGCTGGAGCCCAATTAACTAATAATTAACAATTAAACACTTAAGGCTCCAGCCACATTCTCACATGTATTTTGCAGGGAGGAATTTAACCCCCTCCCTGCCAATCCAAAACAAACCAAGAATCACAAAAACATAATGAAAACAGTAAAACTAACAATAACAACAAACACATATTTATAGGGGCGAGCTGGCACCCCATCACATACTCCTAGTGGTTTTTGTTCATGCACTGGACCCGCAATATATCCAGATGACTTTTAGTAATCAAGAAATTCACACAGACTCATGTATTTAAAGTTTTACAAATCAGAGTATAATTAGTACTCATTCGGTTTATTAACGGTTAAATATTGGATTGAGTAGTTACAGTCTACATTAAAATCTCCAGCTGATAGACGCTCTGGGCAGTCCAGTGTCTTAACAGATATCAACGTTAACACTTCAATACATTTATATGTATTTGCAAGGCCTGTGGGCAGGCCAAGAACACATCACCTAAAGCACCCAATGCTATATTTCAGCACATTCAACAGAATCCTTTATAGCAATGCATTCAATACATAAAAAGATAAAAAATAATTTGAATAAATGCTTACCCTCCAGTTCAATCAGCTTAAATGTGTAAGTCTGCAGACAATGGACCACCTTACCCTGCCAGGTATGAGTGTGGTACTCCATTATGATTACTTAGAAGTTATAAAGGTTTTTCTCCTCATTGGTATACACAGGAAACCTCAATTAAATCCAATCATTAATCTGTTTAGACAGTTCTTAACTTTTTTACAAATAATAGTTTTCAAAAGATCCGGACCAACTTTTCAGAATTAATTGGAGTCATGTACCAATAAATTCAAGACTTTATATTTGTTCTGAACCTATGATCTCATCCCTTGTTTCCTCTGAGCCCCTCCTTTATCTGAAAAGTTAGGTGAATTAAAGTTCACAAGATCCTGGTTTATAATGTAATATAAAAAACACTACTGTTATATGTGCATGCAAATACTATGTCTTATATGTGTTATATATGAGAAATGTTTTTAATATGTGACATCATCTCTAATTGATTATATTTTCCTAAATTAAAAGTATGTGTTTCTCTTAACCTTGTGTTGTGTTTCAATATGTTTTTAATGAGTCCGTTTTGATTCCATATACTAATGTCTAACAGAGTATTTGACAAAAGATTGCCACATGCAATATTCAGGTCAGTTAGTTTCATTAAGTTTAAACAATTGTAATAATTATTATTACAATTATTTATTTCTTAGCAGACGCCCTTTACCAGGCTCTGACCTGTATCTGACTCTGAAAGTCTGCTTCTGCAAGCAGTTTTTCCACAGGCACTTGTTTCTTTCCAAGGCTAGTGCCTGTGTTTAATGTGAAACATTACTACTAACACTTTTTTCAGATATATGACCTATCAATGTCTGTTATGCCATCATTTTTGCATATTGTTTCAAGATATATTTTTTATCTGTGTGTGGCAAAGTGCCCCGCCCCTGTGTGCATTTGTGTGTTCTGTGTTGTATATATGCGTGCGTATGTTAATGTTGGTGTATAGATTGGTACACGGGATATAAACGGGTCTGTGTTTCACGTGTATTTAAAAAGGTAGATTTGTATTTAGGCACGAGGAGAGCACAAATCACTTCACGTGCTGGTTAAATATAATATGTGAACACTGGGTTTCACGTAATGAATTCACGTGCTGGGATTCAAGTGAGTAATTAATTAGTAATTGAATCCCAGCACAACAGTATATATAGATGCACGTTTCTGTCACTCGGGGTTAGGTGTTCAGAGAGTGGAGAACGGGTGAGAGAGGAGTAAAATAAGATCGTAAATATAAGTGTTTTGTTTGTACTCACCGTGTTTGTTCGTCTGTCCTGCACCGTCTGTTTAGTGTTTAGTCGTTTTGTCTGTCTGTTTATTTTGGCGTGTAGTGCCGTGTCCCGTGTTTTTGTGTTTAAAACCTTTTGTTTTCTGTTTATTAAATGCTGAGCGCGATCACGCGCCCAGCTTATACCAAACCACATCTCTCTGTTTATTTATTTCCTGCATCTGGTCTGACGCCACCCACTCCGGCCGTCTTTGTGACACGTGGTGTCCTGCGTGGGATCTACAGCGCCTCCAGGACTCAGGCCAGAGCAGGAACAGCATTTTTGGATTAAAAAAAAAGAGAGAGAGAGAAAAAAAAAAGAAAAAAAACAAAAATGGCAGAAGACGCAATCAAAGTGCGGGACTGGATGCTGTAAAATGCTGGGCTGGAGGCCCAGTCTATCCCAGTAGTCGTCCAGTTCCTGCGATTTATGGATAGGGAGCGATGGGAGGCATATGCGAGGGAACAGACCGTAAGCACCTGGGAGGAAGGTGTGGGGTTGGTCCTCAGCTACCTGGAGGCAGTTATAAGTGGAACAGCAGCCCAGGTAGCAGGTCCACCAGCAGAGGAAGAATGCCTGCTGTCCCCGTCTCCACCAGCAGAGGAAGAATGCCTGCTGGTTTTGCCTCCACAGCCCAAGCGGGAGGAGCCTGAGCGTCCACAGCCCAAGCGGGAGGAGCCCGAACATCCTACTCCTGAGTGGGAGGAGCCCGAACGTCCTACGCCTGAGTGGGAGGAGCCCGAACGTCCTACGCCTGAGTGGGAGGAGCCCGAACGTCCTACGCCTGAGGGGGGGGAGCCCGAACGTCCACAGCCCAAAAGGGAGGAGTCGGTGCGTCCACAGCCCAACAGGGAGGAGTCGGTGCATCCACAGCCCAACAGGGAGGAGTCGGTGCGTCCACAGCCCAACAGGGAGGAGTCGGGGCGTCCACAGCCCAAAAGGGAGGAGTCGGTGCGTCCACAGCCCGAAGAGAGGGAAGTCGGGGCTTCCACAGCCCTAGGACCCAAGCTGCCAGCAGAGGGAGAATGCCTGCTGGTTCCACCTCCACCAGCAGAGGGAGAATGCCTGCTGGTTTCCCCGTCAAAAGCGGAGCCGCACCAGTTCCCTGCAAGAGAGGCAGAGCAGCACCAGTCCCCTCGAAAAAGGGGAGACTACACGCTGCTCCCACCTCCATCGGCAGGAGACTACACGCTGCTCCCACCTACACCGGCAGGAGCAGAGCAGCCGGAGCTGCCTCTGCCTCCGCCACCTCCACCGCTTCCTCCACTAGGAGCAGAGGAGCAGGAGCTGCCTCTGCCTCCAGCGCCGCCAGGAGCAGAGGAGCTGGAGCTGCCTCTGCCTCCACCACCACCAGGAGCAGAGGTGCTGGAGCTGCCTCTGCCTCCACCACCGCCAGGAGCAGAGGAGCTGGAGCTGCCTCTGCCTCCACCACCACCAGGAGCAGAGGAGCTGGAGCTGCCTCTGCCTCCACCACCGCCAGGAGCAGAGGAGCTGGAGCTGCCTCTGCCTCCACCACCACCAGGAGCAGAGGAGCTGGAGCTGCCTCTGCCTCCACCACCACCAGGAGCAGAGGAGCTGGAGCTGCCTCTGCTTCCGCCACCGCCCGGAGCAGAGGAGCAGGAGCTGCCTCTGCTGCCCGTACCTCCACAGGGAGTACGGTGGCCGGAGCCCCAGAAAGGGGAGCTGCCAGCCACGAAGAAGGGGGACGAGGTCTGGAGACCACTTTCCCCAGCAGCAGTTTCGCTGCAGGAGTTCTTGTGGCCGGAGCCCCACAGGAGGGAGCTGCCGGCTACGAAGAAGGGGGAGGTCGGGGGACCACCTGCCCCCGCAGCTTTTTCGCTGCAGGACGGGACCAGCATGCTGTCAGCCGTGCCACTACCGGCAGGGGAGCTGACAGCATTTCCAGCCATGGGCCCACTGAAGTCTCCCTTCCCAGCCCGAGACTTTGTCCTGGACTGCTGGGTTTTTAAGGGGGGAGGTGGCCGTTGAGGCCATGTGTGCTGCGCACAAGGGGGGGTATATGTGGCAAAGTGCCCCGCCCCTGTGTGCATTTGTGTGTTCTGTGTTGTATATATGCGTGCGTATGTTAATGTTGGTGTATAGATTGGTACACGGGATATAAACGGGTCTGTGTTTCACGTGTATTTAAAAAGGTAGATTTGTATTTAGGCACGAGGAGAGCACAAATCACTTCACGTGCTGGTTAAATATAATATGTGAACACGGGGTTTCACGTAATGAATTCACGTGCTGGGATTCAAGTGAGTAATTAATTAGTAATTGAATCCCAGCACAACAGTATATATAGATGCACGTTCCTGTCACTCGGGGTTAGGTGTTCAGAGAGTGGAGAACGGGTGAGAGAGAAGGAGTAAAATAAGATCGTAAATATAAGTGTTTTGTTTGTACTCACCGTGTTTGTTCGTCTGTCCTGCACCGTCTGTTTAGTGTTTAGTCGTTTTGTCTGTCTGTTTATTTTGGCGTGTAGTGCCGTGTCCCGTGTTTTTGTGTTTAAAACCTTTTGTTTTCTGTTTATTAAATGCTGAGCGCGATCACGCGCCCAGCTTATACCAAACCACATCTCTCTGTTTATTTATTTCCTGCATCTGGTCTGACGCCACCCACTCCGGCCGTCTTTGTGACACTGTGTTAAACCATTAACTCCATAAACCTTAACACTTGCAGTTTTTACTAAAGTGGAATGTGAAAGAAGGCCACCTCCTTTCTTTCATAGCCCTTACATCTTGATAAGAAAAGAGGCCCCCTTCTCTATGCTAGGCAGCAGTTTCTATCAAAGAACCATATTACAATGACTCCATATACCAGCATTAAACACCATAATACAGTGGATTAATAATAAGGTACATTATAGCATATTATTACAAACTAACACAAAGAACATAGCATAATACCTTTATATTCTGTAATTTAATGGATATTATAATGTCTAAAGGACTTTTTATTTAGTTGGAGAAAGAAACTGAACCAATCCTTAAACTGATTAAAGTACATACTGCTCCGGCTTCTTCAGTCTTTTATCACTACAGTAAAGTCATGAACAAACAATAACACTTGTTAGTTTAAATAATATGTTTTCTTATTAGACCAAAATACTTAAAACATATTATTAAATAGATCTTTTTAGTTTCAAATATTGTTCTGTCTAAAAAAGGGTTAATCATTTATTTTACTAATTTGCCTGGCCTTTGTGACTAATTTCTATTTCCCTGACCATTATAAACTACAAACAGTGTTAGTTAGCACTGAACCTTTTTTTTTAACTATAAATGGCATTATATAGTTATATAGTAAAACAAGTTTAAAAGGCACTGCATATCAACAGGACACTCAGTACTGCATCTCTAGCACCGCCCCACCCCTCGTTCGCTATATTTTTAAAATAACTCTTAATAATAACACATACCGATAAATCATCTCTTGATCCCTCGTTTTATCACCAAACTCCTCAATAATGTGATCCAAGTCATTATTTTATTACTATAACATCTAAAAAAACTCTGCAAATGTCTGTGATATTCTTTGAGCGCTGGATGCGGAAGCAGCTATTTTGTTTGTTTATGTCCGTGTTATCTATGTGATGCCAGGTCTATCAGTATTCATGAGATACACACTTTTCTTTCAGCTTATCTCGGCTCCTATCGGTCTCACTCAGCCATTGAATGGTTTTCTCTGCTTTTCCGTAGAAAAAACGACTAGAGACCTGTTTTTTGCGTCTTTTTGACCGGAAATGGAAAATTGCGATGTCGGACCAGGTCCGACATAGGACCGCAAAAGGTTAAAGGGTTAATTAGGGTCAGATGTTTGAGTACTTTGGTTAACAACCAGGCCTGATTTGGGCCAGCCCTTCCCAATATAAATCTGACTAACTTTGGCCCTTACCATCAGAGTGAAGTTGTCAGCACACAGGTTCTAGAGGCACATCATGCCACGAACAAAAGAAATTCCTGAAGACCTCCGGAAAAAAAGTTGTTGATGCTTATCAGTCTGGAAAGGGTTACAAAGCCATTTCTGAGGCTCTGGGACAGAACTGAACCACAGTCAGAGCCATATTGTCCAAATGGAGAAAGTTTGGGACAGTAGTGAATCTTCCCAGGAGTGGCTGTCCTGCCAAAGTCTCTCCAAGAGCAAGGCGTCACAAAGGAAGTCACAAAGAACCCTAGAACAACATCCAGGGATCTGCAGGCCTCTCTCGCCTCAGCTAAGGTCAGTGTTCATGATTCCACCATCAGAAAGACACTGGGCAAAAATGGGATTCGTGGCAGAGAAGCAAGGCGGAAACCATTGCTCATTAAGAAGAACATGAATGCTCGTCTCAAGTTTGCCAAAAAGCACCTGGATGATCCTCAAGAGTTCTGGAACAATGTTCTATGGACAGATGAGTCAAAAGTGGGCCCCGTTATGTCTGGCGAAAACCTAACACTGCATTCCACAGTAAGAACCTCATACCAACGGTCAAGCATGGTGGTGGTAGTGTCATGGTTTGGGGAGCTTTGCTGCATCAGGACCTGGACGCCTTGCCATCATTGAAGGAACCATGAATTCTGCTCTATATCAGAGAATTCTACAGGAGAATGTCAGGCCATCCGTCTGTGAGCTGAAGCTGAAGCGCAGCTGGGTCATGCAGCAAGACAATGATCCGAAACACACAAGCAAGTCTACATCAGAATAGTTGAAGAACAAGAAATTTAAAGTTTTGGAATGGCCTAGTCAAAGTCCAGACCTAAACCCCATTGAGATGTTGTGGCAGGACCTGAATCGAGCAGTTCATGCTTGAAAACCCACAAATGTCACTGAGTTGAAGCAGTTCTGCATTGAGGAGTGGGCTAAAATTCCTCCATGGTGCTGTGAGAGACTAATCAATAACTACAGGAAGCATTTGGTTGCAGTTATTGCTGCTAAAGGTGGCGTAACCAGTTATTGAGTCTAAGGGGGCAATTACTGTTTCACACGGGGGCATTGGGTGTTGCATAACTTTAATAAATAAATTAAATATGTATCCATTTTTGTGTTATTTGTTCACTCAGGGTCCCTTTTATCTAATATTAGGTTTTGGTTGAAGATCTGATAACATTGCGTGTCAAAAATATGCAAAAATGCAGAAAATCAGACAGGGGGGAAATACTTTTTCACGGCACTGTATATATTGTAGTATACCAGCTATCCAGGAAGATGTGAGAAATAGAACAGACAAGAAGAGACAAGAGAAAACAAGATGATTCAGGTCAAGAATGGCAATGCTTTTATTCTGTAGACATGACTCTTGACAGCTGTACAACAAATCACACTGACATCAGGCACAGGTCTCTAGTCGTTTTTTTCTCCGGAAAAAGCTGAGAAAACCTTTCAATGGCTGAGTGAGACTGGTAGAAGCCAAGAGAAGCGGGAAAGAAAAAAAAGGAGGTGTATCTGAGTGTCACAAAGACGGCCGGAGTGGGTGGCGTCAGACCAGAAACAGGAACACAAACGACAGAGAGATGGGGTTTTGGTGAGGCTGAACGCGTGATCGCGTTCAGCATTTAATAAACAGAACAGAAAATAAAAGGTTGGAACAGACAAAAACACTGGACACGGCACTACACGCCAAAATAAATAGACAAACAAAACGACTAAACACTAACACACAGGTGAAACGGAGACAAACAAACACGGTGAGTACAAACACTTATATTTACGATCTCTTTCACTTTACTTTCCTACTTCTCCTCACCCGTTCTCCACTCTCGAACACCCAACCCTGACTGAACGAAATGTGCGTCTATATATACTATTGTGCTGGGATTCAATTACTAATTAATTATTCACTTGAATCCCAGCACGTGAATTAATTCTGTGCAACCCCGTGCTCACATATTACATTTAACCAGCACGTGAAGTGATTTGTGCTCTCCTCGTGCCTAAATACAAATCTACACTTTAAATACACGTGAAACACAGACCCGTTTATATCCCGTGTACCAATCTATACACCAACATTTACACACGCAACATACAACACATAACACAAATGCACACAGGGGCGGGGCGCTTTGCCACATATACCCCCCCTTGTGCGCAGCACACATGGCCTCAACGGCCACCTCCCCCCTTAAAAATCCAGCAGTCCAGGACAAAGTCTCGGGCTGGGAAGGGAGGCTTCAGTGGGCCCATGGCTGGCCATGCTGTCAGCACCCCTGCCGGTAGTGGCACGGCTGACAGCCTGTTGGTCCCGTCCTGCAGCGAAAAAGCTGCGGGGGCAGGTGGTCCCCCGACCTCCCCCTTCTTCGTAGCCGGCAGCTCCCTTCTGTGGGGCTCCGGCCAAAAGAACTCCTGCAGCGAAACTGCTGCTGGGGAAAGTGGTCTCCAGACCTCGTCCCCCTTCTTTGTAGCCGGTAGCTCCCTTTGGTGGGGCTCCGACCACAGTACTGCCGGCAGCGAAGAAGCTGCAGTGGGAGCAGGTCTCCGGACCTCCCCCACGATCTCCGGCAGCGAAACTGCTGCAGTGGGAGCAGGTCTCCGGACCTCCCCCACGATCTCCGGCAGCGAAACTGCTGCAGTGGGAGCAGGTCTCCGGACCTCCCCCACGATCTCCGGCAGCGAAACTGCTGCAGTGGGAGCAGGTCTCCTGACCTCCCCCACTTTCTTCGTGGCCGACAACTCCCCTTGGTGGGGTTCCGGCCACAGTACTTCCTGCTGCGATGCGGAGCAACTAGCAGCCCCAAGCAATGCGGCACGGCTGGCAGCCCCAGGCGAGGGTGAAGCGTGGCAGGGAGTCAGGACCAGCCGGGATGCGGGTGTTGGCCCTCTTCTCGGCCTCTGCGACCAGGCGATTCTTACCCATGCTTCCCTCAGCAGCCTATGCAAGGGCTGCGGAGGGCCGCCAGCTTCACGCCCTGGTCTTTCTGGTGAAGGGAGAGGCAGCTCCTGCTTCTCTCCCCCTGATGGTGATGGAGGCAGAGGCAGCTCCCGCTCCTCTCCTCGTGATGGTGGGGAAAGTGATACCAGCCGGCATTCATCCTCTGCTGGTGGGGGAAGTGATACCAGCAGGCATTCATCCTCTGCTGGTGGGGGAAGTGATACCAGCAGGCATTCACCCTCTGCTGGTCGACAGGGACCCAGCAGGCATTCACCCTCTGCTGGTGGACATGGCGGAGGCAGAGGCAGCTCCTGCTGCTCTGCTCCTGCCGGTGGAGGTGGCGGAGGCAGAGGCAGCTCCTGCTGCTCTGCTCCTGCCGGTGGAGGTGGCGGAGGCAGAGACAGCTCCGGCTGCTCTGCTCCTGCCGGTGAAGGTGGGAGCAGCGTGTAGTCTCCTGGCGACGGAGGTGGGAGCAGCATGTCGTCTCCCCTTTTTTCAGGGGACTGGTGCTGCTCTGCCTCTCTTGCAGGGGACTGGTGCGGCTCTGCCTCGGAAGGGGAAACCAGCAGGCATTCTTCCTCTGCTGGTGGAGGTGGGACCAGCAGGCATTCTCCCTCTGCTGGCAGCTTGGTTCCTAGGGTTATGGAAGCCCCGACTTTCCTCTCTTTGGGCTGTGGACGCACCGACTCCTCCCTTTTGGGCTGTGGACGCACCGACTCCTCCCTTTTGGGCTGTGGACGCACCGACTCCTCCCTTTTGGGCTGTGGACGCACCGACTCCCCCCTCTTGGGCTGTGGACGTTCGGGCTCCCCCCACTCAGGCGTAGGACGTTCGGGCTCCTCCCACTCAGGCGTAGGACGTTCGGGCTCCTCCCACTCAGGCGTAGGACGTTCGGGCTCCTCCCACTCAGGCGTAGGACGTTCGGGCTCCTCCCACTCAGGCGTAGGACGCTCGGGCTCCTCCCACTCAGGCGTAGGACGCTCGGGCTCCTCCCACTCGGGCGTAGGACGCTCGGGCTCCTCCCACTCGGGCGTAGGACGCTCAGGCTCCTCCCACTTGGGCTGTGGACGCTCAGGCTCCTCCCACTTGGGCTGTGGACGCTCAGGCTCCTCCCACTTGGGCTGTGGACGCTCAGGCTCCTCCCACTTGGGCTGTAGACGCTCAGGCTCCTCCCACTTGGGCTGTGGACTCTCAGGTTCCTCCTCATAACTGCGGAAGGGACAGTTGGCGAACAGATGATCCTGGTCGCAGAGGAGGCACCCCGGCGTTGGCTTGTTAGATCGCCGTGGATGTCTGGCCCTTAGGCGGCACTCCTCCTCCCTGTCCTTCACCTCTTTATCCTCCTTCCATCCCATTTTATTTATTTATATATATTTTTTTTTTGTAATCCAACATTTTTTTTTTTTTTTCAAAAAAATGCGGTTCCTGCTCTGGCCTGAGTCCTGGAGGCGCTGTCGATCCCACGAAGGACACCACATGTGTCACAAAGACGGCCAGAGTGGGTGGCGTCAGACCAGAAAAGGAATACACAGAGACGATGATGGTGATGAGAAATGCTGAGTGCAATGGCTGCACTCAGCGTTTAATGACAAAATAAAAGGTTTAAACAGAAAACACGGGACACGGCACTACACGCCAAAATAAATAGACAAACAAAACGACTAAACACTAACACACAGGTGAAACGGAGACAAACAAACACGGTGAGTACAAACACTTATATTTACGATCTCTTTCACTTTACTTTCCTACTTCTCCTCACCCGTTCTCCACTCTCGAACACCCAACCCTGACTGAACGAAATGTGCGTCTATATATACTATTGTGCTGGGATTCAATTACTAATTAATTATTCACTTGAATCCCAGCACGTGAATTAATTCTGTGCAACCCCGTGCTCACATATTACATTTAACCAGCACGTGAAGTGATTTGTGCTCTCCTCGTGCCTAAATACAAATCTACACTTTAAATACACGTGAAACACAGACCCGTTTATATCCCGTGTACCAATCTATACACCAACATTTACACACGCAACATACAACACATAACACAAATGCACACAGGGGCGGGGCGCTTTGCCACACTGAGCAATACACATAGCCCCTTCACTAGAGAGATAACATAGACATAAATAAACAAGATAGCTGCTTCTGCATCCAGCACTCAAAGAATATCACAGACATTTGCCAAGCTTTTTGAGATGTTATAGTAATAAAATAATGACTTGGATAGCATTATTGAGGAGTTTGGTGATAAAACGAGTGATCAGGAGATGATTTATCAGTAAGCACGACTATGAAGAGGTATGTGAAAAATACAGTGAAAAAGGGGTGGGGCGGGGCTGGAGATGCAGTACTGAGTGTCCTGTTGATATGAAGTGCCTTTTAAACCTGTTTTACTATGAATAAAATTACTTTTAAACAGTGCATGTAAAATAAACAGCATGTGTGAAAATAAATTGGACCTGACGTGCCTGACAGACGATGTATAAATGGACCACAAAGGGTTAAAATATTCAGCAGTATGAGTAATCTGCTTTTTTTTTTTTTTTTTTTTTAAACTAAGTACAAGAAAAAAAAACATAATCTAAAAACATTTTGCAAATACTGTACTCAATAACCATAGTGGACAAGTATGTTAAATCTAATCATATACATGAGCAAATCTAGAGAAGTCGCCAACTCTGATGGTGTGTTAATAAGCATGATTTCCCTTAGCTAGATGTCTATTTCACAAAGAATGCAGCCTTTATAGAGCCGATTCATTCATAATATTTCATGTTTCTTCATATATTTATTATAGCACCTTGTACACCCTGACAGATCCACTTAATACGGTTTTGTAAACATAACAACTCACACTGACCCTTGTGACAGGACGGCTGAGTGATGACATCCCCAGACCAGACAGCTGACAGAGACACAAAGGTACTTGCGGGAGAAGAAGTGCTGGTGCGCCATTTTTATTAAAACAAAAATAAATAAAAAGGGTTGACAAAACACTGCATCTCGAACACAAAAACTGACACCCAAACAAATACCGTGCTGGTCTGCCCAGCACGAGTAGCAATTGCTTGCTTTTCTTTTTAATTTTGTTTTTGATTTTTCTCCCATCTATTATTATTATTATTATTATTATTATTATTATTATTATTATTATTATTATTATTATTTATTTCTTAGCAATACACAAAATCAATTAATCTGGAGATGGTCACATTCTACACTAGGTTTTTAATATCTGCATGGTTGACAGGAACTCTGTTAATTAATTCGCTGTCAACCACACAGTCTCCTGAGCTGTCTGGCAGACTAGCTGCTAACACTGCATTAAATAAACACAAAATACCTTTTAAATACAACAGTGCATTAAATCACCCGTTCTAACACCAAAACAATACAGTATTTACAATATATTCAGCCATGCTAAATAAAAACAACACATTTACAAGCATGGCTTTGCCTTGCCCCCTAATTATGTGCAGGGCTTTTCTTCTGGCCTGCCACAATCCTCTTTAAACATTGCATTTCTTGATTTAATACTACATTATTTAGCATCAAAAGATTATTTAATAACGGTGAATGCATATATGTGCATGTGTGTGCTTATCATATCTTGCATTCCTTGCTAATCTTTCTTTCTTGTTATTCTTAATCCTCTTCTAATGAAAGATTTTTTTTCCAGCTGTGCTCTACCAAACAATTCCCTTTCTTATTTCCTACTGGCAGCCTTTAAGTAGCTTTAGAAGTTACAGAGATAAGGAAATTGGAAATAATTCACTCCACAGCTTAGACAATCTTGTTGTCTTATTTCACATATTAAAATAATACAATGATCCATGGCTTTGTAGTGTTCTTGTGTTCAAATCTTTAACCTTCGAATCCGTACAGTGTGACCTTGGTGCTTCAGAGCATACACCACATCCATAGCGGTGATGGTCATTCTCTTGGCATGCTCAGTGTAGGTGATGGCATCCCAGATTACATTCACCAGGAAAACCTTCAGCACCCCATGGGTCTCTTCACAGATCAGCCCGGAGAGTCACTTCACTAATCCGCGACAAGCCAGACGGCGGATAGCGGGTTTGGTGATGCCCTGGATGTTATCATGGAGCACTTTGCGATGACGCTTGGCGCCTCCTTTCCCGAGTCCTTTACCTGCCTCTTCCAGACATGTTGTAGATGCGTTCTTTTTATTTATTTTTTTTGACCCTCACTATAACGCCACCCTCACTTATTGCCCATTTTTGCCCATGGCCCTTACAGTACATGGCGGTATAAAGAGGGCTGACTATTAATAAAATATATTTTTATAGCCTATAAATGTTTAAATAAATGTATTTAGGCTATGAAGCCTTTTGAAAACAGAAAACCTTGACAATGTATTTAATGTAATCAATTTGCAAATCGATTAGATTGATCTTAATTAGCTTTAAAAACAGTCCTTAATAAAACAAAGTTTGTGCATAGGGCCTTACATGTTGGTGTTATTGGGTGTTTGAAATTATGGAATGTAATGGATGAATTTAAGAAATCACACCCCTGTAACCACAGATATCTATTTTTAAAATAAAATGAATAGGTAATAATTAACTGACAGTCTACGCCTGCATTTACAGTTATGTATTATTATTATTATTATTATTATTATTATTATTATTATTATTATTATTATTATTATTATTTCTTAGCAGACGTCCTTATCCAGGTTGACTTACAGTTGTTACAAAATATCACATTAGAAAATATCACATTACATGTAAGAGCAGTTAATCCAAATAGGAGAAAATAAAAGAATACAGTAAATAATTATGTTTAAGAGCGATTTTGATTAAGAGCAGTTAAACTTATAGTACAAATTTTGCTTATTAGAGTCAATTCCATTAAGAGCAAGTAGTAAGTACAATACATGGACAAGAATGATTTCAAATAAAAGCCATTACAAAAAATGTGAATACAGTAAAATCAGGTACAAGATACCAAAAATAGTTATAATTGAGAGCAGTAGTAGAATACAGGAAAGTGTGAAGCACAAGTTTATATATCTTTCCTCACATTTCATTTTCTATCGCCTTTCACGTTTTTTTGGATCAAGAGCTTCTAAATGTCAGTGATTACAATCAGTTATGCCTAACCTACACAATGAATACCATAAAGATAGAAGAAACTTACTGTCTTTCACTTTTTCTTTTGAGATTTTCCAGTACTGTACTGTTCTCATTTGGGGGTTTCATTTAACATTTGGAAATGGATTGGGGGAAATAAACCTCCATTGTGATACATTCTCTTACCGCTTTATTTGGACATGTACCTAGTACCAAGTTGGGCCACTGTGCCCTGATCACAGCCTTGATGCAATGTGGCATAAACTTCACAAAGTGCTGGAATGTGACTCAAGGGATGTCAATCCATTCCGTAATTCAGATTTCAAACTTCCCTTCCCTTTACCATTGCTGATACACTGATCACTGATGTCTTGGAGCAACCTATGACTGTGCTTGCTACTGTGTTCGTAATGCATTCACTGTCATGCATCTTTAAATGCTATTATATCTGAGCATTAAAACAACAACAAAGGAACTATTTACCGATTTCAAATCACAATATAACCCTTATTATTGGGCTGCACCGTTCGGTCCCGACCTATCCTACCGGCTATGCTCATCCCCACATCTCTGGTAGCCCTATAATAACCTTGTCACAAAGACGGCCAGAGTGGGTGGCGTCAGACCAGAAAAGGAATACACAGAGACAGATGGTGATGGTGATGAGCTGAGTGCAATGGTTGCACTCAGCGTTTATTAACAAAATAAAAGGTTTGAAACAACAAAAACACAAAACAGGACACGGCACTTGACTCCAAAATAAACAGACATACAAAACGACTAACACTAAACAAACGGTGCACGGACAGACAAACAGACATGGTGAGTACAAACAAACTTATCTTTACTTTTACGATCTTAATTACTCCTCTCTCTCACCCGTTCTCCTCTTCCGAACACCCAACCACAAGTGACTAAAACGTGCATCTATATATACTGTTGTGCTGGGATTCAATTACTAATGAATTACTCACTTGAATCCCAGCACGTGAATTCATTACGTGCAACCCCGTGCCACACATTATACACATTTTATCTGCACGTGAAGTGATGTGCCACCCTCGTGCCTAAATATAATTATACACTTTTTAAATATACGTGAAACACAGACCCGTTTATATCCCGTGTACCAATCTATACACCAACATTAACATACGCACGCATACATACACAAAACACACAAATGCACACAGGGGCGGGGCACTTTGCCACATATACCCCCCCTTGTGCGCAGCACACATGGCCTCAACGGCCACCTCCCCCCTTAAAAACCCAGCAGTCCAGGACAAAGTCTCGGGCTGGGAAGGGAGGCTTCAGTGGGCCCTTGGCTGGCAATGCTGTCAGCACCCCTGCCGGTAGTGGCACGGCTGACAGCCTGTTGGTCCCGTCCTGCAGCGAAAAAGCTGCGGGGGCAGGTGGTCCCCCGACCTCCCCCTTCTTCGTAGCCAGCAGCTCCCTCCTGTGGGGCTCCGGCCACAAGAACTCCTGCAGCGAAACTGCTGCTGGGGAAAGTGGTCTCCAGACCTCCTCCCCCTTCTTCGTGGCCGGCAGCTCCCCTTTCTGGGGCTCCGGCCACCGTACTCCCTGCGGAGGTACGGGCAGCAGAGGCAGCTCCTGCTCCTCTGCTCCGGGCGGTGGTGGAGGCAGAGGCAGCTCCAGCTCCTCTGCTCCTGGCGGTGGTGGAGGCAGAGGCAGCTCCAGCTCCTCTGCTCCTGGCGGTGGTGGAGGCAGAGGCAGCTCCAGCTCCTCTGCTCCTTGCGGTGGTGGTGGCGGAGGCAGAGGCAGCTCCTGCTCCTCTGCTCCTGGCGGTGGTGGAGGCAGAGGCAGCTCCAGCTCCTCTGCTCCTTGCGGTGGTGGTGGCGGAGGCAGAGGCAGCTCCTGCTCCTCTGCTCCTTGCGGTGGTGGTGGCGGAGGCAGAGGCAGCTCCTGCTCCTCTGCTCCTTGCGGTGGTGGTGGCGGAGGCAGAGGCAGCTCCTGCTCCTCTGCTCCTGGAGGTGGTGGAGGCAGAGGCAGCTCCTGCTCCTCTGCTCCTGGAGGTGGTGGAGGTAGAGGCAGCTCCAGCTCCTCTGCTCCTGGCGGTGCTGGCTCCCTCTGCTGTGGCGGCTGGGCATGTGCACGCCGTGCTGCCTTCAGCAGCATAGCGAGAGGCTGCTGGGGGACACCAGCATCCTGCCCTTCTCCCCCCCAAAAATTTTCAGGGGGTTGAGCCTGTAACTCCTCCCCTTCTGGCTCTTGGGGCTGAACCAGCAGGCATTTTCCCTCTGCTGGTGGCTTGGGTCCCAGGGCTGTGGAAGCCCCGACTTGCCTCCCTTTGGGCTGTGGACGCACCGACTCCTCCCTTTTGGGCTGTGGACGCCCCGACTCCTCCCTTTTGGGCTGTGGACGCCCCGACTCCTCCCTGTTGGGCTGTGGACGCCCCGACTCCTCCCTGTTGGGCTGTGGACGCCCCGACTCCTCCCTGTTGGGCTGTGGACGCCCCGACTCCTCCCTGTTGGGCTGTGGACGCCCCGACTCCTCCCTGTTGGGCTGTGGACGTTCGGGCTCCCCCCACTCAGGCGTAGGACGTTCGGGCTCCTCCCACTCAGGCGTAGGACGTTCGGGCTCCTCCCACTCAGGCGTAGGACGTTCGGGCTCCTCCCACTCAGGCGTAGGACGTTCGGGCTCCTCCCACTCAGGCGTAGGACATTCGGGCTCCTCCCACTCAGGCGTAGGACATTCGGGCTCCTTCCGCTTGGGCTCCTCCCATTTGGGCTGTGGATGCTCAGGCTCCTCCCATTTGGGCTGTGGAGGCAAAACCAGCAGACATTCACCCTCTGCTGGTGGAGATGGGGACAGCAGGTACTCACCCTCTGCTGGTGGAGATGGGGACAGCAGGTACTCACCCTCTGCTGGTGGAGATGGGGACAGCAGGTACTCCTCTGCTGGTGGTCCTGCTACCTGGGCTGCTGTTCCATTTATGGTTGCCTCCAGGTAGTTGAGGACAAACTCCACACCCTCCTCCAAGGTGTTTGGGGTGTGTTCCTGCTGATATGCCTCCCATCTCTCACTGTCCATCATCCACAGGACCCGGACGACTATGGGCAGAGACTGGGCCTCCAGCCCAGCATTCTCCAGGAACCAGCCCTGCAGTTTGATGGCGTCTTCTGCCATTGAACTTTTTTTTTTTCCCCAAAACAATATTTGTAATCCTTTTTTTTTTTTTTTTTTTTTTTTTTTTTAAATCCAGACCCCTCCTGGTCTGACGCTTGGAGGCGCGGCTATCCCACGATGACACCACGTGTCACAAAGACGGCCAGAGTGGGTGGCGTCAGACCAGAAAAGGAATACACAGAGACAGACGGTGATGGTGATGAGCTGAGTGCAATGGTTGCACTCAGCGTTTATTAACAAAATAAAAGGTTTGAAACAACAAAAACACAAAACAGGACACGGCACTTGACTCCAAAATAAACAGACATACAAAACGACTAACACTAAACAAACAGTGCACGGACAGACAAACAGACACGGTGAGTACAAACAAACTTATCTTTACTTTTACGATCTTAATTACTCCTCTCTCTCACCCGTTCTCCTCTTCCGAACACCCAACCACAAGTGACTAAAACGTGCATCTATATATACTGTTGTGCTGGGATTCAATTACTAATGAATTACTCACTTGAATCCCAGCACGTGAATTCATTACGTGCAACCCCGTGCCACACATTATATACATTTTATCTGCACGTGAAGTGATGTGCCACCCTCGTGCCTAAATATAATTATACACTTTTTAAATATACGTGAAACACAGACCCGTTTATATCCCGTGTACCAATCTATACACCAACATTAACATACGCACGCATACATACACAAAACACACAAATGCACACAGGGGCGGGGCACTTTGCCACACCTCTTTATTGAAATAAGTCTTAAGAGCATAGGAAAGTGAATTTAAAGGGTTACAAGTTATGGGTTAATATTGCACATATGTTCTCTGTTCTCATTTTTTGTCAGCAAAATAAGCTTTCAATCCATATCTATTCACCTCAAGATGGATGTTTGACTGTCTTTCATTTTTTTCGACAGCCACAATAATGAAGAGTCAAGCCATGCTGGCGATGTTGATTAACTTTTTTAGCCTGCCCCACCGTGAGCAAGCTGAGCTTAGGCAACAGCGTTGTCATGGTCTCACAAAAGCTTTGGAGGACTGGCTCTACCAGCACTGGGAGCTCCTGCCGGAACCAGAGTTGCTGCAGCCAAAGAAAGAAAAGCACCAGCAGTGAACAGACCCACCACTGGAGAGACTGCCCTTTGGACATGGATGGCAAGATCGCCCATACCCAAAGCCAAAAAGACAGGAGCTGCTGCTGTGTGCAGAGCCAGTGAGAGAAGAGCCGCTGTCTCCAGAACTCGTGTCAGACGGAGAAGTGCCGCTGTCTCCAGAGCCCAAGGGAGAAGCGTCACTGTCTCCAGAACCTGCAAAACACCCAATGGCTGGTTAAACAAATCACACTTGGCACCAACCGCAATTGTGTTTCAAATTCTGCTGCAAGATTTTGTGTCACTACGGTCGGAACATGTGGTTCCTATTGCACATTGCTCAGCTAAAATTGAATGATAGGCAGGGAGGTAGTTTCACTAAAACTCACCTGGCAAGGCCAAAGTAAGGCTTACATTTTCCAATATTATATTGTAACATAAAAAGTGATTGGTTGACAGTTTTAAGGGGTTGGCTGTTAAGGAAAAAACCTAATACTGTTTGCTTTGACTGACGGACAGGTTCAGGTACAGGTTCAGCCTGCCAGCGTACTTGACAGATGATAGCAAATATAATTTACAACAAATACTTTGTTACAAAGTACAAAATGTGAAAAATAATAATTAAACCCCTGGGAAAATAAATAAATTATATGAGTAAAATGCAAAAATGGTAACAGTAAATACTAATATAGGGAAAGAAATAATAGTAAAAAAAGATACATAAATACATTTTAAAAACAAATAAATAAATAAATAAATACATAATATACAGTCAACCTCGGATAACTCCATTTTCTCCTTATAAAATATATGCATCCTGCCAGTTTTAATTTTTTTAATTTGACACCGCACTACTCGTAACTCGACACTTATTACCGGTACCGAGGGGATCAAAACTATTGAAAAGACTAGTGGATAACTATACACTGTCATGTCACGTGACTGACCTACTTGACATACTTGTTTCATGTGATTGACCTCTGACTGGAAACAGATTGTTCATTCATTTATTCGCAACTACCAAGTGCAGCCAGTTACAGTATCAGTTCATAATGAGTGAGAAGTGAAAAATAAGATCTCGTTCAATTGGCTTTAAAGCTCTGGTTATTCGGGATAACAAGCTTGTCAGCAGAACTTTCAAAGCGCGTGTTTTTGTATGCAAAACAATCTACAATGCTTGATTTCTGTGTGAAACTGTAAGTTGTTTATTATTGTTTTTTTTCACAGAGTTAATTGTTAACTTTTGCGATTTAATCAGTCAAATTAGACAGTTCAAGCCAATACCTAAAAGTATTCGCCAATTGTTTTTATCATCTTTTCTCCCAATTTGGAATAGTCAATTATTTTTAGGCTCAGCTCACTGATACCAACCCCGTACTGACTCAGGAGTGGCAAAGACGAACACACGCTGTCCTCCGAAGCGTGTGCCATCAGCAGACCGCTTCTTTTTCACACTGCAGGCCCAAATCACAAGACATTGTTTCACCTGAGTGATTGCAAGGACATAATACACGTTTATTCTCAGGGTCTTTATAGGCAATAATATTTTCTCAAAATATATATTTATAAATCAAATAATATTAATTCCATTATTATCAGTAATACGGGGGAAAAAATGTACCTGATACATGAAATTAACATGAGACAATGTTCTAATATAATTATAAGTCAAATACATCAGATTTACAGAGTTTCCCCTTTTTAATTCGCTCTAAACAAGTTCCTGTGATGTTTTGTTTCTGCTTTTGTCTCTGCGGGCAGCTGTAAACTGTCTCCGCCCTTTAGACACTAAATGCCCCTCTCAGTGATATCACAAAAAAAACTAACAGGAAGTGAATGTCAGTCCCTCCCCTGTCCATTAATATATGTTTCAAGCCAGTACTGCAAAGTATGGTGGCCCTGTAAGTCATCAAAACAAAGTGTTTTTTTTTGCGTTGTGTCTCCACACCAGGGGATGAAAGAACTGTTTTTGCAAAAACAAGAGTCATTAACTATTTAGGTATTCCACTGAAACAACAAATCCTCCACACGACATGCACTCTTCGTCTGAGTATATCTGGGATATTCCACAGCAGACTCCGGCACTGCTAGCATAACCCTCAGAGTACTACGTCACAGCGAGTGCTCTACGCCATAGGACTACAGCTGTCACATGCAAATAACAGCACTTGGGATAGCGTAGCAAATTACTTAATTTTACACCCAAAAATGTATATATTATATGAAACCTATATATCACAAGAAACGTAAGACATTGAAGTTTTTTGTTCTTTCTGTTATCGATATATTTTTGGACTGAATATAGACATATGTATTGGCAAAGACACCTTTGTTATACAAACGGTATTTTTATCATCAAAACTTCAGTTATTTTCAAAACCAACCACGCACATAAACACTTTCAAAATACGACATACAAATCCCCAGAATGTTCTTTTTAAAATGTAAAAAACCACAGATGTTTACAAACAACGAATCAAAAGATATATTCAATTTTGCAAGCAACGCATCTATCTGTACAAACTGATCGGAACCGCACAGCACAGTAAACATACTTGCCCTCGAAAGCCTTTTCTTTTATATAAAGATTGTTCAACATGTATATGCAAAACTACTACTTATTATTATTATTATTATTATTATTATTATTATTATTATTATTATTTATTATTAATACACGTAACTTACTTTGAGTTGTGGAGACATTTGAATTGGCACAGGGAAGCTTATTCTCTGTAAAGTCCTTTTGCAATCAGTGTTTTTTTCAGTGGTTTGTAAATCCAGTTTGGTGAATTCAGTTGTTTTTGTGTAGTAATATTTCTTGTTAGGATTCCAGTCCATCTTGTCTTTTGTGTTAGTGCTGCAAAGTGAGGGATCAGGATATGATAGCTAGGGTACATCCAAAAAGTGTAGGCCACCTGTTCACCAACTTTGCATTTTGGAACCGAAGGTAAGTATTTTCTGTTGCCACACAGTGTACCAACAAGCTGGGTTTCGTGCTGATAAGTGAAAACTGAAGCGAGTGGTACGGATGTGTAAAAATTGTCAGTAATCAAAGTATGTCCCTTGCCTTATCCAACAGACCATCCATGAGAGACATAACATCATAGGGCTGACCAAATTCACTCTTCTCTGTGTCGTTTGAAGCACCTGTGTACACTTTTAAATTGTATATGTACCCGTTTGTACTGTCAGCAAGCACCCACAGCTTTATTCCAAATCTGTGATGTTTTTTGTTTGGAAGATACTGCATAAGTGACGTTCGGTTTTTCAATCCAACCAGGCTTTCATCGATTGCAATGAATTCATTTAAAATGTAGTACTTCCTAAGAAGAGACTCCACTTTAGTAAATACTGGTCGCACTTTGAATAAACTGTCGTAACCAGGTTCGTCTTTTTTCTTTTGGTTTTTGTTGTTGTTCAAGTGCAGGTTTGCAAGACAAAAAAGAAACTTGTCGCGGGACATTATTCGCACGAATCCTGGTGTTGCTTGTAGTGCATCTTTTGTGTTCCAGTATTCTTTCATGTCAGGCTTCCACACTAACCCCATATTCAGCCACAATCCTAAAACAGCACGTAATCTATTTTGTGTCATATCGCCAGACACCGACCACCGTGGAACTAGCCTCTCATACGTTTTAGATTTAGCATTTCTTTCCCTGTATTTGTTGTTAATGTCTAATGCGAATATATTGGACTGGTTGCAGATGTGTTCTTGGAGCTCAGTTGAAAACAACAGCTCAAAGAATTCAGCAGGCCGTGTTGCGCTGAGTGGAATAAATCTCAGATCACTAACCTCTGTGTACTTCTTTATGTTCAATGTTATTTTCTGTTCTGGCAATTCTGTTACTTGGGTCCAAATCGGGACTCTGAAGTTTTTGTTCAGCAACCGAATTAAAGGCACGTCTTTGTACTGTCGTCACCTCCCGCCACATCCTCCTCCTCAGACTCCCACACCAAGGCAAACACTGGGGTTGTTATCCCATATCAGAGTTTCCGAAAACGGTATACTCTGTTCAAGCCGATCGCAGTGTGGGTCTTCAAATTGTTCAGAGCCTAGTTCCTGCATGTCAGGGAGCCCCGATTGAAAGTTGCGCTTGTCCTTTTCTATTCCTCTTCTCACCCCAGTGAATGGATAGTTTGTTTATTTGGGGCGGTGCCCGAGTCCACGTGGAGTGTTTTCCCATTGGCTGTTCTCGTTCCGAGACGGCCCAGTGTTCTCAGTTGGTCTGCTGTTTGGCCCCTGTTGGATTTATGAGGTGGACTGTTCTCTGTCCGTGGTGTCAAAGCATTCAAAAACCTCTTGGGAAGACACCCCTGGCACCACAGGATTTATTCAACAATGGTGAAGATAAACCACTTGTCCAGTATTTACAGCTCTTTTTAAAAGCATTCTCTGTCAGTAGGGGAGTTTGTGACAAGAAACCAAGCAGATACAGAGAATGGTTTAGGACCCCCCTGTATATTACATTTCTGTTAATTTCATAAACAGAATGATATTATGACCCAACCTGACTCTACACTGCCATTCCACTGTGAAAAAGACAACAATGAGTTTATGGAGCAACTATGCCCACAGTCTCTTTAAATACCATTCCAGTACCACACCGGTACCATTTTAAAACTAGTGCAATTTGCCGCTGTCGCGCAAAATGTGTTCCCACCATGGAATATGGGCCCCCCAGACTATTTTTCATAGACCACCCTATGAAAAGTGGTCCCCGCTAGTAGTCGTAGTAGTATTGTTGTTGTTCACATTGCACTTTAAATAACCAGTATATAACCTGCTTCAATATTTGACGTAGTTGTTATATTGCATTATTTTATATTACTTTATGTGGTTTTTCCATGACGGTAATATTATCAATTATTTTAAGGGAGGGGGGGGGGGGCAACGAGACAAAGGTATGAATGTATGACCTTCTACAGCTCTACAGCCATTAACTGAACCTTATACAAGCACGTGCGCCGCCTCTTGCATTTTGTGATAATCCTGTATTACAAAATGCATCCTAGTACATTTACATTGAGTGACAAAACGGGGTTGCCACTTACAGGACCTTTTCCACTTGGTTTTCTTTGGCGTAAATAAAAAAAAAAAAACAGACCATAGAAATTAAATAAAACAGGGCGGTGCCTTATATTTTTTGAATTGCACCCAAAACAAAAGTAACAAACAAAACCCTAACTCCTTGCAGGAGCGCTAAACTAAACTTTTTGTTTCCTATAACTATACTGGCGGGCTAATCAGTTTACCGGTTGTAAAACCTATTCTTCTCAAATATAAACCCAGGGAACGTCCCACAGGTTGTCAGTTTGGGTCTATCTTTTCAGGACTCAGCATTAACACAGACAACCCGTACAGTACTTGGGCTCATTAAATACAAGGCAGGTGTCCCTCATTATCACCCCCAAGTGACCCTACTATTCTAATACCCAGCGCAGTGCCTGTGAAAAGGTAGTCCTGACTTCCCTTATAATCTCTGTTATCCTGGATATACACTGTGCTGTATTCTTGGCCCAATGTACCTCCCTTCTACAACCTTTCCCCGTATTTTGTGTGGCTGCGTGGTCCAGTGGTTAAAAAAACGGGCTTGTAACCAGGTGGTCCCCGGTTCAAATCCCACCTCAGCCACTGACTCACTGTGTGACCCTGAGCAAGTCACTTAACCTCCTTGTGCGCCGTCTTTTGGGTGAGACTTAATTGTAAGTGACTCTGCAGCTGATGCATAGTTCACACACCCTAGTCTCTGTAAGTCGCCTTGGATAAAGGCGTCTGCTAAATAAACAAATAATAATAATAATAATAATAATATTTTACAACAATTGATATATCAACGCCTGTTAAACCATCTTTCTGTTTCAGGCCTTTTTTTTACATTTTAAACCCAAATATTTAGTTTTACTTTTTTTTACAATATGCATGCTTAAAATGTAATTCATCCTGCTAAGCTATATATTTCATTTCAATCTATAAAAAATAGACCAGCGGGGCCCAAATTTCACGTGATACCGACACGATTTTTTTTTTGGTGTTTAAATTATATTCTGAGAGAACTGCAATACTGTATAATACTATTGATAATTTTAATTATGCTTTATTCACCCCAATCAAGCAAAGGATGGGCTGTAAAGAACCCAGTGCATAATATGAATGAATGATTTTTTTTTTTTTTTTTTAAGAAAACCGGAATTTAGCCTAAATAAATTACAATAATCTAAAATTGAAATGGGGTGAAATTGAAATCC
The DNA here is from genome assembly GCF_902713425.1 of Acipenser ruthenus. Lineage (NCBI taxonomy): Eukaryota > Metazoa > Chordata > Actinopteri > Acipenseriformes > Acipenseridae > Acipenser > Acipenser ruthenus. The sequence goes on along the minus strand of NC_081189.1, from coordinate 91,015,494 downwards.
AAAAACGCACAGCACAGCTCTACACATGAGCCTAAATCTTGTTTTCAAATCTATGGTACCATTTCTTTAGAGCATACGTGTATAAATAATTGTACCTGGGCATAAGCAACTGCCCCCCACCCTGCCCCATAGCAAATGACGCCCCTGGTTAGGAACATTTTATAGCATGTCTATTACCAAGTGGAATAGTCATTTGTTGTGAATAATAGGCAGGGATACAGTGGCAAAATAAATAAATAATGGCACATTACATTACAAACAGCTAATCTTTACTAAATTAAAAAAAATACAGCATATACATCACTCTGGGAATTAAAGACAATTCATTCAATCCAAACCCTAAAGTAAAATGCTGTGTGACTGAGGTGTATGCACTGTGTGCTGAGACAGTAAGAGACAGTGGTTTACATTATTATTATTTATTTCTTATTTCTTAGCAGACGCTCTTATCCAGGGCGACTTACAATTGTTACAAGATATCACATTATACATTATTTCACATTATACAGATATCACATTATTTTACATACAATTACCCATTTATACAGTTGGGTTTTTACTGGAGCAATCTAGGTAAAGTACCTTGCTCAAGGGTACAATACATTAGGCTGCACCCTTGACAAATAAGAGCTGCGCCCAGGATCTAGGAAGTAGCTGTATTAATTAAATACAAATACCATAATTATTGACTTAAATAAGTGGCTAAGTGGTGCCCCACCACATAAGCCTTGGGTGCGTTGTGACAAAGTCGAGTGCCTTCAACCACCCAAGAAGTGGTGATATCTCATGATAACACACAGACCCTGGAGTGTATTATTGCTGTTATTAAATGGGTCTATGAGTCTGTTGTTGGTGGTAAATAAAGAAGACGAAACTTTTTTTAAATAATTGTTATTTTTATTTTTTTTGTATAACCTTCCACGGAGAGAAAAAGTAGTTCCACAGTAACTAAAATTGTTAGCTTAACAATAAAACATTTGATTTTAAATCATTTTGTATAATATTTTCTTTTTTTGGGCTTCGATAATAGTTTCTTGTTTAGGCTTAGTAGATATTGAGCTGGATGGTGCCATTCATGGTTTCAACATGTATGTATGGGGTTTGTCCAGCAGATGGAGCTGTTGCTGCTGCTGCTATTCTGACATTTTGTTTTTAAATCAGTGTCAATGTTCTTTTCAGTTAGCCAGTCACGGAAAACTTTCATAGCCAATTTTGTCTTGTGCTTGGTGTTTTCATCGGTTGTATTCATTTCTAGGTTTTCTAAATCTGCTTCATTTACCTCAGTATGGCCAGATATTGACATTTTCTTTTTCAAGGTTTCCAGCTGCGGAACTTTTGATGTAATCTCTCGGATTTCTGTCATACTGACTGACTCGAGTGGTTTTGTTTACCCAGGTGCACAGTTGCAGTTGGTGTATTGATTTTGTGTATTGTGATGAGGCTGCTTCGGAGAAAGAAGTTCCGCATTGTTGTGTTGTCACCAGATATCTAATGGCTAGGGAGAAGGTCTCAGCCAATCAGAATCTAGTATTTTCGCCAGTTGTTTCTACCCATTTAATAATATGCATTAACCCTTCCCATTCTGTTAGGGTGGGACCTTTGTCTACTTTCCAATATTTTAGAACACATATTTTACAATACTACATTTATTTTTACACCACTAATCTTAATACATGTATCTGAGAAAGATTTCAAAATGTAGATTTGGTGTATTATATTCTATTGATGCGTTTGTTCAGAATTGCTCTAGGCAATCATTTTGGGTAATGGTTTTGTTTGAGTCCAAAATAATTACTCATTGGACTTGTTGCCAATAATGTTTTGATATTTATGGTTGCTGGATTTATTAAACTAATAAAGATTTTTTCTATTCAGTGGCCAGGTAGCAGCTGTGATCCATGATTATGCTGCAAATAGTGTTGCTCTTTAGAAGCAGAAGGAGTAATTCAAATCTGCCTCAGTTGACTTTGTGGGTCATGCACTCCAGCTTTAAAAGGCAGCTGGACGTAAAGACAAAGAAACTCCTGCATTTTGAGAACCCTATTATATATAAAAAGAACCAAAATAAAACATACATGTATGTGTAACATACATTTAACCCTGGTGTTTCTCTGAAAAAATTAAACCAAACAGTCTTTCCAGAATTGAATTAGCTGACAGATGTTTTGCTTATTCATAAAACCAACGTCTGGGTAAATATAGTAACTGTGGTTAAATAAAGGGACTTGTTATCAGGAGGTTCCAGGTACAATCCCAGCTCAGCCACTGACTTACTGTGTGCGACCCTGAGCAAGTTACTTAACCTCCTTGTGCGTCCTTTGGATGAGACGTAAAACAAGGTCCTATTGACTAAACATTTGACAATAAATGAATGACATTACATCAGAGGCTGTGTGTAATGCAATTGTTTTTTGAAGAAATACTACCATAAATAATCTTTCTAAATAACATTACACTACTCACTTGTTATAAGTAGGGCCCTGTGAAAATCGCGATTTCACGGGCTGCGCGGAAATCGTGAAATTAGCCCAGTACCGCGAGTTTTACAATATTCTTAAGAAATAAAAATTATTTAATAATTATTTGTATTGCATACAAAAGAAATCACATTCACGAAACGTGCCATCTTGTCAAAAACGTCCACTCTGTACTTTGTGTCATTGTAGAAATCCGCAGTCTCTGTTTTTTCTTGTCAACAGTCCCGATGGCATTATTTCTCGGTTTGCACTTAAACAGTTAGCGTAGCAGTCATTGTGTTTCAAAATTGTACTAGAGTACTGCTGTGGTTGCAAGTTTTGCGCAGATGGTGGAAGCTCTCTTCTTGCTTTGTTCACTGTTCCAACCAGGCTGTTTTTTTTTCACCTCTTTTGCCAATCATAATTTCGTATCCTATGTGCCTCTGCTACAGTACGGTGTTGAATGTGGTGTAGCATTCGCATATCGATCAACAAATGAAAAGCACTGAGAGTGCTATTGATGTTGCATTTTGCGTACGGTGTGGGACCTGAGGTTTCAGTCAAAACATTTTGTGCAGTCCGTCTTCCCACAGCGTCAACCCCAGGATTTATAATTTCCCAAATACTGCCATCCTTCCCAGTCTCCTGAATGCCTGCTCGTGCTGGCGATGCAGCTGGAGTTGTTGTCTTTGGTACTGCTGCCGGTGAAGCGGTTGGCATGGCTGGCATGCCTGCAGCTGCTGCATGAGACGATACAGGCACCTGGGGAGCCCCTTTTGTGGTCGTGGCACTTCAAGTGGCACCTTCCTTGCTTTCCCCGGTGGAACTGCCTGTTGCACAAATCTAGGATTCATAGCTGTCATGAGCACTCACATTCCCTGCATCAGAATCATTTTCGGACAAAGCAGTAAGCATTTCAATCCCGTCTTGAGTGGTCATGTGTCTTCTTTGAGCCATTTTGAGTTTCAGCCTGGTCTCTGTCAGTGTACCTGTGACAGTAAAATAGTAATACTATACGACAGCAGACGATACATGCTTATGTAGACAGCCAGATGCCAGTCCTCCGAGGAATTGATAGGATTACAATAGATCTTTGGATAACTTCAAGACCCATATTCTATTCAAAGACATACTGCTGTAATCTTAGTGGGGGTAGAAATAACAACAGGCTTGTATGTATATATATATATATATATATATATATATATATATATATATATATATATATATATATAAATATATAAAACATAGAATATTGTAGGTTATATTCAAACTAAGAACATGTATTGTAAAAGGCAGTCAAAATTACTGCTTTGGCAGGTCTAGATGGGTAGGATTATAACTTCCTTATTTTCACAATCCTGCCTTTCAAACGCAGTCAGGGTATTTAATACATTTAGGAAAAGTCATAAACGGACAACCGCATAACTTTCAGTGGTGGTTCCAGTGTTAACTGGATGAGCCACAAGACTTTCAGGTTTGATGGTAAATCCATGGAGGATACAATGGTAAAGACAGTCAATTAAAGTGTATGCTCCAAATACCTCCTTGTAAATGTTCTCTTATGCATGTTCAGGGTTTAAAAAATATTACAGAAATATCCAAGGACTTTGTATAAGGTATTGAAGCTTGTAAATTATTCCAAGTCCTCCATTGTTTTGGTTGCAAGTCATATCTTATGGTGGCAGACATAACTGAACATGATAATTACTATACACAGACTCTGACCAAAGAAGCAGGAACCACTTCTCTGCCAAGAGCGCACAAGGGGATGTTAATGTTATCTTGGGTCAGCAGACAAACAGTAAAAATGCACTTCTCCTTAGGGTTTCCACCTGAAGAGCTATAAAATAAGGAACACCATTCATAGTCTGTCCTTGACAAATTGCTTTAATTAAAAATCTCAGTAATACCTTGGCTGGACAATTTAAAGTGCAGTACCTGATTGTGTGAACATTATTTTATTATTACTATGTAATGCTTCTTAATTCCATTTTAACATAAAACATTTGCTATTTGTAAACTATGCTTTGATTTCATCTAACATTCTTCAATTTAATAAAACAAACATTTTTCCTGTTTGAAAAATTACATTTTTTTCCAGTGTCGCATTCTCCAGCATTGCATCCGTATTTTGTTAGAAAATGCATTTTACTATAGACATATACATCATTTTACTATAGACATATAGAGGTACACAGATACTTTGTTAAAGTTACCTAATACCCCTTTCAAGAACCCATTGGCTAGATGACATTACCATAAAATGATTGTTTTCACTGAAACTGAATATAAGAATATGAACAAACTACAATATCAGAATAATTCCTAGTTTAGTTTAAACAATAAACTAAATGCATTTTCTTCTTCATCCAACCTTGAAATGGATCTGTCATCTTTACGCTAGACTTAACACGAAGTCTTTGACTGTGATCTGTTATCTGGATTTTAATTGGATGTGCTACTCATGTTACGAATGTGCATCTCTCCTGCTGCATGTTGCTTGACATCAGCGATTCCACCATAAGAAATTTTTAAAAATCATGTTACAGACTTTTCAACATGCTTAGAAACAATACATATTAAACATCAAAAAATATAAACATACTATCACCTTTAAAATGTAAGGCTCAATCTGACATAGTAAAGTTAAGTCAGAACAGAGTGACGAAAAAATACAGCAAATCAAAATACAGAACAAACCCTGTTCCGTATAAAATGGGATTAGAAAATTGGTTGCAGATTTCCTTTAATCTGATTGGTCAATATGAGGCCCCTAATCTCTGGTAAAGGTACCTTGAATGTTATCGCTCAAACTGTGTTTATTTATTTTTTTGCCCGATGAAAGAAAATATCTGTTCTAGTACATGCCCACCTATTGAAATGTAATATAGCAAATAAAGTTTATTCAAAGCCAGGAGGCTTTGAATAAACTTTCTGAACACGCTGTGAACAAACAGAATGATCAGTATTAACACATGATGTAGGAGACTAGATATTTTTAATTAATGAATATCTTTTACTTTTGCTAATAAATTACCTAACGGTAACTTAAATACTGAAACTTACACAAATACAGAAACCTGCACTAAATTATAAATGAAAAAATAAAAAGTTACCAGTACTTTTATTCTTTTATATGTTTTACATTTAAGAGGCAGATACAAATGAACAGATCCCAAAACATGTTTGCAAAATACAAACATTACAGTTGTTGTCTCTGGGTTTTTTTTTTGTTGTATGTTATAGCCTGACAGGTAAAATAAGTCTTGGTTATGATTATATAAATTTTGTTGTCTAGCCAAAGTAAGACTACATCTTATATTGCTTTTATGTTACATTTATGTTTTATGCTTGTACTTTTGCCCACCAATATATTAGCTTTAATTACTCTTTAAAACGTGATACAGTGCCACATTATTTAAAACGACACTATCTGGTGTACAGCCAGGCTATTTTTGAAGGGGGATTTAAAAAAAAATGTAGTTGACACATGATTTAAAAAAATATATATAGTTTCCACGACAGCTGACTGGTAACCACAGTATGGCGCACTTACCACTGTAACAGGGAAGTTTCCCATGGCACCCACTATATGTCAACAATCCCTATATTGACTGGAGAGTTGTAATTTCCCACAAAATGTATAGCATCCTGTTGCAGGGAAACAAAAAAAAAATGGTTAGTTAAACACACTTTTCTCATGCTCTGCTTTTCTTCCTAATTCAAATACATTGTAGCATCAGTTGGTCTGTACCTGCTCACAGAACCGGACTTCAATTTAGTGGCAGTATTGAATTCCATTCAACTCCGTATATACTTCAATATGATGCGTCAGGTTATCAATAAATGTGAGGGAGCCAAATTCATTCGTCACAATGCTTTTCACAAGAAGCTTATTGAGAAAGCTGGTTGAAACCATTTAAGAGTGTAATAATTCTTTGGAAATAAAGGTGAGCTGGTACAAACTAAGTGAATGAAAATGGTAAAACAAAAAACCTACATAGAAACTGTTAGATGTGATATACAGTAATAAAAAGGTCGCACAAACACTGAACCCAGAAATAAAATACCTACATACCACAAATACTATGAATGGTGTTTCATCAGACTTGTCATGTGGCTGCAAAATACCTGGAACTGCTTCATTAAATTAAAATAGACATTGCTTTGAAAGAAGGATTTTATTGCAAAAAATTACTTTTATTTTTTAAAATAATTATTCCATTTATTAAATAATTGACTTAATACTGCATTCCTAACCAGTAAAGAGATACAATCAGTCGATACCGTCATGAAATGTCAAGAATATTTCTTAGAACTAGTATGGAGTATTATTTTGCATCTACTGTAATATAACTGTTACATAATGCATGAAGTACGTATTATTAAAATCATGTTTGCTGTGAGTTGCATTGGAACAGAATTCTAAAATGAGGTCAATTACCTTTTGTATTCTAATTCATACAGACACCGTGATTTATTTCCTTCCCATTATTATATCAGCTCGTCTGTAGTTCGGAGTGCCTTTAGGTAACGGCAAAAAAGTAATTTCAAAGATAGATTTAGAGAATCTAATACCACATTAAAACAGAACTTGATCAATTTTAGATGACATGTACCAAGAAAGGGACAGAAAAAGCCCTGGTCCCCTTGTTCCTTTCACTTGATGTTTCACAAGCTGTTCCATAGCCAGTGTTTGAAAACTCCAGCATCTCTACTGTCATATATTATTTAACACTAGAACCGCCGGATTTTCAAACTACCTAGAACCGCCACATGTGTCACTGTGACCCATACATTTTTAAACTGCTTTGTTATGAAAATTAAAGACATACTATCGGATACAACTGAAAAGTTTTATTTATGAATATCATATCTAACATTTGCATTGCAGAAACACTGTATTTAAATGGAAAATTAAACATACAGGGCTTTATTTTTTAAATGAGCGCATATACAGCACGACTACAAACAGTGAAAAAAAATAATAAAATATACATTTCTAAAGAAACGGGTATGTACATATACCGGTGTACAGGTGTAAAGAGGTACATGTACACACAAAACTGTAAAATCAAAATCATTGTTTCTAATACTACATAAAAAGAAAATATAACACTACTTCTGGTATGACAGCTGCATTGTGGTTAAGATAAAAGGAGAACTCACACTTCCTCAACAGCAATCTTTTGAATTAATGGCCTTGTATGGCAAAACATTTTTTGTAAACAATGTGGAATTTGAATGATTTGCTGTAACATTGAATATGTCTAAATTGAATGCAGGGAATTTAATGGTAATGTTATTTGTAAAAATGTAAATAAATAAAATAACAACAGGTTAGCAATAGAAGTGTTATACAAAATGAATACATCTGTGAGTATTGTATCGAGAATAGCGCAAGATATGATGGAGGTTTGTGTAATTGTGTATGGAGAAAAGGAATATTAATTTTCTGATACCGTTTGAAAGAAATACGTTGAATAAAAAGAAAACATCTACTTACTTGTGACTAAGATTATACGATAAATTTGTAGAAGTGCCATGAAAGGAAAGCACCAATGAGCAAATGCTGCAAATTGCGATTTTTCTTTCTTGATAATGCAAAGCTTAAAGGGAGGACGCTTTACAGTTCAGTTTTGGAGAAGCATGAAACCCCCAAAAGCCCCAAGCAGATGCAAAATGAACCTTCTGATCTTTTAATCATGTGCTCAGAGATGACAGACGTTGCATCAAAAGAATGTAAATTCATGACATTTCTAAAACAAATTAATAATTATAGTATTGCATAACTGGTACGCTGTTGGTGTATTAATACGATACAAATTTCGACCTGCATTTTAGGAGGGTTTACAACAAACTTGCCTGTGGCCTGAGTTATTATATTTTAATTGAGGCAAGGCTATGCTAAAATGATGGAGTTTAATTAAAGCTCAAATTAAAATACATTTGGGACATAAGGTATAGAAAAATAAGTATAAAATAAATTTGCTGTTAACCAAGTAGCAAAGCAAAATAGCACATATGTAGCCTATTACAACGATTCAGTTCAATTGTGTTTGTAGGCTATAGCCTACTCCATAGCACATGATCTGAATCGTATCTTAGAGCAAGATTGAAACGGAACCCCCAGGTTTATGAAAGTGTTGTTTTTACCGCTGTACCACCTGTTGTCTTTTGAGAACACACAGAATACTATCTGTTTCAAAAGCCGACATCATACAAATGTGCTTTAGAGGAAGATTGCAGGTGAGCTATCATCAGTGATCTGTGTGGGCATTTATTGAAGAAATTGCAGATATACAGTTGGCATTTGCGGATTAGAAAAAAAATGTGTGCGCGTTTCCAACACAACACCATAAATATGTAAAGAGACCAATCCAGTTTTAACCTCCATTTCCAGGTACATTTTTAACACTTTCTTCAAGAAATATCAACGTTAGCGATTACAACAATTTCAAATGTATGAATTAGGGCTTCATTTCTGGGCATTTACATTTGAAGAGAGTTCCAGGAAAGAAAGCACAAATCCAATATCTGGCAATATCATACTGGTATATTTTTATGCATTTAAATGGTAATAGCCTAAAGGTAATAGTTGAACCAGCACATGATTATCTATATAAATTTTACAAAAAAGTCTGCAAACTGAGTGGTTAACGAAGTCTATTCCTTATAATGCCAGGAAACAGTTTATTAAGACTGCAAGTCTAAAGAAACCTTCTCCCCCCCTCAAGACAGTTTTAATTTTGTAATACAACATCCATGCTTTGGGTTTCAAATACATTTAGGCTACTTAATTTAATCAAAGTAATGAAGCTTTTTATTTACACTAGCAAGCCTTTAATGGTGGTTAGCGACCTGAAATTGATTGACTGAGGCAGTGTCCAACATATACAGCAAATAATTAACCAATTCACAGAGCAGCACTTGTCTCTAGATTGTATTAAAATGTGCATGGTGTTAAGTTTTTGTACATTGCTGCCTGCTGGCTATCTCTGCTATCATTTCTGCTTTCACTTAAAACCTTGGCAGACTCTCCAGAGGACTGAGGATCAAGTCTTGGCAAACGGCTTTATAGTTAGTTTACAACTATTTTTTTTTCTTTTATGATCCCAATGTACAACAGTAAAGTTTGTTATGGTTGGCAGTCTTTTAGTTAACATTTTCTTGAATTTCAATTATAAATGACTGTATAGATGACCAGTACGCTCATGGTACTCAATGAGTTTGGCAATGCGAAATTGTAGCAAATTATGGGAAACAAGTGGTTGCATGTGTGGCTGCCTGTGCATTCCAGACGGTGGCACTAGAGGCAAATGTACATTGTTTTCATTATTGTGAACCCTGAACATTTCCAATTAAATTGTATATGTACCTGAAATGAAATTAAAAAAATGCTGAATAGTCATATGTGGTTTGTGTTCTCAATCCTGGCTGATGGTGGATCTCACTCGGTGTGGCTCCCTTAAATGAAATACGAGCAAACTTGTGTAAGCTTTAAAGTGAGGAACACCTATAGAGAAAGTATAGATGTTATTTTGTTTCTGTATTTAGATCTCTGTACAGGTAACTACCATGTTGGCGTAGTCGGTACTACATTGTATGGCAGCAGTCAGGTGACACTCATAGGCCGAGCAGAGCAAGGAAAAAATGTTTTGGACCAATGGCTCAAGTTCCTGTTTTCTCCCTTGACTCACAGTACCCGTGCTGGTTGCCGCACTGGCCCCTTGCTACACCTGCACCCCCCTTCACCCCAACTCTGGTAAAGCAGTATAACCAGTGCTTCATTTGTGCCAGGGCTCAGCCCAAACACCTCTTGGCTCGCCGCAATCTAGTTATTAAAGTAAATCTCTGAATTAGTTTTTTCTTAAAATTCTCAACACAGTATCCATTCTGAAAGTCCTTTTGTGCACGAGAAATGCAAGCAGCAGCAATGCAGCGATCCGCCTCCACGCGCACATCACATGACTCACTCAGCTGCTAGCTCGCCTTGATGTTTGTTTTTTTTTTTTAATGGCGGTGAAACTATTTAATCTGCCGGCTCGGGTTTTTTATGTGGTACGAAAGGTTTGCATAGTTATCATATAACACAGTGATATTAAATGTTATACGTTTCTTAAGGTTATTGCTGTAGTATCGTCACTTGCCCAGTTTAGGCGACAACACATCAGAAAATACTGCAACTGTCTGTCATTCACAACACCCAAGTTCACCGCATGTGAGTCCCGCGAGACGAGAATAGGAGACGTGCGATAGAACACCTGTATATACTGTGTACAGCAGCCTGAGCTAGTATAAAAGTCTCTGTATAGTATTAAAATTGCCATAATCAGTAAAAAAATGCACCAGTTAGGCCTACTACTTTCTATATGATATAGAATAGAATGTGGTTGTAAACACTAATAGTAATACTTAGAGTGTATGAAGACAATAATACCGACACACGTTCAAAGTCATGAGCTTCAAAATTAAAATAAAATCTTTGCTTGAGTCCCAGCACCTCTTTCATTATAAATTAAGGACCGAGTATAACAAATCATTAAGCACCACAGATCTATACCACAACTATGGTAACACTGGTCCTTTGAAACGACTGTAACAGGCGGAGTCATTGTATGGTAATGTCATATAGCTAATGGGTTCATGAAAGGGGTATTCGGTACCTTTAGCAAAATATCTGTTATTATTATTTTATATGTCTATAATACTGCGATGGACTGGCGTCCCGTCCAGGGTGTAGTCTCGCCTTGCGCCCTGTGTATGCCGGGTTAGGCTCCGGCTCACCGTGACCCTGTAAAGGAATAAGCGGTTAATGATAATGGATGGATGGATGGATGGATGGATGTCTATATTAAAATGAATTTTCTAACAAAATATAGTTGCAATGGTGAAATGCTGCGCTGACAAAAAAAGATATTCCAACAGGACACATGTTTGTTTTGTTAAACTGAAAGCTGTCTGATGAAATAAAAGCATACAGTAGTTTACAGAAAGCAAATTTTTATGTTAAATAAAAGTTTACTTACTCACAACTTAAACAACACGATTCATGCCAGACTTTTCTATCCCATTGTTCACTGCCAACTGAAGAGTATACCCTGCAGTTTATACAAATATAACCAGTATGTGCTGTTGCTGCATTCGTGTTGACCGTCTTGTCATGAACAATTATGCTTACTTTTTTAATATTAATTTTAACAGTGTCCTGCATTTCTCTGGCAGTGTACCTTTCAGGGGATGCTATTGTAAAACAAATGTTTTCAATTCCCATGATGGCAAAATGTTATGTACTGGTAATGTTATATCGGATTCTGCTTCCAAGTCGAAACATCTGTGGTGACAGCCATTGTCTTTGCTTCAGTTCATTCAGATTTAAGTTTGAGTAGCACTGGCTAATGTGCTAGAACATTGTTTCTAGAAAGTGTACTTTGAAGCTTGGTTCAATGTAATTCATACATTTTAGAAATCCTCCTCCCTCAACAAACAAGATCGGCAGCATTTCATCAATAACACTATGTAACACAATTTTTGTTCCTGGGTAGTAAGTGTTATTTCCTAATTGCTTATGCCTCAAAAGTATAGAAAATGGCTATTATTCCCCACAAACTTTGCTTTTGTGAACAGGACAGTGATATTTTGAAATGTACCTATTTCCAATGAGAAAACGGGCAAATTTGTGTCTTTTCGTTCACATAAAGTCAGAAAAAAACAACATATGAATCCAAATTAACATGTATTTATACTAAAGTAATACAAAAATGACTACAAAAGATTTAGAAGTGAGTAGTTTTTCGAGATTTACGATTATACTGTAAATCACTTTCACGAATCAGCCCCCAAATGTAGTCTCCCATCATGTTCTCGTTATACTGTCCTTGGTAGCGGCATTCAAAGTCCAGTATATCCTGGTGGAAGCGCTCGCCTTGCTCCTCCGAGTACGCTCCCATGTTCTCCTTGAATTTATCAAGATGAGCATCAAGGATATGGACTTTGAGGGACATCCTACAGCCCATTGTGCCGTAGTTCTTCACCAGAGTCTCAACCAGCTCCATATAGTTTTCGGCCTTGTGATTGCCCAGGAAGCCCCGAACCACTGCGACAAAGCTGTTCCAAGCCGCTTTCTCCTTACTAGTGAGCTTCTTGGGGAATTCATTGCACTCCAGGATCTTCTTTATCTGTGGTCCGACGAAGACACCGGCTTTGACCTTTGCCTCAGACAGCTTAGGGAAGAAGTCTTGAAGGTACTTGAAGGCTGCCGACTCCTTATCTAGAGCTCTGACAAATTGTTTCATAAGGCCCAATTTGATGTGCAGTGGTGGCATCAGCACCTTCCGGGGGTCCACCAGTGGATCCCACTTGACGTTGTTCCTCCCCACAGAGAACTCGGTCCGCTGTGGCCAGTCCCGCCTGTGGTAGTGCGCCTTGGTGTCCCTGCTGTCCCAAAGGCAAAGATAGCAGGGAAACTTGGTAAAACCGCCTTGGAGACCCATCAGGAATGCCACCATTTTGAAGTCTCCTATGACCTTGATGCCATCTCAGAAAAATTCAGATATGTATCCACTTAGGCAGCTGGAACTAAACTGAACTGGTGGGCTTAAGGTCCCTGTATTTATACTACTATTTATATTACTGGAAAGTTCTAGAAAGTTCTAGAAGTTACTCCAAGTTTACTCAGCACTGAATCTATCTGGTATGTTCTGGAAAATAGGTAAATTTCAAAATATTACTGTCCTGGTCACAAAAGCAAAGTTTGTGGGGAATAATAGCCATTTTCTATACTTTTGAGGTATAAGCAATTAGGAAATAACATTTACTACCCAGGAACCAAAAAAAAAATAAAACATTTTTACACGGTGTAATCATCACCATATTAATGACATTATAATTGCACACTATATGACTACTTAAAATAAAACTTGAAATAAATACTGTATTTACTCTAATTTAAGTTGCCCCGGAATTCAAGTGCACCCCCAAATTCGATGACCAAAACCAAAAATAAAAGCATTTAATTCTTAATGAAACGAACACAAAAATGAACGGTTAAATTACCTTTTAATTTATAGATGGAAAAAGAAAATATGTTCAGTACAGTACTTATAGTATTGAACGTCAGTCCTTGCAGTTTACGGTAGATGGAAAAGGATAACTTACCATTAACTTTATTTCAGTTCGTTTTAATGTCCTTCTTTGTTTAATTTGGCCAAGGTGACTTTTTGTCTTCATCTTCTGACACATCTGTTGCCCCAAATTCACGTTCTGCTGCACGTTTTCCCTTTATTCAGCAAACAAGATGACTTTTCTCTTAAAAGCTGCATCATAAAATCTGGATTATAAAAAAAGTTTGCCACGTAGGCATTTTAATATAGCGGACTGTATCAAGACTAATTACTGTAGTGGGCATCACTGTGTACAACAGTTCTTGTTCAACCGTGCCACAATAATTGACATAAATTGGTCCCCTAACTGAAAAATCCTGAATCCAAGTCGCCCTCAAATCCAAGTCGCTCTCCCCAAATTTTAACTTTTATTTCGGTCAAAAAAGTGTGACTTAAGTTTAAATACGGTAAATCTACAATTGTGATTTAACAGTGCTTGTATTCCTTGTCAGACTGGATGTGGTCTTGCAGAGCTCTGCACGTCACTGTAGTCTGCACAGAGCATGCTCTGCTGTGAAAAAAAGTTTCTTCAGTGTGTGATGAATAACATCTTGCTGTGATGTTAATATGAGGTCGGCAGGTGTGTAAAGGATCTAGTTGGCAGCAAGTTACACCACACACACTTAATGAATTCAGAGCTCAGAAGTCAAATACAGTGCCGAGAAAAAGTTTCTGAACCCCAATGATAATTCTGGAAATTCCATAGCTTTACCATGATAGCCTTCTTGAATCAAATCTTTTCTTAAATATCCAATAGGGTTTATAATAACCAATTCCATGTCTTTTGAAACAAAATGATGTATGAATTAGACAAACAATGAGTAATTCAGATTCAGGGTATGTGAGAAAGTAAGTGAACCCCTGGTTTTATCAGCTCAATTAAGGGGATAATTACAATCAGGTGTTTAAATAATTAGGTAGATCTTCAGGGGTGAGTTTGGGAGGCCCCACCCAATATATAGATCAGAAACTTTGTGAGTTTGGTCTTCACCATACCAGTGTGTGGAAACACGTCATGCCACGATCAAAAGAAATCTCTGAGGACCTCAGAAAAACAGTTATTGATGCTCATCAGTCTAGAAAGGGTTACAAAACAATTTCTAAGGATTTGGGGCTCCACCAATCCACTGTCAGACAGATAGTCTACAAATGGAGAAAGTTCAAGACCACAGTCACTCTACCTAGGAGCAGTCGTCCTATCAAAATCTCTCCAAACAAACCGGAAAAACATCAAGGAAGTCACAAAGAACCCCAGAGTAACATCCAAGGATTTGCAGGCCACTCTCGCCTTGGCTAATGTGAGTGTTCATGACTCAACTATTAGAAAAAGAACATTGCTGCCCGTCTGAAGTTCGCCAAAGTGCACATAGATGATCCGTAAGACTTCTGGAACAATGTTCTCTGGACAGACGAGTCAAAGGTAGAACTTTTTGGCCTCAACGAGAAACGTTATGTTTGGCGAAAACCAAACACTGCGTTCGAACAAAAGAACCTCATCCCAACCGTCAAGCATGGTGGTGGGAGTGTGATGGTTTGTAGCTGCTTTGCTGCCTCAGGACCTGGACGGCTTGCCATCATTGACACAACCATGAATTCTGCATTGTAGTAGAAGATTCTAGAGGAGAATGTCAGGCCATCTGAACCAAAAGTGGGTCAGGCAGCAAGACAATGATCCTAAACATACAAGCAGATCTACAAAAGAATGGCTGCAGAAGAAGAAATTCTGCGTTTTAGAATGGCCTAGTCAAAGTCGGGACCTAAACCCCATCGAAATGTTGTGGCAGGACCTGAAGAGAGCTGTCCATGCAAGGAAGCCCTCAAATGTCACTGAGTTGAAGCAGTTCTGTAAGGAAGAATGGGCCATAATTCCTCAAAACTGATGTGAGAGACTGACCAACAGTTACAGGAAATGCTTAGTTGAAGTCATTGCTGCTCAAGGGGGTGCCACCAGTTACTGAATCTAAAGGTTCACATACTTTTTCACACATGGATATTGAATGTTGAATCATTTGTGGATAAATAAATGTTGAAAAAGTATCATGTTTTTGTGTCATTTGTTTAATCAGGTTATCTTTATCTATTATTAGGACTTAGATTAAGATCTAATAACATTTTAGGTTTGAAATATGTGAAAATCCTAAGGGGTTCACAAACTTTTTCTCGGCACTGTATGTGACAGTACGCAGTACAGGTATTGAGTAACGGTGAGTAATAATGTATTGTGAATAAGCTGTAATAATGTATTGTGAATGTGCTGTCTGAAGAAATGGGTATTGCTGTTGTATATTAAAAGACTTAACCTTTGGTCTTGTGTTCAATCCATCCCCTTCTATTCATCAGCATAGTACTATACATGCACACCTACATTTTTACTTAATTGTTGTGGACAAGAATTAAAAAAAAAAAAGATAATATTTGCTAGTATAGATTATCTTCTTGTTAGGTCCTTTTTAATGAAGCTTAAGTTCTGATATCATGGAAAAAATGTTTACACTTTTTTTATAGAATAGAATATAAAACATTTGGTATGATACAGCTACTAGCAATATAATCAACATTCCACTTCAATTACTGTCATAATCATGATGTATTCAAAGCTCTTATGTGGTTCTTTTTGCATTACTCCAAGTAGCAAGGGTCATTTAATACTTAATTGACTTCATAAGAACAGGAAAGCACACAGCAATCAACCAATATTGGTTTATAGTCTTTTCTGCTGAACAAAGTGCTGCTTTTTTTATGTACACATTTGTGGAGCTTTTCTGAAAGAGATTTACTGGAAGCATACATTTCAGGATAGGCATGTATAAAATCTCAGGTTGGGCTGCTGTTGGATTTCTGTAGTGGGTAACATATTTGTATGTGGGAATGGTGAGGGTCACTATCTAGCCTTACAAATCACACACAGATAAAGAGCAATTTTGAAATTGTTGCAACATGAATTTCATATAATATATTAGAAAAATGTTGCACCCATATTTTCTGCGATTGTTATAAAAAACAAAATTAGATTTCTCCAGTTTCAGCAGATATTAAGGATAATATGTGATTGCAAAATCTTGATAGATGCCATCCCTGTGACTAATATTACAATACCCCATGATGAATAATACTAGTAGTGATTATTATTATTATTATTATTATTATTATTATTATTATTATTATTATTATTATTATTATTAATATTATTATTATTATTATTTAAGCTTACAAGGCTACCATATCTGTTCAAAGTGGCTGGGTCATTGCCATAATCTTCTTAAAAAGAGACTTAACTAAGAAGTCACAACTGCAGAAACCCTCTGTAGACTGTACCCTCTGTCCCACCTTGTCATTCTAGAGGCAGTAAATGGGTAATATTTAAGGGAACCACAGCACTTGAGGGGCAGATTACTCATTAAATTATTCCCATGTAGTTGAAGATGAGGTAATTACAATGCCAAGGGAAACCCTTAGATTTAGTGAGCAAAAGAGTCCAAGTGGGATAAAATGAAACATACACTCCCCCAGTCAGTCTGCATTCATAGAAAACTGATAAGGAGGACCACTGCATTATAAGATGGTTTGCATTTTGTATATATTGAAAGAACAGACACATCTATTCAAATTTCACACCCACCTGTCACTCTGCATTCATTCATCTGTCCCAAAATCTGTTAGAGGGTAGTGCTAGTGTGGTCTAAGTTGGAAATCATTCAAAGACCTTGTGCCAATAGGATGCTGGTATCGGTGAGGATCGCAGATCTGAATTAAATAAAGAGAACCCAAGCAAATGGATTCAGGTACAAACACAGCACATTTATTAAATAGTAGGCTTCAGAACACACATAGCCAGTTCCCATGGCTCCTTTCCCATAATATACACATTACAAGATCAGGCGCTTTACCAATAAACCCATGTTACTCTGGATTATCCCCAAAGCACGTCTACGTTGCTCCAAGCTCTCCATTCATCTCCCATGCTCTCACTAGCTAACTGTGCAGATGTGCATTGGGGAGTAACATAACCACGCAGTACCTAGTGACGCAGCTTAAAGGAATACAGATCGTTAAAAAGGTTCATTACAACCTTTTTTAAAATTAATTAGCATTATATTTACAATAATTAAATTAAAAAAAAGGTTGTCTCTGTTTTGTTTTTCATCTGTCATAGACTGCAAGTAGTATTTTAGCTTTGTTACCAAATATGCAAAGCCTTTTAACACTAGAACGATCACATTTATACACATACCTAGAACAACCATGAGCAGTCAATTTGACTGGCGTATTAAAAACAACATAAATATTATAATAAAAGGACAAAAAATCAAACATAAGTTGTAGTTTTATTCAGGAACGTCATATAAAGCATCTACACAACTGAAACTGAAATAACATCTACACAACCTACACAACTGAAACTGAAATAAATGGACATTTGAACAGAAATGTGTTTATATACAGACATATTACATAAAGCACAACCTCAAAAACAGGTAAACAATTTAACAAATATTTGAAAATGAATGTGTGTATATACAGGTATATCATGTACATACAAAACTGTACAACTGAAACAATGTAAATAAGTATCAACATTTTATTAAATAAATGGGTTTATATTGCTTACATAACAAAGAGCATATACACAACCGAAGCTATGCGTTTATACACAGACATACTACAATTGAAATTACATGAATAAATAAACATTTGAACAGAATGGGCTTCATTTACAACCATTTACAAAGTCTAAGTGCTGGCACAAATCACACAGATCCTGTGCTTTTCAAAATATGCAGTGCACTTACCACAGACTGTTTTTGCGCATTAGGCACAGCAATCAACAGCAACCCAGGCTTCTATTTCTTCCAAGGACATTGACCAGGAATCATCTTGTAGTTGTCGGTGGGCTTCTGCTTCAGTGCAACATTGTATGTGGTGAAGCGTATGCATGTCAATCAATAGACGAAACGCACTCAGTGCGCTCTCATTAATGTTGTGTTTTGCATATGCCATGGGCCCTGGAACTTCCCTCAAAATATTATGCTCACCCCGCCTACCAGGATTTATAGTATTACAAACAGTGACATCATTACCAGCCTCATTGCAAACTCAGTCTTCTTCAGAGCCAGATTCGTCATTGTCTTTCTCTGCTGCATCAGAATCATTTTTTGGAAACCTTGCAGTAATTACAAACACTGCTTTGCTGTCCTATGTCTTCCGCGAACAATTTTCAATGCGTATTGGGGTATGTTTATTTTATTTATTTATTTATTTCATTTATATAGATCCTTTCATACCGAAGTATCACAAGTCACTGTACATAAATACATAAAAATACAATAAAATACAATGTATGTGACAGAGAGCGAAGGAATTTGAGCTGTAAATCTCCCTCCCGACCAGAAAGGGTGCTGTGTAAGGTTGGTGGTATGCTTCCTCCTAGATAGGCAGCCTCGATGGTAGGTGGAAACCAGAAAGTGACCATATTAGAAGGAGCGCGTAGTTGCATGTACACAGGCAGCGACTGGAGAAACCATGGCGCCGGGCTGATTGCAGGGAGGAATTTTGTAGTACAAAGGGGAAGATACGTCAGTACCAGGCCTTGCACTGAAACGTAATCTATGGCCGGAGTTTGTTTTGTGTGGATTATCTGTTTGTTTTTGTTTGTTGCAGAGAAGGACTGACCGCCACGGAGAGGCTGCTCGGGCCCCAGAGGAGGCCAGTTTGGGAGTGCTGGCCAAAACCTGGGAAGATCACGAAGGTGAGTAGAGTTTCTTGTCATTCTTTTGAAAGTCTGAAAGTCTGAAAGAAATTTACAAACAAATACTTACCCTCCATTGAGTTGTTCCATGTGCATTGTTTCAAGGCACTGCTGGGGCAGCTGACGTTGGAAGTACTTACCGGTTACAGTATCCAGGGAGGCAGTGGTGACGTGGATTCGTCTAGGCTACGAGAGAGAGGTGGAGACACGCATGGGTCAAAGACAGGCCAAAGGGAAGTAAAACAGCTGGGCTGTACTAGAGCGATTGTGATTTACTTACCTGTACTCCTTGTCCCTGAAAGTCGGTCTGTGTCCTTTTCCAGGTTTCAGCTTAACGCTCTCTATCTTTTCTTTTTCTTTTGCAGCCTTTTTGGCAGCTGGCTGTTGACTATTTTTCTTCTTGGACTTATGTTTTTTTTTCTTTTCTGTTTATTGTTGTGGAATACTTTTTGTCTGTGCTTTTACCCATGGGAGGGGAACTCCTTTGTTCAATTTTAGTGTTTTTATTGTGTGGGAGTATTCCTCATGTGTGTGTGTGTGTGTGTGTGCTTTAAAAAAAAAAAAATCATTTTTACCCTGTGAAGAATTTAAAAGGTTTGTTTTATTAATTTTAAGCCGTCCATTGTGTATGTTTATGGACCCCTGGGGATCAAGGATTCCCCGGGCTATTAATAGTTATATTTGGCCACAAAGGTCCTTGCCCTTTTAAAACACAATGTGGTGTAGCTGGCACTACAATTGCAAGTATTTTTTCTATAACTAACTGTTTGGTTACTGCTGACCATCCTATCCTTGACACCTGTGCATCCATCAAACAATTTTGGTCATTGCCATAATCTTCCTAAAAAGAGACTTAACTGAGTCACAACTGCAGAAACCCTCTGTAGACTGTACCCTCTGTCTCACCTTGTCATTCTAGAGGAAGTAAATGGGTAACATTTAAGGGAACTGCAGCACTTGAGGGGCGGATTACTCATTAAATTATTTCCATGAAACTGAAACATACACTCCCCCACAGTCTGCATTCATAGAAAACTGATAAGGAGGACCACTGCATTATAAGATGGTTTGCTGAAGGTCTTAATTCCTGAAGGATGTGGGAGATTGAGCGACTGCCTCGAATCCAACATTGGTATCTCTGGCTCAGCGCTTGACTGGTTTAAATCTTACCTTTCTTCTAGGTGTCAGTTTGTTTCAATGGGAGGTTATTCCTCAGGTACTCTGCCAGTGACCTCTGGGGTCCCCCAGGGTTCAGTCCTGGCTCCACTTCTTTTCAGTATATACATGCTCCCTCTTTTCAGTATATACATGCTCCCTCTTGGCCAAGTCATTTGGAAACACAACGTGGGCTTTCGTTTATATGACACTCAGATTTATTTCTCTTTTAATCCTTTTGATAAACATGCTTCTTCTGCTCTTTCCCTCTGTCTCAGTGATATTAATTCCTGGATAAGTAACAACTTTCTCCAGCTTAATTTAGGTAAAACTGAAGCTATGCTGATTGGTTCCAGGCATCAATGGTTAGGGCTCTGGATTCTTGACCGGAGGGTCATGGGTTCAATCCCAGGAGGGAGACACTGCTGCTGTACCCTTGAGCAAGGTACTTTACCTAGATTGCTCCAGTAAAAACCCAACTGTATAAATGGGTAATTGTATGTAAAAATAATGTGTAAATAATAATAATAATCTAATGCTCTCACTGCACATTCATAATCAGTGGGCTTGCTGGCTGTGTGGATATCTCTATGTTTCTTTTGAACCTAGCAAGCAATTTGGAAAAACCATGGAGGATAAGATATACAATTAAAAGTAACAGCTTAAAAGGATACTGTACTTTATATCATCTACATTTTTATAATATTCTATGCTCAGTATCCTATAGGTGCTCTATCATTATGCTTTATTACCACGCTTACTAATTACTACAGCAAAAATTACCATTTTCAATATTCTATAGGCTGAATTTATGAAATAGGGTTATATACCTCTCTGCAACTGTAGCAACTGTTAGTAAACTGAAAATCTCTATGCAAATTTCACTTTCAGAGAAGACAGAAATGACAGCTGCACACCTATAGAAATGCAGCTTTTTAAATGTAATCGAAATATTATGTAGAAACAATAAACAGAATGATAGAGAATACACATGATAGGATATCAAACAGGTACGAATTAAAAATGTGGAAAATGTAGACGATAAACTACAGAGTACAGAACCAATACCCTGCACAGGCCTGATAGAAGAAGGCAGTGATTCCCAAACAAACTTCATTCACACATCAGAGATCTCAAAATATAACAGGTGGATATTTTTTATTTGAAAATAAGTAAATTATAAGGGAGTTCAACTTTAAAATTAATTTACAAAAAATTGTAAAACAACAAAGTGGCATGGTAAACCATTGTATGCCCGCTGGTTCTTGTTTCTGCAGTTAAAATACTGACTAGGGTTAACTTTAAAGTTTTTATAATGTATCCCTTTAAAAACAAAATGTCATTTAGCTGTTTGAATGCATGGCAGGCAAGCAGGGCTTTTCATGAAGTTTACCCTTTAAAAATACAACACATCTTCTGAAATTTTAATAATGCACTTGTTTTTACAACTGTGATCATCAAGTGACGAACAAAGCATGCAGCTTTTGATTAATAACAGCAAAGGTCCCTGGACTAATTTGCACAGTGCTTACAGCATCATATTTAACAACACCCAGCTGAGGTAGCTGCTGGAAATATAGAAGCTGCTTACGATATTCTCTTTAATGTTGTATCTCATTTGCTTGCAATGCATTGGAGCTAATTTTTATCCCCTCACACTAATGAAGTTGTACTGTATGTCCCTGTTTCTATTATCCAGTCATATGCATGTGTATAACAACAGAAGCATCTATTAGTTCTATCAGTCAAGGTATTCATGCTGTCATCACATTCCCAATCATAGAACAGCAGAGAAAACAGAACATCAATAAATCAGCAGACCCTGCTGTGACTGGCAGCAGAACCATTCAACAAAGAAAATTGTAAATAGCCAAATATGTGCTTATGTGCTGAGATTTTCATGTTCAGAATAAATTGACATACAACAGTGTATCAAAGCCCTGGTCATATTGATCTATTTCTAAGTTTTTAGTTTACGTAATGTTCTTGTTAAATAGGAACAATTTACAAAAGCTCATAAGTACCCCAGCTCAGTAATACTTTTTCTGAACTTACTGCCTCAATTATCCTTTTTTCTCAACTGATTTCAGTGTGCCAGTTTGTTTTGTTATCAGCATCAATATGATTCTTTGCCTTTTTGTTTTTTTTGCATTTCATTATAATTCCAAATGATTAGAAAAGTTTTTGACTTTGTATTGACTCTGTTGCTGTCTTCTGGGTATATCAGGAATATGCTCTTACTCTAGTTACTATTGGTGCAAGTACATTTGAAGGAGAGTCTTTGAGGTGCAGGGGCATCAGATTTCAACATAAGTCATTGGATACACACAATACACTTGACCAATGCTGCTGCTATTGAAGACATCATATGTGACATTTATGACATTGAAATTATGTGTGATGTTGATAATAATAATATTAATATTAATAAGACTGAGAAACGATTACACTAAACTCTAGCCACTTAATGTGGTTAAACTGTGTGTTTTTGTAAGCATAGTGTAATGATCCCTCATAAATTAATATTAGCACCTTAATGTTTGGAGCTCTTGAGAGACTGATGTCAAACTCCACGTCCCAACGGAGGAGATGCAGTGTGTGTGTGTGTGTGCATGAGAAGAGAATGGAACAAGCACAGCATGGCGATTAATATTTGTGCAGGGATAAGAGAACTCTTACAATAGTATGCATACATTGGCTACCTGTGGTTTGTGTACTTGATTGTGAGGACAGAGTAACAAAGTATGTGATGGAAAATAAACAGAGGCCTTTCCAAAAGTCTGGACTTCTGTGTATTCACTGAAGGACTCTTTCCTACACTGTTACTCTGGCAGAAACCTTATAATAGGTTACTAAAATAAAAAAGGGAAAGTTCTGCTGTACCTGTTGATGTTATAGCAGCTAGTTTTATTGACTAAAGAGACACAGTGACAGTTATTATTGCCTGTTTTATGCTTTGCGTGGTTGCCATAGAAGCCTGTGTGGTGGTAACTGCTTGTGAGTTACTGTGATCAAGAAGGCCACATATTCACAGAACAGCGATGTCAAAAGAACACTAAATCAGGTGTATTTTTTTAACCTGAAATTATGTAATTTATAAGAGTTTAACTTTAAACTTCATTTACTGTACTACAACTGTAAAAAAAAAAAAAAAAAAAAAAACTAAATGACATGGTAAACTATATATACTTGCCACACAGTGACCCATTCTATGCCTCTGCCTTTCCTCTGGTACATTTAAAATATTGACTAGGGTAAACTTTGAAGTTTTTAAAATTGTTAAGTGTTGACTCTACGACAACACCAAGGTTCATTCATCATACCTAATAGCACCACTAAAAGCATCCATTGGAAACTGCAGCAGTAGGATTTCAGAAGTCAGTTACAGAATATAATCGATACATACGAGTCATCAAAAATCCGCAGCAGGCAAGGAGTCAGCCTATCATAGTACACAAATTGTAATTGGAGCCTTTAAACTCATCACTGTGAAATAACTTTTTCAATGCTTTTAAAAAATATAGTGTAATAGAATATTGTGATAAAAAAAATATGAGGTAAGAAAATGTTTTAATGATATGAATATTTGATTCTGTTTTTTGTAAAAAAAAAAAATAATAATAAAAACACCATAAAATAACAAATATTCGTGCTGTGTTCTAGCTTATGCATTTGTGTAATCATGCTTTTTGTATAAAGATCTCTTCTTATTGTTAATTTTGAAGTCTCATCATGAGCGAACAGTTTAATTATTAGCAAAATGTTTTTGTGTACGGTGAAGCCAATGAATTCAGTACACATACATTTGAAAATCGGTCCAGAATTGTATTAGATGTGGCAGGCTTTCATACCAGGACTCCAACAAAAATGTTTTTGTTTGTTGTTAAGATGTGAGTGACATGACAAAACACTGTGTGCCTTAGCACCGGTGCCCTTGCTGTGAAATGTTAAAAAAAGCCCAACCAACATCATATCAACATCAACAGCATTCAGGATAGGAATTGAAAGAAAAATACACATCATGCATACAGTAATTATGCAGATTGAACTCTTATGTTCATGATAAAAACTATTTTAAAATTATATTTATAAAATAGGAAGTAAAATCAGTCAATGCTTAAGGAAAAGTAAAATAAATGCTGTCAGGAATGTATTAGTCATTAGAAAAACTGTGGATCACTTACATACTGTTTGAGTGAGAGAAAAGTGCTGTTAGCTTTGCAAAGATATTGCAGAAAACATCACTTTCTTCTTGCTTTCATGCAAATCAATGGACCAGCTGTGATTCACTATAGGCACCCAACACATATTCAAACAACTATTAAGCACAACCTGCAAAACCTCTTAAAAAGTAATAGATGAGGATAATGGGAATCATCACCGCTACACACATGTTAACCTAGTTAGTGTGGTTCAAGGGGGTGGAGCTAGGCCACCTGCATCCTATCATCTCCTTTCATCAATTAAATCTACTCTATTTAACCATCAGTTACCCCTATGTAGTTGTCTTGTGTTATTTCGTTCGATGTATCACTACAGACCCACATCTACATCAATTGTTCGGAATTCAGAAGAACACTCACCCACAGCAATTTTCTTTTTAGAAATCGGGAAATCTCTGATGATCGCGTCATCCCTCTATCCAAATCCAGATGAAATGGCTAAAGAAATCCGCCTGCTATCCTGTTTTATCCTACCAACACAGCGACTCATCCTCTCCGCACAACTCCGGCCTTCCGCATCAGCTGCTGCGATGGTACAGTACTCGATCCTGCTGCTACTATCTCCAGTGTTCTGCCCTCCAGAGCTAAACGAAATCTTCCTTGGCACGCATTTCCAGTGTGCCTTTTCAAAGATTGACACATTCACAGAATTCTCATTTCAACACGGGACCCCCAGCTTGTTTTGAAAACTTTACTATTGGTGAAACTGTCCTGGTTTCGTGTTTTGCAATGTATTTGTGCAGTCTACCCTCTTGCTCCATGAACTGGACTCGTGCATGTTTTAATTGTAACCACTAGATGGCAGCAGGACACCACAAATTGTGTGTTTTTTTTCAAATCAAATCATTTTACCTGGTGGTTGGTTTGACATTTTTACTTTAATAATTAATGAGTGGAGCTGCCAGCAGATATGGAGAAACTATTTCTACAATTAGTTTTTCTCTCAAAAGCAGCATCTTACCTCGCAATGGATTTCCATTACACGAGAGTAGATGTTAAAACTTCATGCTGATTTGAACTCGGCTCTCGCCAAGATAAGCACCAACTAAGACGTAGCTTTACAGTAAACTAATGTGATCCATATGCATCTCCATCCATTTACGTTTCCTTCCATATGATGATGTAGATATCCTTCTGTCTGGTGTTAATGGCTGAAGTGTAATGCTGGCTCCAGGGATCAGCTTATTTTGCCTCCCTGGCGCATCAGCACACACAACGGCTGCGATGCTGGCTCCGGGGATCAACCAAAGTGCGGCCTCCCCAGCGCATCAGCATGACAACCGTCTGGATTGAGCTAAGTAGGGTACATCTCTGGGGTTTTCAAGTGGGCACCTTCCATCCTCAGTGTTTCGTCGACTAGCCCACGACACCTCAAGAGGGCTCGACGGTGATTCTGGCATCCCAGAATCACCCCCCTCCGTCCCCCACTCAACTCAGCCCAGCTTACTTACCTGTCCCCAGCCAGAATCTTTCCGTCTCAACCACAGCCAGTTGCTGCTCCTCTCTGCTGCTTCAGATAAGTTCTTCACTGTGCGACGCAACTCTTGACCACTGAATCCGACGTCTCTGAGAAACCGGGTTGTAGAGTGTGCCACAAATCCTCGACAACCCACTTCCACTGGGTAAACCCGAACTCTCCGTCCTCGCTGTTCCGCTTCATTGGCTAGTTGAGCATACCGCAGTTTCTTCCTCATCTACAGCGTCCTCCCATGGCACTGTTAACTCTACTAGGTGAACAAGGCGTGCTGATCTAGACCACAAAACAATATCTGGTCGAAGGTTAGTGGTGGCAATCTCAGGTGGAAAAATAAGCCGTTGACCAACATCTGCCAGCATATTCCAGTCTCTAGCAGCTTCCAGTTGTCCTGGGCGAGGATTGGTTTTAACACCTTTTCTTGGTGGTTGCTCTCCTGGGCGGAGGAATGTTGTCTTTTGTGTGTAATGTTTTGATGGAACAGGTGGCAACTTATTGGTCATGTTACGCTTGTCTTCCAATGCTAAGGCCAAACATCGCAGCACCTGGTCATGGCGCCAAGTAAACCGTCCTTGGCTAAGAGCCACCTTACATCCTGTCAAAATGTGCCTTAATGTTGCAGGTGATGAACACAAAGGACATGAGGGATCCTCTCCAACCCAGAGGTTTAGGTTCTGTGGTGATGGGAGAACATCATATGTTGACCTGATGAGGAAACTGATCCTGCTCTGTTCCATTGACCATAGGTCTTGCCAGCCAATCTTGCGTTGTTCCACACTCTCCCATCTCATCCATTCTCCCTGTTTGGCCTGGGAAATGGCCTTTATACACCTCATCCTCTCCTCCTGCTTTTGCACCTCGTTGACTACCAGCTTCCTTCTTTGAGCTGGGGCCGCCTTGTGCCATGTAGGAGGAGTTGAACTGAAACCAAGACCCCCTCTTCCATGCTGAACTTGCCCCATGATATCACCAATTCGAAGGGCAGCCTTTGCATCTTCCACAGCTTTCTTTGCCGCCCACTTTCTTCCAGTTTTCAACACAGGTGCTGCCTCCCTTACGCATTTATCGTGTGACTCTACTAATGTCATTTCCAGTCTGACCTTGGCGCACTTAAACTCCTCGGTTAGAGCAGAGACTGGTAGCTGCAGTATTCCTTTACCATAAAGTCCCACTCTGCTGAGGCAGCGTGGAACTCCCAACCATTTCCTGATGTATGAACTGATTAAAGCTTCCAGCTTCTCTACTGTTGTCAAAGAAACCTTGTACACAGTCAGTGGCCACAGCAACCTCGGCAGTAGACCAAACTGAAAGCACCAGAGTTTTAGTTTACCTGGTAGAGCGCAGCTGTCTATGCTCTTCAACCCTTCCACTGCTTGTTGTCTAACTTCTCCCACACGAACTGTGTCCTTTAGATCCCCGTCGTACCATCTCCCAAGACTCTTCACTGGCTTCTCAGACACTGTTGGTATTGCCTCACCATTAATGAAGAATGTTTTATCTACTACTTTGCCTTTAATTATAGAGATGCTCCTTGATTTAGTGGGCTTGAATTGCATTCGTGCCCATTCAATGTTATTGGTTAATTTGCCCAATAATCGATTAGTGCAGGCTACTGTTGTAGTCATGGTTGTCATGTCATCCATGTATGCTCGAATTGGTGGTAGTCGCATTCCAGAAGCCAAGTGCTCTCCTCCTACTACCCATTTTGATGCCCTAATGATTACTTCCATTGCCGTGGTAAAAGCCAGTGGAGAAATGGTGCATCCTGCCATTATTCCAACCTCTAGGCATTGCCATGTAGTGCTGAATTCTGAAGTTGAAAAACTGAATTGCAAATCTCCAAAATAGGCTTTCACTAAATTTGTTATTGTCATCGGTACACTGAAAAAATCAAATGCTGCCCAAAGTAGTTCATGTGGCACTGAACCATATGCATTAGCCAAATCCAGGAATGTCACATGGAGCTCCTTCCTCTCCTTTTTAGCTGATTGAATTTGTTGCCAGATCACATTGATGTGTTCTAAGCAACCTGGGAAACCTGGAATGCCCGCTTTTTGTATTGAAGTGTCAATGAAGCAGTTCTTTAATAGGTAAGCTGACAATCTCTGAGCAATAATGCTGAAGAAAATCTTGCCTTCTACGTTTAATAGGGAAATGGGACGAAACTGACTGATGCTTGTAGAATCTTTTTCTTTAGGTATAAAGACTCCACCTGCTCGGCGCCATGCTCTTGGTACAACCTGTTTTTCCCATGCCACTTTCATCAATTTCCACAGAATTCGTAGAGCTCCTGAAGCACTCTTGTACACAACTCCATTAGGCCCTGGAGATGATGAAGCCCTTGCTTTTTTCACAGCTTGCTCTATTTCTTTCCACTTAGGTGCACAGTCCTCCATTTGGTATTCTGGTGGATTGATAGGTGGGATGTCTGACGGAATTGACATAGGCTCCTGCCTTTTTGAATCTGTATGTGTTTCCTCCAAATATCTCTCCAGCTCAACCTTAGATGCTTTTAGTGTGCCATTCTTCTCACTGGTGAATAACTTCTTTACAAATTTGAATGGGTCTTTATAAAAGTTAGCTCTCGCACGCTCCTTCTTTCTGTAGCGTTTCCGTAGGCACTCAGCTCTGCGCAATGTTGCAAGCTTATCTTTTATGACCCTTTGTAAGAGATTGAGTCCCTCCTTCTGACTTTGTTCTGCTCTTCTCCATTGGTTCCTCAGCTGTCTCCTTTCTCTAACTAAGCGTTCAATCTCCTGCTGCCGTCTAGACTTTCCAGGAATAGTTTGTACTTTTTCCTTCCTTTTTTCAACTCCAAACCTCTCACTTCCATATGCGTAGATGATGTCCCCAAATTTATCCAGCTTCTTTTCAACTGTTCCACTTAATCTTTCCAATGCAACGCAGAGATCTGTGTTTACTGTGTCCCATGCAGTTTTCTCACAAGCTCTTGGCCATTTAACTCCAGGCTTGTGCCCGTTGAGGTTCTTTTCTCTCTTATGCTGGTTTGTCTGACCGGGTTCACAAGGATCATTAGGTTCATCACTAATAAGACACTCAGATTGTTCCCGATCAGTTCATCAGGTTTTGCAGCAAATCTATGACTTGCAGCAGCCTCAGAGCAAATACCTGCAGGGATACGCTGCAAGTCATAGATCGATCCCTGCAGGGATACCTGCAGGGATCGATCTCCCTAAAACAGCCTCAACATTTTTATAATCTGTCCCTCTTCAGCCCCCTTGACCATGTGCAGCTTTTGCAGGGCACTCACTCAGTCAACCATCCAATTTCTTCTCTGAGGAACTACAACCTGCTCTCCTTTCCCGGTCACTTCAACTTCATTATCTGTATCATCCTCTAGGCCCTCATGACCTTGCCTTGTCACTGAAGCTCCATTTGTCAGGTTTGAGGCTTTCTAGCCGATCAGTGGGGCTCCAACGCTCGGCACCGGGATTCAAACCTTTCAGCTCAATTTAAATCTATAGCCCTCTTGGAAACCTACCCAATCGTCGCAGCAGCTCATTTCTGTGGTCACCTACAGTTCAAGAAATCCATACTCTTCTTCCGCGATAATAATTCCAATGTACACATCAACAAAGGCCAGTCCTCTTTCCCACTGGTCATGCAACTCCTCTGTTGTCTAATATGGATTTCAGTCTCCAATCATTCATTATTCAAGACACCACTTTCCTGGTACTCACAATAACATGGCCGATCCTTTAGCTTGGTTACAGATATCCAGATTCCATTATAACGTCTGCAGCTCATCCAACCCTCTAGAAGCGCTGCAATCAAATCATCTTTTCAACTAAATCTCTCCCTTGCAATCTCAGCCCATGATACATGACATCTACTCTCACCCTTTAAATAGATCATCCTATACCTCTGGTTGTATTTTTATTTTTTATTTTTCAACAATTTCTGAACTAAAATAGAAACTCCTCAACCCCTCAATCAAGATTTGATTCTGTTTTTTTTTTGTTCATACCAAGGACTCTTTTCACCTTTCACCAGCCACTATCAAATCCTACTTATCTGGAATCCAACACCACTATCATGCGATAGCCATTCCTTCTCCAATGCTACACTCCATTCCAGCTGTTTGTCTTCCCCTGTGTGGGATCTTTAAGAACTGTCCAGCTACCTCTCCTTTCATTTGCCATCTTACTCTTTTTAAATACTTTAATCTCTCAAGATCTAGTAATGGAAACTATCTGTTTAGCCACTGTAATTTCTGGGCATCATACTGGCACTTCCTTTATTCAGAACTTTCAGATCAGTAATATGATCAGGAAACATGCACTGCTCTCTTTACTGGACCATTTCAATTTTGTAATTCACATGATTCCCCAGGGTCAGACATTTATAGCTCGATTACTTGCTCTTTCATCGACAGCAAAAACTTGGACTCCTACTTCAATATTTCATCAGAAGCTATTATTATTATTATTATTATTTATTTCTTAGCAGACGCCCTTATCCAGGGCGACTTACAATTGTTACAAGATTTCACATTATACAGATATCACAGTATTTTTACATACAATTACCCATTTATACAGTTGGGTTTTTACTGGAGCAATCTAGGTAAAGTACCTTACTCAAGGGTACAACAGCAGTGTCCCCCACTGGGGATTGAACCCACAACCCTCCGGTCAAGAGTCCAGAGCCCTAACCACTACTCCACACTGCTGCCCTGTCAGAAGCTAGGAAAGCATTAAAATGTGGTCTGCTCTCATTTAGCATTGGAACGACGTATGTATGTTCTTGGATGACTTCATGTCAGCACTGCACGACCTGGCTTATTTACGGACGCTTAATTTACAGGATTTGGAGATTTCCAGATTTCAGACTGGTTCCTACAGCCCTGCCAACTCCAGCAACTATCAGTGGACTACTCTATTCAGCGCAAGCGTACATGGCTGCAGCAATAGCTCCTTCTACCAGATCCTCCTCCTCCACCGGCTGGACCACATATTTGACTTTCAGCTTTCCGTCTCCTCCTGCAAGGAATTTCTAAGAGTCCTCCGGCCTCCTCTCCTGCTCACTTGCCTATCTCTATAGACATTCTTGGCAATTTGATTTCAATTCTCCATCAAGGCTGCTTCTCTCCATTCGATGATTTAACAATGGAAACCATATGCCTATCTGCATTTTTGGGTTTTTGAGATGCTCCGAATATACAGTTCCTTCTATTTCCAGTTTTTCTACTCTGGGTATCCGCTACAGTGATCTCATGCTCATTCTACATTCCCATTTTATTCTCTTCCTTTGTATTTCAAAAAACAAATCAGCTTCGGCAAGGACAATGTATTCAGCTTTCAAAAATCAACTCTCCTCTATGCCCTTACGCTTCCATGCTGTATATCACAGAACGCAAAGCCATTTCATCCTCTGACCCTCTGTTCATCAGTCCAAGCCAGTCTATTGTATCAAGGCATTGGTTTTCTTCACATCTCTCCACTTTGGTTTCCAGAGCAGGTCTTCCCCCATAATTCTACACTCTTCATTCATTTAGAATAGGAGCAGCCACATCAGCAGCAAAAGCAAATATCAACCACCATCTAATCAAAGATATGGGGCATCATCAGCAGTCGAAGCTTACTGTATATTCATTTTTCACCATCTGAAATATCCTCTGCCCAGCAGTCCATTGCTAGTATGTCCGGAGTGGGGACGACATTTCCGCCAGGGCCACCAAAGGTTTCCTCCTAAAAAGAAAGGGGGGTTTTCCTTTCCACTGTGAAGGGTCTTCACATAGTCAGTAGGGAACAGCTTACTAACCCCTTTGTCACGTTAAATGTTTTCTTTTCTTGTGTTAAATGTTTTCTCTCCTTTCTTGTTTTCTTATGCATTGGCGGTTCTCCTTTTGTCTGTACATGGCTTTAGCGGGGAGCCGGGGGTCCAGTCTTTGGGGGGTTAGTGTTTCCACTTTCTCCAACCCTTTGTTAAGCTTTGCTTAATTTACCTCTTAGAGGAGGGTTCTTCGTGAGTCCGAGGGGACCCTCGGCCAAACCCCACCTCTAGCATCATATGATCCTTGTCTTCTTCTCTTCCAGGTTCTGTTACCTCGTTTATGTGTGGGCCCTCAAGTGGCAAGACCCCTCTTCGTTTGTCGGGTCTCCTCAATGATAGAACCCCCCTTCTATACGTTGGGCTTTTGAAGAGGTGGAGCCCCTCTCTTTACATGTTCTATATATTACAAAACTCCATGTCCTTAAACATTACATCAGGTGGCCTTGCCCCGCCCCGTGAATTGGAATATAATTGAATCCAAGGGGTAAAATATTGCATTGCTAAAATTACAATTCAACTCAGAGGATATGTAGATTCTGTAGAACTTCAATTTCATAAGAACAAGAACATAAGAAAGTTTACAAACGAGAGGAGGCCATTCAGCCCATCTTGCTCGTTTGGTTGTTAGTAGCTTATTGATCCCAGAATCTCATCAAGCAGCTTCTTGAAGGATCCCAGGGTGTCAGCTTCAACAACATTACAGATTACTACATGTCTTTGGTGTTTAGTTGCACAAAGTGTCAGACCTGGCGATTATTCAGGGCATGTGTCTATTAGAAACCTGCCCTTTATGACAATCAGA
Organism: Acipenser ruthenus; assembly: GCF_902713425.1. Lineage (NCBI taxonomy): Eukaryota > Metazoa > Chordata > Actinopteri > Acipenseriformes > Acipenseridae > Acipenser > Acipenser ruthenus. Next base: position 90,982,677 of record NC_081189.1, on the reverse strand, counting down.
CCAGAGGTAAAGTCATTAAAAGGCAAAAAAAAAAAAAAATTCTAATATGATAAATTGTGCAAACAGTACCCTCATTAAGACATTAAACAGAAGGGATATGAATGGCAAGTTACTGTATTTCATTCCAATAGCAGTAAATGTATCAAAACAGTAGTACATTTAAAAATGTTTAGTGCATGTAGATAATAATGAACAAACATACACAAGATATGGTAATGTCTTTTTCTAACTACACATTTTGTCAACCAACATGTTCAAAATCACTAAAAAAACTAGGGGTAAATGATAACTCCAGTGTTAATGAACAAATCGGTAAGTAGCATTGATCTTGGCATTTTCAAGCGGTCGTTATGCCTATTCCATTACAGTGTAACCCGCTTAATATCTCCATTACCATGCAGAGTTATTTGGAGATATTATGCGGGTTGGGATATAAACAGGGTCTCATGTTATCCTATGGCGCCATCACGCAGTAGAAAGTAAGGGACATTTAAGTACTCCATATTCAACCGTTTTACATATAAATAAAGAAAACTGAATATAATCCATATCTGTACGTCTTATTGCAATATTGTACTAATATTACACTACTGTAACATCAAATAGTTTTTTTCTAAAGAATGTTTACTTTAATTAAACAATATCAGAAAATAATTATTTGTCTAGAAAGCTCAAACAAACGTGAACAATTGCTGCATACTTTAATTAGCCAGCTGACACTATATCAGTGCATGGGAAACCAGTCCACTAAAACACTTACTGCACCATAAGCTTAAGTTTATTGCTGTAACGTAACATAATTACTGTAGCTAACAACTCAAACAAGGCTATGTGTACAATCTAATAAAATCAGGAACAACAAAGCCAGCTACAGTTACTATATTTAACGTTAACGTTAGTTACTGTTTCTTTCAATTTCTTAGCTAGCTGTTGCTAGTGAAAATGATTAGCCTATACCAACGTTAAGCACATTAAAACCACTGTGTGTGGTTGGCTTGGTAACGCTGTAACATAGTGTACTTTACTATATAAAACATACAACAGATACTACCTTAAATTTTTTTATTGTGAAAAGAGAACATCGGTTGAAAAACGTATTGTCCTTATTTTAAAAAGTCATGCAATGTTGCCTGGTGGGTGTTGAGGGGATAATAAGCGGGGTTCCTAGTGATATTAAAAGAGTTAATTTAACATAGAAACCTACGTTGAGTGGCGAGTGGTTTTAAAAAAAAACGTGATAATAAGCGGGTTGGGATATTAACCAAGGGGACATTAACCAGGTTACACTGTATTAAATAATCGTGCTAATGTGATTTCCGAAATTATCTTGATTTATGAAATAATGTTAATATCTTAATGAGCAGTGCTTCTTGCGACTATATTTTTTGTTTGCATGGAAAGATAAAAGGAAATCTGTATTAATTGTCAATTTATCAGGACTTAATTTGCACTTGGAAAAGGAGGGTTTTAATTAACAAAAAAGGTATATAACTCACCTTGAAACAGTATTTCAGTTCTTTGGTGTTAAAAAATAGAATAAACAAACTAAAATATGGCTTTGCTGGGAGTGGCAGCAGTTACAGCAGCAGAAGCAGCAAATGTAATTTTAGAGCTTGAGTGCGAGCCTTTGATGGACAGACCTCGGCTGCGACGCAAACGATAGAGAGAGAGGGTGTACAGCACCAGGGTTAATTTCTTAGATTTACCAGATGACGATCTATAAACTCGATTGCGTCTGGATAGGGCAGCTAGTGTCAACCTCTGTTAGACTCTGTGGGAGGACTTTGAATTGCCTACGAAAAGGGGCCATACCGTACCCTCGCATATGAAGGAGTTGGCTGCTTTGTCATTCTACGTGTCAGGGTCATTTCAAAGGGTCACAGGTGACCTGATAAAGAGGATTAACAATTATATCAGTATCCCACTTAAATCAGGAGGAGCTACAAAATATTAAAAGGAAGTTTTATGACATTGCTTGATTTCCCAGCCATCGACTGCACACGTTGCATTCAAATCACTGCAGCACCATGCATATACATATGTGAGCAGGAAGAGGTTCAATTCACTAAATGTGCAGGTGATTTGTGATGCATTATATAACATCTGGAACGTATGTGCAAATTTCCTAGGCTGCTGTCATGGCTACTTGCTAAGAAATGAATAATACTGATCTAATTCTTGTATTGCTAAAATTATATACTCTTATTTGCACCTAGTGTAATGTTAATCCCAAGAAATTATCAACTCTACTCTGGATACGTACATTATATGACTGCTGACCTCTACTGTAGATTTTATTTGAATTATACAAATAAAAACCTAAGAGTAAATAATGAAATCTTGGTATAGAAAACGGCATACTATTAAGTTTCCTTACAGGTGATGGCAGATTTGCAATGCGTCCTTGGCTTTTAACATGACATTGCATTTGACATGATTAGAGGAATTCACCAAACAATTATAAACAAATTGTGCATTGGGTTAGGGAGTTCTATTGTAATTTTAAAAGCTACATGAAGTGTTACATATGTCACAGGTGACAAAGTTAGATTATTTATGCATAATGTATTATTATTATTATTATTATTATTATTATTATTATTATTATTATTATATCTCTACTTATTCATTTGGTTATTTTAACATGGCTTGGAAAAATAACAACCTCTGATTGGTTAAACAGCATCACATGACCGTGTATATATAGCAGATAGCACGGCTTGCATACTAATGAGCCTCTTCACACTAAATAAATCACTATGCACCACTACATTCTAAATTCCATGACAAACTGCTATTTTATTTGTTATTAGTTACAAAACCACTGCCAAAAATGAGTGACATTCCACCTATTTCCTTTACTATATTTTGGGTTGAAACTCTACATAACTGGTACAACACCGACTTTCTGAGTGAAGACAGCAGACCACCTGAAAAAAAGAAATAAATAAAATAAGTGCACCAGCAAGAGTAGACACAACAGTAGATGAGGAACAGCTAAATGAAATAGAAGAAAACAAAGACTGAAAAAAACACAAACAAACAAACAAAAAAACAAAAATACAGCATGGGCTGTTTAATGTACTTAAAAATATGGACATTCATTTTATGGAAATAAGTCCAAAAAATCAACAACATAAGGGAATTTTATGCTAGAGCAAGAAGTTCAGCTGAGGACCAGTATTCAGTCTCCAGTTTTATAACGCTGAACTGGACTAAATACATATTTTAACAGTAGAGGTTTTAACATCTGTGCTGACAGCGAGTTTAAAACCAACAATAATGTATTCCTGTCAGTCAGGAAAACTCTTAGAAAAGCAGGTAACGACAAGGCCAGACACCACCCCCCCGAATTACCGGCCTGGATATTAAGTGTCTGCGTGAAACTGAGGTACTGTCCCCTGACACAGCAGTCGGATTGGTGCGTAAAGTCTGGTTCGATCATCAGTTTAATCTGGGACGACTTGGACACGAGGGTGTCTGACAACTAATAAAAACATTTTTTTAGATCCAAAAGGATGAAAACATACTAGAATATGTGTGCCTCGCATAGAGAGAGCTCACAAACTCACTTCAAGATCCGGCTTCCGTCTCCATCGCAGCTGCTCCCCTTACTTCCTTAGTGTCATTTGAAACTCCGCCCATCATTGCAGCTTGTATTCAGTCCTCCAGTTTCTAGTGAGATGGCACTTTTAATGCAGAAATTCACAATAAACTGACATGTGCAATTTATTTGTAATAAGTGAACAATGAATTAAATTAAATTACATTTGGGACTATATTATACTGCGGATGTATACACAATAAAAGTTTCTGGTTTTGTCTTAATTTAAATGTGTTTTAATTATTTTAATTATTTTTCTTCCCACAAATGACAGGTAGCCGTGTTATAAGTGGTATAAACCACTTCGGGCCGTGTGGTTCCAATGATATATACCACTTATCACCACCCCAGGCATATATGGTATATATCATGGGAACCGCATGGCCCGTCATGGTTTATACCTTATATACAGTATGTATTTCTTTATTTATCTATTTTTCCATAAGGACAATTAGATTAGTTTATTAATGTAGCAAATCAGGCAATTTTGTTGGTGTACTGCATGTCAGGTGGTTTGGGTTTCAAGAATAGTACAGGTTTAGTGTGGAATTGTCACTGCTGCTGACATATTTGATATCCTGGATATTTTATAGGACTATAGGACTATTTTATAGGATTTTATAGCTGGGTTGTGCTGGATTAAGTATGTTGACGTTACAACAGATGGCACCGCTGCAATAATGGGAAATTATTCCTAAATTGCGCAAATAATATTGCACAGGGAAGCACTAGCAGCCAAAAATATGGTACCAGAGCTTTAGACTCCCTGAAAGGGATTGCTGCTTTACCACAGCAAAGTAATATCTTGTGTGTATGAACTGAAAAAATTAACTTTGTGGAACATGCATGTTTTGAAAGGCCATTGGGACATGTTCCCCAACGTGGCTCTGGAAACCAAGGAGTCAGAAGATTCTGTTGACCTTCATACATTGAAGCAATTGATCAACAATAAACTTACTAAACTGTGCAATACATTTTACAATTACTTTCCTGAAGAGCAGCAAAGCATATAGACATCCATTGGTATATAAAACCCCTTTCTCTGAAAGGTTAGGAGAGGATAAGATTTTCCTTGATTTGATTCCTTGATATCCTGACCTGTCCCTCAAAAAAACATGCAATAGAACATCTGCAAATGTTCTGTGAAAAGCAGACAAAGAGGCTTTAGTACAGAAATATTTAGCAGCATGACAAATTGTTAGATTTTGTACTGAGAGAAATCTAACTTTAACCCACCCCCTTGTCAGTACATATGTTGTACTGTTTATCTGTTGGGATCTGCCCACAGCCCAGAAATATGTTAATGAGCTTTTGCATTATTGTTGTGAAACATAAAAGCATGACAACATAACATGTTTTCTGTGTAAAAAAAAAAAAAGTTATCTTTGTAAAAATAACATCCATAATTGAGATAACTGGGCTATTAGTAAACAAAGATAATGTGTTTCTTCACTTCTTGCTTTTGAATGCATAAATACAATCGCTTCAGTCACTTATCCATTTCCCAGCAGGCATATGGGCACCCATATATGGACAAGCTTTATAGCCACACTGTCATTTTGACAGTCATAACTACAAGTTATTCCCTGGTGTCAATCACACAGTCAGGGCATTTTCTTTTTGTTAAATTACTTAAGACACTTCATGTGTTTAATGCTTTAATTAACAACACAGTCAGACTTTTTTTTGCTTTGAATAACATTAAAAGCCATGAATAAATTCACAGTGCTGAAGGATGACTAAAAGCTGTAGAAAATGTAAATGCAATTTCACTAGAGTGCAAAAACACATTTAAAATTCAGATCACAAAATCTATCAGCCAAGCGACAAGAAAGCATCAGATTTTATTTCTGGCTTTAAATTTATACCAGTTATGTGTCCATTATTAATAGAATAATCATGAAGTGCACCCACTTAATAGAAGCTGAATTTCCACTGATGAACAGTAGGCTAGCTACTTGCCTAGTATCGCAAAATAGTTTCACATTACATAGCTATAATGGTTATATATTAACATATTTATCACCCGCTGAAATATAACATGAAAAACTGTTGGCAAACAAGGTATATATCAGAAGTAAAAGCTTCTATGTTCTATGTCGCCATGGCAACAGAATGCTATACTGAAAAAATGTATTCTTGTAATCTTCATGTATAAACATAGGTATGTGGAAAAAAATACATTAATATACATGTTCCTACGTCATGACAAACCCTGGCTGCCAGCTTCATTTAAAACTAACTAACAAACTACCGCCAACAGAGAAGATCATGCAGGATCTAGTAGACTTATTTAATTTAGGCTACCAGTATTATTTTATATTTAATGTAAACCTTATGCGAGGTTCGGGAGCAGGGGCTCCAGCTATACCTTATTAATCAACTAACACATTTGATTGATACATTAACACCCTATACGTTTCATTACAAGGACTAGCCAATTGCAAAAATTCTGCAACATCTCTTTAACAAAGGTAAAACCATTCCAGCAGGAACCGATCGACTGGCATTATTTCATATCCTCGTCACAGATCTCTGAGCCAAACAAGTGATTCCTCCTCGCTCAGCAGCCAGCAGTCAGGCAACCTCCAGCAAAAGTAAACGGCGCTCTGTCCCCAGGGATGCCATTCCAGCATACAGTAAAGCACTACAACCGTTTACAGTCTGAGATATTCGAAGACATTAAAGAATTAATGCAACCAGTCACGGAAGCCATCGTAGCCATCAATGACAGGCTTGACAAACTGGATAATAAGGTAGCAACGCTAGCTACAACCGCCATTATCCCTGCCTCTGCAACACCAGCCCCAGCCGCGCCTACTTCCAATTTCTCAACCACAGTCCTCACAAGTGACAATCCAACACACAACGTGGCTACAGCAACAGTGTCAGGATCACAAGCCGCTAACACCACTCAATGCTACTGCTTGTCTCCAGCACTCCATCGAAGCATTATAGAAGTGTGATGGGGTGCTAGCTCGCCCCTATAAATTTGTTTTTGTTATTATTTTTACTGTTTTCATTATGTTTTTGTGATTCTTGGTTTGTTTTGGATTGGCAGGGAGGGGGTTAAATTCCTCCCTGTAAAATGCATGTGAGAATGTGGCTGGAGCCTTAAGTGTTTAATTGTTAATTATTAGTTAATTGGGCTCCAGCCACAGACTATAAAAGACAGCTGAAACCCTTTGTTAGGGAGAAGAGTTTTGGGGTGAGTTTGTTTGTTGGTGCGCTGTGCTGTTTAGTTTATAAAAAGAAACTGTAGTGAAGGCGAATGCCCAGCCTACATTTCTGTATTTTGTTTAACCCTTTGCAGTCCATTTATTAAGTGCGCGTCAGGTCCAATTTATTTTCACACGCGCAGTTAATTTTAGACGCGCTGTTTAAAATGTATTTTTTTCCACAGTCAAACGGGTTTAAATGGCCCTGCATATCAACAAAGCACTCACTAGGCATCTCCAGCCCCGCCCCACCCTTTCGTTTGCTATAGCGTTCACCTATGTAAGAATTAAATAATAATAAAAATAATAGTCATACATACCGATCAATCATCTCCGGATCACTCGTTCTATCACCAAACTCCTCAATATTGTGATCAAAGTCATTATTTTATTACTATAACATCTGAAAAAAGCTCTGCAAATGTCCATGATAGTCTCTGTGTGCTGACGCACTCAGCCAGCTTGTTTACTATGACCGCCCCGTTATCTGATACCAGGGCCATATGTATGACTAATCATGAGATACGCCTTTTTTTTTTCCGACTTGTTTCGACTCCTGTCGCTACCACTCGGCAATTGAATGGTTTTCTCTGCTTTTTCCGGTGAAAAAACGACTAGAAACCCGTTTTTTGCGTTGCTATAATGATGTCGGACCCAGTCCGACAAAGGACCTGAGAGGAATAATTGCAATGTCGGACCCAGTCTGACAATGGACCGCAAAGGGTTAAACCTTTTGTTTGGGCCCTTGTGTCTATTTATTTGATTTTTTTTTTGTTTAATAAAGATCATTATTTTGCCCCTTCCACTGTCTCTGAGCCTCAAACCTCTGTCATCCTGCCACAAGAAGGTAAAGACATCAATCTCATTTCCATTCTGATAGCCACATCAGAATTCTTAGACCACCGGGTCATTGACTGTGGGGATTGATCAGTAATATTAAAATCCAGGGATCCACGCCTTCTAAAAAAATCTCACTTTGGGAGAATTTGTGATGACTTTCTCAGTTTACTGGGACATCCTCTGTTCTGTTTACCCTCATCGTCAGAACAAATTGAACCAATACATGTTTCACGTTATGGAGCTGTCAGTAAGATACAGAGGTCCCGCTATTTTACGAATACCATAAATAATTTTCTGCAAAAGCTGCTTCTATCCTTCAACAGATAACCACATTACCGATTGGTGCTGTCCAGATCGAGACCTATTTAACAGGATTTTCAGCGGTCTGTGAGCCAACGCCTGTCGAGTGTGTGCTTCCACTGTGTCCATCACTGTGTACAAAAGCAGCCTCAGCATCAACCTCATACCATCAAGACTGCCGCACCACCCCTCCTCGTTTCAACACCAGAATCTCAAAACCCAATCCACGGCTCTGCTCCACCCGACTACTCGACAGCCACAAGCTCACAAGCAGCATCGATTAATTGATCTCTCACGAACAATGTTCTATGCAATACATCGCAATTGCTGACGCCATCAAAAGCATCAAGATGGCAGGCCATGGATCCTGGCTAGCAAAAGCCGACATTACAGACACATTTAAAGTTATGCTTATCCACCCCTCCCTCCGCCATCTATTCGGAATCTGCTGGCAAGATAAATACTTCTTCGATACCCAACTCACCTTTGGCTGCCGCAGCAACCCGAAAATATTCTACTCTCTCTGAAGCTTTGTGCTGGACATTCCTGCCACATACCATTTCTTTTCTACCAATATCACCACCTTCAGATCCCCCAGCTGAAGCTATTACCAAGCTCAAATCACTTTTCAACACTCAGTCCTGATGTCAAAAGAGAAAACAAATCGGGCCACTCAACTCCATTGAGTTTGTAAGCATTACACTAGATACTTTAAAGTTCGAAGCCCGTTTGCCTCCTGCTAAACTGGAATGCATCTACTTACTTCCAAATCTTTAGAGCTATTAGGAAACAAGATCGGCCGTCTCTTCTTGGCCATTTCAACTATGCCATCCAAATCATTCCGCAAGGCAGAACCTTCAATTCTCGCCTCCTAGCTCTTTCAACTACAGTAAAAAACTTCAATTCCTATATCAACATTTATGATGCATCGAGAAAGGACATAAAATGTGGTCCACTGATCCACCATTGCAATGGGCTGTCTCTATTCCACGATGACCTGATTTCAGCTCCACACAATCTATCCTTGTTCATCTATGCTTCTTTCATAAGATTTGGAGACTATCTAGGATCCAAATGGCTTTTAAGCGGATGGCCCTCCGAGATACAGGATTTATCTCTCCACCTTAAAGCCTCGGCTCTACTAGAGATAGTATCTGGGGTTACCAGTGGTCAAGGAAGTCAAGGAAGTCAATTTTATTCTACAGCGACAACAGTTACTCCGCCGGCTCATTTGGATCTCTGTTTCAAACAATTTCATTATTGAAGCCCATTACCTGCCAGGCATTCACAATAACACAGCCAATGCTCTTTCTCGTCTCCAGGTCCCTAGATTCCATCAACTAGTTCCCGCAACAGCAGCAGACCCTCTTCAAATCCAAATTCAAATACAAAAATCTCCAACCTGCTTCAATCCACTCGCAGCTACATGGCAGCCACCTTAGCGACATCGACAAGGTCTTCACTCTCCACAGCGTGGTCTACCTTCTCAACCTTCTGTGCCCAAAATCAAATTCAACCCATTCCGTTTAACCAGGATTGGATTTTGGCTTTTATAGTCCATGGAAGGGACTCCCTAAACCTTGCAACAGCAACCGTCAAGACATACATCTCCGGCATCCAATACCACTATCTCCTCATGTCCGTACCATCTCCAACCTTATTATCAATCCCAGCAATCCAGCTGACTCTTAGAGGAACAGCAAAAACTTCAGCCCCTGTTTCCACGTCTCAGCTGTATATCATCAGACCTTCTCCTCTCGCCTCTAATCCTCCAGAAAGGTTGTTTTCCCCCTTTCGAAGATCTACTGACGGAAACGCTATGCCTTATGCCTTCTTAGGATTCCTGAGATGTACTGATCTGTTCCATCAGCCTCCAGCTTCCCTTCCCTCAGCATCCGTTCCAGCGATATTTGCCTATTACCTGACTCCCACTTCATCATCCTCCTTCGCACCAAAACGAATCAGTTGCGCCAAGGACAATTCATCCAACTTTCCAAACTTATGCCTGTATACATCCATGTCAAGGTACATCTCCCGGAAGAAACCTTTCCTCCCATCAGATCCTCTGTTCATCGGCAGTTCACGCTCAGTGGTAACCAGGCACTAGTTCTCAACCCACCTAGCCACCCTCATCTCTAGAGCAGGGCTACCACCTCAAATCTATACTCTCCACTCTTTCAGGATAGGAGCAGCCACCTCAGCAGCTAACGCTAACATCAATCAACATCTTATAAAGAACATGGAGCGCTGTACATCGTCAGCAGTAAAGGGCTACATTCATTCATCAGTCTCTGACATCACCGCAGCCCACCAAAGAATAGTTAGCGTGCCTGGAATGGGGGCTATTTGACCACCTGGTTTCCTCCTAACAAAGGGTTTTTTTTTTCCTTTCCACTGAGCGGCAGGTATACAATCATATAGTCTAATTTCACTAAGTACTCTGTTTGTCTTGTATGTTTCATTCTAGTACATGTGATGCACGGCACATCTTTGTTCATCCCATGGATGTGGGGTTCTGCGAGGAGCTGAGGTCCATCTTTTGGGGGGTAGTGAGACTCACTTCCTCAACCTCGGGTTGGCGCAACACCTGTGAGCCTCCGTTGAGGGAGGTTCTCACCACGTGAGTCAGAGGAGATCCCCGGCCATACTGTGTATCGGTGAAACTAAGCACTCTACTTCGCCTCACCGGGATGAGGCTCTACTCTAATTCCCTTAATCGAATGACGGACGTGGCCTGCTCTCGCTCTCAGCGATTGAGTCCCAAACTAACCTAACACCTTGCCGTTTCCTTCCTCTTTCTGTTGAAATGCTCAGTGAGCCAGACATCTATTATGTGTTTTCAGGGTATCTCTGGATTGCTGGGACAACCAGCCTTGGAGGCAGCGCCTCTTCCCAGCAAGGCTCCAGCGTGACGAGACCCCTCTTTCCTATTCTATCTTATCCCATGGGGCCGCTCGGTGGAAGCATTCCAAGCCTCGAATATTCAGCTGTTAAGTGGAAACGGCCAGAACTCTCTACGTAGCCCCTACTGTCGCCCCGTAAATATGTATATTATGTAGCCTATCCACAAAGAAAAAAAGTGAAAAACTGATAACATGAAAATGTCTGTTTGTAAAAGTGAAAAGTAATTAACTCTTGTCTATGTGTGTATAAGTATAGTGCCTATTAAAATAATTAAGGCTTCCAGATTGTTTGTGAAGGGAACACACAGGTACTATTTAACATGTGTAAAACAAAAACTAAAAGGTAAAATGTGATAGGTAAAAATTAGGTAAAAATTATTTTAATCATTGCTAAAATTATAATGAACCACCAATACTACAAGCTATTACAATTTGAACGATAGCCTATCTTCTTTCACCTGTCGATCTGGGCTTGCACATACTGTACTCCTTTTAAATGATCAATATTCAATATTGTGAAGATATGGGAGGAAATCTATCAATGTATTTATTTACCAATAAACAAAAATGGTTTCATCCCTAAGAATACAATGCGTTAAAAGCAATACAAATTTAAGACATTAATTCAAAGACATGACAGCCATATATATATGTGTGTGGATAATAGCATAATAATATACTATACTCACCTATGTTCACAATGTACAGTATAAACATTCCAGAGCGTATTTCCAACATAACATTAAAAACAAACTGTCTGTCGCCATGTAACTTTTGCTGTATTTTTTTTTAAATGGAAATATATAGTTAGAAGATAAAGGCAGGCTTTTATTTTATATAAGTATTATATATTAAATCATATATAAATCATTTTTTTTTTAAATTATTATTTTTAGTGAAATTTACTTTACTTTAAAAAACGTAAACTGTGAAAAGGTAAATGCAATAGAAACCAACATATATCACTAGAGATATAGCAGGTAAAAATGACTAAACAGTTGCATTACGTACTGTATATTGTATTAGTTTTAATAACAATAGAGGCTAATCAAACAGATACAAGTGAGACATAATAATAAAAACATTTTGTATAAACTTAATGAAATCAGACATTATACTACAGACAATCTGAAACAAGATTACAAAGCTGACTTTGTTTGTTAACCTTTGTTTCTTTCAAATTACATCATCCAAACAGACAGAAACATGTAACAATACAATATTTTGGTAACAAATTCAAAAAAGTGCTGCAACCTTTTAACCCTATTCCTAGTATAATAATAATAATAATAATAATAATAATAATAATAATAATAATAATAATAATAATAATAATTAGACGTATAGCATAGATACTGATGGGCAGGGTAGTATTCAGTGATAAGGGAAGCAGTGAAAATGGTAAGGCAATTAATTTTAAAACCTTTGCAATAACAAGGAAAAGATCCATTAAACAATGATAAGGGGACCAGTACACATTTTTTGAAATATTTAGCAACACCATAAAACATTCAACTAAGCAATAATGACCAGGTATCCCTATCAAGGATGTAAATAACACATTACAGTTACCAGTATAATTTATAAGTAGGTCACCATGAACTGCACACGGGCCCAGCCCAGACTCCATTTCTGTTTTTTCTAAGCCCACTTTAATGACTAAACGTAAAAAATATACAGGCGTTGTCTAATGTACTGGAATTGGAAAAATAAATCGTAGCAAGGCAGTATTGGCGAACTGTTAATCAAAACACAAATTTGCAAATCGCAGCTAACAGATTGTCTCTCTGTAGGCAGGACGCAGAGCGAGAACTCTGGCAATAGGTCAGTGTTGTTAAGGTCATGTGCTTGCTCTGCTGGCAGATGTGATATTAACCAACGGGTGGTAAAAATTCAGTATGTAAAAAAATGACAATATGTCAAATCCGCTACCAAAGAACAAATCGGGTTGTGCACAGCATAAAGAGCAAAAAAGAGCTACACCTTTGTCAGAAAGAAGCAGAAAATGCTAAAAAAAAAATTATAATATTGTTAATGGTTTAAGAATGGGGCAGTTTGTTTTGCTTCCATGGTTTTGGGTTATTTTACTTCTTTTTTTTTTTTTTTTTTTTTTTACTACCTTGCTACGGTTTAGAGAAATAACCTTGCTTGCTCGCCCCTTACCCTCGCAATGCCCTCTTCCGTACTTACCTGATGAGGTGAACTCTCCATTTCAAGTGGTACAGTAGCTCATTCAGAAGACCCGAGCATAAGATTTCCCAAATTGCAAGCACTGCTTACAATTCCAAAGTTGCTAGTGCTCAGCGATCCTTCAGTAAACCGTTTTTGATAAAGAATTATCTGTGGTCAACAATGTCATAGGAGAGTCTGTCTGAATTGGCTGTACTGTCAATTGAAAATAAACAAGTACACTTTTTTGATGTACTTTAATATTTTACATTATTTACAAAGAAGAAATGTAATTATTATTATTATTATTATTATTATTATTATTTTGTATTATGAATTTCAGTTTATAAAAGATTAAACCCAATTTGACCAATGTTCAATATGGATTTGCTGGATAACTGAAACAAACTTACTGTGGGGACTTTTTGCATTAAGCTACTGCATTCATGAATACAGACGTGCTCAAATTTGTTGGTACCCCTCCACAAAAAACGAAGAATGCACAATTTTCTCTGAAATAACTTGAAACTGACAAAAGTAATTGGCATCCACCATTGTTTATTCCATATTTCATAGAAATCAGACTTTGCTTTTGATTTTTTATTCAACATAATATTGTAAATAATAAAACAAATGAAAATGGCATGGACAAAAATGATGGGACCGCTAACCTAATATTTTGTTGCACAACCTTTAGAGGCAATCACTGCAATCAAACGTTTTCTGTAGCTCTCAATGAGACTTCTGCACCTGTTAACAGGTAGTTTGGCCCACTCTTCCTGAGCAAACTGCTCCAGCTGTCTCAGGTTTGATGGGTGCCTTCTCCAGACTGCAAGTTTCAGCTCTTTCCATAGATGTTCGATAGGATTCAGATCAGGACTCATAGAAGGCCACTTCAGAATAGTCCAATGTTTTGTTCTTATCCATTCTTGGGTGCTTTTAGCTGTGTGTTTTGGGTCATTATCCTGTTGGAGGACCCATGACCTGCGACTGAGACAGAGCTTTCTGACACTGGGCAGTACGTTTCGCTCCAGAATGCCTTGATAGTCTTGAGATTTCATTGTGCCCTGCACAGATTCAAGGCACCCTGTGCCAGGCGCAGCAAAGCAGCCCCAAAACATAACCAAGCCTCCTCCATGTTTCACTGTAGGTATGGTGTTTTTTTCTTTGAAAGCTTCATTTTTTCGTCTGTGAACATAGAGCTGATGTGACTTGCCAAAAAGCTCCAGTTTTGACTCATCTGTCCAAAGGACATTCTCCCAGAAAGATTGCGGCTTGTCAATATGCATTTTAGCAAATTTCAGTCTGGATTTTTTATGTTTTTCTTTCAAAAGTGGAGTCCTCCTGGGTCTTCTTCCATGGAGCCCACTTTCGCTCAAAAAGCGACGGATGGTGCGATCAGAAACTGACGTACCTTCACCTTGGAGTTCAGCTTGTATCTCTTTGGCAGTTATCCTTGGTTCTTTTTCTACCATTCGCACTATCCTTCTGTTCAATCTGGGGTCGATTTTCCTCTTGCGGCCGCGCCCAGGGAGGTTGGCTACAGTTCCATGGACCTTAAACTTCTTTATAATATTTGCAACTGTTGTCACAGGAACATCAAGCTGCTTGGAGATGGTCTTGTAGCCTTTACCATTACCATGCTTGTCTATTATTTTCTTTCTGATCTCCTCAGACAACTCTCTCCTTTGCTTTCTCTGGTCCATGTTCAGTGTGGTGCACACAATGATACCAAACAGCACAGTGACTACTTTTCTCCATTGAAATAGGCTGAATGACTGATTACAAGATTGGAGACATGTGTGATACTAATTAAAGAAACTAATTAGCTTGAAATATCACTATAATCCAATTATTTATTATCTTTTCTAAGGGGTACCAACAAATGTGTCCAGGCCATTTTAGAATATCTTTGTAGAATAAGCAATAATTCATCTCTTTTCACAGCTTCTTTGCTTTATTCTATGACATACCAAAGGCATGCAAGTATACATGATAAAATAGCTTTTAATTTCATCACTTTTCAGGAGGAATGAAGCATTATTTCAATGAGTTGTAAGGGTACCAACAAATTTGAGCACGTCTGTATATTTTACATTTATGCCCAGAATATCAATAATAATAATAATAATAATAATAATAATAATAATAATAATAATAATAATAATAATATTAACAGGCAATATTAATGATCATATAGACATACATCAACATAATCATATCTGAAATCAAATATATACATGAACTACAAATGTACTACATCTATGAACCACCTTTATATGTCATCAGAAAAAGACATTTTCTACCCAGACTTGTAAAACAACAACAAAAAAAGAAGCCCTATCAGTGCACTGACAGTAATGTACTATAAGTTACTGTTGCAGCACTGAATCGTGGCTGGCATGCGGTGTGGCTGGAAAATGCCCCTTCACGGTAACAATCCTGTCTAGGCTAACTAAACGGTAATGAATATTTCCATGAGTATAAACACAGTACTCACACCTCTGCGGTATATCCGTGTCTCACTCTGCTAAATGGCGTATCCCTCAGTTACTCGGCGCCAAACAGAATTCCAAGCAGCTATGTTCAGTGAGTATTAGAGTCGCGACTGCCTTTCATAATGTTAGTAGGGTTGCCAACTGTCCGGTTTTGGACCGGACATGTGGTTTTAAGGAAATTTGTACAGTGTTCTGCGTTATTTTGCCATTCACCGCCCCTCCCGCCCCTCCCCGATTGGTCCTCTTCTTCTTTCTTCAGCACTGCAGTTTCCATTGCATGGTTTTCAAAATCATCAAAATGATCACGAATATCATCCAGAAATGTTTTCAGATATTCAAGTAATTCAACTACCACTGACAGTTTGATGTTCTGTGCTTGAATGGATTTACTAGTTTTGTCAAATCTCTCCAGAATGTTATTCCACAAGTCTGTGGGTTAAAGCGAAAGGCTGATTGAAGTTACCTTGATTGTTAATTGCAGATGTGGGCAGACTGGGTTCAACTCCTTGTTCTGTACTACTTTCTAATTCTTCAGGTTCGTTATTTGGAACAGTAGCGCCGCCAAAACTCTCGTTGACCAGTTGTTCTGGTCATATGTTGTTGTCGTTACTTCATTTTAATAGGATTTAAAACTGAAATTTGACAGTTTCAGAATGTTTTCCAACAGCCATTTTTCACTGGCTTGCTTTTCCTTTTGTTTTTTTAGTTTTGCTGCACTGCTAAGTTTTTCAGTTCTTTCTGTATTAGTCTCTCTCTCGCGCTCTCTCTCTCACCATCCTCCAGTGTGCGCGTGACCAGTAAGAGACGCAAGGGTTTAGCTAGCGCGATCACGGGGCAAGTGGATTGGATTTTAAACTGTAAAATAGCCATTTTTATTTATGTATTTATTTTAACCAGGCTGCGGGGCCCCTCAGCAGCCCAGGGCCAAGGGCCCCCTAGGCAGCTCAGGGCCCTGTACAACTGTCCCGTTTGCCCCCCCTTAAATCCGACCCTGCCTAAATATGTGCAGGTATATATACAGGGTTACATACAGGGGCGTTTTATTTTATTCAACAGAAAAATTAAAAAATGTTCACGTATTTGTACCTTTTAAAGCTGATCGGGGGCGCCCTCAAGCCTTTGGGGCCCACTTACACTTCAAAAGGGACAAATATGTGAACATTTTTTAATTTTTTTTGTTCAAAATACTCAGAAAATAAAATAAAACTGTAGGCCTAACGAATAATGATAATGTCACCTTTCCACTAGCCATGAAACACTGTCAAGTACCCTACCATTGGTAACTTTGCTTTTAACCCTATAGTGCCATATTAAAATTACCATATACAGGCTTGGATATGACTACTTTGTGTTACAGCCCTTGTAGTTTCTGAACTGTGAATCAGAAATTAAAACCCAATAATTCACAATAAGGCATTAATTAGCTGTTTCCAATGATATAATATTTTTTGATGTGGAATGAATTTAATTTTTTTTTTATATAAGCGGTGACCCCCCAAAAAGAAATACAAAAGAATATACTGTAACAATAACTCTTTCTAAGTTAGCTTTAAACAAATGCAGAATTTTATGAGCATTCCAAATCAAAAATCAGATTTCAAATATCTACTACCGACCATTGCGGAGAAGCAAGACTTTGTCCAAACACAAAACTAACAGATTTTCAGTACTGAAGTGTCAGCAATTATGCGGAGGTAGTTAAGACGAAGCAAAGTATCACAAAGTACATTGACAAATCTTATATGAGATGTTTTAACCTTTATATGAATGAGTAAATACAATAAAAAATAGTCAATGTTGTTTTGATTTAATATATATTAAATAATATATATATATATATATATATACAAATGTACAGACTAAACAGCGCTTTGAAAGTCTCAATCAAGTAGTGTCTACATTCAAAGCTCTTCAGCCATCAATACTGATATCGGTAACTGAAGAGGTGTTGTACGCAGCTGGAGAAATGCTAGTCAAACTTGTCATCCTCTCTACCTGTCCAACTTCATGTATCAAACCCAAATTCACCAGGACATCAACAATACTGGAAATAGCTTCACTTTTAATGGTTGAAAAATACTTTCTCTTTTCGAGTTTTCCTGATATCTGTACTGCATGCATGCTGTTTCTTACCATACCGGTTACAGTGGCTAAACACTCCTTCTGAGCACTCCTTCTCAAATCTGAAGCTCATTAAGAACTATCTGAGAAGCACTGTGTCCCAAGAAAGACTGAGTGGTCTAGTCGTGTTATCAATCGAGAATGAACGTGCAAAGAAGCTGAACGTGTGGAAAGTCATTGATGTTTTTTTTAAAGCGAGGAAGAAACCATTTACAGAGTAATAACATCTTGCTTTGGAATAAGAAACCAACTTTTAGGTGAATGTGGGAGGGGAGGGGAGGGGAGGGGAGGGGAGGGGATGCCCCCCCCCCCCCCCCCCCCCCCATTTAAAAATTCTGCACTGGGGCCTATTCCAACCTAGCTATGCCCCTAGTTACATATATATTTTAAGAGTCATAATATAAGAAAAATGTGTGAGTACTTAAAATGTTGACCATGTAACCACATAGAAATTGTTGATCATTCACTTCAAGCTAGTGCTGTTGATGAGACTGTTTTTAGTGGTTACCTGGAGCAGTGGGGGGAGGGGCTTTATGAATGTTACGCCTCAGTTATTGATAGTGGACTGTGAGAGAAACTCATGTCATATATATATATATATATATATATATATATATATATATATATATATATATATATATATTTTTTTTTTTTTTTTCTAAATAGTTTTCTTGTTTTGTGAAGTTAACCAGAGTGAGATGCAAATGCGACAGTAGTAAATGTGTGAAATTGAGATTGAAATGTAAAACGGAGTGAGATGTAGGTCAGATAGTTAAACTTGCATTTTTAACATGACATCTGTTGGGCATGATGTTATTGGGGTTTCATTAGCCTGTAGAATAATGTAACATACAACCCTTGTGGGTACGAATGAGGTGGAGCATGTCAGATTTCTTTTTTTTACAGCACAAGTCACAAGCCAGCGTTTATTAAATGAATAAGAAAAATGGAACGGGAACTGGGAGCAAATAAAAGACTAAGGCAGCTAATGACAAAGTTGTTCGTAAACCCCCAGCGGCTACTTACAAAGCCCAATAAACACCCCAGCCATTCAGTAATTGCTCCCAGCTAAGGCCCCTCTCTCCCACCCCTTTCCCACCTCTACATAACTGACATGTACCCCCCTCCCTCCCTCACCCAAACAACCAACAATACCCCCAACACAACAGGTCCCCCTGCCCAAAACATCTCCTCCTACCCTCCTCCTATTAGTAAATATGCTCACTCTGTGTACAAAATCTTAAGTAGGCTATAGTGTAATTATTGGAAACTGCAAAATACGACAAAAACAGAGATCATTGTCATTTTAATCAAATGAAAAAAAATGATACAATGGCATAGAACAATGTATCATTACCAAAAATGCAGTATTTACTAAAGTATATAATTTCTAATCGATACTTTTTACAAATGCTGATAGCTATTTCTGATTGCATATATAAACATGTGCAATAGTTTTCAATGTAAAAAGTAATAATAGTATTAATAAAGAAACAGTCACAGAAAAGTATCTTACCTTCTAAATCTTTTTCATCTCTTGGTTGGGTAGTTATTTCTGGCATAGTAGATGTGTTGAGCATGCGCAAAGTAGCAAAATAGCATGTACAGAGCATGCACAGTTCCCAAAGGAAGCAAAAAGTGGCAGGCAGAGAGAGAGAGAGATGGGCACGAAGATGCTTCACTGAGCAGAGACTGAAATCCGCACCGGGATGCCTGGAGGCTCGCAACTTAGTTCTATGAGGCAGAGAACAGATACCCCCTGTCGAGCGGGCAGCATTCTCACACAGCACCTTGTGTAATAGGACGTGTCTTTCTGAGTGGACCTGATGAAAAACCATCACCTCTCAAACACTTTAATGTACATGCGACAAAAAACAACATTAAAAATAAAAAATACTATTCCTTTGCCGATCGAGGACGGGAGCTCCCAAGGTGCGGCGCACAATTGGCCGAGCGTCGCCCGGGGGGAGGGAGGGTTAGGTCGGTCAGGGTGTCCTCGGCTCACCGCGCACCAGCGACCCCTGTAGTCTGGCCGGGCGCCTGCGGGCTTGCCTGTAGCTGCCCGAGAGCTGCGTTGTCCCTTGACGCTGTAGCTCTTGGGTGGCTGCATGGTGAGTCTGCAGTGTGCTTAAACTGTAGCTATTAATTATAATTTGTATTGTACACAGGAGCATTTTTTACGTTTTGACCTCTTTTATCTTTGAAGTACTAATCCTATTAACATTGTGCAAACAGTGAAATATTTAATTGTTCGGTATAATAAATTAACCCAGATTAACTAAGCATTTACTCTATTGTGGCATCTATATATATATATATATATATATATATATATATATATATATATATATATATATATATGTATATATATATATATATATATATATATATATATATATATATATATATATATTCTAAATAGAAAAACAAGCTGGTCATATCTTTGCAAACTTTAAATAAATAGCTTAAAAGAAACAACTTTTGGTAGTTCTTTTGAGCTTGTTTTTAGTAAATGTTTTGTCCCTCAGTGTGTTAATTCAAGGATCCTGTTGTATGAAATGTTGAAGAAGGAAGCCTTGATTTATAGTTACGTCTGTAATGTCTCCAGCATATGCATGGCTTGCACATACTACAGTGAACCAAAAAGTCTGTCTATTGGATTAATATGTTTTTTATTCTTTTTAATTTAGATTTTATGATTGAGTGTTACGGATGACATGAAATAAACCAATTAAAAAGTGATGAAAGACTTGAAAAATGAAAGACAGAACTCTTCATACCATATGTTTGACAGTAACAGGATATTTGCCAAGGCAGAGGAAGCCAAATGTATGATTGAAGTAGCTGTATTAGCTAACAGTCTGAAAATGTAAGATAAGAGTAATTGAAAGACAAAGATGTGAATAACTTTCACCTCCAAGGGCTGTTCATTTTTTAACATAGAAATATTTAAATAAAAATATATCAGTATAATTTTAACATGAGTGCTTTATGCAAGTGTAAACTTATTTTTCCACATTGCCAATAGGCAACGTAAACACTGTGATAGATATTATGTTGCAAAATATTGATTACAGCTGCCTTTCCTGCCTAAAAACACATTTGCTATGCATACACGTTTTTTATGATGAAATGCTATCATTTCCCCTATCCAGTTAATCAGAATTTTGTCACTGTTATAGAGTAGAATTTAAATTAATTCAATATGAGGGTTATTGGTTATATATTTTGGGTTATGAAAAAGCGTGACTGGTATTACTTGAAAATAATTGCAGTTTGCTATGTTGAATTGGGACTGAACTATTCAGAATTACCTGTGGGCAATTTTCATTGAGTGCTTTTGCTTTTCCTGAAGGCCTAACAATCTGAACGCCTCAGATTGCTCTTAGGTAAGTCACAAAGAACAGGATAAGAAGAAAAAAACAATAACTTCTGTCTTATATAGCTTTTTGAAGCTATTTCATTGAAATAATAATAAACTATAATATTTATTAGCAGTCCATGCAACAAAGTTGTTGTAGAACCCTATTGTTATTGTTAAGATTATTACTGTTATTATTCCGCCAAAGTTTGAAATGTCTGTAAAATCAACACTGTTGTACAAAAAAAAAAACAAGGGCGTATCTCAGAAATACAGATAGCCACAGCACCACAGAGATAACACGGACATAAACAAACAAGATAGCTGCTTCTGCATCCAGTGCTCAAAGAATATCACAGACATTTGCAGAGCTTTTTTGAGATGTTATAGTAATAAAATAATGACTTGGATCGCATTATTGAGGAGTTTGGTGATAAAACGAGTGATCATACAGTGAACAAGGGGTGGGCGGGGCTGGAGATGTAGTACTGAGTGTCCTGTTGATATGCAGTGCCTTTTAAAACTATTTTACTGTGAAAGAAAAATAATTTTAAACAGCGCTTCTAAAATAAACTGCGCGTGTGAAAATAAATTGGACCTGACGCGCCTGAGACGCGCTGAATAAATGGACCGCAAAGGGTTAATGGCATTCGACATATAGGCCTGGAGGCAGCTAGCCTAGTCTCTATGACAACCAGAAAGATAGAGTATAGCCTTTTATTCTTTGTGTTTTAAACTTATTTTTATTTTTTAATAACTCAGTAACCATAGCTACACCGATAAGTGAGGCACACAGGCTTGACCAAGATTGACTCCCTGGAATTGCCAGGTGTTGCAGCTAATTCAATATAGTTATTGTGAACAATGAGAGATATTGTAAGTTATTACTGCTCTTATTTTCATTTACTAACTTACTCAAACAATGATCCTGCTTGCGTATTCATATAATTATAGTTACTGACTTAAGCATATAATTATTTCTTACAGAATACACAATTATAGACAATTAATGTATTGCTTTCACTTGTAATTGACATTTACTTGAAATTTTGCCGAACCAGTATTGCTTACTGAGATTAATGTGCTGATTTATAATATTTTGATATTAACCTTCTTTCCTACTTTTGTACTGCATTTGATTCACAATTTTTTGATAAAGGTTATAAAAGATATAACAATGTTGCGTGTTTTATTGTGCAATTGTTTCCTCGCAATTTTGAGATAATTTGGGAGAAATTAATTATCTTCATTGGGTATCTAAACACCCATTCTCCCCCACATTTATGTTCTGGGAACCAGAGGGACAGATCGCCAGGTGGATTGGGCTGTTGCAGTCCTTCAACTTCACCGTCGAGCACCACACCGGGGTACGCCACACCAATGCAGATGCCCTGTCACGTTGCACCTGCGCCAAGGAGGACTGCAGCCACTGTCTGAAGCGGGAGATCAGGGAACAGGAGCTGATGCCGACGGAGCAGGAGGGGGACCAAGACCAGGAGGAGGAGTTTGAGCAGGTGAGTGAACTCACCACTCTCACCTCCAGGACCTGCAACCAGGATCTGCAACCCATACTGCAGTGGCTGGAACATTACCTTTTTGTTGACCTGTCGCAACTCAGCCACCACGATGCAACCACTTCTTAGCTAGTCCACCTTCCTCCCCCTCACCAACCAAATTTCTTCAGTATTTTCTCCCATTGCTATTCGATTTACATTGCCAGCTTTTACTTTGGCTGATCTCTAGTGTCTTTTATAATTGTTTCTGCACAGTACAGTACTACAGTAGTTACTAGTTCTCAGCAATCTTCTAGCTCATCTCCAGCTCCACTACATGCTGTTTTCTTAGTCTGCAACTAATTTTGTCAGATTTATCTTTTGATTTTCACTCTATTCTGTCTGTGTATTCTGGTTGCTAAATACATTTTTTTGCACGAAACATATTTCAGCAAATACGCAATTAAAAATATTCTGTATGTGTATGAGTATGTATATGGAAATTTGATTGTGTATGGGTATACGTCTGCATATACGCAATGAAAAATAATGTGTAAATGCAATTTTGCATTTGCGTATACGTATACTTAACAAATCTATAGTTTTGGTGGAACTGTTGTGCTCAGCAGGGGTTTCCCCAGCGGGACTGTTTTGTGGGGAGACACCAAGCCTCAGCTCTGCAACTCTTGTCACCCTGGAAGTCTGCCAGTTTGCGTTGGCGGGAATAAGGACCACCAATCATGGTCATGCAGAGAGCCCCCAATGTAAGTGAACGGCAGGGTTCATAGGGTGCACAGGAGGGGAGGGGACCAAAATGTGTGCCTGTGGGTGGGGGACTGGTAGAGTGGAGCGAGGTGAGCTGAACAGACATATAAAAACAGGGCACATCTGTATTGTGTGGGAGTTGATGAGAATAGAAGGCAATATCATTGTTATAGTTTGTAGTTTTAAATCGTTTAAATTGTTTTTAACACAATAACAAAAACACACAAAACCTTCCATTAAAACCCACCCGCTCCACAGGGAACCTACAGTGTTTGAGTTCATAGTAATATTATTATTATGTGAAAAAATGACAATAAGGGAAAACAAACCATAAGGTTCGACATATGGTTGTACATATGCTCCCAATTACACACTATATGTATAGTGACAGAGGCCCTGCACACTGGGGAAGGTGTGTTTTGTGGCTGCATTGTCACCATTTAATTGTTTAATTTAATTAGGCACACCTGCTAGTAATTGAGGGATGCGTTTAATTCTTGTAAAGTATTGGTTTTTGGTGACTTGTAAACGGCTTAGTAGAAATGTATTAGCAAATGCAGGCCTGGTATACAAAAAAAAAAAGATACACGTCACTAAATAAATGGCACTATATTATTATTATTTCTTTGCAGATGCCCTTATCCAGGGCGACTTACAATTGTTACAAGATATCACATTATTTTTACATACAATTACATTATTTTTTAAACATTATTTTTACATACAATTACCCATTTACACAATTGGGTTTTTACTGGAGCAATCTAGGTAAAGTACCTTGGTCAAGGGTTTTGCAGCAGTGTCCCACACCTGGGATTGAACCCACGACCCTCCGGTCAAGAGTCCAGAGCCCTAACCACTACTCCACACTGCTGCCTATAATCCTGGGCCATGCAAGAAAAGGGGGTCCCATATTTATTTAAATTCAATGTATTTATCCTTTTAACCTTGCTATCAGTCTCTCCACAGGTGCAAGACCAGACATTATATTTAACTACTGGGAGATTGATATGTTAGTCATGTAATAATCTGATATTAAGGCTAATGATGTCTTTGAATTAAAAAAAATAAGTGTCACCTTTTTCTCACTCTATTTTGGTAGTACTTTCAGGTTGTGTGTATTTCCATGTAGTTTTCTTTTAGCCTGAAAAATTCTCGTTCCAGATGCAAATAAACTAAATATTAAAATACGGGAGGGTATATTTAAATGTTTGTGTCCGAGTTCCAATTTGGCCTTGTGCGACTTACTGATATCGTACATCTTTATTAAACCAGGCATCTATTAAGTTTTTAGGTTGTCACAGCCTGCCTCACTAGCGTTGCATAAATAATAATAAAAAAACATTCCATAAGAAAGCGCTGTGTACTATCTTTGTATTATTTGCTAAACATTTTGACTATGTATGACTATGTATATATATATATATATATATATATATATATATATATATATATATATATGCTGAGCGTACAAAACATTAGGAACACCTTCCTAATATTGAATTGCACCCCCTTTTGCCCTCAGAACAGCCTCAATTCGTCGGGGCATGGACTCTACAAGGTGTCGAAAGCGTTCCACAGGGATGCTGGCTCATGTTGACTCCAATGCTTCCCACAGTTGTGTCAAGTTGGCTGGTAGTGGATCTCTACTCCGAATAGCTCGTTCCATCTCATCCCACAGATGCTCAATTGGATTGAGATCTGGTGACTGGGCAGGCCACTGCAGTAAGCTGAATTCACTGTCATGTTCATGGAACCATTCCTGGACAATCCTAGCCTTGTGGCATGGGGCATTATCCTGCTGAAAAAATCCATTAGCAGACGGATACACTGCTGCCATGAAGGGATGCACCTGATTGGCAGTGATGTTCAGATATCCTGTGGCATTCAAACATTGCTCCACTTTTATCAAGGGGCCCAATGTGTGCCATGAAAACACACCCCACACCATCATACCACCACCACCAGCCTGCAATGTTGACACGCGGTATAATGGATGCATGTACTCATGTGGTTTTCTCCATACCCTAGTCCTCCCATTAGCGTGTAACAGCAGGAACCAGGATTCATCAGACCAGGCAATGTTTTTCCAATCCTCCAGTGTCTAGTGTTTTCGTTCCTTAGCCCACTGCAACTGCAGTTTCTTGTGTTTTGCTGAAAGAAGTGGAACTCTGTTAGGTCGTCGGCTGCCATACCCCATTCGTGTCAAGGTACGACGAGTTGTGCAATCTTTTATGGGTCTGTCGGCACCAATGTTGTACTGGACTGTCAGTTGACTAACTGTAGCCCGTCTGTTGCTCTGCACAATTCGTGTCAGCCTCCATTGGCCTCTTTCATCAATGAACCGTTTTCGACCACTGGCCTGCCGTTGGCTGGATGTCCTTTGGGTGGTGGACCATCCTTGATACACACAGGAAAGTGTTGAGCGTGAAAAACCCAGCAGCGTTGCAGTTCTTGACACACTCAAACCGGCGCCTGGCACCTACTACCATACCCCGTTCAAAGGCACTTACTGTAAATCTTTTGACTTGCCCATTTACCCTCTGAATGGCCCACATACACAATCCATGTCTCAATTGTGTCAAGGCTTAAAAATCCTTCTTTAACCTGTCTCGCCTTCATCTACACTGATTGAAGTGGATTTAACAGGTTACATCAATAAGGGATCATAGCTTTCACCTGGATTCACCTCGTCAGTCTATTTCGTGGAAAGAGCAGGTGTTCCTAATGTTTGGTACATGTGGAGCCCCACTCCCCCGGCTGTACTGTTGGGCTCCACTGGCTGGCAGTGGCGGTAGCAGCGGCACTGTGTAGGGCAACAGGGTGGTGGTTGCCGGGCACTGGTGCTGCAGGTATCCCGGTTGCCCACAGCCCCAACACAGGCGTGTGCGGGGACCAGCCGACAGGGGGGCCTGTGTGGACGTGGCCCGAAGTAAGGCCCGGAGTTCCAGAGCCAGGTGGGGGTGAACTGGCTCTTCTTGGCCTCCCCTTCTTCCATCTCGGCGTATCGGGCTTCTGGCCCACCATCCATAGAACCTTCTCGATCTCACATGGGCCCTAACACCTTCCCTCTCAGTCGCTTGTATGGCCTGGCCAGCTGAACTTGCACACACAGCTGCCCGTCTGCAGTTCACCAAAGACCACATAGATGATCCACAAGACTTCTGGAACAATGTTCTCTGGACAGACGAGTCAAAGGTAGAACTTTATGGCCTCAATGAGAAACGTTATGTTTGGCGAACACTGCGTTCGAACAGAAGAACCTCATCCCAACCATCAAGCATGGTGGTGGGAGTGTGATGGTTTGGGGCTGCTTTGCTGCCTCAGGACCTGGATGGCTTGCCATCATTGACACAACCATGAATTCTGCATTGTATCAGAAGATTCTAGACGAGAATGTCAGGCCATCCGCAAGTCATGCAGCAAGACAATGATCCTAAACATACAAGCAGATCTACAAAAGAATGACTGCAGAAGAAGAAATTCCATGTTTTAGAATGGCCTAGTCAGTCCGGACCTAAACCCCGTCGAAATGTTGTGGCAGGGCCTGAAGAGAGCAGTCCATGCAAGGAAGCCCTTAAATGTCACCGAAGCAGTTGAAGCAGTTCTGTAAGGAGGAATGGGCCAAAATTCCTCAAAACCGATGTGGGAGACTGACCAACAGTTACAGGAAACGCTTAGTTGAAGTCATTGCTGCTCAAGGGGGTGCCACCAGTTACTGAATCTAAAGGTTCACATACTTTTTCACACATGGATATTGAATGTTGAATCATTTGTGGATAAATAAATATTGAAAAAGTATCATGTTTTTGTGTCATTTGTTTAATCAGGTTATCTTTATCTATTATTAGGACTTAGATTAAGATCTAATAACATTTTAGGTTTGAAATATGTGAAAACCCAAAGCGGTTCACAAACTTTTTCTTGGCACTGTACGTATCGTGAGTGTTTTGTTTGTTTGTCTATAATTGTCATGTTTCGGAGCTGTCGCCAAGGGCCAGCACAAAACCGGGAACAGCACTGCACTACAGTGATAAATCTCTATTACCCACCACGAGCACCACTGCACGCACCCAGGACTGGTGACTGTGTATGTATATTGTGGGACGGATATTTGTGTTTATTATTTAGGACTGTAACCCTGTTGTTATTTACTCCGTGCACTACACTTTGTTGTGTATTGCTGGGGATTATTATTTGGTCTCCAGACCTGGATATAAAAATAAAACCTTTTTCCGAACTGGATTACAAACCTCTCTGTCTGCTTAATTACGCACTGCATCACTCCTGTGCTTGTACCATATCAACCATTTTGCCACACCTCCCTAGACTATATTTACCGGATTGATATATAAGACTCGATCGCTCCGAGTCCCTATTGTGGCACATCCGAGTATTATATACAAGGGAAAATAATCAAATTAAAATGACCAATGATATATCATGTAGAACAAGCGCTAATCAAAGTAAATCAAACACAAAAAGAAACAAGAAAAAAAAGACTGTATCCATTCAAGTGTAAAACCGAACAGGACTTAAACACATGGTGGAAGGAATCTGGCAGTAAAAAGAATGATGACAAAACATAGAATAGATAAGAGCTATAATATGTAGTTTCCAAAGATGTGGTTTGGGTTATGGCAAGTAACATTAATAAGGCTTTGGAGTAATGTTCATAACATTAATTAAAGCTATTTTATCGATTTGATTATTTTGACGGTTAAATTCCACCGTGGTTAAAGTAAAATTTAAATTTAAACCCAAAATGGTCTTTCTTTTATTTGTATGAAATAAACGGATCTCTAAAGTTTTTTTTTTATTTCTCACCAATTAACAAATTAATGTTAACTTTTGAAAATACATGTATTAATCATACTAACACCTTTTTAAAAAGGTTTTAGAACTTGATTTAAAAACGGACAACATATTTGCTATAGGCAGATAAACTAACATGGAGAGAGAGAGAGAGAGAGAGAGAGAGAGAGAGAGAGAAAGAGAGAGAGAGAGGAGCTGCGGAATGATATTTTATATCAGGTTCACAATTAAAGGGGAATATACATATTGAATGTAAAATTAAAATGAAATTGATTCAAATGGGCAGTGATAGAGTAATTACTGTAACAATGAATATGTACTTAAATTAACCCCTATCCTGTTAAACAAAGCTAAATTATGGGTGGTCTGTTTTGCAGACTGCCTCTGGATTAATATAGATTAATTATGTAAGGTTCTTGCCAGTATGCTCAAGGAAAGTGATTGGTGTGTGTTGATGATGCTGGATGTTGTGTTGTGTTTTTTCTGATTTAGAACTGAGCAAGAATATTATGTGGATTGATTTGACACAGGTTGGAGATACACCACCTACTCGATATATCGTGGGTGTCAGGGTCCAATATAAATTTGCTATATATCGAGGGCCGCGATATAGCGAGAGACCCATAGAAAAAAAGGCTAACAAATACTGTATAACGACTCCCTCATTTTATCGGATGCGTCAGGGTACAGTATAAATCTTCTACGCAACCTGCTTTTTCTCATTTTTCGTATAAAAGGCAGCACACCGTTTTCATTTGTACAGCGGAGGGTCATTGTTTCTCATCAACTTCAGTCTCCAATTAATTTCATGAGCCTTCCTCGCCTGTCTCAAATTCACAAACCTGCTGCATTGAAAGAATCTATGCCTGACATAGGAGGCTTGTTGCTAGGGAGCTGACGTCACTGCCTTGTGACTTTTGCTAGTGCATTGCTGCCACAAGTGAACACCTTGTTGGCTAAAATAAAAACTGCTTCAGCAGGTAGATATTTAATTTGCTATTGTGCAATACGTGTGTATAGGGTAACAGTACGATATTAATGCTTTGTGTATAGTGCAGCTAAGGCATACGCAGTTAGACAGTAAAAATGGGGAGCCAACTCCAGGACTGCGATATATCCGAATCCGCAGTATAGCAGGAGGCGATATAACAAGTGGTGGGTGTACTTGTAAATATAAAAATTGATAAAAGGTTGTCATTTTTAGAAGAATAATATCAGAAATTAACTACTGTAAATCCAACATCAACTTCCCAGCCAGCAAGTCCGAGTGGGCCCCATGTGGACTATCGAGTGGGCCCCAACTGTGCTGCCCACATGGGCCCCAGTTAATTTTGGCCACAGGCTGCACGTGGGCCTCATGTGGGCTAACTCCTGGGCTGCCCACATGGGCCCCAGTTAATTTTGGCCACGGGCTCCATGTGGGCCCCAGCTGAGCTAAAGGTGGGTCCTGCATGGGCCCCATGTGGGCTGTTTACAGGCTCTATGTGGGTTTCCTCACTACAAACCCAGGTTCCAACTGGGCTACAAATGTATGTGGTTTTTTGAGCCTGCATTGAAACACTGAAATACCAAATTCATATTCTATATATTCTTGTCTCATAATACATTGTGTTATACATTTAGTTTAACGTTAAAATGTTTGAGAAAGAACGATATATTTAAGTTACCCTGAGACAAATATTACTATGAATAGGGAAACAGATTTATGATCAAGCAAATTTCCATTAGTAGTTTAAATTTCACTTAAACATCCTCAATGTTCTCAAAAAAAAAATACATTTTACATACTTACACATAGCTAAATAGTCTGTTCTGTCAAAGCATCCAACATAAAAACATAACAATGTTACCAATATTTTATAACCATATCTCTTGTATTATCTATTACCGTACCATTTTCCTTCAACCTTATGAAAACATACAGTATATACACAAAGTACAAGACAGTAAAGAGAAGACATGCACAATTTTGAAAAGAAACCCTGTTTATTTTAGAACCTTACATAACACTGACAAAATATTCATGAGGTTAATATTTTGGGTGCCGCCCTTTCAGTCCAGCAGACAGCATAAGAATTGTGCATTTGATGATAAAGCTATGGAAGTCTTGTTAACAGTCTTCTCCACTATAATGCCCCCAGTAGAGGGTGTTTCAAGGAGAAGGGTAGGATGGTTCTCCAGCTCCATCTCCTGTTCCACTTCATTTCCACTTTCCTGGTGTGGGAGAAAAAAATAATTGTAAAATTAGCATTTGTGTACATCCAATTATTGTTATTATTGTTATTATTACATGAAGATTTGCTTTAATCAAAATTGTTAATATAAGATTCTACAAAAACAACATTTTACAAAAATGTATTAGGACTTGCCTTGTGACGATAGGTAAATGTGTCTGTGCTTGTCTATATATTACTTGTTTTACGTAAACAAAATGATTACGTAACATTGGGATTGTAGGGGCAGGGGTATAAAGCTAGCACCGTTGCAGGACGGGAGAAAAAAAAAGTGTGTTGTAGTGTCGCGGGAGATATGGTTGAGCTGAGCAAGAGAGAGACAGGGAAAGAAGAAAGTTTTGAAAATATGGCTGCACGCTACTGAGGACAACAAGTAGCTGTGTCTTGTTTGTTTTTGCAAGTATAGCTGTTGGATGTTTTACAGAAAATAGTAAAGAAAAATAACGAACTATTCGAGTGAGCTGTGTTGCGGAATTGCGGTGAGAGCGTGTGGAACCTGGGGAGACGTGTTGCTGCCGAATCTACATCGGGTTTGAGAAAATAAACTTTTGTTTATAGTTTTCCTGATATGGACATTTGCATTTTTATCGAACTGTCTTGGCTGTTTCGTGCTGATTCTTTATTGCGGTGGAAGGGGAGAGCGTACTACTAGTTTTATTGCTCTTAAACTAATGGACATTTACTGGGATTTGTTCTAAACACCGATGCACTTTATTTCTGTTTCTTTCATTTCTCCTGCTTCTTTGGAAACGTGCTGGAACTCTTGTGCACCATTTAGTTAATATATTGTTTGTTGGATGATATACTATATAATTGTAAATTGTTTTCCTGTATTGCAATGCATTGTAACCTTACTAGTTATGCTATATAGTTTTATTATTTCTATATTTGCATGCATAAATGGGCCATTGACTCTAGTTTTATCGATTATTGCAAGTTAAGAATAGTGTCAGTTAAGGACAAATTAAACAATATAGCATAATGGATGGTTTAAATCATGATTAATGGATCACTTAATTTTGAAATTTAAATGCTACTTATGTTTTTTAATTGATGATTAACTAATCTATTATTGCTAACTAATCAAAATGCTATGTAATATATTTATTAGTTACATGCTGTGCAATATCTAACAATGCTGTGCAATATCTAACAATGCTGTGCAATATCTAACAATGCTGTGCAATATTTAGCCATGCTGTGCAATATATTTGTTGTTGGTGTTCGTATAACCAATTAATAGTGTGATTGGTTAATTGATGTAATTAACTAGTATATTTCTTTGTTAGTTTACGGTCAGTAACCAAGAGGCCTGCTTGATATTTGTAGAGTGTAATAAATGCTTGAGGATTGCATGGTTCCTCAATGCTTCTTCTCCTAGCTGTTTACCTTTTTTCTGTCCTGTTTGTTAATTATTTATTTCAATTACATAGTGTTTCCCTGGGTGTATATATAGGGTGTAGTGGTGTCACATATGGAAAAGTGAATTACTATGTCCTAGTAGCGGTTTGGTGACAATTAAATATGGTAGATTATGCATTTGCCTGGCACCCCAGATAGCCAACCGTTACAGCCTTAACTTATTATATATTTATCTTATAGTAGGAATATTTAATTGATTTTAAAATATGATTTGATTTGACCAATATATACTGGTATATAAACAGTTGCAGACTGAAGTTTTGCCACCCTTCATTTGAAAGCGTTATTCACCGATTAATTTAGTTTCATATGTATTGTCCCCTTTTATAGTTGCATGTCTCAGAATCAACACTTTGTGAATATTGTTATTTTTCAAGTATTTAACTTTACACAATGTATAACATATTTAAATATAATAATCTATAATGAGGGAACAATGCATGCAATATATTGAAATACATAGATTATAAATGTGGTATTTCAGTGTGTCAATTAAAAGCAAGCTCAAAGCACATACATATGTAGTCCAGTTGGAACCTGGGTTTTTAGTGAGGAAACCCACATACAGCCCGCATGGGGCCCATGCAGGACCCACCCTTTTGTCCCGGTTGGGGCCCCATGGAGCCCGTGGCCAAAATTAACTGGGGCCTATTTGGGCAGCCCAGCTGGGGCCCAGGAGGTAGCCCTGATAGGTAAGCGCTCAAATAAAAAATCAAATTGAATACTTGATACAGGTGCAGAACAGGTTAGCACAGCTCAAAATTGAAGCTGGTATTCAACAAAAAATGATGCAAGCTGCAAATGACTGCAAAAATACTAATCTGTAATTAATGTAGGAAATAGCATAATGACCAAGATATTTATACCAAAGAGACCCCTCACCCCAAAATGACACGGTCCATACACGGTAACCGACAAGGTCAATGTGTATTTGGGAATCATTTTAAAAATAAATAAATAAAATGGTATCACATTTCACAAGTTATAAAAACTGCATAACAGTATAAACTATCATTCTCTCACTCCACAGAATAACGGAAGCCAGATGGGACCCTCCTACGACCATGGTGAAGAATACACAGTGCATTAAACAAGGACAATATGTACAATTGCAGTTCAAACGTGCACTGGGACCACAGGCACGGCCAAAAGGCTTTGAACATACATCATGCGGCTGGAGTCATGGAGACCCACATGAAAACCTGAGCACATCTTTCAATGGAGAAAAGGAGAACCGGAGCATCTTATACTAAACGAATCAAGCATGAACTCTGATCACAGACTGTGCCTCCACAATTGTAAACAATGACACTAAACAGCATGTTTGGAGTTAGAGGTAGGGCTATGGTCCAATAATGATGTCCTAAACAGTACAGTATGGTCAGAACAGTATGTAGGAACATATGAGCAGGGATAATGCCAGCCACCAAAAGAATGTCTGGATAACACATATTTCCTGAGGAATAACTATAACATGAGCAGTCAAAATTGTATTTGGAAATCAATTCGAAATATAACACTGATCTCTTGCAAAAATGACCAACCAAGGGAGTGCCCCCCCCCCCCCCCCCCAAAAAAAAAAGAAAAGCACCCCCTACTGGAGGAAGACATCATTATTGGTCCAGGGTGTAAAATTGTTTTGAATAATGTAAATATTGTATTGACACAGATTATAAAGAAAGCATAGTGGTATGGTGCACAAAGCATGCTGTTATGAAACTAATACACATGTGGTATACCAATGTCCTGCAGTCACCCCAATTAATACAAACATAACCACTTACCTAGTATGTGAAATGTTTGCAGTTAATTAATAACTGTCTATCATTTGATTGACTTAATCCAATGCCGTAGTGATCAAACAGTGCTGTGGTCACGACATTATAGAGCGTCACTTAAGCTGTGTATTGGCAGATAAAATAGAAATATTTCACATGATTTTAAAAATCCTGTTTCAACAGACTGTAGGTGGAAAGCATCACACCCCAATACGAGGAGGTGGGGGAAGGAATTCCTCCCCCCAAGCTAAGAACAAGCGACGAGATCCAGAGAGGCTCACTGCCAATAAAGGGGCAGCGGAAATCCGATTGCAAAAAGCATCTAGTGAAGCAGAACCCGATGGAGCGGTAGCACACTTTCATGGATAAGATTAATGGAGCTCAGATTGCATAGCAAGTGAGAATCCTGATTTTCAAGGGTGACTAATGGTGAGAGGCTGCAACAGGGGAACAAAATCCTGCGAGCAATATGTTATTAAGAATGCCATAGCGACCTCATTAATTCTTGGATACAACAGTTTCTGACTCATTACAAAGCATCATTTTACTCAATAGCTTTATTAAGATCAGGAATAACTAATAAGATACATAATAATTTGGTTGTACTTGATTGTAGTACAATTCAGTACAAAAAGGGTGGACTGTAGTGAAAGAAAAAAAGGAGAAGCGTGCGAGAACAAACTTTTATAAAGACCCATTCAAATTTGTAAAGAAGTTATTCACCAGTGAGAAGAATGGCACACTAAAAGCATCTAAGTTTGAGCTGGAGAGATATTTGGAGGAAACACATACAGATTAAAAAAGGCTTGAGCCTATGTCAATTCCTTCAGACATCCCACCTATCAATCCACCAGAATACCAAATGGAGGACTGTGCACCTAAGTGGAAAGAGGTAGAGCAAGGATGGAGTTCCTAATGGAGTTCCGTACAGAGTGTACAAGAGTGCTTCAGGAGTTCTACGAATCCTGTGGAAATTGATGAAAGTGGCATGGAAAAAACAGGTTGTACCAAGAGCATGGCGCCGAGAAGGTGGAGTCTTTATACCTAAAGAAAAAGATTCTACAAGCATCAGTAAGTTTCGCCCTATACAAACCAAACAGGCAATATATCAATACATCAATGTTTGATATATGGATTGATATTTAATATATATACATCAATGTTTGATATATATGGATTGATATTTGATATGTATATATACATCAATGTTCACTATATATGGATTGATATTTGATATATATATATATATATATATATATATATATATATACATCAATGTTTGATATATGGATTGATATTTGATATATATATATACATCAATGTTTGATATATATGGATTGATGTTCGCTATATATGGATTGATGATGGTTGGTATATATACATCAATGTTTGATATACAGATGTGCTCAAATTTGTTGGTACCCTTACAGCTCATTGAAATAATGCTTCATTCCTCCTGAAAAGTGATGAAATTAAAAGCTATTTCATCATGTATACTTGCATGCCTTTGGTATGTCATAGAATAAAGCAAAGAAGCTGTGAAAAGAGATGAATTATTGCTTATTCTACAAAGATATTCTAAAATGGCCTGGACACATTTGTTGGTACCCCTTAGAAAAGATAATAAAGAATTGGATTATAGTGATATTTCAAACTAATTAGTTTCTTTAATTAGTATCACACTGTCTCCAATCTTGTAATCAGTCATTCAGCCTATTTTAATGGAGAAAAGTAGTCACTGTGCTGTTTGGTATCATTGTGTGCACCACACTGAACATGGACCAGAGAAAGCAAAGGCGAGAGTTGTCTGAGGAGATCAGAAAGAAAATAATAGACAAGCATGGTAAAGATAAAGGCTACAAGACCATCTCCAAGCAGCTTGATGTTCCTGTGACAATAGTTGCAAATATTATTAAGACGTGTAAGGTCCATGGAACTGTAGGCAACCTCCCTGGGCACGGCCGCAAGAGGAAAATCGACCACAGATTGAACAGAAGGATAGTGCGAATGGTAGAAAAAGAACCAAGGATAACTGCCAAAGAGATACAAGCTGAACTCCAAGGTGAAGGTACGTCAGTTTCTGATGGCATCATCCGTCGCTTTTTGAGCGAAAGTGGGCTCCATGGAAGAAGACCCAGGAGGACTCCACTTTTGACAGAAAAACATAAAAAAGCCAGACTGGAATTTGCTAAAATGCATATTGACAAGCCACAATCCTTCTGGGAGAATGTCCTTTGGACAGATGAGTCAAAACTGGAGCTTTTTGGCAAGTCACATCAGCTCTATGTTCACAGACGAAAAAATGAAGCTTTCAAAGAAAAGAACACCATACCTACAGTGAAACATGGAGGAGGCTCAGTTATGTTTTGGGGCTGCTTTGCTGCGCCTGGCACAGGGTGCCTTGATTCTGTGCAGGGCACAATGAAATCTCAAGACTATCAAGGCATTCTGGAGCGAAACGTACTGCCCAGTGTCAGAAAGCTCTGTCTCAGTCGCAGGTCATGGGTCCTCCAACAGGATAATGACCCAAAACACACAGCTAAAAGCACCCAAGAATGGATAAGAACAAAACATTGGACTATTCTGAAGTGGCCTTCTATGAGTCCTGATCTGAATCCTATCGAACATCTATGGAAAGAGCTGAAACTTGCAGTCTGGCGAAGGCACCCATCAAACCTGAGACAGCTGGAGCAGTTTGCTCAGGAAGAGTGGGTCAAACTACCTGTTAACAGGTGCAGAAGTCTCATTGAGAGCTACAGAAAACGTTTGATTGCAGTGATTGACTCTAAAGGTTGTGCAACAAAATATTAGGTTAGCGGTCCCATCATTTTTGTCCATGCCATTTTCATTTGTTTTATTATTTACAATGTTATGTTGAATAAAAAATCAAAAGCAAAGTCTGATTTCTATTAAATATGGAATAAACAATGGTGGATGCCAATTACTTTTGTCAGTTTCAAGTTATTTCAGAGAAAATTGTGCATTCTTCATTTTTTGTGGAGGGGTACCAACAAATTTGAGCACGTCTGTATATGGATTGATAGTTGATATATATATATATATATACATCAATGTTTGATATATGGATTACATTGTTAGTAAGCTCAGCAGGGTCCTGATACTTACTTTTGTAATACATGCAGCCTAACATTAATTTTAACCAAAGCGTTATTAAAATTGTATATGTTTTAATTGAAAAAATAATAAATAATTAATATATACCGGTACATTATTTTGAATTAGGCTTTCCGTTGGACTAAGGGGCTCCTAATCTGTACTGAATAATAGGAGTGCTGCGTACAGTATTTGCATAGCATCAATATATATGCATAGACAGGAAACCTTTTCTGCATCAGGGTTAATGGTTATTGTAATTAAAACTATGTCTACTGATCCCAACTACCAAAACTCTGTTTAAGACTATACTTTAATTGATTATTGCTCCTAAAATGTCAAATGCAGATATAAGAGAGTATTTACTTGAATTGGACAGATGCATTTGTGATGCGGCACAGACTCACTTTGTTTTGAACTGTTTGAACTGTTTAGAACGCACATCCAGGTGTCTTTAAGATCATCTTCACATTGTACTTCTACTCCATTTCTTATTGCTCTTCATGCACTACCCATACCAAATGTGTATTTTACCGACACCTTAAATCGGAACTTACATAATATAATTCTAATATAAGGTCAAATCAATATAATTCATGAAGCACATCATTCCGTGTTCCACATTAAAATCAGTCCAGCTTGCAGAAAGCGTGTCCTTTTCCAATCTTGCTTTCAGCTATAAACTAAGGTTGTAGTTAGGGTGGCCACCTGGCTCCAGATTTACTGGTCGCTTTGAGACAACGGGATTTCAAAC
Organism: Acipenser ruthenus; assembly: GCF_902713425.1. Lineage (NCBI taxonomy): Eukaryota > Metazoa > Chordata > Actinopteri > Acipenseriformes > Acipenseridae > Acipenser > Acipenser ruthenus. Next base: position 90,945,288 of record NC_081189.1, on the reverse strand, counting down.
TTGTCCCTAAACTGAAAGCAATTAATGTATAAATTAACCATTACACCTTTGCTAAAATGAGTAGTGGTGCTTAATTACCATGTGCATCATACAATTGTATCATTATAATAATAATGAATAAAATGCTTATGTATTATTATTATTATTATTATTATTATTATTATTATTATTATTATTATTATATTACATCAAAAGGCAAATGAAGCACAAAAATGAGCACTTGCAGTATATGCAGATTTTACCTTATATTAGAATATTTTTTTTTTATTTTTTTTTTTACGCTAAGCAGCGGTTCACAAATACTGTACGCAACACTCCTATTATTCATTACAGATTAGAAGGAAAGCATAGTTCAAAAGAATATACCGGTGTATGTTAATTATTTATTATTTTTTCATTTAAAAAATATAAAATTTTAATAACGCTTTGGTTAAATGAATGTTAGGCTACATGTATTACAAAAGTAAGTATCAGGACCCCGCTGAGCTTACTAATAATGTGCCTGCTCCAAGACAATACATATATATATCAAACATTGATGTATATATACCGACAATCATCAACCCATATAAACTTGCCTGGTACAGGACGCAAGTGTATCTTGCCCCCACGCACAGTGAGGCAGATGGTTCGGGAGGCAAAGGGAAATCCAAGGGCCACAGTTGGAGAATTACAGAACTTGGTTGCATCTTGGGGTCACTAAGTCTCCAAATCTACAATTAGACGCCACTTCCATGCCAATAGGCTATTTGGAAGGGTTGCCAGAAAAAAGCCTTTATTGAGAGCAACCAACAAACATTAGCGCCTGGAGTCTGCTAAACGGCATTGGCACTTCGATTGGAACCGGGTGCTATGGTCAGATGAGACGAAAATAGAGCTCTTTGACCACGCACACCAGCGGTGGGTTTGGCTTTGAAAGAAGGATGTGGTGCAGAAAATAACCTCATACCTACTGTATAATATGGTGGTGAATCTTTGATGTTATGGGGCTGTTGTGCTTCCACTGGTCCTGGGGCCCTTGTTAAGGTCAACGGCATCATGAACTCTACCCAGTACCAGGACATTTTAGCCAAAAACCTGGTTGCCTCTGCCAGGTGGCTGAAACTTGGCCGCAAGTGGATCTTCCAGCAAGACAATGACCCCAAGCACACATCAAAATCCACAAAGAAATGGTTAATTGACCACAAAATGAACATTTTGCAATGGCCATCTCAGTCTCCGGACTTGAACTCCATTGAAAACCTGTGGTTTCAATTGAAGAGGGCAGTCCATAAGCGCAGACCGAAGGATATCAAGGATCTGGAAAGATTCTGTATGGAGGAATGGTATAAGATCCCTCCCAATGTGTTCTCCAATCTCATTAAACATTATAGAAAAAGACTCAGTGCCGTTATCCTTGCAAGGGAAGGATGCACAAAGTACTGAAAACAAGGGTGCCAGTCTTTTTTGCTCATCTTTATCAAGGGTGCCAATAATTTTGGAGGTGACTGTATATGTATCTCAAAGTTGATATATTGCCTGTTTGGCACCACATATAATGCTATTACATGATTTATATTCTAAACTAGCTGTTTGTAAAGGACTGGAGAAACAAGTGGTAGATTGCACATTTGGAATTTATATATTTTTGACTGGAGTATTGCTTTGAAGTTTGTGTGCAGATTGATGTTTTTATTTCACTTTGATTTGTGTAGCCTTGTTATATTGTGTAGCCTAGTTTCACTATTATTTGTTTTGTGTGTTTTTATTTTTATTAGTGGCACTTACATTCCTCCTCTCCCATACAATTTCTAATAATCAGCTGAATGACTAATTACAATATTGTCTTGCTACATAGATTAATTCTATATTGAATAAGTCCAATAAGATCTCTCTGTTAACTGGCTAACTCTTGGTTGTTTTGATAGTATTGCTGTGTCTGAAAACCTGTAAATCCATTCTAACTTTAAAGACCTGTTTATTGATTGTTATTGCCCAGTTTTGCACAATTATTTATCCCCAGTTTTAACTGGTCTTTTTAAATAAAATGATTTTGTAATTAACTGTCTCCTCCTCCTTGCCTGTGCTATATACACTGTTGCTCACCCAATTAAGGAACTTGAGTATCGGGGAACCCTAAAGTAAATTTAAAGATACACCAGAGGACCTTGCCCTCTTTAAACACAAGGTGGCGTAGTTAGTGTTTGGTCATAGGACCGTTTTGAACAATTTTACCTCTTAAAGCCGTGTAGTAACCTGCTACAGTCTTGTTAATTCTATCAAATTATGTACAATTTATTCAATATTGATAATAATTAAACAAACTATTGTCATGGGGGAAGTCCAAAAGACACATTAGTACACTACATTCTTCTACCTCTTCTCCCTGCACATCCAAAATTCTACATGCTACTTAAGATCCATAAAGGCAAAAGGACCTTGACCTAGCAGATAAATACTTTCTAGATTAAATTCCCCAACAAGCAAACTCTCCAACACATTGATCTGTACTTGAGCATTTTTGTAGTTTCAGTACGAATTCCGAGTGGCTGATTACTTAAAACAAAATAAAATACCAAAGTTCTTTACCCCTACAAAATGTGTCCATTATTGAATGTTCTAATGAAGAATGGCTTTAACACAAGATATTTCTAAATATTTGGATTGCAATATTAACTAATAATGTATTGTGCAGTTTTGTTGCTGAATCAATGTTTGTGGTGGTATTTGTGGAGAAATACTGTGTGTGTTCTTTCTCCAAATAAAAGTGTAAGCCTTCATATGTTTGGGAGATTTAATTCTGAAAACTCAATACTGGGGAGTAAAATAGAGTTTTGATGGCAAGGGTTGATAATTATATCTTCAACAAAATGAGCATGTTGTAAACGTTTGAAACTGGAGCCATATGTTGTTATGGCATCCTTTTATGTCATTGGACACACTAGGCTAAACCACAAATAGAAGCAGCACTGGGATGTGAAGGAAAATGGGTAAATAATTACTTAAACAGGCAATGAAACTCCCAAGAATTTGCTAATTAAACTGTAAATCACATAACATCAACATGCATAATTAAAGTGTGGATACACTTAACAACCCTCCTCCGCTCCTTGCAAAGAACTTAATTATATTTCAGTTCAGGGATTATTATAAATAGTAACTTTCTTTCATAGAGTCTTTTTTTCTCAATGTGGTTTTATATTCAATTTTTAAATGGGAAGCAAGGTTCACTTGTACTGTAATGTTTTGTAATTATATATTTATTCACATTAATTAATTGCACTATTTGTTTTATTTTTGTGCGATGATTATATTAATTTTACACTTTGTTTGAATATTAGTTAGGCACTTACTCCAGTATAATTCCCTCATTCCCATTTGACCATACATGTCTTGAATTTGGATTTTACCTCACTGGGTGTGTCTTACTGCTTCTTTTCTACAAGAAGTCTACTGCTCTCCATTTCCGTGGGACTTCCTTAAATACATACCTGTACAGACTTTAAGAGAGGTGTTCAAATAGACAAAGGGAGCTTGATCACAGGGAAAGGAGCAAGCAACATGATGATTGTCTATTGATATTTAGTTTTTGTTTTAGTACGTTTAGACCAAGGCAGTGAGCAGGTTTGCCTGGGGGCTTACTGTAACAACTTGTTTTTTCTGCAGACTGTAGATAGTCCTTTTGAACCCAGGTTCTATTAGAAACATTAGAGAATTTAAAAATCAGTAAAAACATTTTATCCAGAGAAGAGGATGTGAACAACCAACCGTGTAAGGTTGAATTAATGTTTCTAATAGAACCTTTCGGCACACAGGGAGTTTCCATTGTTCTCCGTTGACCGGGGAGATCAGGTCTAAAAACCATACTCGTCTGGACCAGTGTGGGGCTATCAAAATAATAAGAATGGTTTTGCCTGCACTGGAACAAAAAGTGGAGTATTAACAGTATCAGAGGAAACGGGGGATACCAGGATTGGCTACTGGATGCTCAAACGTGGTCCGAAACCGCTCTACTGTGTTGCACACACCAGAGCAGTGTCTTTGCTTTCCTAAAGAGAGAAACAGACTACCTCACATTGATGGTTTATGTAGGTGTGACAGGGTAGGTTAAATGACTTAACAGCGAGTCCAAAACTGCACCAACATCACTGCGAAGGACATTATAGCGCCGACCATTACAGCGACTGCCCATAACAGTGCTACCACATGACCGCAACGGACATTACAGTGCCGACCATTAGATATATATTCCCATAAGACTGCGAAGTTCACAAAAGCATCACTTAAAGGAACTCGGACACACGACACAGTCAGAGCAGGGTTCACCACAGATTTTCTGATTGCAGAAGACTATAGTTTTTTTTCACTGTTATTATTATTATTATTTGTTTATTTAGCAGACGCCTTTATCCAAGGCGACTTACAGAGACTAGGGTGTGTGAACTATATATCAGCTGCAGAGTCACTTACAATTACATCTCACCCGAAAGACGGAGCACAAGGAGGTTAAGTGACTTGTTCAGGGGTACACAATGAGTCAGTGGCTGAGGTGGCTGAAATGAACTGATTGCTGAGTTTATATCAGGGAAACACCCAGAGTGCAGGTATCAATTTTGACTTCACCCAATTAATGTTTAAGCCCAGTACCTGCACAAAGACCACCTGGGTTATATGCTGAGCATGTTCTGGAGAATTGGCGACCAGCAGCTAGTCACCCCAGTATGGGAAGGACAGACCGAAGGGAATATAAAACCGGAGGAACTTTTTGTGACGCTCTCTGATGCCTATGTTTAAATAGGTGTCTAGGAGGTTGAGAGCGGTGTACCAGTTGCCTTTCTGCAGGGATGTTAGGAGCTGTGGGATGGTTAAGTACTCAAACTTTCGCTTTCTCACAAACAGATAGATAAACATCATCTGTACCTTAATATTTTGAAACAATGGTGGTGTTTCCATGCAGTTTAGAAACTCCTAATTCTCTCCCCATTGTCGTGAGAATGTGACATAGCACCCACATGGTATGGCTAAAAAGGGTGGGTAAATTGGGTATGTTTTTTTTGTTCACAAGACTTCAGCAATGAAGATACTGTTTGTGACTTAACCTCACACAACGTTCTACATTAACTAAAGGCCATACCAAACAATTCTTATTTAACAACTGAGATCTGTTAGAAGTAGCCCTGGCAAGATTTTTTGACCAAATAGGAAACAATAAGCATACAATACGAGGGGTTCAGAGATCTCTTCATTCAGTGTTTTTTTTTTATGTTCAACATTTCAAATTATTGCTAGTTGACTCATAAAATGACAGTGCTTTATAGTTTAGTTGTTTTATAAGCAAGGCTATAAAACAATACTGAAGCTACTACAAATAAAAAAAAATGTAGCCTTTTGCAATAAATAAAATAATGAAGCCCTTTCAATGCAGAGAAAGATATTTTATTCATCCTTTACACCTTTGTTATCTTCCTGTTTAGTCATCGGATAGCTGATTGCTTTAAGCCTAGACTTTTCTCTCCCTTAGCAATAAGATGCAATTCATTGTACACTAGCCTAAGTAGCATCTATAATGGGTACCTACCAAGGACAAAAAAAGTAATGTTTGTACCCCAAAATGTATTCAATTAGCATAGCTGTATTATTGCTGCAGGCTTCCGACTGCTTCAGGCTTGAGTTGAAGTAAAATCTCTTAAACCCCACCCCCCAGAAAAGTTGCTTCCACGAATTTGTTCACAAAGACAAGTACGGTTCTTAACATCAGTTTACTGCAACTTACATAACGAAGTTCCAGAAAGTTACAAAAATGCCCAGAGAAAAAAATTGTTGAACTCGTATGGAAAACTGGTGTACTGGATCCCCAATAACAACAACAACAAAATATATAACCACATGCTACTGGCGAGAGTCTTGCCCTGTACTTGAAGAATTCTGATTGAGGTATTTATTATTATTATTATTATTATTATTATTATTATTATTATTATTATTATTATGTAGTTGGAAGGAGAATTTCTCTCCCTAAAAGAAAAGTTCATTTCCCGAAAGGTACTACCAAAATAGCGTGAGAAAAAGGTGAGACTTATTGTTATTTTTCCATGGAAACCCCATTTTTCTTCATTTACAATGAACTATATGTACAGTAGAAATATGATGGTATGCTAAGTGGTATGTTGACATTAGCTACCAAGAAACAATAAGAGCCAGTGTTTAATAACTGACTGAAAGTAAGATCAAAAGGAGAAAAAACATGGATAACATTCTCCTTTCAGAGGCTATCCAATAGCACTTCACTGTTATGAGTGGTTGTGGAGGCTTTGTTTATAAAAGCATGTAATCAAGCACAAAATCAATTCTCTGTTTTTGACTTCTCATGATTGCTGCTATTGGGCCACAGAAATACAAATTGCCCAGAAACACTCTGAATAATTAACTGCATACAAGAGCCGACTTCACATGCTTTATAAGTCTTTCAAATTCAATTGCCTGCCTTGCATACTGAACTGTTTGATGTAATATTCTTTTAGCTGGTGTATTATCTGTCATTGGAAGCACTCGAACATATCCTTTTATTTTAGAAACAACCTCTCTCTCATGTTAGCAAATTTCACAACATTAACTGAGAATAAATGTGAACTGTACAAGTAGGTTTTAGTAACAGTTGCAACATAATTTTGACAAAGCTTCAGAGTCTCACATTCTGCTGTTTCACATCTGCATTCTGTGATATTACAAAATGTGATTGTTTTCCAATAAAAAAATGTTTCTCTTGATAAAGATCAGTTTGATATATCACTAAACTATGTTGGTGTTGCTAGTTTATCCTGAACTTGACTAGTTTCACATGCAGAATTTCCTTTTGTGTGTGACAAGTTTTAAGAGAGGAGTACAATATCTGTTTTTCTGATTTTAATTAATACATTGCTCAGGGTGTTGCTCATTGTGTCAAACTGGCTGTGATATTTCTTATAATAAGATATAATAAGATGCCCTATACACAACATATTAGCTAAAAATGTTTTAAAGCAAACAAAACAGACAGCAACAAGATAGATGTAAACTCAGATTCATTTATCAAGTTAAACATCTAAATGTTAGCTATTTCTGTGTTATTTTTTTACAATATTAACATCAGTATATTTACATAATCATGAGTCATCAGAGCAACCTTTCTATAATAAACACTAGCTGTGCCATCTTCTGATTCGCAAATCAGTACGCGTGTCATCCGAATGGTCTGTGTAGCATCTTTTTAGTAGTTGGAAGTAATTGAGAGATGTACACAAAATCTGAACATAATTGTGAATAAACTATAAACTGAAGTCAGTTACATGAAAAAGGCTTTTGAAGCTGAAACAGAGACCCATTCTGTTATGTGCACACTGTCTTAAAGTGTTTCAGAGCGACAGCGTGGGAGAAGAACGAGTGGACAAGTACAGCGCAGTGAGAAGCAGAAAGGAGGAATTACATCTTTAAATTAAATCTGGAGTTGCTTTAATCAGCAAACATTGCAGCTTAAAGTCTTACAGCTGCGTGTATTTTTCTGATAACAAGCTGAAACTTGGAGCAGCTGATTCAAATTCCGCGCCGTTCTGAGACACGGGGGAGGGGCGGAGCCCGCAGCACAAGCACAAACAAACAAAAGGCAGGCAGTTTCAGAGCGACAGCGTGGGAGAAGTACGAGTGGACAAGTACAGCGCAGTTAGAAGCAGTTTGGAAGCAGGTTGACAGCTGCAGAAGCTAAACTGAACTTCCAAAAAAAATAAATAAATAAAAATAATTACAACATGGTCTTCAAGCCAGTAATCTGTGACAACTGCATGATGTAGGAAATCCGAGAAAACCCAACAGAGCTCAACCAACTTTGTGTAAACTGCCGCACGATCCAGGACTTGCTACAACGAGTAAGTCTAGTAGAAAAGGAGCTGGAGGAAATGAGACAGCAACAGGAGCTTGAGGAGCTGACACACCCACGATTCATGGAAGTCTGCACCCCTAGCAGACTGAAAGCCACTAGGGAGATGGAAGAGAGTTGAAACAGCTGGGTTCAGATAGGCAGAAGCAGGGAAGAAAATAAACTGTGTCAAGCCAAAATGGTTTAATAGATCAATTAAAAAAATATTCAGCGAAAAAAGGCACTTTACAGAGCGTTTAAAAGGGACCAAAAACAAAGTACACAGAAAGAATACTTGGAACTGCAAACACAAGTCAAAAAGGAAGTTAGAAAGGCCAAGAGAGAAATAGAAATCAATATTGCTAAGGGGGCTAAAACCAATTCCAAAATGTTTTTCCAATATTATAACAGCAAGAGAACATTCAAAGAGGAGGTTAAATGTCTAAGAGACAGAATGGCAAAATCATAGATGAAGAAAAAAAACATAGCAAATATATTAAATGATTACTTTTCACAGGTTTTTACAAAGGAGGACACGGACAACATGCCCCACATGTCAACCTGTTCCTATCCAATTTTAAATAACTTTAGCATAACAGAGGCAGAAATGTTAAAGGGACTAGGAGCTCTTAAAATAAACAAATCCCCTGAGCCGGATGAGATCCTCCCAATAGTACTCAAAGAAATGAAAGAAGTTATTTACAAACCGCTAACCAAGATCATGCAACAGTCTCTTGACACAGGGGTTGTACCGACAGACTGGAAAATAGCAAACGTAATACAGATCCACAAAAAGGAAGACAAAACCGAACCAGGTAACTACAGACCAATAAGCCTGACTTCTATTATATGTAAACTTATGGAAACTATAATAAGACCCAAAATGGAAAATTACCTATATGGTAACAATATCCTGGGAGACAGTCAGCATGGTTTTAGGAAAGGGAAATCGTGTCTAACTAACCTGCTTGACTTTATTGAGGATGCAACATTGAAAATGGATAATTGCAAAGCATACGACATGGTTTATTTAGATTTCCAGAAAGCTTTTGACAAAGTCCCGCATAAAAGATTAATTCACAAACTGAACACAGTAGGGATTCAGGGAAATAAATGCACATGGATTAGGGAGTGGTTAACAGGTAGAAAACAGAAAATACTGATTAGAGGAGAAACCTCAAAATGGAGCAAGGTAACCAGTGGAGTACCACAGGGATCAGTATTAGGTCCTCTGCTATTCCTAATCTACATTAATGATTTAGATTCTGGTATAGTAAGCAAACTCGTTAAATTTGCAGACGACACAAAAATAGGAGGAGTGGCAAAGACTGTTGCAGCAGCGAAGGTCATTCAAAATGATCTAGACAGCATTCAGAACTGGGCAGTCACATAGCAAAAGAAATTTAATAGAGAAAAGTGTAAAGTATTGCATGCAGGCAATAAAAATGTGCATTATAAATATCATATGGGAGATACTGAAATTGAAGAAGGGAACTATGAAAAAGGCCTAGAAGTTTATGTTGACTCAGAAATGTCTTCATCTAGACAATGTGGGGAAGCTATAAAAAAGGCCAACAAGATGCTCAGATATATTGTGAGAAGTGTTGAATTTAAATCAAGGGAAGTAATGTTAAAACTTTACAATGCATTAGTAAGACCTCACCTAGAATATTGTGTTCAGTTCTGGTCACCTCGTTACAAAAAGTATATTGCTGCTCTAGAAAGAGTGCAAAGAAGAGCAACCAGAATTATCCCGGGTTTAAAAGGCATGTCGTATGCAGACAGGCTAAAAGACTTGAATCTATTCAGTCTTGAACAAAGAAGACTACGCGGCGATCTGATTCAAACATTCAAAATCCTAAAAGGTATAGACAATGTCGACCCAGGGGACTTCTTTGACCTGAAAAAAGAAACAAGGACCAGGGGTCACAAATGGAGATTAGATAAAGGGGCATTCAGAACAGAAGATAGGAGGCACTTTTTTACACAGAGAATTGTGAGGGTCTGGAACCAACTCCCCAGTAATATTGTTGAAGCTGACACCCTGGGATCCTTCAAGAAGCTGCTTGATGAGATTCTGGGATCAATAAGCTACTAACAACCAAACGAGCAAGATGGGCTGAATGGCCTCCTCTCGTTTGTAAACTTTCTTATGTTCGTATGTTCTTACTTCCCTGTAACTGACAGTGCACAAATAATTTAACAAACACCAATAATATATCAAGATACTGAGCAAGTGAAATCTTTGTAATTATTTGTCTTTTTAGTACTAATGTATGTTTTTTCTTTTTTTTTCAAAATTCAGGAGATTAGTTTGTCTTGTTCTTCTTCGAGACAAGCTTGTCTTCAAAGACAAAACAAAACAATGGTAAATCTCCTTAAAATCCTTAGCTGGTCCCAAAGGGTCAATTGCAGCGTACCAAATTTAGTCCACTTGATGTGTCTAATTAGCAGATTAAGCAGGTTTAATCCACTTGATTGGACTAAAGTTAGTATACCTGCTAATCCCAATTGCAGTGTACCAGATATTAATCATCGCAGGTGGATCATCTGCTCAATCAGACTAAACAAGATCCTGATTGCAGCGTACCAAATCACATTCCTGATGATCCTGTTCAAGTGGATTAATTTAGTACTGTGAAGGATAAGACTACCTTAGTAGACTTGCTCGTCCTAATCTTTTACTGCTTAAGATGTTTTGCAGAGACAGCTGCATTTTCCCTGAAAACTTTATTCCGCACATTTAATATGTCTATCACATTTTTTTTTTTTTTTTAAGGTGCTTTGACTGAGCGGCTCTTCTATTCGTTGCCTGCCCCAGGCATATGAAGTCAGGGCTAGATCCCAAAGTGTCTTTAAAAGAAATAATAGCCATCTTGTACTAAGCCAGCAATACAAAACATAAACTTGATCCTTCGTATATGTTCACTAGATGCTGCTGGCACTAGCCTTCGTTGTTTATGTCTGCAGCAGGCAATTAGAAGAGCAGCTCTTGAACGGCGCTCAAATAACCTTTAGACAGAAGAATATTGGAAAGTGAAAAAAAACAGCCACAAGGTAAATGATGGTGAACAAAAAAACTTAATCAGTGGTCGTCTGTGGTAACCAATGGTAAGTGGGAACCACACATACAAATCCTGCCAACAGGTGCAGACTGCAGTAAAGTGTACAAATGCTGTAAAGCATTATTTATGTCCAGTAGTAAAGAAAAATGAGACTTTATTGACCATTATTGACATCTATGGGGATACATTTTAAAACCATCAATAGTGATTAAATGAAAACATCTAAAAAGATTCTGTCCAATTGTAATTATTATTATTATTATTATTATTATTATTATTATTATTATTATTATTATTATTATTATTATTATTTATTTCTTAGCAGACTCCCTTATCCAGGGCGACTTACAGTCGTAAACAAAAATACATTTCAAGAATCACAGTACAAGTAATAATACAATTAGGAGCGAGATAAAAATACAATGACTTTGGTTCTAGCAAGTACAAGTATGACAAAATACGATTCAATAACGGAGCAGATAACAGTTTCAGTGACAGTTACATCAGGATATAATTAAATACAAAGTACTACAGATTAAATAACACTTGACAGATTACAGTACTCTAAAGTACATGATTAAATGCAGTAAAATAGGGGGCAGATAAGAGCAAGTAAAGCGCATTTAAGGAAGAGTGATAAGTGTCCAGAGGGAAAAAAGAGGAGTTCTACAGGTGCTGTCTGAAGAGGTGAGTCTTGAGGAGGCGCCCGAAGGGAGGATTCCGGCAGAGTGGCTGGGGTTGGAGAGATGGATATTTAAGTCACCTAACAGGACAGTTGGGGTAGACAGAGAGGGGAGGGAGGAGAGTAGATAGTCGAGTTCATCGAGAAAGTGAGCAAGAGGTCCAGGGGGTCGGTACAGTACAATTAGCAGGAGTTGACAGGGAGAGGTTAGTTGGACAGCATGAAATTCAAAGGTGTTAACAGAGAATGAGGAGAGGTCAGAGGGGACAGAAAAGAGTAAGGAGGGAGAGAGGAGAAGACCATTCCCACCTCCCTGTCCAGTGAGACGCGGGGTATGGGACAGGACGTAGAGAGAGGACAGGGCAGCAGGAGTTACAGTGTTATCAGGGGACAGCCAGGTTTCAGTGAGAGCAAGGAAATCGAGAGAGGGGTGGGAGGCAAAGGCAGAGATGAAATCAGCTTTGTTAGCAGAAGAGTGACAGTTCCAGAGGGCACCAGAGAGTGTGCAGGAGGGGGGGAGAGGCAGAGGGATGAGGTTAGAGGGGTTGGAGGAGCAGCAGCGGAGAGAGGGCAGAGAGCGATGGCGAGAGGACAGAACAGGGATGTGAGAGACAGTCATAATAGGACAAGCGAGACAAAGAGGCACAGTGGGAGCGGTGGAGTGGAGGGTATAGACCTGACTAGTAGATAATTTAGGTTACTCATTGCCTAGTGACTGACCAGTATTGTATATACAGTCTGTATTACCCCTTTTGAGAAAATGTTTTAGCATAATGTGTAACATTATTCAATCCTAAAACCAGTACATTTGACTGTTTTTGCTATTTCAGAATTAAATATTAAATTACTTAATCAGAATAATTTGCATAGCAGGATTAATGGGGGGAAAAAAAACTATTTCTGAGTTTTGCTGATTTATTTTTCTAGTTCTGTTTATGCTCCAGGCTCATGTCACACACCACTGCATTCAACAACAAGCCATTTACTGAAATGCCTTTCAACTACCAGAATCTCAGATGGCCTCATTTGTATTTTGCTGTGTTTATGCCTTTGACACATATCATGCACTTGTGCCGTCAACATGTGTCCACTGGAAAAATCTCCTTTCAGTGAGTCAGTGACACCTCTTTCAAGCACATCACATAGTTTCTGGTATACTTGGCATGAAAGGGGTCACATACATGTGGGTAAAAAGAAGGCTATATCAGTAACTAGTGATGAGTCCTTCATGTATTAATCATTATCTCATTACATTCCTGTTAGGCTGTTGTCAATACCATATATGTGCACAAATCAGCGCACAAGCTGATACATACTGTAATGGATCAAACATAGGGGTCATGCAGTCTGCTAAAATGCAGTTCTGTTGCTGTGGTTTTGTTGTTTATTGTTAAAAATGTTAATACCGGTTTAAATGAGAATGTGTAATGATTGACAGTGAGTTTGTGTAAAGGAACGTGAAGTCCCGCCTACTTGTTATTTCGATTGGCAGATGCACCGGTAATACGGGATATAGAAAAATAAAACGGGGTCTGAGAGGAGGGACCGAGCAGGAGGTACTAACTGACGAGGTAGTCAGGGAAGGAAGGATAATTCCGGTGAGATCAGGGTTTACTGGGGAAGGGATAAAAGTAGTTTTGTGGCTCAACATACCGACGGCAGGTTCGATTTTAGGCATTAAAGACGGGCCGCGTGGTAAATTAGAGGCCTTGAAAACTAAGGCTCTGTTAGTAAACCGCTTCAGCAAATACCCTGCATAGGAAATTATAAAAGGAAAAACTGAAGAATGGGAATGCATGTGGGTAACTGAGACTGATGCAGTGAATTGTGGAGTTGTAGTCCTGGACAAGATGGAACCCCTGAATAAACTTATACATATCCCAGTACAGCGGTAGCTCCCAAATTAGGTCTAAGGAAAGGTCACATGTATGTGACAAATCAGTTGCATTTGCTACTTTTGCAACATATGTTCATTGTCAGGTCACAGCCTTGGTACGGCAGTAAATTTCACCACCCAGGATGAGAAGAAAATTAGCTTCCAATCGTCTTGAGGCTTGCCATGATTCTAGGGGCAAGGCTACAGCGCCTGCCTATAATATCATTTGACGGATCATTTTAAATTCAGTGCTTACCTTTTCCCAAATGTCTGGAGTTTCTTTCTCCTCCTCCACCCTATCCTTTGCAGCATTGTCTCCATTTAGGGCATGAGGTGAGATCCAGGGTGACACTGTTGTAATATAACACTATACCTAATAAATGTTATTATTTCTAATCTTTATCTGAGCTGTTGCCATTGATTGATAGTTGATTGTAAAGGTGAGGGAAAGGCTGCTTTTCTTGTTGTGAAACAGGTTTTTTTTGGTTTTATTTAACATCTGCTGACAAAAACTTCTTAAAGGGAATTACTTGGAAAATAAGAGTATCTGCACACCCCTAATGGTTATCTGTCTCATATTACCTTGACCCTGGCAAGACCCTAAGTAAACAAATAACGAGGTCAATATGAACTAGGTGGAAGCCTATGCTGAGCTGCCTGCCGCTCTGAAACATAAGCAGATGATGGTTATTTGTGAATAGATAATTGTGATTATCTAATGGTTAGATAAGAATGGTTAGGGGCCGTTGCCATGCTAGTGAAAATGCACAGTTAGGTAGATGATTGACATAAATGATCTGTGCCTTGGAAATATAAGGAGACCACATTTCCTTTTGTGGCATATTGGTTGTAGGAACATCCTGTGAAGTATGTTCAAGCGCTGATACAAGCTGTTAGAAGGGTGGAATGTGGCAGAGAAGGTCTGCAGTTAGAGAGCTTGTTTATTTTTGACTATGTCAAGAGAATCTATCTCGCCTTTAACTGTCTGAGACAGACACTTTTTGTTTGCATTTATTTTTGTCAGAGGAAAAATTTGAGCAAAGGCTTCTGATTCTGTCTGGTATGGATTGGCTACCCTTTTAGAATATCCCACCTCAAAGTTTGGGTAGGGGCATTTTTTGAAGTTGGCTGTAAATATTTACTTATTCCGAGGTTCTTTAAATTGGTATAAACTGGTATAACATTTATAGTCCACACTTGCAATTAAAGTCCAGGGTACGTACAATGGCTTATTATCGGTCATTATGTTTAGATTTTGTTGATAAAATATTCTAATACGTGTTAATTATTTAGAAAATTATCCTTATTTATTACCATATATGCTGATGACAGAATAAAGAATAAAGAGAATAAAGGGGCATTAAAAGTATTTCCTATGAGATAGTATGTGGTGATGCAGCAGTAAGCTTTTTATATATTTATATAGTGACCTGCAATCCAGCTCCACACTTAAAAGACACTAAACAATGTATCTTGTGATCTCAGTCTGAACATTTCAACTTGTATTGGCATTTTATGAAAATGGAATTCCTTGAAACAGAATACTCAAGTGAATATGATTGGATATTGTGAGTGAAATAGCTGCACCCTCTTTAGGTAATAGTTTTTATTCTGGAAAGGCAAACTGCTGTGCTATAAACCATGTATGTATCACTGCAGATGTTTTTTTTTTTAATTTCGATTTTTTGTTTGCTCAGTCACCTGTCTTTTATAAAAGCTGTCTCCCTGCTTTGGGTGGGCTGTCAGAGGGAAAGGTTATGGTTTGCACAATTAAAGGACATACGGCTTACTGCTTTATTGTGGCAGTAATTGTATTTAACATGACAGTATTTTATATATGGTGATTCATAAATTGAATTTTCTGTCATAAAATAGTCAGGATTGTGATGTTAGCATGACATGCTATTGGACCCCTTGAGTTTTCACAAATGAAGAGCTGCAGTTTATTTTCTTCTTTTTTTACTATTCAGTGCTCATAATGCCAGCACTTCTGGCTCCCTTTTCACAGAGATAGCTGCATTATCTATATCAGTAAAATCCTGCCACAGATTTCTACAAGACTGCCACAGACACCATTTTCATTCCAGACAAGTGATCTGCATTGCCAATTATTAATATTTTAAAACTGAGTTTCAGGGGAGTAAAAGTAGACTTTCATAGTCTCTCATTATATTAGCAATTACAACTGAATGTCACATTGTAAACAGACAGTGCATGCCCCTGACACCTTAGGTAGGGCACACAGCTCATTTGCATATGGCTAAAGATTTGTTAGATGGAATCTCCTGGGGTATGACTGAAGAAAAATCTAAAAGTTTCATGAACCCCATGTAAAATACTGCCCATATCTGTTATGCATGTGGCTCATAGTCTGATGTCTAAGTCTTAAGAGTTTAAGAGCTCAAGCAAAATTATCCTTTTTTTATGCAAAAAAATTGTAATGGACTTTGTCCTGTGTAGTGATTTTGGTCCATGCTTTTCACCACCAGGTGTAAGCCAAACATTTGGGATGTGGCCCATTGACATGTTTAACTGGACTGGGACTAGAGATGATTGAATGCTATCTGTCGGCTACCAGAGTGCTTCGGATAACATGTCTTTTGGCCAAAGCAGTTAATTAGGGTAGTTGTCTATCTACTACAAGACTGTCTACTCCAAGAATGTGATGTTGCCAAACAGCAATGAAAGCTTAATAAAGGTTTTCATTATATTACGGTGAGTTGCTGACTGTCACATAGGGTTCAGGTTGGTTTTACAAAATAGTATATTTTTTTGTGTGTATTATAGTTTACAGCCTATTACATATGAAGCATGTATACTGTGATAAGGTAACAGAGGGCAGATACATTAAGGTTGGTTTATACTTCTCTCGCAGAAAAAAGCCGTACATAAGCTGCAGACACTTCTACGGGTGTGCCAGAAGGACTGAAGCACACTTGTGTTCACAGACTTTTTGACGCAGTGGTCATGGCTTTCGGTCATACTTTCAGCCAGTCTGCGTTACTGCCGGTGTCGACCTGCGACTAGGGTTGCCAACAGGCTCCACAGTCCTGCGACACCTGAGACGGGATTTTAAAATTGACCGTCTCATGAATTAAATGAATGTGTAAATTGGCTCATATATATTTTTATGAGCAGTAAACAAGTAAAGCTGATCAGCTGTTCTCCATACTGCCTCCAATCAGACGTATTGAACAGCTGAGCAAAGTTACAGATTTGATGGGGAAAGTAATTGCATACTGAAAATAGCGACATTAACTTATTACATTGTATTTATTATTATACAAGTGGTTTCTGCGCATGGTAGCCTATGTAAGCACCAATATTCATTTTAGCAAAGGTTCATTTACACTTTGATTTCATTCAGTTTAGAGGCAAGTTTAAAATCCCGTTCTGTTTGTTTACTGGGTTCCTCAAAAACGTGCTCTGTCGCGTTTCACTGGCTTGCGACCATGCAACAAATACTGCATTTTTTCAACATCATCCAACCCTGTGCATTTTGCGGTCGCAGACGCACAAGAAAAGGCCGTACGACTTTTCAAAACAGACTCTGCTCGCGGCAGTGCGGATGATGTCATTCCAACCATCGGAGACTACTGACTAAGTCGGAAGTATAAACCAGCCCTAAGTTTTAGCTTGATAAGAGCATTATTCCCGTATGGAGAAATTTCTGGGTGCTAGCCTGCAGTTTCAGCGAGATGACCACTGGGGGTCGCTGCTGCGCAGTGAATCGTAGCCTTCAACAATACACCTGTTGCAAATGAGAATTATATGTAAAATGTAAGGTTATTATCATAACAACCCTGGTTCCCTAAAAAATACAAATATAACCATTACCATATGGGTATTTACCATCAAACGACCCGAAACCGCTCGTAGAGCCTGAGACACAGTCATGGCCCGCCCCTGGGGTCACAAAAGCACTTCATAGATTCATAGCACAGTCATAGGCCTCAACGTCATTTTGCCTTCAAGCCTGCTGCAATCATTGATGCACTGACCTTGAAGGTTAATGGTTACATTTCTATTTCAGGGAACCAGGGTTATGATAATAATAACATTTCCTTTCAAGTATGAAATGTAACCATTACCATATGGGTAAGTATACTAAAGCCGTCGCAAGGGCAGTATTGCAGAATGACTGGAATGCTACAAGGCTAAGCCGAAAGACTATCTAATGCATTACCACACGGAACCCCAGTAACAAATAGCTAGGGCTAAAAAACAGAGGGAGAAACTCACCTCTGCCTGTGTGAGGTCAGAGAGTCAACTGAGAAACTGCCTTTAACACTCTAGTTCCAAAACCAGGGTTTTGAGGATCCACAACATTAAGTCTGTAGAACCTAGTAAAGGTATGGGGAGTAGCCCACACCGCTGCATTGCAAATGTCCTTGACAGATGCACCCATGAAGTTTGAAGTTTCCCATTTGGACAGCCTCTGCTTAGACAGAGCTTGACCATGGGACTTCACCCCATAGCAGACAAAAAAATGTTCAGACTGTCTCCAAACTTTCGTCCTGTCAACATAGTATGCCGGAACCCGAACTGGGCAGAGTGTATGGAGCTGTCGAACTCTGTCAGACTGGAAAGGAGGCAGATGGAAAGCCTCCAGTTCACAGACTGGTTGACATGGAGATCGTCTTCGGCAAAAAGGCAGGATTGGTATGGAACGTAACCTTTGTCCTGGTCTCTGTAAAAATTAAGTAGGCTTTTGCAATGGAGAATGCCTGCATCACACTCACAAGGTGATAGTAAGCAGGAAAGCCGCTTTGAGCCAGTACTGCAAAAAAATTGCTGAAATAATTTCTTGTAACTTTTTTTCCTCATCCACTAAAGCAAAACTTTCACTACAAAAGTTTTTCCTAAAATTCTTTGTTTTCGAGAAATGTCTAGAAATTATGTTTCCATTGGGGTATGTAAACTTTTGCCTACAACTGTATATATATTTCCCTTGATAAAGATATGTACATCATATCGAAACATTGGGCAGCTGGCTCTTTGAGCTAATATATATATATATATATATATATATATATATATATATATATATATATATATATATATAATGTATGAGAGATACGGTTCTGCAGCTTGAAGTGGGTGTGTATGTGTTGAAGTGTACATGTATACAGGGCCGGCCTTAGTCTGTTTGGGGCCCTAGACAGGGGCCCTAGGCCCACCCCCCTCCCCCCCCCCAAAAAAATCCCCCAAAAAAACCCCACACATTATGTCAATAAAACGGTAAGCTACTGCTCACCTTCAATAATCAAGTAGGCAAGGCATACTGCATGTGTGCTGTCACTTAAGCGAAATAAAAACTGTTTGCAAACGTTATCCTTTATATATAAATCTAAAATGATATTTGACCGATCTACTTATCAAATCCACCGGTAACATTTCACATTTGGATACTGCACATTCAGCTGCACTTTCATTTTTGCACAAATGCAAGGGAACTGCAGTCGACTAAACTAGTCACAAAACGCTCAATTCAACACAGAGGTCTTACCTTACCGCCTTGAGAAGCAAAAAGAGAAATGGCTTCCGTGGGCAGGACCGAGAATGTCATCCAGGAAGGGGCCTATCAGCAGCTCTGGTATAGAGAGCTCAGTGAATATCAATAAACAGGCATATCTCATACATAATGTTTTGGTGGTTGTCTTTGAATTGATAGGGAACTTCTGTTACTATGTGCAGCTAACCTCTCCAAAAACTTTTAATAGGGATATTCCTATATCACTGGCATCGTGCTGAAAATGAAACATACTAAAATTGTGTTTTTAATGTTTTTTTTTTTGTTTATTTGTTTTGTTTTGTTTTTAATTTAGTCATTCTAACCGAGTTAGGAATATTGCATGCAGTGTGCTACTTTATGTGTGGAGTGAAAAGGCTGGGACAGCTTTTTTTCCAGCACAGTGCACACAAGCAGAGAATAAGCACAGAATAGAAAGATGTGCATTTATGTGAATGCTAGATGTAGATTGTTTTAAATAATGCTAGCTAAATAAAGAAGTCTGTAATTTTGACAAGACAAATGTGCCTTCATAATGTGTAACAGTTATTTAGTTTAGTATTTGTTTCACATACGAAAGCTGTTTCAGTTAATGAAGGCGATGCTTGGTATTGTATCAAAGGGAGCTGTAATATATATTAATTTATTAACGCACCAGTAATAGAAGAAAACAGATAAAGGGGGACAGTGCAGACTACATACAAATCTTATAATGACATATAATGTAGTTAAATCTGTTTGTTTTGTTGCTTAGTATTTCATATTGTAGTAGTACAACGTGTGATTGTTTGGCAATGGGTTTATGCAAGAACTGCTTAACCAAATTTTGGGAGTTGTTTGCAGACCACCTGGAGTTTAAAGCAATTATTTAGCTTTCTTTTGCTGGCTGTAAACTGACAATAAAAACATGTTGCAAAACTACCAAATACTGCTGATACAGTAGTCATATTTTCTCAGTAATAACCTTTAAGAAGTATTTGTCGGCAGGTGTTAAATAAATCAAAACACACCTGTTTATTAATTTACTGATTTCAAAACAAGAAAAGCTGCCCTTCTCTCACCTTTATGATTGAGTACCAATCAATGACAATTAGCTTCCTCACTGAGTTGCTTAAAAGCCGATTGGAAGCAAATTTTCCTCTCATCTGGGGAGCTGACATTTTTACTGCTGTACTGCCGTACTGAGGCAGTGCCCTTACTGTTTCATAATGTTTGCAATTATTCTGAATCGTTCTTCATTTTTCAATTAGTCTAACACTTGACTAGATCAGCCAAAATGACTTTATTTTAGTAACAGTCAGCGTCATCTAGTGAACACCTACATTGTATTGCCAGCAATTTCAAAGGAAACTCGATGCAGTCTAAAGCATCTAAAGCAGGTTGCATGTTAAAACTTCATAGATATTCTCTGAAATAAATAAAACATAATTTACCGATACAATCTATCCCTCAACCCAAGCAGCTCTACTGGAAATCTCTGACTTTTTAAAGAGTATTAAATCTGGACAACTGGGCAGGATCTACAGTATATATATATGGGTCCATGACAATTCGCCCCTGTCAATTCGTCCTGGATGACAATTGGTCCCGGCAAAAAGCAGGGAAACTTGAAACATTTGTTTTAATTCCTGTTAGCCAACATATTAAAGATAACATTTTGAAAGTTTTGCAAGGAAACTTATTGAGGTAAGCGATTAAAAACAACAATAACAACAGACACAAATACATTAATCATAAGTGTTGTAGTGGACACACTTATTGGCTCGTATTTGCAGTCTCAATTTGCATATTTCCAACCAGACCACGTGAACTCAGACCAGCGTGCTACGCATAGCGGCTGATCACGCACCACAGAGGGACAGAGACCTGACAGCTGAAGCAACAGCGAGAGGAGAAAGAAACATAAACCATACACAACCCACGTTTCCCAACATGCCCCGTTCACATAAGCAGTTCACAATTAATTCTTATAGTTTGCAATGATATTCCAACAGCTTTAAACACTTGCACGTGGTTACAAATGTTCATACGGAGAATGTCTTTTGGGGACCAATTGTCACTGCGGCGAATTGTCACCGGGACCAATTATTGTGGGGACCAATTGTCGGCAGGGACCAATTGTCTGCGGGAACAATTATTGCAGGGACAAATTGCCTGGAAAAATTGTCGCTGGATGAATTGACGGGGCGAATTGACATGCTCCCATATATATTGATCTCTTCACAGCCTTCGACATTGTTAAGAATAGATTAGCAAGTTATGTAAACAGGACCTCAGGAAGATAATTTGTGATTTGTTTAACATATATTTTTTGGACAGATCTCAATTCATAAAGGACAATTAATGCAGCCCTAACCCACTGGATCTTATGATTTTAGTTCTGTTTTATTAATGGTTCTCATCAGGGACCTTCACAAATGTGTTTCATTGCATGCAGATATCTCATAGAGTTATTGTGAAGGTAAAAAAAAATCTAATCCACTTCAGTCTGATTTGAACAAATTATGAGGGTGGTTAATTATCATTGAACTCAATGCATCACAAATACAGTGCTGCACAGCATAGGGGTCAAAGTGTTTACTGAACAAAAGCTTTTAAAACAAGTTGCCCATTTTTCACTTCAGACTCTTAACAGCTTGGCTATCAACAGGGAATTATACTTGTTCAGTTGTACACTGAATTCAGAAAATCACAATAATGTAAATACTCATGGTCTATTTTAAGATGCCCTCAACCTTCCATTGCCTTCTGTGTTGTTACATTTTAAAGCGTAATGTAACATTAAAAAATACTCACTGTTGTACATTTGTGTTAAATGCTTGACATTTTTCCTAAAGATTTTGGTGTCAAACATTTGTATGTTAAATATAGATGTAAATGTACAGTGTAAGGTAATGCTATTCATATATATGTAAAGTCTTAAATATCCAAAAGAAATCTGAATGGTGCTGTCCTCAGGCCTCAAAGGGGAAACACAACTCTCTCGCAGCAGAGCTTGTCAGTTGTTTTAACACAGACTAGTCCGGTCTGGTCGTACTTATTGTATGTCATTACTGGAACAGATTGCAACTCAAACTGCTCCTACAGTCTACTTTCCATGACTAGTCTTTTGTATCCTGGAGGAACTCAAATAATTAATAGTCCTGGCTCCACCATATAACCCCACATAAAAATCAATGTATTTGATTGTGTGAATGTGTTTCAGGACCAATTAGCTACAAAATTAGCTTCGGTAGACATTTCAACTCTAGGATGTTTTTTCTGTAGTTACCATTTTCCAAGATGGCGTATATATTTCTAGTTGCGTATTGGATATCTCAGGAACCAGAGCACTTAGAAAGCTCATTCTGCTGTCAAAATATAGGTTTTTGAGGCCAAGAAGTCCACAAAAAGCATTATAATTTTGCTTGGATCAGTCTTTCTACCATTTTCAAGATGGTGGACAAAGTTACCCAGAAATCTTTAATATAGCGTATAATATAGTCTTTATTTCACTTTCCAGTTTGTTTGTTTTTTTACTTGGTTTGTCATGATGGTATTGTATGATCGATAACAACCACAATTATTTTAACAAAAACAATAGAAATGTATATAGTGCTTCATACAAAAACATGTCTCAAAGCGCTGCACAATAGTAATAAAAAATAACTGATCGCAAGGCCATGCAAAGCTTTAAAGGTTAACAGAAGTATTTTTTTAATCAATTCTATCATGCAGGTTTCCCATAGAAGATATATTCTTTCATCTAGCACTAGGTGGAGCTCTGTTATTTTTTGACCCCTGGGGGAACTGGCTTATCTTCTCACCACAATGAGGTATCCTCTCCTGTCTTTTCATATGGAAGCCATTTTAAAATGGAGCCACACATTTTGCAGGTACGGCGTTTGTATGTAGTCCGAAATCTCGGCGGTTCTAGTGATTAGTATGCATTTCTTTAAACCTTTGTGACATATTTGTTGCATTAATATTGTAGATTTTTAAACACATTTTAAAAAGTAAAATGTGGGTTATGATGTAATATTTTATAAGAAGGTGCACGAAGCTAGCAGCAGATGTATCACTCCTGAGGGGGTCTTCATGAAATCCAAAGCTCCAGATGTCTTCAACAAAGACAAATGCATAATACAGTATGTCAAGAAACAAAAACTAATACAAAGTTAACATCTACTGAGAGTGATCAGAAACGAGTGAGAAGCAGCAGAGGTAAGAACGGATGAGGTGTTCAACTGACTCAAGTTTATGAGTGAGTTTATTACCATGTGCACAATGATTGTTATAGGCTTGCTACTTTTCGATTGTAATCAGTAAAGGTTGTTAAACATCCCTAAAAATATGAGTTTGACTGAAATAAATTTATATAGGATAAGCGTCAGTAAAACCGCTCGCTATTTTTTTTTCTTAACAAAAATAATAATTTAAGAAATCATCTAATTTGTGTAGTTTTTATACTTGCTGTCTGTTCCGTCTCCGTTCCGCTCTGAATGGCTAAGGGTCGCTGTCAGTCAAATCAGTGGTTCCTTAATAGGCTAGTGTAGTTTCACCGTCAGTCATTTCATCCTGTCCTGACAGATCTCGTTGGCTGAAGCAGCGCTAGAATGCTCTCATTCGTTTAAATGACTGTCAATCATCAGACCGACTGTGTACAGTGCCTTGCATAAGTATTCACCCCCCTTGGACTTTTCCACATTTTGTAGTGTTACAACCTGGAAATAAAATTGATTTAATTAGGATTTTTTGTCACTGATCTACACAAAATAGTCCATAATGTCGAAGTGGGGAAAAGAATCTACATATTTTTCAAAATTATTTACAAATAAAAAACTGAAAAGTCTTGATTGCATAAGTATTCACCCCCTTTCCTGTGACACCCCTAAATAAGCTCTGGTGCAATCAATTGCCTTCAGAAGTCACATAATTAGTTGAATGGAGTCCACCTGTGTGCAATTAAAGTGTCACGTGATCTCAGATTAAATACACCTGTTTCTGGAAGGCCCCAGAGTTTGTTAGAGAGCATATCTAAACAAAAAGCATCATGAAGACCAAGGAGCTATCAAAACAAGTCCGGGAGAAAGTTCTGGAGAAGCACCAATCAGGATTGGGTTATAAAAAAATATCCCAAACTCTGAACATCCCCCGGAACACCTTTAAATCCATTATTAAAAAATCGAAAGAATATGGCACAACCACGACTCTGCCTAGAGAAGGCCGCCCACCAAAACTCAGTGACCAGGTAAGGAGGGCATTAGTCAGAGAAGCAACCAAGAGGCCAATGGTAACTCTGAAGGAGCTGGAGAGATCCACAGCTGAGATGGGAGAAACCGTCCATGGGACAACTATAATCCGGACGCTCCACAAAGCTGGGCTTTATGGAAGAGTGGCGAGAAGAAAGCCATTGTTGAAAAAAACCCATATCAAATCCCGTTTGGATTTTGCCAAAAGGCATGTGGGAGACACAGCAAACATGTGGAAAAAGGTTCTCTGGTCTGATGAGACCAAAATTGAACGCTATGTGTGGCGCAAAGCCAACACTGCTCATCACCCTGAGAACACCATCCCCACGGTGAAGCATGGTGGTGGCAGCATCATGTTATGGGGATGCTTTTCATCGGCAGGGACTGGGAAACTGGTCAGGATTGAGGGCAAGAGGGATGGAGTCAAATACAGGGAAATTCTAGAGGAAAACCTGTTTCAGTTTGCAAGAGACCTGGGACTGGGGCGGAGGTTCACCTTCCAGCAAGACAATGACCCTAAACACACAGCCAAAGCTACACTGGAGTGGTTTAAAAACAAGAACCTGAATGTCTTAGAATGGTCCAGTCAAAGCCCAGACCTCAATCTGATTGAGAATCTGTGGCAAGACTTGAAAATTGCTGTTCACCAACGGTACCCATCCAACTTGACAGAGCTTGAGCAATTTTGCCAAGAAGAATGGGCAAAAATTGCAGGATCCAGATGTGCAAAGCTGGTAGAGACTTACCCAAAAAGACACACAGCTGTAATTGCTGCCAAAGTTGCTTCTACCAAGTATTGACTCAGGGGGTTGAATACTTATGCAACCAACAAATGTCTTTTTTTTTGGTTTTAATTAACTTTTGTGTCACAATAAAAAAATATTTTGCACATTCAAAGTGTTAAGTATGTTGTGTAAATCAAATGGTAAAAATCCCAATTAAATCCATTTTAATTCCAGGTTGTAACACTACAAAATGTGGAAAAGTCCAAGGGGGGTGAATACTTATGCAAGGCACTGTACTTTCATTTGCCAGCTATAGCCTGTCATTCAAAGCACCTTGTGGCAGTCTGGCTCGCAGTGGTGAGGTTGATGACGTCACGGACCAGGAAGTAACTCAAACCAAAACAGTGGATGGGCGGGTGAAGCTGAATGCAATTGCATTCAGCGTATTTAATAAACAAACAAATGATTTTCACAAAACACAAAACAAAAGGGCACGAGGGCCAAACGAATAAACAAACAAACAAGTAAGTGTCGTGCTGGATAATCGGATAATCCAGCACGTTTTAGCAATTGTTTTTTTAAATGTTGCTCGCTCTCTCCGCTCCCCGTACTCTCCTCTGTACACCCAACCTCGAGTGCAGAGAGCTGCCGATTTATATACTCTGGCCGAGGGATTAACTAGTTGTTAATTATCTTATTATCCCTCGGCCAGAGTCTGCATGCGTTTGGTAAGGATGCATGACTGTCAGCTAGTTAAATAATCAGTAGCTGATCAGCCATGCATCCTCACGGGGTTTTTAAATATAACAATAAAAGACGCGGCGCTTTTACCCGCGCCGCAAACAAAAATACAAATAATAATACATAGGGGCGGGACACTCCGCCACACGCCTACTTTGAAATTAGCGGGTTAAGGTGTAGGTAAGCATTTGCTATTATAGGTATATATGGTGACAGTTACTAGTTTGATTTGAAAATGGGGCGCAAGAGGAAAACACTTAATGAGTATTGTACACAATACCCTGATCGACAACAGAAGTCTCCGCGGCAGGACGAAGCGGGCCAGTCTGCCTTGCCTTAGTGAGTCCAGCTGTGTTTAAGGAGAGGAGCAGAGCTCGGAATAAGTGCAAGTTAGTTTTGTTGCATGTAGAATATTATAAAGAGGTTTCTCTAACTGACACAGTCAATCGGCCAAGCCTGCCTGAAACATTCAAAGTAGCCGAAGATGTCGGGCTGCAACCATATCGCACTGTGTCATGCAAGGCAGCTGACACATAATTTCTCATCACTCGTGAAATGCGGACTGCATCAGGAGATAAAGGTCAAGTGCCTCCGTCGGGAGGGTTCCATGCCTTGATCTCTCAGAGCAAGCGAGTAGGATTCCTCCCAGTGATTCCATCCCCAGTCACTAATTATGCCACAGTGTACTCAGCCATGAAAAACTTTCAAAATATGCACACTCAGGTACATCAGCCTGTCATGCCAATCTTCTGTGATGAAGGTGTTTTCCATATTGTTGATGACATAGTCTTAAGCAACCCTGAAGAATTTGAAGACCTGTACCCAATGATGGGGAGGTTTCATATGGCAAAAGTGGCACTTCGCTGTGTTGGGAAGTACATAGGTGGGAGTGGAATGGATGATGCCCTGATAGTCTTTTGGAGTGAAAACTGTCCAGACTGTCCTGAATGGGAAGCACTATGTCCGTTCACTGCAAGGCATGCTGATGATCTCGGAAACAATCAAAACAATGATGTGGGAAGCTTTCTGGAACAAGAACAGATCTGATGAATTCCATGAATTGATTTCAGGAATCACTGAGCTGAGGGAAGCACTGCAATCAAACACTGAAAATAAATGTCACCTGCTTTTTCACACGTTGCTGGAGAAAACAGAAAGGCTCAAACAAAAGTTTGTGGAGTTCTATGAAGAATGTTGTGAAAAAATCGGAGCTGTGCAAGTACTGGAGTGTTTTCTTGTGCCTCGTGGGTTTCATGAAATAATCTGTCATCGGACCGTGAAAGAAACTGGGAGCTGCACATGCAAACAGTTGAGTCACTGATCAGAGTGTTCTGAGAGTTTGACTGCATCAACTACCTGCGGTATGTCTCCTGGTACCTGGAAAGTATCAAAAAGCTTGAAGTGGACAACCCATTCCTCTACTGGAATTTCATCCAGGGCCACTTTGTGGTACAAAGCCAAACAAGGAGGAGTGACTGTTGCCAAATGGCAGCTTGTCTACCATGAAGTCCTCGCAATCAGTAATGTCTTCCGTGAGCTGACAGGAAGAAAAGGAGAGCTGTTTGACGCCAATGTCACAAGGCTTCTCCAGTTCATGAAGGAGAAAGGAAATCCCTATGAGGTTACCGAGCACATTCGTCTTCACAACTTCGTCACCAAACAGTGTGTTGATGAAAGCGTCAAAGTACGTCTGCTCAATGTCATTAAGCACGGATCAGAAGCCTACAAACAACTGCGCAAAGAAAGATTCATTTTGAAAGAAAAAAAACACTCTCAGACACGATATCTAAGGTAAACCTCCCGGGCTTCACTGACTCAAAAAGACCTGCTGGACAGTCTGCTGCACCAGCTGTGACAGCAAAGCAACTGGCCCAGGCACAGAAAGTTATGAAGATTGCACAAGAGAGAGAAGAATCAGTGAAGGATATTTTGGCTCATGATCTTCTGCCAACAAGCCCATTATTTGAAGGTGATGCTGTGACTAAACCAGCCAAACACACTTAATTCATGTACATGAGAAAAACCCACAGTTGAAGAGTGTGTTTGAGCCAGTGTCTCAAACTGCAGTTCTCGTAGATTTCATGTCGCAAATTCAAATGGTGAAAATGTCATCTCAAAAGAACTTTGGACAAGCAGTCGGCATGGTGCTCCAAAGCTCACAGGCAGTCTGTAAAGTGCAAGAGCTGCACATTGTTTTTGATAGCTACAATGAGCTGCCTGTCAAGGAACTAGAAAGGCTCTGGAGAGTGTCCAACACTGGCAGTGTCGAGTTAGCATGCATCCATGCTGACACACCTATTCCTGTTCAAATGAACAAGTTCTGGGCATCATCAACAAACAAAACCAACTTGGAGCAACTTGCTCGGAAACAAGTAGGTACCGAATCGATTCGGGCAAACCTCCCAATCATAGTAAGCGGAATAGTCATCAATGACGAGGTTGTCCCTGCAGAGCTGCACTCAATCGGTGAAAAAACTGAAGTTTACAAGCTCGGCACCATGATTGAGGAGGCTGCATCGTCAATGCATCGTCACCCATGCAAACTGGGCAGTTGAACATGGTACCCAGCGTGTTGTCATCCTGTCAAATGACACCGATGTGGTGGTGCTGATGCTGAGGTACACATGCACCCTCAAAATGAAAGGCTTAAAAGAGCTTTGGATTAGATTCGGGACTGGGGAGAAACGTCACTATATCCCGCTGCACCACCTCCTGGCCAAGCTTGGACCTGCACTGTGCAGCGTTTTGATGAAATCTCACATTGGGACTGGAGACAACGCTTTAAGCAAGATTGGAACCAAGCAGGCAGCACTGAGCACACTGCCAGAAAATTATTTGACAGAATTTGAAGAGACAGACAACCTATCAGAGAGAGACATTGGAAATTTTGAAAAGTATCTGATCAGAGTGTGGTCATCCAGGGCAAAAGTCGACACTTTTGACAAGCTCAGATACATTGATTACAGAAAGTCAAGCAAATTTCTCGCTGAGCTGCCACCAACTTCAAGCTAGATCAAAGAAGGTACATCCAACGTGCATTCCTTATCATCAAAGAGTCACTCACCCTCCTGAACCATGACTATACCATGCCAAGTCCAACAGACTACGGCTGGGACGAGGTCGATGGTCTTTTATGGCCGTCTAAATGTCTCAGGCCCCTACTGGATGAATTGGTGACTCTGTGTGGGTACAAAATGTGCAACACAAAATGGTGCAAATGCAAGACATCAAGAGTAAAATGTTCTGTTTTCTGCAAGTGTGAAGAAAATTGCCAAAATTGCTCTTGAAATAAGCCTAGCCTGTCATTCTTTATTGTCATTACAAAACAAGTAAACAGAGGTACCAGGAGGATCAATCGTTCAATAAGTTAAAAATAGTTTTTGTTCAATCATTTTTTTAAATTATTATTGTGCAGTGCCTTGAGACATGTTTTTTGTATATGAGGTACTGTATAAATTCCTGTTGTTAAAATTGAAAGTAAAGTGCAATAAAAATTGAAGAAAACACGGTATGTTAAAGGAAATTTTGTCTGCCATCTTGAAACTGGTAGAACAACTGATCCAAACAAAAATATAACGCTTTTTTGGACTTCTTGACCCCAAAAAACTATATTTTGATACCAGAAAGCTTTCTACGTGCTGTTTCCTGAGATATCCAACACGCAACCGGAAATATCTGCCATCTTAGAAAATGATGGCTACAGAAAAAACACCCTAGAGTTGAAATGTCTACCCAAGCTACTTTTGTAGCTAATTGGTCCTGAAACATATTCAAACAATCAAATTCTCTGTACTTTTTTTTTTTTTTGTGGGGTATGCACAGAGCCTGGATCATAAATTGAATAGTTGTGTTTGAAATGTTCAGAATTTGAGTAGTACACAGAAGGCATCAACAGTAATAAGGGAGTTGAGAGAATGCTGTTGAAGTCAGGGGATGTCCATTTACAGTTTAAGTGAGCTAGACTGGTGTCCATTAGAGATTACAATGCAATTTCACTGGGCTGTTCAGGCACATCAAGCTTTGAACCACTCCGCTGCTCCTTGTCCCTCTGAGATGATCACATATTCTTATATCAAATATTGTAAGGGGCCAGCTACACAAATATTGTTCTTAGTGTTTTAACTAAACTTTATTTCACAATCTGTTGTGTTATTTTGTAATCTGTGATAGAATGTGTGATATAAACAAACATGTTGTTAACTGCATTGAAACTAGCTGTACTGCAGATAGGTCAATTAAGTCTTGTACGCTGTCTACCCTGTAAGAGAAAAGGTATAATAAAACTATTATTGTAATCATATTGCTCTCATGCATTATCAATATCTGGTGAAAGGAATGAACTATAATGTCACATTCCATGAATATGAATACATTTTTAATTTACAGGCTTATGTTTCCATTAAGGAATGGGGTGAAACCATTCAAATCTCAATATAACCTATTCTTAAAAGTGACCATTAAAAAAAAAATTCTACTTGAAATAAATAGCTTTCCCTATATGCTTGGTAGAGAACAGTAGAAGGCACTGTGAGCATGCTGCAGCTCTTATGTATGGCAGGTACAGCACAGATTCATTGTGAAGGCAGTAGGAAAGGAAAACAATTACAATACCTGTTCTCTGGAATCTGAACAGACAGTTCCAATTACAGACCTAATGAGTTCAGACAGAGCAATTGCCAGGACAGAAAAATTGAGTGTATAAAGGAAGAATGGTTCCTTGCAGTCTGTCATTTTAACTCCGTTTTTGTCCCTTGTTCCCCTTTTATGCAAAAAAGATACTGACTTGTCAGGAAAAGGACCTGTCACAGAGTTAATTATACTTCCCAGTCCCTAGTTTGTGAAGATAATCCACACCCTTCAACCCATTTGTTCCCATTGTTTGTGCTATCAGCTCAGAAGTGATCTAAAATTGGATGTTATACATAAAATGTCTTCACCTCTGACTCTTTATGATTCATTAGGTCTGCATCACAAACCACAAAACAAGTACACTTTTTAGAACCTGATTCAGTGAACTCACAAGTTCCCAGGTTTCAAAGCATTGTGTTGTTGTGTGTCTATTATGTTCACTTACAGAACCACAACTATAAAAATTCAGAAAGAAAAATGTCAGTTTATGAGGCAAATAACATGCTTCTAGAACACGTGGAAGGAGTAGATTATTATTGAAAACAATTGAAAAAGGGGTTTGCCTTTTTTTCTCAAATACAATTTAGCATTTACCAAGCAGTTTTAAATACAGTGGACCATATTTTTATTACAGGACAAAGTAATAATGCTAACGAAGGGTCAGACTTTGCCCTGTCAATGCATTTTGCTTTGTGCAGTGTTTTTATGCCAGCAAACAAAGCAACCAACAACTAAAGATCACTGTATACTGGGATCCTAGTGTTTAGAATAGGGGGTGTTGGTATCCACTGATAATTTAAAATAATTTAATTTAATTTAATTTAATTTGTTTTGTTTTAAATGTATGTTACAATGTAACAATGTTCTAGGTTCTGTTGCTCCAGCATTATATATGTCCTTATCTGGCTTTGAGCTCATGAGAAGTCTCTCTTTAAATCTTTAAATTTAAGAAAATATTGAAAGATATTTGGTGCAATTTGAATGTATTGCACAGAACTGGCAAAGTTGGTACCCCTACTTGGTACCCCTACTCTCTGGAGACGTATATGGCATTAAGGAGGCGATAATGGTAAATACGATGGATCAGGTGGAATGTATCATCTGGGTTTCCAGGTAGTGACAACACACTTAACTGAGTGAAATACCTCTACAGTGTTCCAAGGATGATACTTCTACCTGCTATGTGTTCCTGGATTAAGGAACAACAGCTTACAAGTGGATCAGAAACCGCACAACTGGCAGAGCAGTACCAAGAGCATACAGCAATAGTATCAAGACTGACGAGAGGTTTTGGGGATAGGGTGAAAACATGTTAAGTCATGATAATAAAGTTTGTATCTGAGACAGGTCATAATTGGGAAAGGTGTCTGCCTATTTTGCTTTTCTACTGTTGTGAAGTAGCCTAGGCCTCCACAGGATTTTCCTCATTTTGGGTTTTTGTTTGGGCTGCAGTTGCAAGGACTTCTCAGTACATCTAGCAATCCAGCTATGGTCCTCTTAGTAGAAATGACAATCCCACATGAAGAATATTGTGAGAGAAATGTGGTTTATATATCAAGAGAAAATAGTATAGGACACCTCAGCTACAGGTGATGTGCTAATAATGTGTATTCGGTGCTTAAATCATCATAAAAAGGCCCTGAAAAGCATATAGAACAGCGGAACTGTTTAGGCTTGAAAGTCTATATCCCAACAAATGATGGGCAGATACTGTATCGATGACTGAACATTGGTTTCTGGTACTTGATTGCAATATCACCCTCGCCAAGCAATTTTGATTCACGGTCCATTAAACTTTCACAACATAATACAGAAATTGAAAATCATCTGAGTGTGGCAAAGGATTTTCTGAACTCTACTACTCAGGATATTTCGTGTTGGTGGAGTTTTAGTGATTTTATTTTCAAATACATTATGTAAAATGTTTAAAACTATACTTTAGAACACAACATTAAAGGTCACCTTTGATTCCCAGCACTGTCATTATGTATGCAACCATTCAACATGATTATAAATATGAAAACATCAATATGAAAACACACAAGTGACACACAAAAGATTACAAACAATGTGTATTATGAATAATAAATACAAATCAATAAAGTAAAACCAGTATTATAGTTGTTGTGGTGGGTTTATTGATAAGACCAATGGCTTTCCAGAATTAAATTTAGATCCCCTGAAATGAGTCCACAAGAGATGCACTGGAACATCTCAATGAGTGCCGAGATCTTTTTTGAAATAATGTGTTTTTAAGTGCAGTGTAGAGATTCTGAATTCTAATAAACGAGGCCTGTCTAGTTTTTTTTTTTTTTTTTTAATTTGGAACGTTTACCTCCAAGTTCACTTAAAAAACACTTTTGTATACCATTACTTTTTTTGCTTTTCATTCTTAGAAACTAATACATTTTTGCTTTTTACTTTGCTCTTCTGTAGAATTGTCCATGGTTGCTATAGTGATGGAATGTTTTTTTTTTTGTTTTTTTTTCAGATAAGAGATTTTATACTGGACTGAAATAAAAAACATGAGTGTATTGTGACATAACCTACTGCAACAGAGCAATCAGATTGGTTATAATACATAGAGAAATGTCATGAAAATCCATGACATACACTATTTGTCATAGATGCACCGATAACAAGTGAGCCATTGGGCGAGATTGTTATCCTTCAGCTGCCTATGACTAATACTGCCTGTCATGGTTTTTCATGGCATATCTTGTTTATGCCCCAAATGCTTGCATCAATATGAACATACTATATATATATAAATACAGTAGTCTCCAGCTCAGAGAACACCCCTCGGGAAGCAAGCGAAGTGACACAATATGAATGAATAAATAAATAAATATATATGTATTACTTGTCATGACGTACGTGCATCAACATATGACATTAACTGAATAAGTAAAAGCAAAACAATAGACAAGTGTATGTTAATAAACTATAATAATAAAGTAACAGACAAACTAACATTAACTAAAGCAAAACAACACGGTCAAAAAGCTTAAAATTGCTATGTACTATGAAATTAGCTGGCTGGTGTATTTCGGGCTATCGCAATGGCAGAGGCAAAAATAATGGCTGTTACTTAGGGTTAACTTAACGTTAATAAACTAACTGTCAAACTAAATTAACACAGCACCCCTACACACGTTACAAAATGCAGCAGCACTATACAAGACATTCACATTATTTAACAGAATGGTGAAGCAACTCACCAGAATGAGAAACACCAAATTGCTCTGCGACTTGTGTCTGATTCAGGTTTTTTTCAAGAGCTCAAACCCACCCCAGTTTACCTCAGCACCCCCGCCCCTGTAGCCCCAACACTGAAAAATTAAAAAGGGATATCTGAAATGTATGATTTATCAATGTGACTTAAAGTTGTGTAAGACTTTTCAGAGACTTCATGTGGGTTTCAACAATCGTCTTCAACAAGGCGACTTTAATCAGGGCCCAACAATACAGTACAGATATTCAACATGAACTCATGTTGGCGCATCCAGTAAAAGCACTTGCGTAGAGTGCAGGATGCGCCCTATAGTCTGGACGTCGCGAGTTCGAGTCCAGGCTATTCCTTTGCCGACCGAGGACGGGAGCTCCCAGGGGGTGGCGCTCAATTGGCCGAGCGTCGCCCGGAGGGAGGGAGGGTTAGGTCGGCCAGGGGGTCCTCGGCTCACCGCGCACCAGCGACCCCTGTAGTCTGGCCGGGCGCCTGCGGGCTTGCCTGTAAGCTGCCCGAGAGCTGCGTTGTCCTCCAACGCTGTCGCTCTTGGGTGGCTGCATGGTGAGTCCGCAGTGTAAAAAAAAACTGTCGGCTGACGACACACGCTTCGGAGGACAGCGTGTGTTCGTCTTCGCCCTCTCGAGTCAGCACTGGGGTGGTAGCGGTGAGCTGTGCATAATAAAAAAAATAATAATAACTGGCCATTCCAAATTGGGAGAAAATAATAAAAATAATTGGCAACGACTACATTTATGGAAAAAAAAGAAAATTCCCTCCAGGAAATGCTGTCTCATACTCTTGTGCTGATTCCATTTCAGTACGTTCAAAAGTTCCTACTAGTTTCTATTAAAAAAAAAAAAAACATTTACAACTCTTATTGGTTTACTTTTAATTAATTTTTACTTCAACTTTCAGCTGTTAACAATCAATGTTATTTAACGTTTCTAATTATTTCAACTTCTATCCTTTGCTTAGACGTTTAATGTAACCTATAAATGTTACAGTTCTTTGTTCACTTCATGACTTCTTATTTTATTACAGTGTAACAGGCAGTGTTGTGTGACACACTGCTGTTACAGATCCTGCCCTGCGTCGGTGAGATGAGATGACGTTAAAAGCTCTAAAACCATGACAGCAAATGAGACTGGCTCTTTTGCATTGTGGTTTACCTTCCGTTCACATGGGGGCATCGAATGCCCAATTGATTTTTATGCTGCACTGCATTTTTCGATATGTGTCGATAATGGCTAATAAAAATGAAGTCTGGGGATTTTTTATTATGTCTGTGTCATTTGTGTTTAAGGTTTTATTTCAATATTGTATCAATGTTTGACATAAGTGGGCAGTAAAAGTGACAGAGACAGTTCAAAAGGCATCAAGCTTTTCAATACAGGAGAAAAAAGATGCTCAATCAATGTGTTTGCCTTGCAACAATGTTTCCCCTGCGCAGTGAAATGTCAAGGTTTGTGCAACCACATCTTTAACAAAACATTCTTCAGATGTATTCTCCCATAACTAAAACGTAATCAAATATATAGCAAACTAGTGTTTCTTCTAGCCCTGTATCAAAGAAATTGGTCGGTTTTGTTATGTTATATTGTCTGTAGGGTTTTTCTTCTTTGCAATGCTTTTGTATAATTACAATATGCAGCAATACAATGTAGCACTTATGCAAAAGAAATTGGTTGATTGCCCAAACGAGCCGAGACCACCTATATTTTTGATATTGGATCGTTTGCTCTAAGGCCCCATTCACATGGGAGCGATTGGACGCTCTCTTGAGGTGTGTGGGGTCGTCAGTTCGCACCCAGCCTCGTCCCTGTTACAACAGCACTTAATTCGTACTGCACTGTAACACTTGTTGGATAAAGTCGTCTGTTTATTAATTATTATTATTATTATTATTATTATTATTATTATTATTATTATTATTATTATTATTATTAACAGGCACTTAATCTGCACTATATTCCACCACAATACTGAAGTTTTGCAAGACATATCGAAACATTGACAATATAAGTGCCCACACAACGCGCAGTGTAGCACCCTCAAATTTTTGTCTAGACCACCTCAGCAGAGTGGTCCATTTGAGGTTTTCTACCAGCTGTTTACCAAGTGATTGACTTTGTAAGTGACTCTGCATATAATGCACAGTTCACAACCTACCTCTGTAAAGCGCTTTGAGATGGTGGTCCACTATGCAAGGCACTATATACAAATAAAGATATTATATTATTATATTATTATAGTTAGGATTCTACTTAAATCGTGGAGAATTTACATATTTTTCCTGTGCAGGTTATGAAATAAAATAAAGATTTCATAGACCTGTTTAAACAGTACATAAACCTAAGTAGATAATATTTCAGAACACTATAAAAGCCTAAAAATAGTGGTACTAATGTCACCAGGTGACAAATCACTGTCTTTTTTTCTTTTCTCTTATGACTAAGTAATTTTCATTTTTTTGTTTGCTATATCTTTTCTCACCATCTGATTGTAAACCTTTTTTTTTACAAATCACTTAATGTAACTTTTTTTCCCCACGTTGTTTTATTGATGATTTTTATTTAGCACTAATTGTTTGATCCTGTCTTTCGCAAGTATCCCTGTGTAGAATGCGCTAATGTTGGCTGTTTGTTAACTACACACCGACAACGGCGGTGTGTAGTTAACAAAGAAATGAGGAATATGAGGAATATTTTTGGTTATCAAAAGGTAGTTTAAGAAAATAGAGGAGAGAGAATGTGGAACATAATGCAGTTAGAAACAAAGAAGCAAGGAAAAGTAAAGGAACAGGGTAAGAACTGAGAGGGGACATTTTTTGATGTGGATGAATTGTTTAAAGTTTAAGAAAAGCTGAACCAGAAAAAGTGCAAAGTAATAAGGAGAGTGCGCGAAGGGAAGCGGGCTATGCTGCGAAGGAGGGGGTCGGTCTTATGAATGGTCACTAAGGAAAATAATGATATCGACATAAACAAACAAACAAGAAAAATGGCTATGCATTTATAATATTGTTGTCGTGTGCCGGCTGCAGTGCAACGTGGGCTGGGTGCAGTGTTCTTGATTATTCCTTTTCGTTTGAGGACAGCAACGTATAAGATTTGAATTGTGTTTTTTTTTGTTAGATAAAGATGAAGAACCTGAAAAGAGAAAAAATAGAGGTTAATGGTAAATGTTAAGAACTGTAAGATACTCTATACAGCACCTGTGGTGTTTGGTGGCAAGTATCTTTCCCTCATACTTTAACAGGACCTGGTAGTTTCTCCACCAAGTGGCGTACTGGCTCTAAGTGGTGACACTTACTAAAACAGAGTGCTGTCATTTGTTAAACGCAAGCATGGAACATCCCCCAGCAGTTGCTGTCGACATTCTCTGTCACTGTGAAGACTCGCCCATACATTGAGATTGCACGTTTTGCATCCACTGAATTGGTTGGAATTGTAAGGCAAAGCTTTGCCAAGTTATACAGATGTGGAAATTGATTAGAAACAGTCCTGAAACTTGGTTACCCAAGGACATCTGGCATTCTTTAATTTAGCACCTGTAAAACTCAACTATGCTCTTCTCGAGCTCGATAGCATGGAGCAAGGGCTGATAGGAGACGGAAAGATGGACAACTGGATCCGCTGGAACCCCAACGCATCCCAGACCCGTTGGGATGGCGGACTGGAGGACCTCCTCGGTGGCCTTGAGGACTAGGGTTGGTGCCTTGCCTGCGGGGACTTCAGGCACAAGGTGGTATGCTACCCCTTTTAAGTGGAAGAGGAGGTACTGCCTGCAGCAAAGCAAAAGAGGGGGAGGAGCGGCCGTTCCCGGAGGTGAGCCGGTGCCAGCTCCAGAGCCAAAGAGGGAGTGCCCTGCACCACCAACAGAATACCCAGCGCAGCTGCCAGAGTGCTGAAAAAAAAGCCTAATTACAGAATTAAGATACGTAGTTTGCGTCGCTTGCGGTGTGCAGTAGTTCATTTAAATCAATATTTTTTTTTTGTTTTATTCCTCTCCATACTAGTCAGGTATGCATTGGCCTCTAAGGAGGTGAATTTCGTAGATCCCTAATTATAGTGAATCTCATTTGACTGGTAGTCACACCTGGGCTGTTATAAATACCAAATCACCTTACATGGAGTCGAGCAACCTTGCAATTGCCAAGGAAAAACATGCCTTTAATTTTTTTTTTCATTAAATTGCTTTTGTAATGAATACTAGTTTGTTCCCCGCAACTTAATGTCCATGCAGGGTATATTCGTTTTCTTCTCTCATGGTGGATCAGCAAAGCAATTTTTTTAATTCCTAGTGGAATGCATTTATGAGCAAAACTCTTTATTTCCATGCCTTTTCTAGAAATGTATTTTCTAATAAAATAAATAATAAATTAACTTATACAATTATTTGATCTGGCTGAATATAACAATTGGCTTCTCTTTATATTTTATCTTTAATGCATATTTAATGAGATGACTGTAGTCACTGTAATCATATGTTTTCTCCAGGGAAATACATGTGAGTGGCTATTTCTTCTTTCAAACAATGAGTTTTATCAAACATTGTACAAATCTGTGTGGAAGTGTCTGAAGCATCGTGGCTGTGACTGTTTGATATGTATTTTCTAAAAGCTTCCTTTATGTGACATGTCTGTAAATATAATTGGAATGGATTTATATTGTAAACAGGGAATTAAATGCATATTTTCTGAATGTTGTTATCTCCTTCGTTTCAAATGTAACTATTCCATGAAGGTAAGATATAGAAATAGCATTAACATTAAGTACTTGATCCTGCCCCAAAAACCCACCTTGACATCAAGGAATGCGTTATTTTATCCAGCTGATACTTAACATTAATATAGTATATGTTGCACTGGCAGAGCAAAACTGTCATATACTGTTTACACCACTTGATGAGATTTGACCACAGACTGAGTGCATGAAAATAACAACCACTAGGTAGCATCTACTTGAGTCATTCGTGATGTAAGTTGAAGGCCAGGGGGTGTTCAGATAAACGACTACAACTGTGAAATTGTTTAAATTAATTGTTTATAAAGAAAATAAGTTCAACCCCTTTACTTGTAAATATATAACATACAGTAATGCACTGTTTGGTAAATACCACAGAGTAAGTTATGAATGTTCATCTTTCAAAGTAAACATCAGCTCTTTTTGATCTGCAATACTCATGTGTCTCCACCTTCTCCTTGCAACGCAACATTCAGCGCATTGGTTGGTTACAGCCTGTAAAAGGGTATTGTCGGGAATCCTCTGACAGAGAAAGAGACACAGAAGGACAGCGGCTCCTCTTCCTGTTCTGGGCAGGTTGCCTCCTCATGCCAGTACAGCACAGGGTTCTCCCCAGGCCTTTTTAGCCGGGCACGCCGCCCGGCTGGTTAGGTGGTGCCACCCACCTGAAAAATCTGCAACCATCCGGCTGTCATTGTGTTATTGCAAAGGTGTAAATTGGACTGCCAGCAGCCTCCGACCTTCACACTCTTGGTTTCTTTTTCTCTTTTTTTACAGCATTGAATGCGTCTACATATTCCATTCATGCAGTGGTAACATTTCTAACCAAACGCGTGAGTTGGTGTGGGCGGGGTATCGTTTTAGACACTGCAGCTCGTGGAAGACTAAAATGACTGCTAGAAGATAACCGATTTTTTTTATTTAATTTTTTTTAAATAGTGTAAGTGAGCGTGAAAATAGCCAAACCGAAAACAACGAAGCAAATCATGAAACGCATTTAGAAAGTGAAAAGGAACAATACATACAGCAAATGAAAATAAGCAATCAGAGGAAAGGCAGGAGGGGGAGGCCAGGGAGCCTGTGTGAAAAAAAAACAGAAGCATCATTATAGTGGGTATGATGTTACATGGGAGGGGGGGGGGGGATGGCTTATTTTTACAGTGCTGAATTAGGTGGAATGATGTGCAAACTCTGCCAAAAACAAACAAAATAAAAAAATCTTCGGGGGTAAATGGAGCAGCATAGCTTGTGTAAGAATGAGAATGGAGAGTATTGAGGATCATGCAAAATTGGAGGTACACAAGGCATCAGTGTGCTCTGAGGCACAGTTACTCCAAAGTTGCAACATCCTATGGAAACATACAATGGCTGTGACTAGTTTAAAGAGAGAGGCATTTATCAGAGGACTCACATGGCAGGCTTCAAAGAAATAGAGGTAAGTTTAATTTGTTACTGTAAAACGTCTGCATGAACTGATATGCCTTAAATAGTGTTAATTATATAATTATTATAAGTGTAACATATGCTACTGTGACTTTCTGATTAGATTCTGATATTCAGTACAAAATGCCCCACCAGGCAGGTGGGTGTGTCTCAGCGGAGCATTAGTATAAAAACATGGCGATCCCTATGATCGGGGCTGCTGCAAGGCCAGCCATTTTCACGATACCTTTGATTTATAGTTGTATTTTACCGTCCTCTGTGCGTTACCATTGCTGGTTGATATTATTGTTTGTTTCTTTTGTTTATGTGATAATAAATACTGAGCGCCGTGCTGGCGTGTTTCACTGCACTTCTGTGTCTCTGTGCCTCTATTCCGGCTCTCATCTGCCTGTCTGCCTGCTTCAGTGTGGAAACAACATGTAAGAATGCCACATGGTCCCATTTTGATGTCAAATACAGCTGGTTTCACAGAACCAGAGCTGCATAATTTAAATGTGTTCATTTTATTTTCATACAGTACTTTACAGTGAAGGAAAATGACAAGATGTTGTCTGTTCCTCAGATGTTTTTTTGTGTAGCTCATTGATCATTTTACCTTCTGTAGGGAAAAATGACAGACAAATTTGTTTTTGATCAAAAACACTTTATATGAAAGAAAGGTATACCCCCAATACAACCATATAAACTCTGTTTACAGTCGACTTCAACTACAAGTCTCAGTTTGACTCAATGTATATGTTTGTATTACAACACGGATATCCGTGGGTTCAATTCAAGGAAATGAACAGAACAAGTTAAAACAGGAAAAACACATATATTTATAAACAAACATCATGGGTGATTCCCCTCCCGTCTTGTTCAATATCCAATCGTTGAGGTAACCACCCTGTTAACTCACACCTTTAACATACCTCCTGTTCTGGGGGGATCTACCCAAACCTTCTAGAACATTCTACAGCACGTAGCCAAGTTGCAAAACATGAACTAGAAAAAACAGACAAAAGTTATAGCTTTATAAAACGTGTGTAACAGTTCCCCTCTCCTCATCTTGCACTATCTACCCACATCCTTGTTTTTTCGTATGTGGTTAGCTTAGATACTCGTTTGTGACTTCAAGTCACTCTTTGTTGTGCGAAACTGCACACAACTGGCCTTTAAGAAAGGGGAAGTGAAAGGATTCAAAACTTACACCATATTACCACAGAGCATCTTAACAATACAAACATTAAACACAGTTTAGGCATAATGCGAAACATCTAATGCTGTAAAAGCAATTTAAAACTAATTTGCTCTTTGCTGTGATCTGTTGTTACAATATGCTGCATATATATAGAGTTTCCCTTTTCTCTGTGCATCTTGGTTAAACACGTGTTGACTTTGGCTGCCTGCCCAGACGCCAAAGTACAAGAAGCTGCATATGTCTAGCTTTTGCAGAGAAGGGAAGAGAAACCACAAGGTTTTTACTTCTCATGTTATATCTGTTGTTAGCTGCATCAAAATATGAAAATACAAAACTTATTCAACTATCAACTTTATAATAGAAATTAAAAATTATGAGCACATACATAATTCATACTTTATGTAGAATGCCATCTCTACACCTTGCTGTAGAAAATCTGCCACCTTGTTTTCTGACATCAGGGTTAAGAACGAGAACTTTGTGTGGAAATATGCAGCAAAATCTACTCTTCAGAATTTCCTATAATAACTTTTGAGACAGTTCCTTGTGAACCATCACTAATATGTACAGTCCTGGATCTCTGAGTACCTGCCAAGAGAGTGGCAACTTTCTGACCTGTCAGATCTGCTGTGAAGGACTTCATTAGCATCACAAATTAATCAGCCATATGATGGGCAGGTCATTTACATTGTTGCCTAAGAGGTGTTGTCAGTAGGTGATTCAATTATACACTATGTCAACAGTAATTTTAGACGTAAAGATCCTGTAAATAGGACGGTTACCTGCGTCCCTGGAGCAAAAGTAGAGGATATTGAATCAAGAGCGCACTGATTATTAAATCACAAAAAAGAGTCTGTGGTCATTGTACATGTTGGTACAAATGACATAAGGAACAGAAAATCTGAGATGCCAAAAGATTTTAAATCATTAACAAGGCAGCTTAAAAAGTTAGGATGCAGAATTATTCTCTCAGGTCTACTACCTGTTGGTGGTGGGAATTAAGTATTCAGTAGAATTAGGGCATTAAATGCTTGGCTGGTTGGTGTGTGCAAGAAGGGCTGTGGTTTATAAAGAACTGGGATTGCTTTTGGAAAATAAATGGCTATTATAGGAAATATGGACTGCACCTAAATAGGTCAGGAGCAAGCAGGCTAGCTGATAACATCGAACACCACCTAGCAAGATATTTCAACTAGGAACTGGGGAGGGGAGGGAATCTAAAGAGGCATGTAAAAGTATCATGCTATTCCCGCTACCCGCTGAGTAAACACTGAGGTGTGTGCTACAGTAACCTTCATCAAATTCCTATTACCCCTGCTCAATCACATGGTCTTGATTGGACCGATTTACACCTAGGTTTATTTAATGTCAGGCTTCATTGATTAGTGATTTTATTCAAGATTACAACATTGCTATTTCTGAATTCGGGGATCTGCTATCTATATCTGACAGTCAAATATGATAAGATTCTTTTATTGGGTGATTTTAACCTTCATGTTGACATTGATTCTGATTCTAACTCCTTGGAATTTTTGAGGCTACTGGATTTTAGATTATATCCTTCATGTCAAAGGTTCTACGCATAATCATTGACATACTTTAGATCTGGCAATGTCTTGTGGTTTAGCTGTTAAGAACATCATAACCCTAGATCTTACTATTTCTGATAATTTTGCCATTCTTTTTGAGGTGAATATGTCAGTATTTACAAAGTCTGTGGACCGTACATTTAAATCCCGGGTAATTAATTCTTCAACTGCTGTTAAGCTTCCTGATGTATTGAGCTGATTACCAATCTCTGAGTTCTTATCAGTAGATGAGCTGGTTAAAACCCACAACACCACTTTGACTGGTATCTTAGATACTGTAGCGCCAATCAAAACTCGGAGATTGTCTTTTTAAAAAAAAAGCTCACCGTGGCTTAATGAGATGAAATATGAGGGTCGTAAACTAGAACAGAGATAGCGGGAATCTAAACGGCATGTTCATTACATCGCATGGAAGGGCAACCTGGTTAAATATAGGAAGGCTCTGGCATGGCTAGATCATCATATTATTCTAATTTAACTTAAACAAATAAAAATAATCATAGATTTCTTTTTGCTATCCTAGATAAATGAATTCATCCTTCCCCTAATAGTCCTACCATTGACATTGGCTCCTCTCACAGCTGCAATGACTTCTTACATTTCTATAAAAATAAAATACTAGACAGTAGAATTGAGATTCCACAGACACCTTCTATTAAGGAGGACTCCAGCACAATTTTACCAACTAGACCTATTAAGGCTACTATGGGGCCTTTTTTCTGTGATTACCTTACAGGAACTGACAGAGCTAGTTCAACATATGAGAGCTACACACATGCTATCTTGATCCTATTACTACAAAACTATTAAAATATGTACTTGGTGTTATTAATACCCACATTTTAAAAATGATGAATGGTTCACTTTTCTTTTTGTATAGTTCCCTCAGCACTTAAAGTAGCTGTGGTAAAGCCTATGCTTAAGAAACACAAATATGGACCCTAAAGTCCTCCATAACTATAGGCCAATCTCCAACCTACCATTCTTAGATAAGGTTCTAGAGAGAGTTGATGCAATTCAATTACAAACATTTCTAACTCTTAATGGTATATCCAAGAAGTTTCAGGCTTGTTTTCATGCTGCACATAGCACCGAGATGGTTCTTGTCAGAGATGTGAATGATCTGCTGATACGTTCTGACTCAGGCTTTCCATTAGTTTTAATTCTTCTAGATCTAAGTGCTGCCTTTGATACTGTAGCCCATTCCATCCTGAATCATCTTGAAAGCACAGTGGGACTGTCTGGCCTTGTCCTGTCCAGTTCAAATCTTATCTTTCTGATAGGTTTCAGTTTGTCACAGGGAGGTAAAATCGGCATTATTGGAAGTCGTCTGTGGTGTTCCACAGAGCTCCATTCCAGGTCCCTTGTTGTTTTCATTATATATGTTACTGTTAGGTGACATTATCCACAGACTTGTCTAATGCTGAATTCAGATAAAACAGAGGTTATGCTAGTGGGCTCACAGAACCAACTAAAAGGAAATATGGGATTACATGAGCTCATCCCTTGCAGTTTCTCATCAAAACTTAAACTAGAAATTAAGAGTTTGTGGGTCATCTTTGATCCTGATCTATCATTTGAGACTCATATTAGGGAAGTTACTAAAGTATCCTTTTACCATTTGAGAAATATAGCCAAACTTAGACCAATTATTTCCGTATCTGACGCAGAGACAAATGCATGCCTTTGTTTCATCCAGAATTGAATATTGTAATGCACTTTTTTTCTAGAATTTATTTAAATATTTTGCTGTTAAGTTATAAGATCCTGAATGCATTAGTACCGAGTTATTTGCAGGAGTTACTGACCATTTATCTTCCTAACCGCATTCTGAGATCACAGGATGTGCGGCTTTGTACAGGGCTTTGCAATACTTTTGTATAAAAAGCGCTATATAAATGCAATAAAGAAAGAAAGAAAAGAAAGAAAAGTGTTACCTCAGCAATGGGTAAATGGATTGTGGCCTGAAAATACAACACACAACGGAGCTGTTTCTTTAAAAATGTGTACTATCCTAAGCAAACTAGACTCACAAGGCCCTATTCTAATCTCATGGGTAAAATAAGCCTTTTTGTTATGCATTCAGATTTAATGTGTATAAAGAGTATCACATATACTTAGTAAATAAGGAATTTGCAACACAGGCATTTGCATTTACAGTGATAGGAATATTTTTCCAGAAAGCATAAAAAATGTGTAAACAAACAAAATATTTAAAAGCAGTATATAGCTGTTGTTAGTTAATACTATAAGGAAAATAAAATGCATAGAAAAAAACACTGACTGCATTACAATAAAATATACAATTTATTTTAAATATAGCCCTTCATAAACAAATTTTGCCACACAAATGCAGGCACCGAGTCAGAGACATCACATTTTTTGTTCCACAAAGGCATGTGTTTAAAATAAAATTAAATATATC
Organism: Acipenser ruthenus; assembly: GCF_902713425.1. NCBI lineage: Eukaryota > Metazoa > Chordata > Actinopteri > Acipenseriformes > Acipenseridae > Acipenser > Acipenser ruthenus. The sequence goes on along the minus strand of NC_081189.1, from coordinate 90,900,352 downwards.
TATATAGCATATTATTAAGGTATGCATTCTTGGTATAAACAATATATCTCATTAAAGGCCATGACAGACTGCATTTTTATGTTATTGCCACATCTGCCCATGACAGAAGTACCGTATTTCATGGCTTTTCATGATTTCTCTAGGGCCCCAGAAAATTCACAATATCAAAATTTCACGGAAATCGTGTATTATACTCCCTACCATGAAAAATATGCATTTTATTTTCCTTACAGTATTTTACATTGCTCATCACCTCCCCTGTTCATTTAATACTTTTATCAAGTAGAAGCAGCGTCAATGCAGTGCATTTGGTTACTACGGCAACGGGGTCAAACAAATGCTGGCTTCATGATTGGTGAATTCCTCACACTGTACAATGACATTTTTATATACTACTAGAAATGTACAGTGTATATAAAGAAAAACACAAAAGCTGTGGTTTTGTCATTTCAGGTTTGCAGATAACGTTTCTCCCATGTTTAAAATTTTGGGATGAGAGAGAGCGAGAGAGAGAGAGAGAGAGAGAGAGAGAGAGAGAGAGAGAGAGAGAATGCACCCGCTGACAACAGGCAGTATCGACATAATCAAGACGGCACTCAAGCAGAAGAGAGAGAGAGCAAGAGAGATAACATGTACTCGCCACACATTCTATAGACACCAAGCATTTTAAAGTACAATCCGATCCCTCTCTCTGTTGTCTGGGGATCCAGTTTACAGGTAGTCCATATGAGTTCAACACATTTCTCAGTAGATGCTAATCTGGGCAGTTTGCACCTGGGCATTTTGCTCAATGAATTAGGGTTGAAATGTGTCTTTTAGAACTTTGAAACACAAAAATCCCTTGTAATTATCTGAACAGTGGGTGTATTTAGATGTGCCGGCATTGAGATCATTAAAATAGGGCTTGCTGTCTTTCCAGTGCAACTGTGCTTACTATGTCAAATATTTCTGGCGGTGCCTCAGTTGGGGGGAGGTTTTAAAAATAATCAAAACAGAATAATTATGCTGAAGATGACATAAAGTGAGAATACAGTAATTGATGTTATACAAACTGCCTAACCCTGTACTACTACAGGAATTGAAATCCTTTGTAATGTTTTTAATTACAGAGCACTTACTACATGCACTATTATTGTAACAATAAGATCATTATTTTCCTATTACTTGATAAATACTTAACATGTACATTTGCATTAGAAACAAAAATATGTGCCCTTTTACTTAAAGCAAGGTTCGTCCCTTGTTATCACACCATTTTCCTCTGTGTGGTTATGGTTGTACACAGAGGACCCATATAGGTCCCGCTTTATTTTAAGGGCCGTTTTTTTTGTTTATTTACTGTTAACAAACATTGTTAATTTTTAGCTAAGGGTTAGGGTTAGTGTTAATAAAAACCTGATTTAATTTGCTAGACATTACTACAGTAACAATTTGAACCGATTTCAAGCATATGATCGAATGGGTATTGATCATCCATAGGGCTCTGGTGTTTGATTGATCATCCATAGGGCCCTGGTGTTTGATTGATCATTCATAGGGCTCTGGTGTTTACAGTTTTAGCTGGCCTATTATATATTATTAACTAACAGTTAACAGAAAATAAATAATGAACATTAACATGTTTATTAGCTGTTTGTTTACAGTTAATAAATAAAAAAAACGGCCCTTGAAATAAAGTGTGACCCCCAAATACAGATTCTGCTACAGTAAATATTTTCTACAGTTTGCTGAGGTAGCCATCTTTTTATATACTACAGGTGAATAATATAGTGTTGTACTTAGGTAGCAGGTGGAGGGGGTCTTTAGAGAGTGACAATTGGAAACTATGTATACCAATTAATCCTGAAGCCAGACTATGCCACTGAAGGTATGACGCCTTCAGAATTTAGTTTTAATTTACCATATTACTCAAAACACACAGGTTCATTATCTAGGGCAATTACAAAATTATACTGAGCAAAGACAAGGAGTGACAACCAAGAGATAAAAGTATGACATTATTTATGAAACACGGCTTCTGTTAAAAGATCACATGCATGATTAAAATACAAAACTCATAATAGCAGGCAAGTAACACGAGTAGATTACAATTGACATCAATGAAAAGATCAGGTTTCAATACAGAAACTACAATCAACAGCAATGGGATAATAAGAAATTGAATTCAGTGCAGGTAAAATTACCATCAATGAAGTAGTTAAAGATTGAATTTCATACAGATAATTGTACAGTTAAACAGGCAGCTCATAGAATCAAGACAATAGTGATAAAACGAGTAACTACTACACTAAACAATTAAACATGATGATACTACAACCAAGTAATTAGTACACTCCAAACCAAGTGAATATCACACAAAAATAATAATCGAAGCTAAAGAAACGTGCACATTTTCCTTCCTAAAAGCAGCATGCAAGGCTCGGGGAATACAAACACACACAACTCAAAACAGAATGTTTATAAGCTTAACTCCCATAGGGAGTGACAAATATCCCATTAGTTCAAACTTTTCACCCAGCATATACGTGTTGGTTTCAACCACAGACTGCTTAACAGCCTGTGACGGGGAGCCCCGCCCCGATGTATATATTGTGCGCCTTTTATGATTTATTTGTATTATATAATTTATGTAAATATGGCAATATTATTTGTATTGTATTATTATTATTAGTAGTCGTAGTAGTCGTAGTAGTCTTAGTGGTAATATATTTTATTGTGTTTTGTGTGGACGGACAAAAGCCATCCGTCATTGTTATTTACTTTGAGACCAGCGAAAAAGCCTGTCTCAAAGTGTAGCTGGTGTGGATGGCGTTGAATCCCCATCCCGGTAAAGCTCGTGGGAATGTGGCTGGAGCCTTAATAAGGTCATTGTTTAATAGGTCATTAAAGCTCCAGCCACGGATATAAAAGACCCACTCCAAGCTCATTATTGGAAGGGGGTTCAGAGTGGAGAACGAGTGAGGAGAGGAGGTGATAAAATAAACAGAGAGAGATAACAATTGCTAAACGTGCTGGTTTATTAAGCAACACGATACTTGTTATTGTTTATTGTTTGTTTGGCCAATGTGCCCTTTTATTTTGTGTAGTTGTGTTTTGTTTAAATCTTTTGTTTTACTATTTAAATAAAAGAACTGAATGCCGTAGCATTTCAGTTTTGCCCCGCTACTTCCTGGAGGTGAGTCTGTATTTCTGGTCTGACGTCACCCCTGCAAAGCCATCCTGTTCACACAGCCATATACACAGCTTTAACTGCACAAAACAGTTTAGACCAAAAGAAAGCTCAAAACAATTATACTACCTCCATTCACAGGGCATGCTCGCAAACAAACGTGTGGAGCCGACATTCCCACAGCCTTGCATCCTGTGTCTCAGTTTTCATGGCCTTTTAAATGGTAAAACGATTTATCCAATTGAAATTAGTTAATCAATTACACCTGCCACATTCTCTCGTGATTAAACTCACTTAACAGGTAGCACCCTCTACACTTTGAACCACAAATGTATGCAAAGACAAGCCATCTTAATGAGCTTTGCATTGCAGTACTAGCAATCTTGTCCCTGGATCGTCCTTCCTGTTTATCAAAATTGTCCTACATTTTTATAAAGAACAGAACACTGAACTTGTAGAAACAGAGATTGAATGGCCTTATATACAGTATTGATCTCATCACGGCATGCAAGACTATGATGATGGGTTTCCTCACTTGTGTAAACAGTGTTTTATATGAAAGTAATTCTGAAATTTAAATCACAACATGACAAAAACTAAGCTATTACCAAGATGGGAGTGTTTATTGCAGTTTAATAGACTATTGATCTATAGTACCACACAAGTAGTTTTTCATGATGGGTTTCCTTAAGAAACAACTCTCCCACTGCGGCACGGATAACAGAAAAATCAAAGAAAAGCTTCAAAATGTTATGATTGAATGTTTTACCATTCTGTATTGCAGTTGGCTGTATTACAGTAACCATCTGAAAAAAAAAAAAAAAAAACATTTGTCAAAGTATGTTCTAAAATAACTTGTTTGTTTTTTTTGTTCAAGTAATGTTTTGGCTATAGTCCATCATGCCAATTCATCAATAAGCAATATAGTTTTTTTTTTGTTTGTTTGTTTTTTTTGTTTTTTTATTGAATACTGGGCAAGTGGGAAATAATAATGATAAAGTGTTAAATTAGTGAGAAAACAGTTTAGAGTGATTTGGTTGTGCAACACCAACAAAAATGAACATTCTGAGATTGGTTTTCATGTTTTGAAGTCACTTGATGTATTTATTTTTTTATGTTTAATATAAAAATATAATACTGCCACCCTGTAGAAATAATGTAAAACACCCCATCAATAAAACATTTTGTTCAAATTCTGCATACATCCTTCTATAGAGCATTCAAATAAACAATTAGAAATGTTTAAAACATAGTGTAAAATAGTGTGGATCTTCACATAAAATAAATGACTACACCTGGTTTAGATTGTACTTGTCTTTATAGTAATTAATCTGTATAATTTATTTCCATTTGTTTTTTTGTATTGCATTGCTATCACATGATGACTCACACAATTTCCTGCCAAATGAATACTCAGAGACTCCATGTTACACTTAACATTTTAAAGGAATAATGTATTATTCCTCTCTTTTTGGAACAGGAGACGCTACAGGAAAAAAGAAGTGCAATGTAAGTTCCTTCTTGTGACATCTTGAAATAGAATGCAGAAATACAGAATTTAAATATCTGTAAGGACCATTTAAAAAAATGTAATAAACATGTATGATAATGTGTAGTTCATTTATCTAGGAAACTCTGGGACCTACGAAATGATAGCAATACAGACATACTAGATAGCATTTACTAGACTTTTTTGTAGACTTTTCTATACTGCACTATAAAGGTTGGTAAAACTTGTTTTGTGAAACTTGCAGAACTATCAATACTGCTCGCATAGAAAGCTTTTTTTTTTTTTTTCAAAGGAAGGTTGTGGGTTTGTAAGCCATCTCCCCAGCTACTTAATGACATGAAAATATCAACATCTTGGTTGTGTTTATCTTTCCTTCAGAACCACACAAACTGGGCAAAAAGAAAACATGGCTTTACTCAGCAGAAGGGTATTCTTCCCGTGTCTGAATATTGTTCTGAAGTTCAAAGGCTTTGGTGTACAGAGAGAACAAACAGATGGCCTCTCTGAAAAGACACCAAAAAAAGATAGCTAAGTAAGGAGCTTTCATCCAGCTGGTACTTTAATTATATGTAAAATAAAAGATTAAAAAGATATTGGTAAATAAAGTTTGGTATATTATCATACATTATAATAAAAAGTCGAAAAACAGTGTTGTTTTAAAAGCTAATATCTACTATCTCACTGACCGTATTGCTACTGCTGTCATCACCACATTCATCACCCTCTTTAGAGATACTATCATTAAACTGCTGAAAGAGCTGAATTGCCATATACACACATTACTATTTTATAAGTACGATTTTACAATGGATGTTAAAGTACTAGTTAAGGCAGTGGCTTTAAACGTTTTTTAAATCTGTACCCCTTCTGTCTGGAGGTTTTAGTTCTCCTTCACAATTTATGCTCTACTGAATAGTACCACAGAATCACTCGATGCACAGAATCAAAATACATTATTTGTGAATTCGCTTTCTGTTGGGCAAAGTTATTATAAATAATCCAAAATAGTCTGCACTGTAAATGTTTATCACATTACCATTTACTTCCTATCTCCGCATAATTATGTGTGCCATTTAAGATCAAACATCATCAATCATTAACCTCAAAAACTACAATAACTAACAATGATAACATTATTAAAGCCAACATAAAGATGTCTTTGGCTTGGCAATTTCTGTACTCTTTTGTGTTTAAAACGATACACAGTACTCTACCAAACACCGAAAACAAATTGAACCATCCGCTACTGCTGTTACTAAAATGCAGCCGCACTAATAAATAAAACAAAAATCGTCAAAGTATGAGTATTGTGATTATTATTTATGTTTAACAGAACATTTATACTTCTAAAACATGCAGAATGAGTGTGCTTCAATGACTAGTATTCAATTATACGATGAGTTGAAAACTGTAAAGTTCATGAGCAGCACAGAGCTCTGAGCAGAGCTCTACATAGGCAGAATCCACCTACTTCACCCACCCAGACATCAGTGGAAATCCTCTCAATCAAAATCATGCATGTGTACAGAGGGATGATCATTTTGAAATGGCAGCTATGGCCAAAAGTTTTGCATCACCTAGAATTTTAGGATTGAGACATATATATACACACTGAGTGTACAAAACATTAGGAACACCTTCCTAATATTGAGTTGCACCCCCCTTTTGCCCTCAGAACAGCCTCAATTTGTCGGGGCATGGACTCTACAAGGTGTCGAATGCTTCCCACAGTTGTCAAGTTGGCTGGTAGTGGATCTCTACTCCGAATATCTCGTTCCATCTCATCCCACAGATGCTCAATTGGATTGAGATCTGGTGACTGGGCAGGCCACTGCAGTAAGCTGAATTCACTATAAATTATACTGTAAATCACTTTCACGAATCAGCCCCCAAATGTAGTCTCCCATCATGTTCTTGTTATACTGTCCTTGGTAGCGGCGTTCAAAGTCCAGTATATCCTGGTGATAGCGCTCGCCTTGCTCCTCCGAGTACGCTCCCATGTTCTCCTTGAATTTATCAAGATGAGCATCAAGGATATGGACTTTGAGGGACATCCTACAGCCCATTGTGCCGTAGTTCTTCACCAGAGTCTCAACCAGCTCCACATAGTTTTCAGCCTTGTGATTGCCCAGGAAGCCCCGAACCACTGCGACAAAGCAGTTCCAAGCCGCTTTCTCCTTACTAGTGAGCTTCTTGGGGAATTCATTGCACTCCAGGATCTTCTTTATCTGTGGTCCGACGAAGACACCGGCTTTGACCTTTGCCTCAGACAGCTTAGGGAAGAAGTCTTGAAGGTACTTGAAGGTTGTCGACTCCTTATCTAGAGCTCTGACAAATTGTTTCATAAGGCCCAATTTGATGTGCAGTGGTGGTATCAGCACCTTCTGGGGGGTCCCAGCCGTACTCATCATACTTCAAGGCGTCCAGCAAGGTCTTGATGCTGTTGTAATCCTCTTTGAGGTGCACCGAGTGAGCCAGGGGAAGAGACGGGTACTTGTTACCATTATGGAGCAGCACGGCTTTGAGGCTCCTGGATGAGCTGTCAATGAAGGACAGTATAACGAGAACATGATGGGAGACTACATTTGGGGGCTGATTCGTGAAAGTGATTTACAGTATGATGGTAAATCTCGAAAGACTACTCACTTCTAAATCTTTTGTAGTCATTTTTGTATTACTTTAGTATAAATACATGTTAATTTGGATTCATATGTTGTTTTTTTCTGACTTTATGTGAACGAAAAGTCACAAATTCGCCCGTTTTCTCATTGGAAATAGATACATTTCAAAATATCACTGTCCTGGTCACAAAAGCAAAGTTTGTGGGGAATAATAGCCATTTTCTATACTTTTGAGGCATAAGCAATTAGGAAATAACACTTACTACCCAGGAACAAAAATTGTGTTACATAGTGTTATCCTGCTGAAAAATTCCATTAGCAGATGGATACACTGCTGCCATGAAGCAATGCACCTGATTGGCAATGATGTTCAGATATCCTGTGGCATTCAAACATTGCTCCACTTTTATCAAGGGGCCCAATGTGTGCCATGAAAACACACCCCACACCATCACATCACCACCAGCCTGAAATGTTGACACGCGGCATGATGGATGCATGTACTCATGTGGTTTTCTCCATACCCTAGTCCTCCCATCAGCGTGAAACAGCAGGAACCGGGATTCATCAGACCAGGCAATGTTTTTCCAATCCTCCAGTGTCCAGTGTTTTCGTTCCTTAGCCCACTGCAACCGCAGTTTCTTGTGTTGTGCTGAAAGAAGTGGAACTCTGTTAGGTCGTCGGCTGCCATAATCCATTCGTGTCAAGGTACGCCGAGTTGTGCATTCTTTTATGGGTCTTTCGGCACCAATGTTGTACTGGACTGTCAGTTGACTAACTGTAGCCCGTCTGTTGCTCTGCACAATTCGTGTCAGCCTCCTTTGGCCTCTTTCATCAATGAGCCGTTTTCGACCACTGGCCTGCCGTTGGCTGGATGTCCTTTGGGTGGTGGACCATCCTTGATACACACGGGAAACTGTTGAGCATAAAAAACCCAGCAGCGTTGCAGTTCTTGACACACTCAAACTGGCGCGCCTGGCACCTACTACCATACCCCGTTCAAAGGCACTTAAATCTTTTGTCTTGCCCATTTACCCTCTGAATGGCACACATACAGTACACAATCCATGTCTCAATTGTGCCAAGGCTTAAAAATCCTTCTTTAACCTGTCTCCCCTTCATCTACACTGATTGAAGTGGATTTAACAGGTTACATCAATAAGGGATCATAGCTTTCACCTGGATTCACCTTGTCAATCTATTTCATGGAAAGAGCAGGTGTTCCTAATGTTTTGTACACTCAGTATATATATATATATATATATATATATATATATATATATATATACAGAGTCTCTGTAAGTCGCCTTGGATAAAGGCGTCTGCTAAATAAACAAATATATATATATATATATATGTGTAACATCATTTAATCAAATAAACTATAAAATGGTAACGCAAAAGTCTACCGGAAGCCATAATAGTAGTACAGTATTTCATATTGGATTTTGAAATGTCACTTTTTTCAATTGTTGTCAGTTTTTCATTAAGTATATGGAAAACTACAAAGCGGTATGTAATTCAATATGTTAATGCAACATTATTCAGCCTGTTTCATTCGACTTTATGAAGCAAAATGTGTTAATTCTATAGGGTGATGCAAAACTTCTGGCCATCGCTGTATAGACAGACTGTAACCTTTGATCTACTAAACAAAAATGAAATAGTTATGCAAAGTGGTTTAGCAATAATATATAATAGTTAAAAAATCAATTCAAGATTATTGTTTTCTTTTACTTTCATTTTTATTTTTACAGTTATGAGTCATCCAGCATACCCCCTATGACCCTTAGAAGTAGCCCCAGGGGGAATGCGTACCCCCATTGTTATTTTGATCAAACAGAAAGAAAACAAGGTTTTAGTCCATGTAGTTTCTGTACACAGTGAAATGTCTGCTATGGCCAATGTGACATTTTTTACACAAATAGAAAAGTTTTAACTTATCAACTGTAAGGAAAAATTGATGAAACCTGAAAAACAATATTAGTGAAGCCAAAAATATGTTTATTGGTGTAATACAAGAATATAACTTGCAACACGACGTGAAGTCTCTACTGAAAAACAAAAGTTCAGAATTCTTTCAGCCAGACTACCAGTTTAAACGGCTTACCAATAAGTTTTCGTAGAGGCATTCATGGTCACACTCTTGTCATTTTTCTTCAAAAGGATTTTTTTATTTTCATTTATTTTCTTAATAAAATGTATCTTTATTAATTTAAAACCATGATTGTAACAAACAACGCGTTTCGACACCAGCGTGTCTTCATCAGGTTCACATTGAATGTGAATGGAAAGCATTGTAGTGCACAAATGCCTTTTTTGCTACAAGAATATAACTATTTGAAGAAAGCAGAGAAAAATGCTCCTGGTCACAGTGGATGGAATCTGTGCAACAGACAATGGCTGCAATCACTTTTGAATAACATAGAACACTCCCCTATAATGATATCATGCAACCAAAACAGAACAGAGGACCCTTTTCACAAATGCCCATAAATGGTCACATTTGCTCTCTCTCTAGTCAATTTGGAATTTATTGAGACAGACCCTGCATTCCAAAATACCCCACCTAAACTCTGTGCTCAATATCTCTCCATTGAAAGTACCATACATTCCAAATATTAATATGGACTATCAAATTTCCTTACAATTGATGTAAATTTCCTTACATCAACACTTTCACCTTTGACAAAAGCAGCAACATTAATCAACACTATGCTTTTCTGGCAGTGTAACTGGCTTTAGGGAAGCTGACAACAGAAAGTACATCCCCTTAGCAGTATAAATGCTAAACACCATTGTGTTATATACACCATTACATCAAAGGTCAGCCAGTACATGGTGGCAAGAGATATTCCAGTCACTTGGAGGGGCCATCTTGTCAAGTATAGTGGATGATGCCAAAGCATTGAATGTTTCATCGTAATGGTTGATGAAGTCAATGATGCAGTATGGCTGTTCAAGAACTGTTTGTGCATTTATTTCAGTACATTTATCATACAATTTCTTGGTACAGAAGGCCTCTGCTAATGTGAATAGACAGCAAAAGGGAGGTACTACATATGCTGAAAGATCATGGTCAGCAGAATGTGTTTGCTTCATTGGTTCCAAATAGGGTGAAGCCAGGGGCAAAGACTGCCCTTGGTTTTCACCTGGTATAATCTGTTCATGCACAATTTACAAGAAACACATAATTGTTTATCCTTTGCAAGTCCTTATTTCTTGCTTGTGAAGAAATCAAGTGCTTGACAGAAGTTAAGCTACTGCTTTTCTTATTCTTGTTTTTATTACAATGCTACAGCCGGAGAGTGTAATTGAGTAGGAAAGATCTGTTTTAATGTACCTTTCAATTGAATACAAATCTGGATTGTATAACGAATTTCACCCAGAAACCAAACCTTTACTTAGCACCTCTGCACAACAATACTAACGTATTGTTGCACCCTTCACTGTCCAAGCATATTGCTTTAAGATGTAGTCGTGTTCATTACAGATGAAATTGTGATGCATTATTTTGCAAGATTAGTCATCATAATATTTATTTATGAACATGTTTTACAGAAACCAATTCTACTTTTACATTTTGTATTTAATCTAATATAATGAAACCTAGCATTAAAAGAAATAACAGGTTTGTATTCATAAATGTATATAAGAAATAAAAGATTCATTAAAAGATTAATGGGAAAGCAGATAAACTGAAAGGAAAACAACTCAATTCTAATTCCCCATGTGTCTTTTCAAGCATCACTTGTCTTAATGTTAAGCTTAGTATGCATATCATTTATACCACTTATTTAATTTTCTGTACTGAAATTAAAGCTTTGAAATCACTTGTTTGGACAGTGAATGATCATCTTCTGTGAAATGTTATAATAAATACAAACATGAAGGTGATGACATCAAACTATTATAGTAAAATAAGCAAGACTGCATCAGAACAATTAGATTCTAATGGGTTTATGACAGCTACTGCAGAGTAAGGTTGCATACACTCTAAAAAACATGACAGTCACTAAGGCATTTCCCATCTAATATATGTTATAAATAAAGACCTCTTTTATTGATTTAGCTTGCTTGATAATCATTCCTGGGTTGATGCATAATGCTAGATGAGCTTAATAATTGATAGAGCTAAGAAATACTGAGCCTACAGTGACAGTAACACTGCATGCAACATAGGAGTCTTCGACAGATGAAATATAAATGTAGTCAGGAGGCACAAAAGCTGTCAGACCTGCAACATCATATGATTAATTGCTCTATTACAGCTCCTGTGTTCAGAGGAAGAACATTTTTTGAACCCTGACTGGCTGATGTGAAATGAGGAAAACAACAGTTTATATGACTCTGTATCCTGAGCCAGTATTATAAAATGTAGGTTAGCAGAACAGGTTTAGTGCAATGTTTAATTTGATTCAATTAGAACTTGTCACAAACTCCACATATAAAAAAACAGTGTTATCTAAATAATATTACAGACACTATTCATGAATATGCATTCAGTCAATAATCATATCTCTGTTATCAGAGACACATCTGGGTTCTCTCTCTTTCTCTCTCTCTCTCGCTAAATTATGCATTAATATATCCTATTCATGCCTAATGGCAAATTATGGCCTCCACAAGACTCCTACACTTCTGTTCTGACATTCAACTGTTCCCCATCTCTGCACTTTTCCTGGATGTTCTTATACTTGACTGTCCTACTTTAGATGTTAGATTTGCAGACATTCCTTGCCAAGTCTTGACTTGATGTCTTCTTAGGTGCCTCACGTTTAGTTAGGTTGATCCCAATGTATGTAAATATTTCCAGTTTACAGTGTCAGTTGTTAGCACTGTAGTCCATAACTCTTGAGTCTGATGTTTCTTTGTGTGTTTTGTATGGGATAGTAAGGACTTCTAGGACTATGAATAGTGCCTATCTGATACCCCTTTGCTGGTCTTTAGGTTTTCACATCACCCAATCAATTGCCAGGTTAAACAGGAAAGCTGACTTGATTTAATATTAAAAGTTGTGTTTTTATGAGTGGTCTTTTCAGGGATTCCACAGACATACAATACCTTCCGTAAGTTTTTGTGGTGTATTATGTCTTTATGATGAAGTTAATGTACAATGCCCTGTGCCACTCAGTACATTGCTTTTTGACAATTCCTGTTCTATTGATGGTGTTATATTACAGAAGATTTTATTTGGCATCAACTGTTTATATTACATTTGGTAAGATCTCCTTGAAGATTTTTAAGGTTCTTCAATGATCAAAAAATATTTATACGCACATCCATTAATCAAAAAGGTGCAGGGCACAGATTGGTCCAAACAAGTAAAAAGATAGAATGCCCGCACACTTATGAAGCTCCACAATTTTTATTATTTTAAATTAAAAACACCATGCCATCAGGTATCGATAATCAACGTTTCGATCTACAAAAGATCTTCATCAGGATGGTTCTTCAATGAACCAATGGTTTGGAATCCTCTCTCATAATTGGTCAGCTTCAAAGAACCGTGTCAAACTGTATATAAAGATACCAAAGTTTTACTTGGGAATTCTGCTTCACATTCCTTAAAAGCTAAATCAGACTGCTAATTCTAGTCAATTGCAGGACTTCCAAATGCAATACTGACAGTACGCACACTGACAATAAATCAAATGTAAATCTTAAAAAAGGTTTATGCATGTTATCTTTTCTATATATAACTTAAAGTGCATCTTTAATCAACTTAGATAGCTGAGTATTTCAACTTTTATGTTTGAGTAAAGAAATGTTGCAATGCAACTGACAGCTTTGATATATTGCAGGCATAAGGCATTGCCGTTGTATGTAAAATATAATAACTATTGTAAGAAATCACTGTTTTTCAAAGTGGAATGAGTTTTTTTTTTTTTTTTTCGTACATGCTACAGATATAATCTCATATACTACAAGCTGACATTATAGTAAATGTTTTTATTATTATAATTTTGCACTAGTTATTGTTTGAATGCTACAATGGTCATTATTATTATGGCCAAATGCCTGAGTATTTTTTTTTGTCAATTTCATTGATAAACAATATGCATCTTCAGAACTCTTTACTTTACAATATTAAAAAAGGAAACAATGCAAGTATTAACTGAAAAGTCTAATATTATAAATATCGATTTTTTTAAATCATTGATCAAATTCAGATTAAATCACAGCCAATGTCTATTTTGTAAAAATGTAATCAGTTCATGTTATCTACCATCTATATAAATGCAACCCAATTATATTAAACATACTTTGCTTTTACAATTGTCCCTGTTTGTTTTGCTTCATTAATCTCTCTATTCAGTTGCATCAGGAATAGAGTCCTTGAAAATGCTTTTAACTTTGTGAATAGGTCCTTGGAGGCCATACTTGAAAAAATAACTCATGGATTGATTTTCCTATCAAGACTTGAAATAGCATTAATATTGACTGCCCAAGGAAAACAGAATACAAAGGGTGAAAGGAAGATTCCATGTGATAGCAACTGAAATCTCCTCAGAACAGCGGCAATGCTCTGAAGGTTGTGTTTCATTCTGAGCGTAATGAATCTGTCAATTTTGCATTTACATTTAATTCAACTCACTGGATTATATTTACAAATATTTTCCTAGCATGTTATTTTAAAGGCAGGCAAACATGAGAAAACAGAATCAAAACAGAATAAACATGCACATGTGACGGTCCCATGGGGTTCGTTATAGTGAAGTTAGCCTGCATATTGTAATGTTTCAGAGCTTAAGGAGACCAGGGAGACGATATTGCAGTTTCCAATTCATGGTTTATTTGTTGTACAATTGCTGGGTGCCAACTGAACGTCCCATAGCTGCTGGCAGTCCCTTAAAAATGTAAAATAGAAGTGGCTGCAATTAACTGTTTATAGGCTTCTGAATGCACTTGGCCGCTGTAGACCTTGACAAAACAGCCGTGTTTACGTCTTTACTGTGTTCCATAGCAGTCTTAATTCAGTGTCCCTTTTCCTGATTGGTTGACTCTCCATTAACTATACCCTGTAGTAGGGAGTCTGGTGACGTTAACTCGCAGACTGTGATCTGGATGGCTGCAGGGGTGACGTCAGACCAGGGAAATGAAACCAAAGCAAGGAATGGCGGGACAAAACTGAGACGCTACGGTGCTCGGTGCTTTTATTAAGTAATAAAACAAAAGATTTAAACAAAACCAAACACTTCTACAAAACAAAAGGGCACGTGGTCCAAAACAAATAGACATACAAAATGACAACTATAACAAGTATTGTGCTGGGTTTGGTAGCCAGCACGTCTAGCAATTGTTATTATTTTTCTCCTTTCTCTCTGGTTTACGTACCTCCTCCACCCTGTACAGCTACACTGCAGGTCTTTTATATCCATGACCGAGGGTCTGTCAGCTAGTTAAATACTCAGTAGCTTATCAGTCACGCATCCTCACGAGATATTTAAACTATAAAACAATAATAATTTATTTATTTATTTTTTAATAGTAAATGTGAGAAAGCAGACACAAATATTCTACAAGCACAAAATATTAAAAGTATCAAAGCAGAATTAAAAAAATGAATCAGCAGCTGGAATAAAAAAAAAATTAAAAAAGGAGCTGACATTTAATTTGAATATAACTTTCCCTGTTTTATTGAGCAAATTCATATTTAGTCTATTTGGGCGTGGCTGTGCAACTGCTTTGTAAGCAAAAAATAGATATCCTTTCAATGATTGTATGAAAGGACCTTGAGCAGTGTACTCAGTGTTCACTTCATAATGGTAGGGAAGAGTTTCAATATAACAGAGGGGGTACAAAAAAACTAGATTCTCCATTTCAGTGTGAAACAATGACACTGCTGAGCCATTTAGATGCCATAACCAATACAACAGCAGGATTAATTTGCATATTACTTGAAGATGAATATGAATAAAAACACAAACACTTCATTTTCTTTTTTATTTAATTTCTGTGTCTATGTCTTTGGAAATAGTAAAATACTAAAATGTTTAGATATCAGTAGATGATTTTTTTTAATACAAAATAAGCCTTAAAAAATAACTGATAAAATATAACCAATTCACCATACACAAAAAGGCTGAAAATACTGAAAGCTGTGTACCCTCTTCATGTATCACAGTCATGTACTGTAATATAGCACTTAAGTTAAACCTTAAATGGTAAGTATTAAGAAATATTACACTATGCAGTAACTGCTGTAGAGAGGGAGTTTTGTTTCAAGACATCCTAAAAATGAGATGATATTAGAAGAAAGAAAACAACTGTGCTATAAAAAATATACAAAAAGGTCTTAGTCAAACAATGCGCAATACATGCTGACATATTTTATGTAAAAGTGTGGCAAAGTGGTTTGCATTGTAGAGGTGCTGGAGTGATGCGGTGCGTAATTAACAGACAAAGACCTGTAATCCAGTTGGAAAGTGCTTATTTTTATTTTATAATTCCAGGTCTGATGACCAAATAATAATCCCTGGCAATACACAACAATGTGTAGCACGGGGTAAATAATAAAGGGGTTATAGTCCCAAACAAAAAACACGCGTATCCTTCCTACAATATACTAACACGGTCACCAGTCCTGGGTGCGTGCAGTAGTGTTCGTGGTGGGTGATACAAGTTTATATGTGACAATAGTGCAGTGTTGTTCCGGGCTTTGTGCTGGCCCTTGGTGACAGCTCTTGAATGTGTTAGCCATCTACTAATACATCTTTTTACTGAGATATAATGTCGGGTGTTCTACTCCGCCTACCTTTTGGGACAAGACTGCACCCAAACCAACATCTGACGCATCAGTGTGGAGGATGAATCTCTTGGTGAAATCTGGTGTGATAAGAGTGGGGGCCTGGCAAAATCTTCGCTTAATATTATCAAACGCCCCCTGACACTCAACTGACAAATTAACTAAATTTGGTGCACTCTTTTTGGTGAGGTCTACTAAAGGGTTAACCACTGTGGCATTCTCGGGGATAAAGCAGCAGTAATAACCAGGTAATCCCAGTAGCGACCTCACCTGAGTCTTGGTTTTGGGGATTGCCGCATCAACCAAAGCCTGGATTTTGGCAAAAGCACATTTTTTCAAGTTAGCTGTCAGCCGGGCTACCCTTAGAGACTGAAGGATGACCGTAACTCTAGCCAAATGCTCTCGCTAGGTGGAGCTGTAACTAACCACACCATCAATATACGCTGCTGCATATACATGATGTGGGTGTAAAACTTGGTCCATCAGTCTCTGAAAGGCAGTGAGTGCACCATGTAGCCCAAACAGCATGGTTTTAAAGTGGAACAGCTCTTCTGGTGTTGAAAATGCAGTTCTCTCTCTAGAACTGCGGGTCAAAGGGATCTGCCAGTATCCCTTTGTCAGGTCCAGAGTAGAGATAAACTTTGCCTTTCCCACTCTATCTAGAAGTTTGTCAACCCGAGGCATAGGGTACGCATCGCACTTGGCAACAGCGTTTACCTTCCGGAAATCTAAACAGAAGCTGTCGGTGCCATCTTTCTTGGCCACTGTGACAATTGGACTGCACCACTCGGTCCTGGAAGGCTCAATCACCCCAAGTTCGAGCATCGCTCATACCTTTTTGCAAACGCTACTTCATTGACTTTCTGGGATCCGGTAAGGTCTCTCTCGTACACCTGAGGGAGAGATAATCATATTCAACCAAGTTAGCCCTGCCGAGCAAGTCAGAAAAAACATCGCTGAACTCCTCAATAAGTTTACACAGCTCACGTTGCTGATCTGGAACCAGTTGTTCCCCCATCGAAATGATTTTAGTGCTAGGGGTCTCTGGACAGGGGCCTAAATCATCCTCTACATTGCCTGGGACTATAAATAAGGCCTCCCTTGCCTGCCAGGGCTTTAATAAATTTACATGATAAATTTCACATTCATTATAGCGATCAGGCTTTCTAATTTCCTAATTCACCCTTCCTATAACCCGAATCACTTCATATGCCATTTAGCACATAAGTTCGATTCTGAGGAGGGAAGCAGCACCATTACCTTGTCTCCAGGTCAAAATGTTCAAATTCGTGCATTTTTATTGTAATGCTGCTGTTGCCGGTGCTGAGCCGATTTGAGGTTGTCCTGGGTCAAACGACCAACCAAATCCAGACGATCTCTTAGTAGGAGCACATGCTTCACTACATTTTTGGACAAGCCTTTTTGCTCCTCCCACCCCTCTCTCAACAGATTGAGGATGCCGCAAGGCTGTCAGCCATACAAGAGCTTGAAGGGGGAGAACCCTGTTGAACTCTGCGGCACCTCTCTCACTGCAAAAAGGAGGTAGGGAAGAAGCGATTCCCAATGTTTTTGCTCTTGAGTTAGAAAACATCTCAGCATCTGCTTTAAGGTCTGATTAAATCGTTCCACCAAACCATCCATCTGTGGATGATAAACAGATGTCCTGATGGGACGTATTTTTAATATTTTATACACTTGCTGTAATGTTTTAGACAGAAAGTTGGTTCCATGATTAGTCACAATCTCCTTGGCGATCCCTACAATAGCCATAGCCATAATCTGCGCTAACTCTGTGGCTATTGCAGTGGAACTAGTGGACCTCAATGGAATCTATCATCGCTAATATATGCATATACCGGGAATCAGAAGGTAGCAAAGGGCCCACTATGTCCACTGCAATGCATTTAAAGGGGGTGGAAATAATCAGCAGTGGAACCAAAGGGGTGGGGCACACTCAACCCAGTACTACTCACTGGCAGTCTGGGCATGTGGGTACATATTTCGACATATGAGTATGAAGTCCAACCCAATAGAATCGAGCCCTTGCCTTGTCAGCTCTGAGGTGCCCCACAAAAGGTGTATGAATCTACCCCCCCCCCCCCCAAATTAATTATTCAACTATGAGGAGCAATAAAAAATAACAGCCATGTGCAAAAATCTTGATCTATTTTTATTTTTTATAGTCAACCTTTAGGAATTTCTAGTGGCACACGTGTGCCTAAATTAAAATGTATGTTCACACAAGCAACTTTTTAATCCCATATTCGATCAGATTAGTCACATTATAGAGCTCTGTTGTTGTGCTGTTTTGTTTCCAATTTAGTTCCTGAGAATAGTCGCCGTAGTTGTTATTATTGAGGTGCACTTGTCGCTCGCTGTGTGTTACTGTTTTCTGTAAAACATTGATATCCTATGAGTTAAGAAAAGGCTTAATGAAAAGCTTGTTTTTACGTTGTCTTTATTACACCAGCCAAAGACCCGCGCTTACAACTGCATTGTCATATATTCTACATTTTCTTTAAATTCTCAAATTAATAAATTGAAACCTGGGTAGTAAAAACAGACCCGGGTAGTGTCGGGTAATTTAAAACCTGGGTTTTAAACAGAAGTATTAACCCTTAGCGGTCCATTTATTCAGCGCGTCTCAGGCGCGTCAGGTCCAATTTATTCTCAAATGCACAGTTTATTTTAGACGTGCTGTTTAAAAGTATATTTTTCAGGTTTAAAAGGCACTGCATATCAACTGTACGCTCAGTACTGCATCTCCAGCCCCGCTTTATTTTTTCGCTGTATTTTTCACATACCTCTTCATAGTCGTGCATACTGATAAATCATCTCCTGATCACTCGTTTTATCACCAAACTCCTCAATAATGTGATCCAAGTCATTATTTTATTACTATAACATCCCCAAAAGCTCTGCAAATGTCCGTGATATTCTTTGAGCACTGGATGCAGAAGCATCTATCTTGTTTGTTTATGGCCGTGTTATCTCTGTGGTGCCGGGGCTATGTGTATTGCTCAGATCCGCCCCTTTTTTTTGGCTTCTCTCGGCTCCTATCGGTCTCACTCGGCCATTGAATGGTTTTCTCGGCTTTTTCCGGAGAAAAAACGACTAGAGACCTGTGTTTTACGTCTTTTTGATGATGTCGGACAGGGTCCGACATTGGACCGGAAAGGGAAAATTGTAATGTCGGACCTGGTCCAACATAGGACCGCAAAGGGTTAACGTACAAGTGTACCACTTGTGTAAAAGCATGGAGCAAAAACAAAATTTAAATATTTTTAGGAAGCCCACACAAACTAGCATTACCATATTCCAAAATGCAATTGCTAGACTGAACACATTGGCCATGTTTACAATGGTAGTACGTTGTTGCTATATCATTGTACCTTTTGTCACATGATAAAACTATCAATTTACCTGCTTTTTTAGGAGGGTTTTGTCATGAATAAATTTAAAACATGTCTTCCCTTGTACAAGGTGCGATCACCTTTTTTTGAGTGAAAGGTGTATGTGGCAGAGATAGATGTCTCTTTGATAGAAACAGTTTAATTTATTTGAAGTCTTCCCACTGATGATGGGAATGGGAATGTAGAGATGGACGCTCTTCTAACAAGATTTAAATTTTTGCAGGTATCAGGCTTTTAAAGACACACCTGTGGTAGCTTTGACAGACTCACTGAGAGCAGAAACTGACCCAAGACTGTGACAGCTACTGGAAGCAGGCTGATCTTTGGGATACAAATTGAATATTTGTGAAACTACATTTGTGTTAAAATGTTGTAATACCTGTACTGTGTTTTAAAGAATATAAAGCCAGAAGAAATATTAAACAAATTATTAAAACACACTGTTCATACAAGAAGTTATAATATGCTCTGTATTAAACTATAGTTATGTTAGAGCATTCTATATTCCTGTTTATTCTGTTATATTAATGACAGATATTATTGTATCTTTGTAAGTCTGAGTAAAAAGGGAGCTAGCAACCAAAAAACACCTGTGAAATGAGCTAAGCTTGTACTTGTCTGAGCTACTGGTGCCAAGGTTTATAACCTTGAGGAGAAAAGCAGAAATGAGAATCTCATTTAATTAACTCAAATGTTCACAGTCAAGTTTCTTATTTAGCTTGATCTGATAGTAGTCTTTAAGCTAAAAACAGGTATTCTAGAATAACTCAAACAAAATATAAGTGTAAATGTTTTATTTTAACAGAATAACTGTAAGAATTTGAAACTAAGAGAATATAGTGCAGAAATTAACTTACAGTAAAAACTTCAGTCAAAGCATAATGGTACCAGTCTGTGTCAAGTAGGCTTGCCAAAGAGAAGGTAATTATACTTGGTAACCATTGCAGTACCAGACAGAGGGTAATGTTTGGGGGGTTTGGAATCCAAGGTTTCTATAATGAGTGACTGTGACGGAAATATAATGAGTTCTTGGTTGTAAATCTCCCTCTCGACCTGTAAGGGCACTAAGTAGTGAAAGGGAAAGGCTTTTGACAGGTTGGCCTGACAGTTCATTCCCTGGGTCGGGAAGTCAGTCGGCCTGAAAAAAGGCAAGACTCCATTGCAGGAACGTATTGACCTGGAAGGTAAATGAGGTAGCAGCTGCAGGCAATAGAGTCAGCTGCAATCGTTTACCAAGGAGCCGGGGAATTGTAAATCTTTTCCTTCGCTTGGGTTCAGAGAAGCACGGAACTGGAAGGACCGGGAGAGTTCCCAAAAAGAAATAAAAAGTATTCATGAGTGTTTTGTTTGTTTGTAGCACTGTTAATAATTGTCCTTTCTTTGTAAATTCGCCAGACCAGGATTTATCTAAAAATAAAAATAACATTTCCAAATTGGATTACAGTTTTCACTTGTGATTATTTCTGCTCTGCATCACCTCTGCACCTGTTCTTAATCAGCAGCCACTTTGCCACAGTGATCTATTACAGGAAAGGGGAGTCAGTGGTGAACTATATGGATTCATTAAATCATAGAAAATGAATGAAGACCTGGTAAAAACAAGTGAGGGGGAGCCATAGCATAGGACCATGTTATGCCATACTTCTGAGAAAATGCTTACAGAAGACTCTTCTGTTAATGATGGCTAATTAATCTTATGGAAGGAGTTACCGGGTGTTTTGAAAATGATATTCACTTGAAGGACATGCGCTGTGAAAGCATATTAATGTTTAAGATTTAATAATGACTTCTGATGTAAAAAGCAAAGCAAAAACGGAGGTAAAATCTTAGTCAAGTGTCACTCAACTTGCTAACTACAAGCTGATGTGATCCATGCTCTGAAGATCTCTGATCAAGCTGATTGCTGTTGGTGTCATATTTAGAAGTCTTTGCCTTTTGAAGACAGTTTCTGTCCTTACATTATATTCTACACTTCAATATACTGGAAGGTAAGCATATATTTTGAATCTATATCTCTTTTATGTTGATGCATTGCTATAAGGTATATGACTTATGTTTTAGTCTATGAGATTGATATATTGGATGTTTTAGGACTTAGCAGTGGGTGTTTTTAGCTTTATGCATGCGTAGCCGTAGGGCAAAACATGTTGTAACCATAAATGTATTGAAGTATTAATGCTATTATACCTGTTAAGGCACTGCACCGCCCGGATTGCCTGTCATCTGGGATTTGGCGTAGTCTGTAACTACTCAATCCATTTTTAAGCATTTAATAAACCGAAGGGGTACTAATACTACTCTGATTCGTTAAAACTTCAAATCGAATGAGTCTGTGTGAATTTCTTGATTATTAAAAGTCATCTGGATACGTTGCAAGCTCAGTGCATGAGCAATCCACTTACAGGAGTCTGAAACATCTTTGTCCTCCTAAATCTGGGACTTGTTTATTTCTGTTTTTAGTTACTACTGCATATGATTATGGTTCCGCTAATTACCAGCAACTAAAAACAACAAAATAGTTATAAATATCTTAGAAGTAATGAGCAGACTACAGTGTCCCACAGGCTATAGAATTTCATATCATTCTAATTGCCTTTTGAAGTGTAATTATAAAAGTCACAAAATTGGAAACGTTAAGTTGAGCTTCAATGTCATATTCTTGACACGGTGTTTCCTGTAAATTCAAAAGAGATTCCTTGGTGAGCTAATTTAGACCACTATTCCTTTGGTTGCTCAAGAAAAACCATCACGCTTCTGGTATTATCCATTTCTAATATGAACATCTTCTATTATATTCAGTGTTTATTAAATCATCACAAAGTCTGTTACTGAATTTTACACTTTTACAGAACAACCTGAAACTTCAAGGCAGATAGAACTTAGCCCATTTAAAAGCAGTTGGATTGCACATTTGTAACAGGGTCAAATTATTTTCTTTTCACCATCTACTGTGTACATCCAAAAATACCAATTGAGGTAATCCTAGTTGGTCTTCTTGACTTGCAAGAATATAAAAATGTACCGTATTTGAGTTTAAGACGCCCTTGAATTTAATACGCAGCCCACATTTTCCACCCTCAATTTGAGGAACAAATAAAACATCAAATAAATATGCATTTACAAAGATACAAAGTTACAACCTCAATTACGCATGTGAAGGTAGTTTGCCACCATCTGCTATCACACAGAGCATTACAGTTATGTGCTGCTTCTCATTACTCATACAGGGGTCTGATCTGCATTTCCGATATGTCCAAGCTGATAATGTTTGTTAGAAATGCTGAAATTGTAAAAGCTACTCTTTGAATTCCTTATGAAGCTAATGATGTTTCTTTGAAAATGGCTGCCTATATGTCATGGATGATTTGAGATCGGGCAGTAAAGTTTTGGTTAATCTTTTCTCAGTAGTCAGTCATGTTGTGGTTTGTGTACTCGGGTAGTCACGTCTTTTGTTGGTGATTTTAATACACGCATCACTATATTGTACTCGAATTTAAGACGCAGGCTATTTTTGAGAAGCAAAAAATGGTTACAAAATTCAAAGGAATACAGTATTCCCTTTTTTTCTTTGCCATGCTATTTTGGTTTATATGTTATGTTTTTATGGAGAGAAATATCCTTCAAATTCTAATTAATAAAACAAGCCTGTAAAGTATGTGGCTAATAGCTTAGTACATGAATTTCAATACAAAGAACCAGAACGTCAAACAGATGTCCTTATGATGATTAAAACATTATTTGACAGAATGGTGAACTTTCTTGGACTCCTCATTCTTTAATAATATTACCTGAAACAACCTTCATTGGATCCACAATGAACAGGTGTTTAATTATAATCCAGATACACACACTGAATATGTCTTTGGAAAGCCCCGAGTCTGTACTGTTAAACAAGCCATGTAGGTGGCTTTTACGGTGCCTGAGTATTATCTGCGTAACCTTTGGTGCCCTGGCGCCCAAAATGATTGGGGAGTTTTAAGAGTTAAAGCGAAAGTCACCGCTGCAAAACAACATCTAGATAGATTTAATATAGTCTTTTTTTTCAAAACTGTTTACTTACTGCAGTGTACTGAGTTTCTATAATAAAGCTGAGAATCACGTACGAGAGAATAAAGTCTTGCGGTACTTAAAATATCCAGCACTACTTTTATTTATTTATTTATTTTAACCAGAACTCCTCAGAATGTGGCTCATAGTGCTTTTATCACTGACACTCACTTCCTTAGAGATTGTTGTAGCATATCTCAAAGTAGTGCAAAATTCAGCATTGGGCAGAATTTGGCACGACAGTGGTGCGAGAAACAGACCAGGGGAGGGGTCTGAGGCTGATAAGTGTGCAGACATGGAAAATTATAGTCTTGTGCTGTGCACTCAGTCCGTGGCAAGATTCAAAATAAGGCATAATGAGATTAATTTGGCGATGCCTTAGTACCTTAAAATAACAAATTGTATTTTGCAGTTTCCGAAACTAAAATATATTATCTTACAGCCAATCATTTTGGGCGCCAGGGCACCAAAAGTTACGCACCACATACCTGTGATCACTGCCAGTTTTAGTTAGAAAAAAAACAAGCTGCATTATCAGGCATTACATTGTAAATATGTGACAATGATCACCTGGGTCCCAACAGAGGTGTTGCCTGTTGGATCAGGGGCTATGCAGTATACAGCAGTCCTCAGCAAAGCCCCCACAGTCTCTGATCTAGGTTTTGCACTGGTTTAAATGCACCTCTAACATAATAAATATATGACAGGGTACTTATTTGTTCTTGGTGCTATTGGAAGTGTAACACGCATGCATGGATTGCATGTTCATGTTTTTGCATCTGTTGTATAATGATTAATTGTTTGCACCATGCAGCAGGGTGCTGGGACTTGGCGCTGGATCAGACAGTCTACACGGGGGTCACCAGGTGCTGTTCACGTGAACCCCAATGCGGCTGTACAGGACTCTGATTGGGTGAGGACCGTTATAATATTTTACTTTGTTGTTTGTTAAAGGTCAGTGGGCGCTGATTGGCCGAGCCTCACATAACTTGTTAGTTTGTGTTTCTGTGTCGGGGTCTGAGGAGGGATAAAAGAAGGTGCATCAGGTGTGGATTCACAGAGTGGAGAATCATGTGCTGTGAGCTGTGTTACTTGCTGTGAACCAGTTGCTGCAAATAAAGAGCCTACTGGCTATTGAACCGTGCTCTGTTGTCAAGACTGCCTTCTTTTTCCAATAGCAATTTCAGCCTGTGCTACAATATGTTCCCATCGAAAAAATTACCAGTTTAGGGACATAGCTAATAAAATAATTAACTTCCATAATGTGTCCAACACTACTGTAATTTGTACACAACACAACAGAAATTGCTGTATCTTGTGCAATTACATTATGTCTTTGTGGCAAGATTCAAAATAAGGCATAATGA
Organism: Acipenser ruthenus; assembly: GCF_902713425.1. Classification (NCBI taxonomy): domain Eukaryota; kingdom Metazoa; phylum Chordata; class Actinopteri; order Acipenseriformes; family Acipenseridae; genus Acipenser; species Acipenser ruthenus. The sequence goes on along the minus strand of NC_081189.1, from coordinate 90,875,476 downwards.
GATTAATTTGGCGATGCCTTAGTACCTTAAGATAACAAATTGTATTTTGCAGTTTCCGAAAGTAAAATATATTATCTTACAGCCAATCAGAGAATAGCACATGTTATTTATTCTTACCTGAGACAAGACTATTATTGTGGCAATACAGAACTAAAGAATACAACAAATTATGTACTTTGTAATCCTGGTACAAAATTAACACCATTTGAGAAGATATTATAGATTATATTGTGGAACTGACTTATACTTAGAGCCCAGTGTTTTTCACAAATAAGAAATAGCACAAAAAAAAACGAAAAGCAACCTATAAGACGAAATAAAATGACATGCAAAAATAAAAATAAATAAAACAAAAAATCATTATAATGCAAACAGTGTAGCATTTCAGCAGGAGGCAGAAAATGAGAGACACTTGTTTCTTTCCAAAGGGCTTTTATTCAGCAGGCCTTTCTCTCACACACAGAGACCACAGCTCTGTCAGCTACTCAGGTTACAAGACCACCACCAACAACACAAAATGGCGTTAGAGCGCCTTTTTTTCAACTTAGCCCCGCCCCCTTATTGGCCGCAGATCCTATTGGCCCTCAGCTGCACACTAGGACCAATGGACACAGACAAACAACAGCCAATCACAGGGGAGACACAGAACATGCCCACACGCAGGATAGGACAGAGGCAGGGTTGCTAGTTCTGCTTAAAACTATTAGAATTGGGCTTGCCCATACAGGCAGTCACTTACAATTTTCCTTTGTCGCTTTTAGCACATATTTGGGGCTTTTTTTGTTCCTGGCCACTTATGTCAAAAGTAAAACATATAACAAATGTTTGTGGTCAATGCATGCATAAAAGCTGTAGGTTCCCGGACTGAGTGTACAGCACAATCTTCCATGTCTGCACACTTATCAGCCTCAGACCCCTCCCCTGGTCTGTTTCTCGCACCACTGTCGTGCCAAATTCTGCCCAATGCTGAATTTTGCACTACTTTGAGATATATGCATGTGTCATTGTTTCGTTGAAGTTTGTCCGTGTGATTACTTAAGCTATTAATGTATTCATTGCCATGGTTTCCTGTGAACTTTCGGTATTACCAGGGCTTCAATTTCAATGCGGGATTGCGGGAATCGGGCATTTTCCAAGTTGCTCCCACATATCTGCAACTTTCAGAGTAGGAAAATCCCGCAGAGATATCTAAGACACCAAGCTACTATATTTTTCACCCAATTTAGAATGCCTGTAACGCTACAACAATCTCTAAGGAAGTGGGTGTCAGTGACGAAAGCACTATGAGCCACATTCTGAGGAGTTCTGGTTAAAATAAATAAATAAATAAAAGTAGTGCAGGATATTTTAAGTACCGCAAGACTTTATTCTCTCGTACGTGATTCTCGGCTTTATTATAGAAACTCAGTACACTGCAGTAAGTAAACAGTTTTGAAAAAAAAGACTATATTAAATCTATCTAGATGTTGTTTTGCAGCGGTGACTTTCGCTTTAACTCTTAAAACTCCCCAATCATTTTGGGCGCCAGGGCACCAAAGGTTACGCAGATAATACTCAGGCACCGTAACAGCCACCTACATGGCTTGTTTAACAGTACAGACTCGGGGCTTTCCAAAGACATATTCAGTGTGTGTATCTGGATTATAATTAAACACCTGTTCATTGTGGATCCAAGGTGTCCTTTCGCCATTCACTGCCATGATGGTTGAGGGTAGGCAGGTAGACTGGCAGAGTTGGATCGTGATTACAATTAACAAAAAAGCTCTGCCAGTCACATTGCCTGTCCTTTTAACAAGATAAGAATTATTTAAAAGCATCTGTTCTTCAGTTTCGAGGAAGACTTTTGATCATCATCAATTTGAAGAACAAAGGAATACATTATTTAATTTAAGGAAAGAGGGGATGGATGAAGTGTTGTTTTTAGAGATGTTAGAAAATACCCTCCCATTTTTTTTAATATAATATAATATTTATTAAACAATACTAGTACTGTAATGACCCTTTTGGTCTTAATACTATACTTAATGGTACATTAAAGACAATTACTTTCTGTTTTAGGTATTGTAGTTACCAGAAAGCTTTCTTGTGTCTTAGAGTCTATGTACGACTCTTTCCACATAAAGGCCATTTAAGACGTATGACAATGCAGCAATTAAAGAAGCAGATCGAGGGTCTGAAGCTGGGTCACATCAGCTCAGAGTTTGTGGTTGTTCCTCAGTAATTGCACCCCTGAATCTAATTAGCTCCTATTCTCTCTGAAAACTAGCCCATTGTAAATTGTTTACTGTTGATCTTTCTTTCCTCCAGGGAAAGGTGTCACATAAAGGCCCCATAGAGCCACGTTAGGTTGGCTTAACTCATTTACTGTATGACAACATTTAAAAAATAGTTTTGTGTTATTTATTTCATTAAAGCACAAGCTACATGTTACCAAGCAAGGTAGAGGACTGGTTTCTTTCGTGGTTGCAAAGTATTTATTGGCTGGTTTTGGGGGATAATAAAATACATTTGGACCAACTGTATCTTCATTTGGTATTTGCTGTCCAATAGATGTGAACTGAGCTCTTATTGAGGCAAGTCAAGTACTTGCACGGATTGATTTTAAATTTGATTCACAGTTGATGCTGTAATGTAGCAGCGGGCATCAATCGTCTGATAGAAGTCCGCTTGAGCTTGAAGCTGATTAGTTGACAGTTCTGAATTGTTTTCTAATATAGCATAAATATGCACACTCACTCATTAAATGTCTCCTTGCCCCATCCTGTTTTCTGATAAGCTGACAGTTTTCTAGAAACAGTTAGATCGAACTTAGAGTAAAAAAAGAATCCGCTGCCCACAAAGTACAGGTTGAGCTTCACAAGTACATTCTTGCCTTTCTCTTCTTCAACCCCCCCATCAGCGGTAAACAACACATGCACAGGGCAGACATAAAGGGTGCAAATGCACCCCACATACGTAAATATGCAAAAAAAGACACAAAACTGGTTTATATTATTATTTAAACAATTATTTTATTAATGTTAGTGATTTAACAGGCTGCATTCAAGCAGCTGATGTTGTGAATTCAGAAGACATTTTAAAGACCTGATGCATAACCGATGAAAACAAAAACTAGTCTAAACTGATTTATGACCAGGGAAATGTTAATAAAAATATGAAAACAATTGCAATTATGTTGTAAAAGATACTGCAGGAATAACTGCAACAGCAAAAGGCCAGGGAAAGTAATTTGTTTTAAATCCTACAGCCTGTTCAGTAACACTAAGACTGACCGTTGCCACCTGTTGCTTATTTGATAGTAAAATGCTGTATTCCTTTCCGAATTAATTTGGAATGGGGTTTGTTCTGTATTTTTTTTTTTCCACTCACTATCCAGACTCTAAATTTTGCATTTCACTTTGTACCACTACTAGTGAGAGAAGAAAGGAGCACGGCAGTTGCTTGCGCATGTGCCTCTGAGGTCCAAACCCAGCAGCTTTTCTCATCAGATTGATCCTTACATTTTGAAGGTGATCTTATGTTTATATTTTTTGATGTTTTACATTTGTTGTTTCAAATCACATTGAAAAGTCTGTAACTTGGATTTTTTTAAAATTTGTTATGGTGGGGTCGCTAATGTCAAAAAAACATGCTGCAGGAGAGATGCACGTTCGTAACATACAAAATATATATTTAAAACTGAAAATCGGCTCCCCGAGTGGCTCATCCAGTTAAAGTGCTGCTGCGGGGAGCGCAGGATGAGTTACACAGCTTGGATGGTGCTAGTTCACATCCAGGCTGGGCAAAGAGGCCAAACTTTGCTGGGGACCCCGAAGGGGACGTCACATTGGCTGTGACGCTCCCGGGGTGGGGGATGGGAGACCGGCAGGGACTTATTTTCCTCATCGCACATCAGCGAACCCTACTGGCCAGACACCAAGCATATTCAGTGGATAAGAAGCAGGGCTGATAGACAGGAAGTCCATTGAAAACATAGAGCATTTTCACAGGAAGTCATTCCCAGATATCTCAAAATGGCTTCCTGTTCATTTGAAGATATCTTCAAATGATGTAGAGATATCTCTAAATAAACGGGAAGTTATTTGAAGATATCTTAAAATGATTTACAGATATCTTTAAATGAACAGGAAGTTATTAGAAGATATCGTCAAATGATTTACAGATATCTTTAAAACCCTCATTTTAAGATATCTCTAAATGACAGTTTGGCGCACCATGCTAGCCAAATCCACATATTATTTAAAGATATCTCTAAATAATTTGAAGATATCTTCAAATAACTTCCTGTTCATTTAAAGATATCTGTAAATCATTTGAAGATATCTTCAAATAGCTTCCTGTTCATTTTGAGATATCTTGAAATGGCTTCCTGTTCATTTGAAGATATCTTCAAATGATTTAGAGCTATCTCTAAATGAACAGGAAGTCGTTTTTTTGCAATAAATGTTAATTATATTTATGGTGGGCCTGCTGTTTTTAATGATAAGGATTTTTTTTCAACACACATATTTACAATGACCTTTAATAATAAAGGTACTCTCTTGTTTAAAAACATTGAATGAAGAGGGAATGTTGTATCTGCTTTTTTAACTGGAAGCATGTAATGAGAAAATGCATTCTAATTGCTTCAGTCCAACTGAAAGTAAATTAATTATTGATCATTATTCTACTCTTTTTTCTGTTCTTACATACCCTTACAAATCCTTTAATCCTGCCTCGTGTAAGTACATTTCCTTTTTAAAATATTCATGCGGGAGCAAATTCATGGAAGTTTACTACTCAACACCTCATTAATCCATGCACTTATTGAATTGCGGTCATTTTGTGCCATGATTACAAAGTCCTTTACACAAGTATGTTGTCTCTTTCACTTAAAAAGTGATTTGGATTAGCAGAATTTCTTATTAGATTTCCCACAATCAATATTGAGAATGGGTATGTAATGCCACTAAAGACAAAGCCAAGTAAAAAAGGCACTGTTAATTAGTCTCATTATAACTTGTATTGAAGTCACGTTGCTGTGGACCTGTATTGATTTGTTGTTAAAATGTCGTCAGTTTGATCTTGGGTGGTACTTGTCCATACATTTTAATGAACTATAAATGGAAAGTCAATCTTAAATGGTATGCAAATTCAACTTATGGATTTGTGAAAGTACATATCATGCAGGAGGCAAATACTTTTGTTACAATACTAAAGCCTTGTTGAATTTAGTGAATGTTTGTCTGAAATCACATAACTAAGATAATGAAATAAATTAACAGCATAAATATAATACAGATTTAGAAAAACTGGCCTGAAGTGAACCAGGAACCATATTACTCCATAAATATTGCCTTTCCTGAAGTTGTACTTCAAAGGAAAATGTCTTGGCTGTATGGTGTCCTCATACTGTCTGTGCGTTCTGTCATTCGGGCCAAATGCATTCTAAAACTGCTGATTTTCTTTAAAAACGACATTGTTTGTGGCATGAGGTTTCTCGTCCAGAAAAAATACTAAAGAGCACTGATGAACGGAAGAAATCAAGCTGCCCTCCAAGTATGGTTTTATGAAGAGCCAAGCCAACTATCAGTATTTCTTATTATTTATATTTTCTGTTATGAACAGAGCAAAAATGTCTGTTGGTGGGACAGCAAGGCATATTTATTGAAATGTTATGATTCTCATGCAGAATATTGCTCTGATGCCAAAAATAAATGTCTTGCATATTGTGGGAAACTGTGCGTGCAGTGTGTTTTAAGCCAGCCAAATAGTTCATTTTGATGGAAACATTTAACACCAGTACAAAAGTCATGAATTTATTAGACATTTTAAATTCTGAACTAACCTTTTGATAATCATATTTGTTTTGTGACAAAGGTCATTTTAAGAAATATTGCAAGGCTTAAGTCAGTTATCTCTCATTCTGATAGTAGAAAGTTTATTGTTCAGGTTTTTATCACTTTCAGCACTAGATTGGATTATTGCAATTCATTGTTCATTTGTTTGGCAAAGTAATAGTGAAGTATGATTGAAACAATCTTTAATCCTTGCTCTTTGGTTATACGGGTTCATTTTCCCTGATGTGCCGAGTACAGAGTATAAATGAGTATCCATAGTGAGCAATGTGACTGTCCAAGTAATACACAAGTATAAAGCAAATTATAATTCTTTTGTACAGTGTTTTTTTTTCTTTTTCTTTTATAAGATCTGCACCTATAGTATATTGCTGAGATTTTTCCATAAAATCATGGTGCTTATTGTGGCACTACAATTTAATTATACCAGTACTTATGCCATCGTACTTAATTTTATGTGATACCTGCAACCAATTTTGGGGAAGGGGATAAAAAATAAGTTGAAATATGTGTTTTACTTGCTTAATTAATTAATACAACAGGAAGACAAGGGTTAAAATTCACAAAGCATTTACCACTGTGCCAAGTTTCTAAAAAGAAAGCAAAATTGAATTAAGTGGCATGTAATGGAGTAAAAGGGGTGTGGGTATCCACTGCAAGACACGCACGTTGTGTTTGCTATGCCACTCAAGTGTTTTCAATGGTAGATGGTCGCCACTAGGGTACCAGCAATGGTAAAACCCAGAGCGGAAGGACATACACAAGCAAAGTGTAATGAAAAAAATAAATGCAAAAATGAAAAATAAAATACAGTAAAAACTCAACTAACAAAACAAAAGCTGGCCTACAAGGCAGCCAAGCGCTACCTCCAGGGTCTCGCTCCAGGAACCTTCTCCATGACACTTAAATATACTGGTTGGGATTAAAATCACCTACATTAATCCCTATTCTTAGTTTGTATTTATTACCCTGTTTCCACACACAGTGGTTGCATACTTAGTTCACTCACCCTGGTTAACACATTTTGAGGGTTTGAGGTTTTCAAATTGAAATTACTCTGCGTGTCTGAAAGTTATGCTGTTGTCCGTTTATGGCTTTTTCTAAGTACATGTATTAAATACCCTGACGGCGTTTGAAAGTCAGGATCACGAAAATAAGGACATTATAATCCCGCCCACCTAGAACCGCCAAAGCAGCCATTTTGACTGCCTTTTACAATACATGTTTTTATTTTTAAAATAAGCTACAATATTCAATTGTTTGTGTATCTACAAATCTGTTGTTATCTCTACTGGACCTGGCAGCCATCAATTCCTTCGTTTTGTATAAGGAATGCACTGGGGAAAATATCAGTAGGAGAGATTTCATCTTGAAGCTAGCCATAGTGCTTCGGTAGAAACATTTCAATCAGAAAACTGCAAAGCAGCAGGCTGCTGCAGCTCATCATGGATTCAGTGCTGCACCGAGTGACACACGCAAAACAAAACATCTGTTACTTTCCTTTCCGTTACTTTCCAGTTTTGTATGTACATAGACCTGTTTACACACTAGTTTCTTTTGAAATGTTTATTATAGGTTTTCATTTTTTGAAGTAGTGCTTTATATGTGGTAAGTTAGAAAATAAACCCTTTTATGTTTAACCCTTTGTGGTCCATTTATTCAGCGCGTCTCAGGCGCCTCAGGTCCAATTTATTTTCACACGCGCAGTTTATTTTAGACGCGCTGTTTAAAAGTATTTCTTTCACAGTAAAACAGGTTTAAAAGGCACTGCATATCAACAAGACACTCAGTACTGCATCTCCAACCCCGTCCCATCCCTTGTTCACTGTGTTTCACATACCTCTTCATAGTCGTACATACCGATATATCAACTCCTGATCACTTGTTTTATCACCAAACTCCTCAATAATGCGATCCAAGTCATTATTTTATTACTATAACATCTAAAAAATGCTCTGCAAATGTCTGTGATATTCTTTGAGCTCTGGATGCAGAAGCAGCTATCTTGTTTGTTTATGTCCATGTTATCTATGTGGTGTCGGGGCTATATGTATTCATGAGATACGGCCATTTTTAACAAAAAAAAAAAATTCGGCTTCTCTCGGCTCCTATCGGTCTCACTCAGCCATTGAATGGTTTTCTCGGCTTTTTCCGGAGAAAAAACGACTAGAGATCTGTTTTTTACGTCTTTTTGATGATGTCGGACAGGGTCCGACATTGGAACGGAAAGGGAAAATTGCAATGTAGGACCAGGTCCGACATAGGACCACAAGGGGTTGATTGTTCATTTAAATACAACATTTCAGCTGTGCAGATGTTTGCTATGTCATGTTTGAATAAAACTTTTGATTTGTAGCTGATAGTTTGTCTTTCATTTTGATGTTGACGTGTTTAATATGTAACCGTCATAATGACTGCTGGTGGCGGTTTTAGGTACAAGTATAACCTCGGCGGTTCTAGTGTTAAACATGCAGTCGTGAGGAGGTCAGGGTTCATTGATAATCAATAAATTCATTAACACCTGGCCACATTCCACATTTGTTCTAATTAAGCCAGGGGAATCTAACCCCAACCTCAGTACACATTATTTACAAAACTAAACAGCATTTTAAAACCACACTATTTAGAACATAAAACTCAGCCCTGTCACATTGAACAAGCCTTTGCAGAAATGTGCAACCAAGTGGATTTCTTTTGAGCCAGCATGAGCATTGGCTGGAACTGTAAACACTGCTTTCAGTAGCATGTTTACAATGAGAACAAAGTTAAATTACAGACTTGTTCTGTGACAATGTCATACTTTTTTATCATCTTCAAAAGCATGCTATAATGAAAGCAGTCTATGCAATAATCAGGGAAATAATGTTAACCCAATAAAATGATTGGATGGACGAGCCACATCACTGCGATGTGTCTGACTCTCCCTCCTATACAGTGTAATTTTCTCACAGACAATATCCGCCCTTGACATGAATGCGATATCATTTTAGTGGTGCTTTCGGAGATAAAAAAAAAACAATAATTGAAAAATTTGTGACATCCTGAGGTACAAAATACACTGTATCCAGTGCGAAATTGTTGAAATATTCTGCTATGAAGTACATTTTCTATACAGAAACCTAATTCTAAGTGAATCCAAAGTTCCTTTTACACTGTGGACTTATGGTGACATCTAGTGACAGTGTGATATGAGTGTTTTCTTTGAGGCATCCTTTTGAGAGAAAGGTTTTGTTGCTGGTAAATGCAGAAGTCTGCAATACAAATTACAGTCATATTATTGAATGTATGTTTTAATTTAACAAGACTAACCCTGCCTTCAATAATCTCTTCCAATCATCCAATGCTCCTCATATGTACTTTACATTCTGTATCGTATTCACCTACAGTATACACCTCCACCACAATGCAGCTAATTCTCTTCCCTGGGAGGTGGGGGTGGGTCTAGTCATGTTGTACCTAAGACAGTATCTTAGCAACAAAGAGGATTGACCCAGGGAAAGAGAATGGACACATATTCTATATTTCTTAATATATCTGTCAATTTAATATGTTTGTATTTGATTGGTTTAATAAAACAATATGTAAACCATTGCTAGTCACTGTGCCTACATAAAGTATAAAGCTTTTGTAAAATGCATTTTCTTTTGGCTTTCTTATTTATGTTAGTGGGTTTTAAAACATATCTTAAAAAATTGCATTTGTTTTCCTAACTCCTTATTATATTAAAAACAAAAAAATATCTTTTAAGTGACAGTAAGAGCTGACAAAGCCGAAAAAGATGGGAAATTGTCAGGTAAGACCACCACTGTGCTCTTACTTCACTCATGTTCTGACAAGGCTTTCCAGCACACACTGCTTAACTGGTACAGTGGGTGGGTTCACAACATAGGTAGTCACCACCACTGTGCAGGTCAGTGGGTTGCTGAGGATTCAAAAGCTCTCTGAAACAGCCTAATATGCCTTAGATCAGAGGTTCTCAATCCTGCTCCTGGGGACCCCCCTGTGTCTGCTGTTACTTTTTTTCTAACTCAGTTTCTTTATTGAACACTCAATTAAACTAACAATTGGCCTAATCAAAGCTGTTGAATGATTTGAAAGAGATGGAGATTTCAAGTTATGTATGGAATTGAATAGAACTTGAAAATTTGAAATTTTTGATAAGCTGAAGAATAGTTTAAAAATGTGATTAACCAAATTGTTAGTTCAATTGAGTGTTCATTTACTGTAAGTAACTGAGAGCTCAGTTGGAATAAAAACCAGCAGACACAAGGGGTCCCCATGACCAGGGTTGTGAACCACTGCTTTAGACGTTAGGAAAGATCACTGTTCTTTTTGACTAAAACCATTGACATGTGAATTGTAAAAGATAATTAGAACAATTAGAATATGAACACATGTGAAGTGAGACAATGTATTTCTTGTGTACTTTTCTTTTTCAAGTATACAAACATATCTAACAGTAACCTTTGTTTTAAGCCCTAGCTATTTTTATTTATTTTGTTGACAAAAGCCATACCCGTGTTTAATATGCTGGAAAATAAATTTGATATATGTGTGGCACAGTAATGAGATCATTGAAAGGACATAAAATAGTGTCAATCATCAGGTTTGTTTTGTTGATTTTTAACTGGAGATTAATGTTTACAGTAGTTTTTTTGTTGGTTTAGCAGAAATGGACACACCTTGAATGTGTGTGTAGGTTGCCACAGAATGGTCATCTTTGTATTGGAAATTACACATAGTTGTGTAATGTTGTTCATAATGAACAGTACACAATTTCACTGGAATACTTACAAACATGTCACAGTCAACAGTCATTACTATAGTTGTTTTGGTTTTAATCACAAAGGATAGTGACTCTTCAAAACTTCTAAAGATATCTACTGTATTGGGCTGTTTCAGAGAAGTTTTGAATAGTCAACAACCGACTGACCTGCACAGTGGTGGTGTCTACCTGTGTTGTATGAAGTGACCCCGCCCACTGTACCAGTTAAGCAGTGTGTGCTGGAAAGCCTTGTCAACATAAGTGAAGTAAGAGCGCCGTGGCGGTCTTATCTGACAATTTCCTGTCCTTTTTGGCTTTGTCAGCTCTTACTGTTACTAAAATGTAGTTTTTTGTTTTTAATTTCCATAGCTGTTTTTTTTTTTTTTTTACTGGAATGCCGAGTTAAAATATCTGTATACATATGCAACAGAAAGTACATCATTTTTTTCCATTGTAGGTTTCTCTGTGTAAGCTTTAGGTTTGCAAATCATCTTAGTATTTGCAACATCCTCTATTATTAAAGCAAATATTTCCAAGTATGATCACATTTTAAATATATTATACACTTATACATAGACTTATCATTAATAGACAGTGTATTTGAATTTTCTGTTTATGTGGAGTCTGTGCAATGATGTGGAATAATAATAATAAAACAAAAAGTTAAAGGGAATAATACTTTACAAATGCATCAAATAACTGCTGTAAAAACTGATTTGCAATATTAGTATAAAAATATATAATTGATTGGACTATTCCATTGGTCGTGTTAAGCTTTGTATGTAAGATGAACTAAACCAGACATACCAGGAAATAAAGGTAACATGTAAAACAGTACACAGTGTAAACAATGATAGTAGAGTAGAAGACAAGCTCACCAGAAACGTTTTCTTTTCACATTTAATAATGCACTTATTTTTTTTTTTGCATACTACTGTCTAATTGAAATAATTTGCATTCACATTTGCCTCTGTGCTGTCAATTTAAGTTTCAACAGTTGTACTACTATGTGGCACTACATTATTTGCATCGCTAGCATTTGACTTAACCAGTGCGACTTAACTCTTACAGTTGTCACAAAAAAATACACGTTTCAAGAATCACAGAATGCCAGCATTGTGCTCAACTTTAAGTTGGAATTGTAACTGTAGGAAATTGTACCCAGGATTTAATTTTGAACAAAACAAGATATTAATTTTGAACTGTGAAAACTGCCACTGAAAAATTGCTGGATTTCAAACAAGATGAGCTGTTGTTGAATGCGGTTCTGAAATGAGTGGACTTGCAAGTCTTTTTTTTCACACAACACTGGATTTTTAATTTGATGTACAACCGACGGTGAGTCTGAGATTTTGTGTAAATTTATATACGTAGCTTTGGAAGCATGGGTATTTATTAAGGACTCCGTTAATCAATGAAATAAGTATTTAACCCGAAATAAATTCTACCGTCCCATGCAACAACAGTTCAACCTTGTTTACATTGCCATCTTGTGTGTCTGTCTCCAGTGTAGACCACAACAGCAAAGCAGGAAGTAACATCCTGTCAAATAATGCAGTAAGTAAACAACTTTACTTTTTAGACTAAGTCCCCCTAGCAAAAGCAACAAGGCTTATGCAGTATTACGAAAATAAGTTACCGATTCTCTTAAATTATACAAATAAAACATAATAAATGCAGTTCATCTATTATCATAAACACCCTTTGCTGCTATACATTGTTCAGCTTTATATTTCTGCTTACACTAGGATAAACAATTCATAAGTCTATTATTTTTTATTATAGGTTTGTAGTTTGTTATTATTTTGTTTTTTAATGCAGCCCTTGCTTTGTAAAAGAGAGGTACTGCGTAGCTGGTCTCCGGCCTGCAGTCTCCGGCCTGCAGGCAGGCAGTCTTCCAAGCGACAGCGTGTGGAAGCGACATCGTGGGAGAAGTACAGTCGTGGACAAGTACAGCGCAGTTAGAAGCAGAAAGGAGGAATTACATCTTTAAATCTGGAGTTGCTTTAATCAGAAAACATTGCAGTTTAAAGCCTTGCAGCTGCGTGTATTTTTCTGATAAGCTAAAACTCGGAGCAGCTGATTCAAATCCCGCGGCGTTCTGGGACACGGGGGAGGAGCAGAGCACGCAGCACAGACACAAACAAACAAAAGGCAGGCAGTCTTCCAAGCGACAGCGTGTGGAAGCGACATCGTGGGAGAAGTACAGTCGTGGACAAGTACAGCGCAGTTAGAAGCAGAAAGAAGGAATTACATCTTTAAATCTGGAGTTGCTTTAATCAGAAAACATTGCAGTTTAAAGCCTTGCAGCTGCGTGTATTTTTCTGATCAGCTGAAACTCGGAGCAGCTGATTCAAATCCCGCGGCGTTCTGGGACACGGGGGAGGAGCAGAGCACGCAGCACAGACACAAACAAACAAAAGGCAGGCAGTCTTCCAAGCGACAGCGTGTGGAAGCGACATCGTGGGAGAAGTACAGTCGTGGACAAGTACAGCGCAGTTAGAAGCAGAAAGGAGGAATTACATCTTTAAATCTGGAGTTGCTTTAATCAGAAAACATTGCAGTTTAAAGCCTTGCAGCTGCGTGTATTTTTCTGATAAGCTGAAACTCGGAGCAGCTGATTCAAATCCCGCGGCATTCTGGGACACGGGGGAGGAGCAGAGCACGCAGCACAGACACAAACAAACAAAAGGCAGGCAGTCTTCCAAGCGACAGCGTGTGGAAGCGACATCGTGGGAGAAGTACAGTCGTGGACAAGTACAGCGCAGTTAGAAGCAGAAAGAAGGAATTACATCTTTAAATCTGGAGTTGCTTTAATCAGAAAACATTGCAGTTTAAAGCCTTGCAGCTGCGTGTATTTTTCTGATAAGCTGAAACTCGGAGCAGCTGATTCAAATCCCGCGGCGTTCTGGGACACGGGGGAGGAGCAGAGCACGCAGCACAGACACAAACAAACAAAAGGCAGGCAGTCTTCCAAGCGACAGCGTGTGGAAGCGACATCGTGGGAGAAGTACAGTCGTGGACAAGTACAGCGCAGTTAGAAGCAGAAAGGAGGAATTACATCTTTAAATCTGGAGTTGCTTTAATCAGAAAACATTGCAGTTTAAAGCCTTGCAGCTGCGTGTATTTTTCTGATAAGCTGAAACTCGGAGCAGCTGATTCAAATCCCGCGGCGTTCTGGGACACGGGGGAGGAGCAGAGCACGCAGCACAGACACAAACAAACAAAAGGCAGGCAGTCTTCCAAGCGACAGCGTGTGGAAGCGACATCGTGGGAGAAGTACAGTCGTGGACAAGTACAGCGCAGTTAGAAGCAGAAAGGAGGAATTACATCTTTAAATCTGGAGTTGCTTTAATCAGAAAACATTGCAGTTTAAAGCCTTGCAGCTGCGTGTATTTTTCTGATAAGCTGAAACTCGGAGCAGCTGATTCAAATCCCGCGGCATTCTGGGACACGGGGGAGGAGCAGAGCACGCAGCACAGACACAAACAAACAAAAGGTAGGCAGTCTTCCAAGCGACAGCGTGTGGAAGCGACATCGTGGGAGAAGTACAGTCGTGGACAAGTACAGCGCAGTTAGAAGCAGTTTGAAAGCAGGTTGACAGCTGCAGAAGCTACACTAAACAAAAAAATGGTCTTCAAGCCAGTAATCTGTGACAACTGCATGATGTGGGAAATCTGAGAAAACCCAACAGAGCTCAACCAAGTTTGTGTAAAGTGCCACACCATCCAGGACTTGCTTCAGCGATTAAGCCTGCTAGAAAAGGAGATGGAGGAAATGAGACAGCAACAGGAGCTTGAGGAGCTGACACACCCACAATTCATGGAAGTCTGCACCCCTAGCAGACTGAAAGCCACCAGGGAGATGGAAGAGAGTCGAAACAGCTGGGTTCAGATAGGCAGAAGCAGGGAAAAAAAGAAGCTTCGTCAAACACAACCACCAGAAATCCAGACATCCAACACATTTGAGCCACTTCAACATTTAGATGACCAAAACCAAAATCAAGAGAATAAAAGAAACAACACCCAGGACCCTATAAACAGTGCTGACCAGCCAGCAAAAAGAAGGGAGGTCATGATTGTTGGGGACTCCATACTGAGAAACACAGCAAGTTCAGTTCGCAGTTTGGACCCCCTTACTACAACAGTGTGCTGCCTTCCAGGAGCCTCTGTCAAGCACATCACTGAGAACGTGGACAGGCTCCTAGAACGAACAGGAGATGACCCGGTAGTAGTCGTCCACATTGGTACAAACAACATTGGAAGAGACAGGCCAAGATCCCTGCAAAACAAATTCAGAGAGCTAGGAAGGAAATTAAAAGACAAGACCAAAACTGTGGTATTTTCTGGGATACTGCCGGCGCCTTGCAAAGGACCATATGGACAGCTGGAAATACAAAATCAAAATGCATGGCTGAAATCATGGTGCACACAGGAAGGCTTCACCTTTCTTGAACATTGGAGCACTTTCTACAACAAGGACTATCTATACAGGTGGGACGGACTGCACTTAAACAGAAAGGGAACCAATCTACTTGGAGAAAGGATCCTTCAGGCGGTACAGAAGCATTTAAACTAGAAAGGAAGGGGGGACTACATCAAAACAAGGGCAACAACTCAGGTAAGACCACTATTAAATGTATTTATCTTAATGCTAGAAGTCTCAAACAAAATGTTAGAACTTGAAGCTACTGCACTAACAAGTAACTACGATGTGATAGGTGTTACAGAAACTTGGTTGTCTGAGAGTGATGGAGACGAATATAATATTAGTGGGTACACACTGTATAGGAAAGACAGGCAGGACAGAAGAGGCGGAGGGGTAGCGCTATACATAAGAAATAGCCTTGAAGCCCAGGTGTTAAATCAGGACAAAGAAAACAATGCAGAATCAATATGGGTCAAAATAATGGACACATATTCAAAGGGCATAATAATAGGAGCATGCTATAGACCGCCAAATTCAGATGCTGAGCAAAATAATCTGTTGTACAATGACATTAGAAATGTGTGTAGAAAAGGAGAAGCCATACTAATGGGGGATTTCAACTTCCCCCATATAAAATGGGAAAACCCAATGGGGGGCACGACGGACGAAATTGAAATGGTGGAAATGACAAATGACTGCTTCCTAACGCAATTTGTCAAGGCACCGACTAGAGGGGAGGCATGCCTTGATTTAGTCTTTTCAAATAATGAAGACAGAATAACTAAAACAGAGGTCAGAGAGCCATTGGCAAACTCAGACCACAACATGGTCTCATTTGAAATATTTTTTAAAACCCCAAAAGTAATGACTAAAGCTAAGGTTTACAATTTTAGAAAGGCAAACTATGAAGGTATGAAACAGAGACTAATAGAAGTAGATTGGAGTAAAATAGAGAAAACATCCACAGAAAAAGGGTGGCTGTCTTTTAAAAATGTAGTACTAGAGGCACAAAACAATTACATCCCAAAAGTAGACAAATCTAAATCTAAAACAAAATGGCCAAAATGGTTTAATAGATCAATTAAAAAAAAATATTCAGCGAAAAAAGGCACTTTACAGAGCGTTTAAAAGGGACCAAAAACAAAGCACACAGAAAGAGTACTTGGAACTGCAAACACAAGTCAAAAAGGAAGTTAGAAAGGCCAAGAGAGAGACAGAAATCAATATTGCTAAGGGGGCTAAAACCAATTCCAAAATGTTTTTCCAATATTACAACAGCAAGAGAACATTCAAAGAGGAGGTTAAATGTCTAAGTGACACAAATGGCAAAATCATAGATGAAGAAAAATAAAAAATGGCAAATATATTAAATGATTACTTTTCACAGGTTTTTACAAAGGAGGACACAGACAACATGCCCCACATGTCGACCTGTTCCTATCCAATTTTAAATAACTTTAGCATAACAGAGGCAGAAGTGTTAAGGGACTAGGAGCTCTTAAAATAAACAAATCCCCTGTGCCAGATGAGATCCTCCCAATAGTAC
Organism: Acipenser ruthenus; assembly: GCF_902713425.1. Classification (NCBI taxonomy): domain Eukaryota; kingdom Metazoa; phylum Chordata; class Actinopteri; order Acipenseriformes; family Acipenseridae; genus Acipenser; species Acipenser ruthenus. Next base: position 90,858,900 of record NC_081189.1, on the reverse strand, counting down.
TCAAAGAAATGAAAGAAGTTATTTACAAGCCGCTAACCAAGATCATGCAACAGTCTCTTGACACAGGGGTTGTACCGACAGACTGGAAAATAGCAAACGTAATACCGATCCACAAAAAGGGAGACAAAACTGAACCAGGTAACTACAGACCAATAAGCCTGACTTCTATTATATGTAAACTTATGGAAACTATAATAAGATCCAAAAATGGAAAATTACCTATATGGTAACAATATCCTGGGAGACAGCCAGCATGGTTTTAGGAAAGGGAGATCGTGTCTAACTAACCTACTTGACTTTTTTGAGGATGCAACATTGAAAATGGACAACTGCAAAGCATACGACATGGTCTATTTAGATTTCCAGAAAGCTTTTGACAAAGTCCCGCATAAAAGATTAATTCTCAAACTGAACGCAGTAGGGATTCAAGGAAATGCATGCACATGGATTAGGGAGTGGTTAACAGGTAGAAAACAGAAAGTACTGATTAGAGGAGAAACCTCGAAATGGAGTGAGGTAACCAGTGGTGTACCACAGGGATCAGTATTAGGTCCTCTGCTATTCCTAATCTACATTAATGATTTAGACTCTGATATAGTAAGCAAACTCATTAAATTTGCACACAAAAATAGGAGGAATGGCAGACACTGTTGAAGCAGCAAAGGTCATTCAAAATGATCTAGACCGCATTCAAAATTGGGCAGACACATGGCAAATGAAATTTAATAGAGAAAAGTGTAAAGTATTGCATGCGGGCAATAAAAATGTTCATTATAAATATCATATGGGAGATAGTGAAATTGAAGAAGGGAACTATGAAAAAGACCTAGGAGTTTATGTTGACTCAGAAATGTCTTCATCTAGACAATGTGGGGAAGCTATAAAAAAGGCTAACAAGATGCTTGGATATATTGTGAGAAGTGTTGAATTTAAATCAAGGGAAGTAATGTTAAAACTCTACAATGCATTAGTAAGACCTCACCTAGAATATTGTGTTCAGTTCTGGTCACCTCGTTACAAAAAGGATATTGCTGCTCTAGAAAGAGTGCAAAGAAAAGCAACCAGAATTATCCCGGGTTTAAAAGGCATGTCGTATGCAGACAGGCTAAAAGAATTGAATCTATTCAGTCTTGAACAAAGAAGACTACGCGGCGATCTGATTCAAACATTCAAAATCCTAAAAGGTATAGACAATGTCAACCCGGGGGACTTCTTTGACTTGAAAAAAGAAAAAAGGACCAGGGGTCATAAATGGAGATTAGATAAAGGGGCATTCAGAACAGAAAATAGGAGGCACTTTTTTACACAGAGAATTGTGAGGGTCTGGAACCAACTCCCCAGTAATGTTGTTGAAGCTGACACCCTGGGATCCTTCAAGAAGCTGCTTGATGAGATTCTGGGATCAATAAGCTACTAACAACCAAACGAGCAAGATGGGCTGAATGGCCTCCTCTCGTTTGTAAACTTTCTTATGTTCTTATGTTCTTATGTTCTTATACACTCTGGATCACTCCTCAGCTCGGCTCAGACATAAGTTAACAAAAGAGTCAATGGGCGACCGAACGTTCTATCATTTGACCAAAGTGCACAGGCGTATTTTCATAGTTATGAAAAAACTAACCACGCGTGAGCGAAGAAAAGCCCAAATATCTCGGAAATTATGTGATCGATTTTGTTGGTTCCACAAAAAGGCACTCCTCATTAACGAGTTCTACCAGCCTACCAAAGAAGGTATTTAAATTCGCAGACGATTTTTAGTTATTTGAGTGCAAAAAAATTTTTTAACGCCATTCTGTAACTTTAAAACTACCTAACGGATTTTCACAATCTATAGCAAAAAAAAAAATTCTCAGTGACACAGACACCAAGCATGCCAAATGGCGTCCCGATCGGTTTTGAAATGGCATAGAAAACATACCCCTCAAAATTGGGTTTAAATAAGAAACTGTCTGTCATTGTTACTATAACGGCACTATCGTGTGTTATAATGTTGTTTTTATGCTTTTAGTTACAATTTACTCATCTGAACTTTACATACTGCTTTGGAGGTTGCTGATAACCCCATGTTTTCAAAAGCAGAAGATGATTCTTTCAAGAACTTCAGTGCCTCATTTGAGAATTGTTTTTTTTAGCATTAAGGTTCAAAAAAAGACGATGACATTACAAAACGTACAGATTTTTCTAAATTTATATTGAGTAGTCTATGTGCTAATGGGGGTCTGTGAAACTAGCCGTTAAAGTACTTAATGGGGTATCACATGGGTCAGAGCCGAGATCCTTACAGTGCCTCGTTTAATAATTTAATACCCTACCAGATGATAATACCCTCTAATTAGGGTTAATTAGACAGAAACAATTATTGGCAGCCTAACAAGGCATGGGGCCTTGATGGAATGAACAGACACTACCGACATTAGTCAAAATTAGGGTCTTTTTTGTTTTTTCTTTCACAATTTACATACACATTGTCAGTTACAATTTACCTTTTCAAAAAGTAAACATACTTGACAACCTTTTCTCAGTAACAAAGAACTATGGGATGTTGGATCTTGCAGTGAGGGATTTGTGTCAGTTTGCACAATACCCTTCTCAACACAGCACCATCTGGGCTTGATGTGAAGCACTGTTGTGAGAATAGACAAGCAGAATGCTAGGCAGAATTTATTTGGAGAGAAGAGCCTGGAAATATCATGTCAGGACTACAAATATAATACATTTTAGGCTGTATTTTTTCTCCAAAATTAGAGGTTAAGAAGAGAACATTAACTTTCCCAGCCACTTGTCATCCAATTCATGGTAGTTTTTTCCTTTTTCAGACAAAAAAGTGCAAGGCAGTTTACAAACAGGTCCAAAACCTTGCCATGGCTTAGTCATTGCACATTATGGCGTAGAAGAATGTCCTTTTAAGCTCAGTCCATTTCATCCAGCAGGGTTTGAAACTGCATGCAAGTCAAAGCAGTGAGCAACTAGAATATTCACAGTTCTCACCACAGTATTCATCATATCATTAATTTGGGAGTTTGAATTTTTAGCACAAAAGCTTTCCTGGTGGATGACATCTGACAATTGGGTGGCCAATATAATCTTACAGTAGCTTTACAAGTTTCCTTTGCTTTCCCACCATTGCAGCAGTGCCATAAGTGGTTTCACAAAACTCCTTGTTCTTCAAAATGCTTAACATGCACATTGCAATCTTGTAACTCCCTTCTGTAGCTTGATTTTTACCATCATCAAAACATGAAAAAAACACTGGCTTGCTTTTCAAATACTGCCACTGCTTTCTTGATTGTTTTGTTCTTGTCAGCTTTGTCAGGAAAGAATTCTTAATGTTGGGTTTGTAAATGTTGTTGAATACTTGATGCACAAGCTGCATGATCTTTCTTTGAAACAAATCCAAATGAGTTTGTCCAAGCAACCCGAAATGCATGGACATCTAATTCTGCTTTTTAATTGCCAGGCATTTTGACGGTCGCTCACTGTCTCACACCGTCTTTCTTATTTTTAAGTGCTCAGCACATGATATTAACGGAAGCACACTGCATACGCATTTTACACTGCACACACTTACAACGATTTCTATTACACGAGAGTAGATGTTAAAACTTCATGCTGATTTGAACTCGGCTCTCGCCAAGATAAGCACTAACTAAGATGTAGTTTTACAGTAAACTAATATGATCCATCTGTCTCCATCTATTTGCGTTTCCTTCCATATGATGATGTAGATATCCTTCTGCCTGGTGTTGATGGCTGAATTGTAATGCTGGCTCCAGGGATCAGCTTATTTGCCTCCCTAGCGCATCAGCACACACAACGGCTGCGATGCTGGCTCCGGGGATCAACCACAGTGCGGTCTCCCCAGCGCATCACCATGACAACCGTCTGGATTGAGCTAAGTAGGGTACATCTCTGGTGTCTTCAAGTGGGCACCTTCCATCCTCCACGACAACTCAAGAAGGCTTGACGGTGATTCTGGCATCCCAGCATTACCCCCCTCCGTCCCCCACTCAACTCAGCCCAGCTTACTTACCTGTACATCAGCGTTTCTTTTTTTCTATTGTGCTTGAGATCCCCAACCAGAATCTTTCCGTCTCAACCACAGCCATTTGCTGCTCCTCTCTGCTGCTTCAGATAAGTTCTTCACTGTGTGATGCAACTCTTGGCCACTGAATCCGACATCTCTGAGAAACCGGGTTGTAGAATGTGCCACAAACTCTCGACAACCCACCTCCACTGGGTAAACCCGGACTCTCCATCCTCGCTGTTCTGCTTCAGTGGCTAGTTGAGCATACCGCAGTTTCTTCCTCTCATACGCCTCATCTACAGCATCCTCCCATGGTACTGTTAACTCTACCAGGTGAACAAGGCGTGCTGATCCAGACCACAAGACAATATCTGGTCGAAGGTTAGTGGTGGCAGTCTCCGGTGGAAAAATAAGCCATTGACCAACATCTGCCAGCATTTTCCAGTCTCTAGTAGCATCCAGTTGTCCTGGGTGAGGCTTGCTTTTAACACCTTTTCTTAGTGGTTGCTCTCCTGGACGGAGGAATGTTGTCTTTTGTGTGTAATGTTTTGATGGAACAGGTGGCAACTTATTGGTCATGTTACGCTTTTCCAATGCTAAGGCCAAACATTGCAGCAGCACCTGGTCATGGCGCCAAGTAAACCATCCTTGGCTAAGAGCCACCTTACATCCTGTCAAAATGTGCCTTAATGTTGCAGGTGATGAACACAAAGTACATGAGGGATCCTCTCCTACCTAGAGGTTTAGGTTCTGTGGTGATGGGAGAACATCATATGTTGACCTGATAAGGAAACTGATCCTGCTCTGTTCCATTGACCATAGCTCTTACCAGCCAATCTTGTGTTGTTCCACACTCTCCCATCTCATCCATTCTCCCTGCTTGGCCTGGGAAATGGCCTTTATGCACCTCATCCTCTCCTCCTGCTTTTGCACCTCATTGACTACCAGCTTCCTCCGTTGAGCTGGGGCTGCCTTGTGCCATGTAGGAAGAGCTGAACTGAGACCAAGACGCCCTATTCCATGCTGAACTTGCTCCATGATATCACCAATTCGAAGAGCAGACTTTGCATCTTCCACAGCTTTCTTTGCCGCCCACTTTCTTCCAGTTTTAAACACAGGTGCTGCCTCCCTGACGCATTTGTTGCGTGACTCTACTAATGTCATTTCCAGTCTGACCTTGGCGCACTTAAACTCCTCGGTTAGAGCGGAGACTGGTAGCTGCAGTATTCCTTTACCATAAAGTCCCACTCTGCTGAGGCAGCATGGAACTCCCAACCATTTCCTGATGTATGAACTGATTAAAGCTTCCAGCTTCTCTACTGTTGTCAAAGAAACCTTGTACACAATCAGTGGCCACAGTAGCCTCAGCAGTAGACCAAACTGAAAGCACCAAAGTTTTAGTTTGCCTGGTAAAGCGCTGCTGTCTATGCTCTTCAACCCTTCCACTGCTTGTTGTCTAACTTCTCCCACACAAACTGTGTCCTTTAGATCCCCGTCGTACCATCTCCCAAGACTTTTCACTGGCTTCTCAGACACTGTTGGTATTGCCTCACTCTTAATGTAGAACATTTTATCTACTACTTTACCTTTAATTATAGAGATGCTCCTTGATTTAGTGGGCTTGAATTGCATTCGTGCCCATTCAATGTTATTGGTTAATTTGCCAAATAACTGATTAGTGCAGGTTACTGTTGTACAGTAAAGTTTTAGGCAGGTGTGAAAAAATGCTGTAAAGTAAGAATGCTTTCAAAAATAGACATGTTAATAGATTATATTTATCAATTAACTAAATACAAAGTGAGTGAACAGAAGAAAAATCTAAATCAAATCCATATTTGGTGTGACCACCCTTTGCCTTCAAAACAGCATCAGCAAGGTCTCTCCCAGGCAGAAGTTTCAAGGCAGACAGGGGTTTCCAGATGTGCTGTCCAAGCTCTTTTGAAGAAGCACAAAGAAACGGGCAACGTTGAGGACCGTAGACGCAGTGGTCGGCCAAGGAAACTTACTGCAGCAGATGAAAGACACATCATGCTTACTTCCCTTCGCAATCGGAAGATGTCCGGCAGTGCCATCAGCTCAGAATTGGCAGAAAACAGTGGGACCCTGGTACACCCATCTACTGTCCAGAGATGTCTGGTCAGAATTAGCCTTCATGGAAGACTTGTGGCCAAAAAGCCATACCTCCGACGTGGAAACAAGGCCAAGCGACTCAACTATGCACGAAAACACAGGAACTGGGGTGCAGAAAAATGGCAGCAGGTGCTCTGGACTGATGAGTCAAAATTTGAAATATTTGGCTGTAGCAGAAGGCAGTTTGTTCGCCGAAGGGCTGGAGAGCGTCACACGAATGAGTGTCTGCAGGCAACAGTGAAGCATGGTGGAGGTTCCTTGCAAGTTTGGGGCTGCATTTCTGCAAATGGAGTTGGGGATTTGGTCAGAATTAATGGTCTCCTCAATGCTGAGCAGTACAGGCAGATACTTATCCATCATGCAATACCATCAGGGAGGCATCTGATTGGCCCCAAATTTATTCTGCAGCATGACAACGACCCCAAACATACAGCGAAAGTCATTAAGAACTATCTTCAGCGTAAAGAAGAACAAGGAGTCCTGGAAGTGATGGTATGGCCCCCACAGAGCCCTGATCTCAACATCATCGAGTCTGTCTGGAATTACATGAAGAGAGAGAAGCAACTGAGGCTGCCTAAATCCACAGAAGAACTGTGGTTAGTTCTCCAAGATGTTTGGGCCAACCTACCTGCCGAGTTCCTTCAAAAACTGTGTGCAAGTGTACCTAGAAGAATTGATGCTGTTTTGAAGGCAAAGGGTGGTCACACCAAATATTGATTTGATGTAGATTTTTCTTCTGTTCACTCACTTTGCATTTTGTTAACTGATAAATATAAACTATTAACATGTCTATTTTTGAAAGCATTCTTACTTTACAGCATTTTTTCACACCTGCCTAAAACTTTTGCACAGTACTGTAGTCATGGTTGTCATGTCATCCATGTATGCTCGAATTGGTGGTAGTCGCATTCCAGAAGCCAAGTGCTCTCCTCCCACTGGATTTCATTCGACTGACTTGACTGATTTCGTAAGAAGTACTGATCAATGCGAGGCCCTTGTCCCTTCTCCTTCAAGCATTTCATTCTCCCTTGATGAATCTTCAAATCCCTGACCGTTGTCGCCTTGCTCCAGCCGCAGACACAAACCTGGAGTTCCATGTCTTTGCTAACTGCAGATCTTGAACTAATCTTTTGTGAAGTACTCTCCATACTCATATCCGTTTCCGTTCCTAAGTTGTTAACCATGTTGTCCAGCGTCTTCAAGTGGGCACCTTCCATCCTCGGTGTTTCGTCGACTAGCCCACGACACCTCATGCTGCCACTAGAGATATGTATAACATATATCAAAATGTATACACATAAAACAATGTCCAAAATGTTTAAATGTTAAGCAAATGGTTGTACATTTAACCTATAGGGGGATACTGTAGTGCATTCCACAATGTGCCCAAATGTTTTACCTGCCTGTGTGCCATAGGTTGCCAACCCAACCAATATATTAAATGATCATAGTGCTATTTTGTTTTCCTTTTCCTGGGGGGACACCAGCTTTTAATGCTTCAGGCCAGCTCTGGGTTTTCAAGAAAGTCAGTAAGATATCGAACGTTGTAAAGAAGAACAACAGAAGTTAAAAGAAACATATACACAATTAAGTATTTTTAGGAGTGATTTTACCTTTAACATTTTAAAATAAAATTAAAAAAAAAAAGTTTATTTTAGAAGACTACTATTGTTAACTACAGCTATGGCCCAAAATTTTGCATCACCCTATAGAATTAACATATTTTGCTTCATAAAGTCAAATGAAACCTCTTGAATAATGTTACATTATTGAATTACATACCGCTTTGTACTTTTCTTAACAAAAAAAGACAAAAATTGAAAAATGTGACATTTCAAAATCTAACATGAAATACTGTACTATTACAGCTTTACTTTTGCAATGTCATTTTGTAGTTTCTTTTATTTTATAATATATTTATTTTCCCCCAATTTGGAATGTCCAATTATGTTTTTTCTCCTCACATGGCACAGACGATCTCACAAGCCTAAAGCCAGAATCGCTTTTACTCTGAGCAATCCAGAGCAGTGCAGGGCGGGCTACCGATCCTGGAGAGCAGAGATCATCCCTGCTTTGTATCCACTCTGAATGTGCTCAGTGTCTGGCCAGTAGGGTTCACTGTTGCACGATGAGGAGAAGGAATCCCTGCCGGTTTCCCACCCCGGGAGCGTCGGAGTCCCCAGCAAAGTTCGTCCTCTTTGCACAGCCCGGATGTGAACTGGTGCCGTCCAAGCTGTATGACTCATCCTGCGCTCCCAGTGGCAGTGCTTTAACTGGATGAGCCACTTGAGGACCCCCCATATAGTTGTTTTTTATTTTTAATTATGTCTTAATCCTAAAATTGCATGTGATGCTAAACTTTTATCCATAACTCTCTCAAAGGCTGTGTCCTTTGTACTAAAATAAAAAAAGGCAAAATTGTTACTTGAATATATTTGTATTATTCTCAAAAGAAAATACACAGTATAGTCTAACAGCTGCTGTACCTTGATTCATTGCCAGGCTCTTGGAGTGGAAATTCTTTGCATTTTATTTTTTTTTACCATGTACTCCTGAATAGGTAATTGTGCTGTGCATAAACTACTCTCTTGAGCATTTTCAATATGTTTACTTCTGAAAGAAATGTCTTATCCTGCAAACCAATCACTTAAAAAATGTAACTGGGAATACAGGCTGCAGGCTACCAGTTGTCAATTATAATTAGCGCTGAACCTAATATTTACCCTACACATACCGGTATAAGCAATGTCAGGGTTCTGCGACTGTTTTGTTGTGTTAATTATTATTATTTTTTTTTTTACTGGACGTGCCCAGTTACAGTACTTAATCTGACCTGAGCAGAGTGTAGATGTAAAAGCACCTGAGAAAATAAATGAAATATTACTTTTAGTATTCTGTGTTTGTGATGAATTTTCCTATATGCTAGCCTATTTTCACTATGAAAATCAAGCTCTGTCAAGTTCCTTGGGGAGCGTTGATGGACAGCAATCTTCAAGTCATGCCACAAATTTTCGATTGGATTTAGGTTGGGGCTCTGACTGGGCCACTTAAGGACATTTACCTTTTTGTCCCTTAGCAACTCCAGTGTAGCTTTGGCTGTGTGCTTTGGGTCATTGTCATGCTGAAAGGTGAACTTCGTCCCAGTTTTAGCTTTCTTGCAGAGGGCAGCAGGTTTTCCTCAAGGACTTCTCTGTACTTTGCTCCATTCATTTTCCCTTCTATCGTGACAAGTTCCCCAGTCCCTGCCGATGAGAAACATCCCCATAACATGATGCTGCCACCACCATGCTTCACATTAGGGATGGTGTTCTTTGGGTGATGTGCTGTGTTGGGTTTGCGCCAAACATAACGCTTTGCATTTAGGCCAAAATGTTCCAAGTCTTCATGAAAATTGCAAGAAAAACACTCGGCAATCATATCTGTTTATTTATTTATTTATTTATTTATTATCCACAATTTGAAATTGTTGCCTCACCAATGCAACCTATGTACTAATTAGGAGGACTGAAGATCAATGCCCAACCTTCGCTGTCAAGCCAATTGCCTCTTTTCAACAACTGAACCTAAACAGCAGAAGTAAACAAGCGACTACATCCAGGAAGTAAGGCCCAGTCATCTACAAAGGTGGCGGGGCCACCGTACACCAAGTCATCACCCCAGACCGGAGGCAATGTGGCAATCGCGGATTGGGGGAAAAGCGATTGCACTCGCTAACCAAGGGGGCGTGGCTGAAGGTACAAAAGGGGTTGTGGCAAAGTGAACTGTTCCTTTGTTATGGTTGTGAAAGAACTGCTGAAGGACTGTAGAGTAACTGTGAGTGTTTTGTGTTTGTTTGTTTGTCATTCTAATTGTACTAGTTTGTCATTGTTAGATGGTGAACACATTCTGGGAGCTGTGGCTAAAGGCCAGCACCAACCCGGACAGCACTGCACTACTGTTCACTATAAATTGTATTTCACCACTTGCATGTTAGCACTCACTCTGGACTTGTGATCGTGTTTGTGTTCTGTGTGTGTTTATACTGTGTTTATTATTTCGGGACTGAACCCCGAGTTTTTCACTGTGCAGTACACATTGCTGTGTATTGCCAGGGATTATTATTTATGGTCGCCAAACGACCCGGATTATAAAACAAATAAAGGACTGTTTGGACCGTGAACTTTGTTGTCTGTCATCTGTTTAAGCATTGCATCACCTCTACACCTGCGCACTGCAAACCACTTTGCCACACAATTTAAATTAACGTAGCGAAAAAGTAAATCCTGTTATTGTATTATCTCTTCAATGTATGATAACCAGTGACGTAAAATATGTTTCTATATCTCTTATTAGCACTAGGCACTCTAGCAACTAGCATCACTAGTCATGTTATCAATGTGTTTAAGATATTTTCTATCTTTGATCATTTTTTTTTGTCATGGATGCATATTTGCATAATAATTAGGAATACTGCAATTACTGTGCACCTTGTATGTAACTAGCAACCTGTATTTGTAATTTGTAAAAGGTTGCACGTTATTATCCGAGAATTATCTTCAGTACAGTGGTTGCTAATGTTGGAGGTTAGAAAAAGGTAAAAGGGTAGGATAGTAAAACCTTGGTAATCACTACTTATATATATATTGTGACAGGGTCTTACGTCACTTGCGTGGATAGCCGCTGTTTACAAACTACAGAGAGACAACTGGGGGTGGATTTGAAAACGCCGGCACAGGCGCGCAGGTTTTATTCACAAACAAACAGAAAACGAAAGTAAAGGTGGTCATGTGACGTTACCAGCCATGGTAACGCACAGCGGACACATACAGCAAGCTGTACAAAAGGCAAAATAAAACACAGTACAAAAACTACAAATAAAAGGTGCCCCAGAGGGTGAGCGCTAGCCTTAAAACAAGGCGTCCCGCTCCAGGAACCGGCTACACTACGTAACCATCGCTATACATCACATGGGATCACTATCCCCTAACTAACCTACTCATGAGCCGGTATTCAGACAACGACTCGTGCTGCTTCATACGGACTTGGCTGGGCATTGCCTTCACAAGCACCGCTTGCAGTCTCAGGGTTGCGTAGCTGTCGTTCCTGCCGAGTATACGCCGCTCCCCTCTGGCATGGCGTTACAGTCGCCTCGCACCATCTCCCACGGATGCTTTTGAACTGACGGACACTCAATCAAGACCCGCCCACCTGCTGATTGAGGTCCAGCATAGCCAATCATTTGCTGCCCTTCCTCTCAACCAAGCCTAGCAGGCATCAAGTCTCAATCGAGCGCCCGTCTGTAAAACAATAATTCAATTAAACAAATCAACTCCAAAACGACATACAATAAACCTATTTCCCCATACAAATGATACCAACACTAAATACACATATATATATATATAAACTGGGGTGATCAAGATTAATATTTTCAAAAACAAGGCTGACAGAAGGCTGTCAAGTGTGACATCAGAAAGTCACAAATGAAAAGGATTTGCAGCTTTCCTGTTGGAGCCATATAACCTCCTTATATGACAAGCAAGCCGACTTATTTCCTGTAAGAATAAAATGTAAAACACAGGTCAAAACAACAGCGTGGCAGGCCAATAACAAGTCCAACTAAATAATGAATGAGAATTAGATTTAAATCACACTTTACAGCCCATGGGCCAAGCATTCTTTCAACCCTGGTGCAAAGCATTACATGGAAGATAAATAAGTGGCTTATAATATGGACATCAGCAAATAGGGGAAAAGGGAATTATTGTTCATCATTAGCAGCATTAATAGATTTTGAAAACCTACCTTTTAAGACATGAGGTCGGTCATACTTAAATCAATAGAGTTTGGTTACCCAGCTCTTGCCTCCAGATGTTCTTTGGTAATTGCCTTTAGAACACACTTGCTGTACTGAGGATTGCTTTCCATGTTTCCTATAATTCAATTTGGCCACACTGAAGAACATAAGAACATAAGAAAGTTTACAAACGAGGGGAGGCCAGTCAGCCCATCTTGCTTGTTTGGTTGTTAGTAGCTTAGTAACTTTTCGAACGTGGTGATCAGAACTGAACACAATATTCTAGATTAGGTCTTATTAATGCATTGTAAAGTTTTAACATTACTTCCTTTGATTTAAATTCAACACTTTTCACAATATATCCGAGCATCTTGTTGGTCTTTTTTATAGCTTCCCCACATTGTCTAGATGAAGACATTTCTGAGTCAACATAAACTCCTAGGACTTTTTCAAAGATTCCTTCTTCAATTTCATTATCTCCCATATGATATTTATAATGCATACTTGAATTATCTGTATCATTGATGTGTCCAGAGGTTTAAACAATCTTCCAGTGAAGTGGGTGACTAATGAGTATCACACAATACGCTTGTGTACTGAGTATGAAGCAAATATCTTGGAAACCAAAAAGTGAAATGTCCCTGTGAATGGGAGAGAAGAAACCTGAGCTGAAAATCTACCTCCCGACCAGGAAGAGCCCTAAGTAAGGTTGGTGGTACACCTTCACAGGGATGGGCTGACTCGATGGTAGGATGGAACTGGAAGTTGGCTGTCTTGGGAAAAGGCTGTAGCTGTAAAACTGCTAAACAACTCTATTGTGATCAGCTGTGTTGCATGCGGCGATTGGATAGAGCGTGGTACTGCACTGACCACAGGGAGGAGTTTAGCAGTACAAAAGGGACGCAGCTATGCGAGTGCGGCCCCCTTGCGCTGAAACGTGATCCAGCCGGAGAGCTGTGTGTTTGTTTGGTTTATTGTTGCAGGCGGAGACTATGGGTGCTGACGCTCGGAAGCCAGCAAAAAACCTGGAGCACCAGCAGTTCCCCCCCCCCGCCCCTGCCCCGGCCCCCACAAATATCATTGCTGGTAGCAGGGGTAACTTGGTTTTATGACCATTACATTTTAAAGAATGGGCTACATGTATTTCAGATAACCCATATGTTGTAAATCTAAATTGTGCATTACATATTATATTAATATCCTGAAACTTCATAGGAAAATTAGTTACTGACAGGAAATAACAGATTGACAGACATGTATTTATTTGTTAGCAAATATTGAGAGTACATTTTGGACAGAAACGGATAAGATAATTAAAATATCTAATATTACAAAAATGCCTATCAGGGCTTTTGAATACAAATGTTACATATCATATCAATATCATATCACTGATGATTAAATATATGTGTATAAGATAGACCCATCACCACAAATATATCCATCACTACTTAACTGTGCTGCAATTAAGCTCTGATTTGTAAAATCGCTTTCTACCCAGGATTCTGCTGACAACATGATCTTGGTTGAATATTTAATAATTTACCCCTCTACCAGTTAATAGACTGCAAAATTACAAATGTACATTTTTTGTGCAGGTGTAAACCGAGTTGTCATATCGTGAGAAGACGCAAGGTGGCAGTAGTGGGCCAATAATTACATCTTTGATACCACATAACAGTGTAGCAGTGTATTGTAAACACTGGTACTTCTGCAGACTAAATTATTGATTTAAAATGTAATAAAGGCATGTTGTAAAATATAATACGTTTTAATTCTAGAAGGATCTCGGTGTGGCTACCTTACCTGCAAACATGACAATGAAACAGGTGCAGCTGCACCAAAACTGCATCCTATTTGTGCATATTAGAATATTCAACACATGTATTTATTTGTTTAAATTTGAAGTATAGCCTATGTTTTTGTTACCTCGAAAAATATTGTGTTAAATTATATTCGATCCATGGTGTAGGGTAGGCTAACTATACAGTCTTCAACAACATAATCGTTTACTACTAATTACTACTAGTTACACAAAATATGTCAAATCGTTTATACATAGAAATAAAGTGATAGCCTATTTACTTACGAAATAATGTTCAGTTTAATCATGCTGCACAATTTACTTATCTTTGTTTTTTAAAATGTAGATACATTAATAACCAGAGGTTCACATAACTAATCTTTGTGTTCTCACCGGAGTACCAATTGGGATGTCAAAGAGCAGGGGTGCAAATTTGGAGCTAGATTTTTTAAATTTATAAAATGTTATATATATATTGGTTAATGACCAATGTCAGAGACAACAATAGTTTATGGATGTTTAAGTAGGAGTCCGGATTGCTGGTTATTACAACAAATAAAACATCACGCATTCTCTGTTTATTTCAAAAGCCTACCACCAGATTCCAGCCCTGGGGATTCAAGAGCAAAAAACTTCACTTTATTAGAACACGTTAGCTTGACGGCACAACGGTATTTATAGAAGGATATAACTGAGGGAAACAAAATATTATTTAAAAGTAAAATGCTTAAGTACTTTTTTTTTTTTTTTAAACTCACATTGAAATATAATGGCTCTCAAACATCGACACCTCCTCTCATCCGCGCTCAGTTTGGGAAGCGAAGCATCAGTGAGCTTTCACACTGCCACTCCCCGTAACTACATCACTCTTCTCTGAATGGACAGCTAAATCAAGATCCCTGCTATCATTGGTTGCTTCAAGTGTCCCATAAAAGAAAATCATTTATGTTACAAATTGGAGTTTCCACCTATCGGGAGGTTAGGCAGATATGGGTCACAGCCAAAAAATATGCACCCTCCCTTTAACATCTATATTGTTTGAGTATGTAGCAAGATGCTCCATATGATGATGCACAACATCAAATTGGCCTAGGCTGTCCGATCTTCCTTGCAAAAATACAGACAAGGCCCAATTAATGTGTGCTAGCCACCATTGGGTTTTAACAGCTGAAGGATTTCTTATTGAGACTCCCAACTCAGCATCTAGAGCTTTTAACTCTCTTTTGGATTTATCTCTATCTCTGCTGCCTCACCGTCAGGACTTCTGGCTCTTTATTTCTTGGTATCACTTTCAAAATAAATTTTAAAAAGTACAGTAAGGGCTCATTTATCACTCAGTGCAATATAACCTACGATATCTCAATATAGAGAGATTAAATTCTCTGAAAGCAATGTATTCTAAAGTGCACGTTTACACCCCCCTGAATCTCTGGAGTCTGGCCTGTTTCGCAAAATGAACAAATTGCCGCCCCTCAGGGTGTAGATTGATGATGCTGCAGAGTAGCTTGGCAGAGACAGTAGCAGGAAAAATATGTATTGTGATTGGCTGATGGGAGTTGTTGATCCAGAAATGACTCGTGAATGTTGTCCTGGCAACATTAGCAAGATATCGAAATTGCTTATGCGCGGCAGGATTTCTGAGCAGAGTGGCTCTTGTCAGATTGGTGTGCAGTTTAGAGGGAACATTGCTGGTGGCCACTGGCTCCTTCATTGTTTTTTCTAGTTGCATTCGTAAAAAAATGGTTGCAGTATACAGCACTGCCATATGAGGTTGCCATGCATGAAAGGGTTAACTATTCATTGGATTCTTTCAGATGCTCAACTAAAACTTCTTAGTAGTGTTTTAGTAGTCTGAAATGTAATTTTGGTTAAAAAAAATTTGATTAAAACAGATTTCAATATTTGGTCAATTGCAACAAAAGTTCAAATGTAGTCCTTAGTTTTGTACTAAGTTGAGTGCTATTATGGTATTGTTTGAGGATCATCTCCATTTAGTGCCAAGCTGTTCTATTGATGTACAAATTTCTATGAAAAAACAGAACAATCTTCAGGATCATCTGATCCCCAGCTTTAGTACTGGTTCATTTCAGTGGTCCTATCCTGCCTTTTGAAAAGGTCATGGGATTACATGGAAACATCACAGAGGAAGTTTCATTCATGACTCTTATGATTTAAAGACTGCCTCAAATTTCTGACCGACATATCTCAGCCGTCATTGAAAGACAGGCAAGGAGGCCATTTGTCTTCCAACCCCTCTGTAGATGCTGAAAATGAGGTGAAGGTTGAGGATGTAAACTCAAACACACAGCACAGTCTGCAATGTGGTGTACCACTTACGTAACTTACCAATTTAGTAGTTAAAAAGTATTTTTTTTAATGCATACTTTTTTTAACCCAATGTTGAAATGATAAATAAAGACAGAAACAATGCTGACTGAAACAAAGTTAATTTATTTGTATATCAATCTTTGCATTTGAAAAAAAGAGTGCAAAAGAAATATCCAGAAAACAAAATATCCTCAACATATTAAGGCGATAAACTTGTATAATATTATTCTCGAACATTTCAAAAGTGGATTTTGATTGGAATTTGCTCCACTGATTCTCTGTTCGGCATTCTATTACATTCTGTTTACCAACATGATTATCATTCAAATAAATTCAGTTACTTCAGGTAACTTCATGGAAATTGACTGACAGTGCATTCAACTCTCCTGAAAAGGCATAGTTAATTCCAATGAATGCTCAGAGCCTGAAAAAGTACTAATAGTGGCCACTTCTAGGTTTACCTGGTGGACTTGATGTCTCAGTGGAGATTACATGACCATTACATAACGGTACATAATAAAGGTAATTTAATTATTTTGTTATTACTTTAATAAATTCTCCACACAATACTCTCTACTAGATCTTTTTTAACCTTTGTTGGGATTTTGTCACCAGGGCTTTTTCAATGATAATGTAGGCTTCATTCTGAAGCCATTTTATTTTCAGTTCCGATTTTAAAGTGGCTTAAGTGTAGCTATAATTGGTCTATTTACACAGAACACCACAACACATCTTTTGGAAAGACATGCACCCTAAAATGTCAACGACGTACATTTGAATTAAATCCTACCAAACATCCAGTGTAAGCACAATAGCTTTATCACATTTAAGCACTGCAAAGTTTTCAATTTAAAAGGAAAGCACATCTAAGAAATATTAAAACAGCTAAAAGTCTGAATGGTCCATTTTGTTTTCATAGTACAGTCTGCCAAGTACATTTGTAATGATTCAGTGTGCAATGGTACAATGAAGTAAAATAAAATAAAAAACTAAAACTAAGCTTGTAACTCATACTGAATATCTTAATACATTTGGAAACTTATTTGCATAACAAAAACAAATTAATATTGAGTTATTTTATTTATTTATTTTTTGAATATGTTTTCATATAAGTATGACAGGTAAAGGAACCCCACAAGTGCATCAGAGTGTGTGGTGTTTTATTATCTGCATCAAGATAAAAATAAAATCCAGAAAACAGAAAAACAAAACAAAAAAAATAATAAAATACCTGTTTTTGGGAACTGCAGGTCTGTACTCAGGCCTAGAAAAGTGAACTCAAAACTGCACAACCACTCTTAACAGTTTTGGTATGATAGATCTATACAAAACTGCACATCAGTAAACTTTATATAGAGATTACATTTGATTTACTTTTAGTAGCTTTGAAAACATAACAACAAACAACTATAATAAAAAAAAGACCTGGTATGTACTGTCTCAGTTAAGCAGTGTTAACAACAAACAATTAATTGCACATTTTTTGGCAGTTGTTAAAAGCTGCTTTTAGGATAATGGCACCATAAACAAATTTGAATCCTAGGGTAAATTATGAAAGTGAGTACATTTAGTAAAGCCTTTGAACTATTAAAAAATCACGCCAGTGTGAAGAGCTACAGCTGTGAATAGTAGCTCTGGAAAATACAGATATTGAAAGCAATACCAAACCATAAAACCTTTACTTTTGCTGAGAGGCAGTATTTATTTTGCATGTTCAGAAAATGATGTGTATTTTCTTATCTTCTGTTTTACCTTCTTGTGGTTCCTCCAAAACCTATTAAATTAAAATAAATTGTTTATTTAACGTACACGTTTTTGGTGAATTGAGTTTTTCAGTTCAATCCTGACCTGATAAAACCTTGCCAAGCAAAGACTGGAAATGGTGCAGAATTGAGTGGTCATTTTGTGACGTGGACTATTATTCTCAGAGGACTAACAAAAACAAAACAAAAAAATGAATTTCAGTTGCTTTCAAATCAACAGTATTTTATCTGAGTGACCAAACAGCAGAACTGAACATTAAAATACCAAGTGCTACAAATTTAAAATTATATTTTGAATCAACAGGGAACATGTGATAAACGTAGAGGATTGGTGATGAAAACCAATAACAATAACCTCAGTGAATTCATTGTTGTCATGCCTGGGTTCATATTGAAATCCAATATCTCTTTCTGACCTATCATGGCCAGCAAGAAGTGAGCTGGAAATGTTTATCAAAATAGGATCAGGACCTAGTACCTATCTGTTTCATGTTAACCAAGCATATTATACAAAACAATACTTTAAAGTAAAAATGATAATCTAACATTCACATTACCTGAAGCTGTCTTTGTCCCTGTGTTTTCCGCTGGTTTAGTGGGGACATTTATTGAATTCCATGTATTCCTTGTACCAGTATTTGTCTGGGATCTTAGAGGTAAAAAAAAAAGGCAAATAACAAAGTAGTTCTTCAATCTGGTCAGAAAAAGTTTGTCCATAGCAGCAGTTACAAACACTATTACTAAAGGCAAGTCTAATCCACTTTTTCTAATATGTTGTACATTATCAATAACTGTTTATATATCATACATGTAAAGGTATGGTACATCTGCAGTAAATTCTAATCTAATCTGTGCTAAACAGAATGTATGTACAGTGGCCCTGAAGTGCAAAACACAAATACAAAGAAAAACACAAATACAAATAAAGAAAGCACAAATACAAATAAAAAAAAAACAAATACAAATAAAAAAGCACAAATACAAATCGAAAAACGCAAATGCAAACAACTGAAAATATAAAAAAAAACAAAAGCATGAAACACAAAAGCAAAAGCAGGAAACACAAATACAAGAACAGAAAACACAAATACAAAAAGCCCACAACAGAATGAAAGTCATTTGCAGGCCCCTCCCCCATACACCCCAGCACAGTCGCCACCTGTTTCTGGAGAAGCTGGAGCCGTTTAGAAAGTGCAAGGTGAGTCTTTAGTAACCTAGTTTGCCGTGGTATAATTCTGTGTCTTATAATTGGTATCGCAACAGTAAGCCATGCCCCCTCACTTTTTAACAAAAGAAACATGTGCACTGCAGGGAAAAGACATTTGTATAGCACACAAAGTTTAGTGGCAATCATAGACACCAGAACAACCGGTGCTACGGCATCTAGAGAACCCAAAATAATGTTTCTTCAGGTTTCAAAATGCATCACATCATGACTGCAGTAGGACTGTGGGAGAGGGATACATCACCCAGTCCAGTGGCTGACAGACAAGACAGTCAGTCTTTCAGTGTGCAGTTTTTACTTTTGCTGTGAGATAAGGTTTTCAGCATGAGAAATAGATTACTTTTAAAATGGGAAATATAGAGAACTTGGATAATTAAAGAATGAAAAAATGAATGCTTTAGAAGGCAATAATATTGTGGATGAAGCAGCGAAAATCTTAACTTCACCACCACCAAAAAATAAAATAAAACAAGGCAACATATTAAATTATTCCAGCAGGAGCCACTCTCCACAGCAAAGCAAAAACACTGACAACTTTAAACGCAGTGGCTTTGATAAGCACACACAAAGACAGACGTGAATGCTGGAAAAAAACAAGCTCATTATTATTACTGTTGTTAGTAGTCATACTTATAGTAGTGTTGTTATTGTTGTTGTAAACTTTAAATAACCAGTAGACTACAGATACACAACCTGCATCAACACGAGACATGGCTATTTTATTTTTCTGTTGTAAAAGCAGCCACTAAACTTTATGCAAGTACAAGCTCGATCTCTTGCATTTTGTGATAATTTTATATAACAAAATGCATCAAGTAGAATATCACATCTTACGCTGATATATCAACACCTATCAAACCATCCTTCTGTTCCAGGTCTTTTTACGTAAAAACAAATATCTTGTACTTTTTTTTTTTTTTTTACAGTAGCCGTGCTTAAAATTTAATTCGTCCTGCAAAGCTATAATTTCTTTTAAATGTATGAAAATTAGCAGTGCTTAATTTGTACAGAGAGGGGTGCCGGGGAACAAACAATGACAATACAGTTCTTAAGAACCTCGCATTCAAAATCATAACAAGTTTATTTGAAAGTGTACTACCAGTACTTAAGTGTTATAAGTTGGTTGGCTGTGGTATATTTCTGTCAGTGTTATAATTGGTATTGCAACGGTAAATCATGTTTACCATACCTGAGCTTGTGTACAGTAATAGCGGTTAAAAACTGCTATTTTAGTTAAAGACTCAGCTTGCTCTTTCTAAACAGCTCCAACCTTCCGTTGTGTTGTGGGCTTTTTGTATTTGTGTTTCCTGCTTTTATTTTTGTGTTTCATGCTTTTATATTTTTGTGTTTTCAGTGTTTTTTAATATGTTTTGTGATTTTTATTTGTGTTTTGCACTTTAGGGCCATCGTACGTATGTGTGTATTTTAATATGAAATGTTCCAAATATGAAATATAAACATGAACTTACCGTTGACTTCCAAACATATATCCTAACACACCACCTGTACCCATCCCTGTCCAAAATCCGGGTCTGGAATTAGCATTATTGTGAGGTCTTGCAAAGTTGTTGGCAAAACCATATTCATTACCGGTGCTTTCAAATCCAGCTGAGGCACCTAAATGAATTTGATAATCATTCATTATATAATTAGAGTTTGAAGCTTAAATGTTAAAAAAAAAAGACTGACAATTATTTTATACAGTTAATAAATATTATGTTTCCTTTATGTTTAAAAAAAGTCAAACTTTACATCGGCACTGGGATCTGTAAAGCACTACTTTGCTGATAGTGACGTTACAGTTACATGCATTTACTAATGAGGCTTTAGTAACCAATCCAGATACCAACTAGCACTTGGTGGCCTAATGTATGACATTAATGCACACAAGGAAAACATTTCTAATTGTAGAAATGTAAAAAGCAGAGTGACTGCACAAAAATGATGGAGGTGGTGTAAACGCATTACATGTTAGCCTTTAGGCGTAATTCGGGGGATGCCGTAGAGGGCGCTCTCCCGCTTTGCGCTCCTTTTTTCTTCTTATCCTATTTCCTTTTCTTTAGCCTGTCTTACCTTCCCTCCGTGGCATCCTGCCCGGTAGCGTCCGCGATCTCTTCCGGGTGGAAGCTGATCCCAGTTCAGCCTCATTTAGTATTTCCAGCCAATCGCACAATGCAGCGCTCGCCACGTCAATTATTAGGGCATGGCCAGCACTGCTCCACGTATGTGTTATTGGCTGCCCCTCCTGTCTATCTCGCTCTCTTTTTCTACTTTAACCCAGCACTATTTCCGCTTCCTTGTCTGTGTTTGTTTTTTGTTTCTCTGCTCTGCGCTCGCAAGATAGTATCAGCTATTTTCCTACCGGCTCAGTCTGCGCTGTTCAAAACGCAGCGTCATTCTCAACTTGGTCTGCGTTTTCATCAGTTTCAATGTCACCACTGCACTGCAACTGTTTTACACCGGCGCCTCACAGACCATGGTTACCACGGCAACGCCTCAGCGAGTGACTACTGGGAGTGGTAAGTTGCTACGGCGACCAGGCAGCTTTAACAGGCAATGAGAGCCTGTGCCACACGACTGCAATTTCTGGCTCCTGCTGCAGCGCTTTTGCAACATGAGAGCTTCAACTCGCCGAATTGTGACATCTAAATACTGCAGGCTCCTCTTCTAGACCTACATTAACTTACTTATCATCACTAACTGTTCTAAAGCAAATACTTAATACATAGACAAGGATTGTAATCGCAATAACCAAATATATGCTACCCTGCTTCACTGAAGCCAATAGTTTCAATTCCAATCAAAACCTCTAGATGGCAGCATAACACCACAAGCTCTACATAATTTAAGATGATTTGCTATCGCTGCGAATCTGGCACTCTCCAAACCTTCTATCAATTCCTGCAGTTCGTTGTCTTTTTGAGGGATTCTCAGTACCCTCCTGCCTCAACCTCTTTTTCTACATATATTAACTTGAATTTTTTTTTTTTTTTTTTTTTTTCTCAAATCCAAACTCCTCCCCTTGAGAATCTTGTCATGAAGCCATGCTTATCAGCTTTCTGAGATGTTAAGAATCCACCGTCACATTAATTTACAGCTTCCCTGCATCAGGCCATTCCTGCAACCTTCTTGTTCCTGGATTTGCACTTCCTTATTTGCCCCAACTTCATCAAGGCACTTAATATAACTTTCAAAGTCCATTTCATTCAATTTGAGCTACCAGTCACATTCGGAAACTATGTGCTACGATTATCAACATTTCAGTCAAGCGTCCTCGTATCCCGCAATGGACAATACACTCTTAGACTGCTCCTGATCAAATCAATAGGTTTTGTAGCAGCCTCCGAGCAACGCATTCCTATCCTCTCAGGTTCTGCAGCGGCCTCAGATCTATGCATTCTTCATTTCTGCCCAAAGGCAGCCCCATCGCCGACATCATCTAAAACGCCTTAACTCTTAAATACCAATTTTCACCGCATTCAGCAGCTCTCTGCTCTCTACAGCAGGCCACTGCAGACTACTGACAGCATTCCATCGTTTACCCCTCAGATCTCTGCCCGTTCAGCAGATCTTGCCTCTACTGTTAATATCTCCTCATTACAGCAAATCTCGGCTCCCTCTTCAGATCTGCTTCTATTGCAGCATACAAAAGTGGCTTTAGTTTACTGTTCAAATCTGCAACTGCTCTCCTCCAGAGCTTCCAACACTCCAGCTTTCCTCCAATACCTGGATCTAAGATATATATACTCGGAGAGCTTGACTTCCTCAGCAATTTAGTCATATGTCCGCTCATCCTCTCAGATACTACAAGCTTTAATATATGGTACGAGACTGGAAATCTGTTTGATTTATGAATTAAGGAGTTCCACTATTTGGAGAATGATTGGAGTTGTGAAACCCAAATCTCTGATTTATGAGTTCACCTTTTCCATTCCAAACAGACAAGATGGTAGCAAACCACTGATCAATCCCGTATTAACTAACACAGGATGGTTGGCATCTCAGCTCTGCCTTAGTTTTAAAAACATCTCAGCAGTCGATTTCATATATTTGTTCAGGTCCAGCTGCCACCTCAGCCCTCATCAAACTCTGCAACACCAACATCTGCCGTTCAACTAAATACAACACTCTCCAACCTTCTGCAATCTGCTCATCACTACATGGCCACACTCTTGGTCCCAGCGACCAAATCTTCATTTACCTCTGGATGGAAAACATTTACAACTTTCTGCACTCAAAATACATCCCATTCTGATTTAATGAGCAACGGATTCTAGCCTCCATCGCCCATGCAAGGGATTCTCTTCACTTAGCCCCCTCTACCGTTAAAGCCTACATCTCCGGAATTTAGTATTTCTGCCGCCTCATCTCCGTCCCTTCTTCAACACTTCTATCCATCCCATCAGTTTGCTTGACACTCGGAGAGATCCTCAAGAGCCCCCCCCCCCTGCTGCTCCCTCCTGGCTCCCTATATCAATAGACATTCTTCACTCTTTAATATCTACCCTCAGAAAAAGCTGCTCTGTCTATGCAATGACCTTACCTTGGAAGTACTATGTCTAACTGCTCTTGTGAAGCACTTCCTCTGCAGGATTCCTGAAGGAACAGAGTGCACCCTGTGAACTTACCGTGACAACACCTGTGATTTACCATTTAAAAAAAAAAAAAAAAAAAAGCAAGAGTACCAAGACATCAAGGGGAATACAATGGATAGACTCTGACCGTTAAGCCATTTTCAACCATGAGGTCTTGTGAACCATTCCACGCACCCAGATACTGGACTTTGGCCAGCTGTAGTAATTTTACTACAGAACACTACACCTTGCAGTTAAAATAAAAATAAATAAATAAATAAAAAATAAATAAATAAAAAAATCAGGACTTCATCAGGACTTCAATACAGACAGTTACATCAAGATCCAGAAGTTCTGCAACCTGGTCCCAGGAGCAGACCCCAACCCTCGTCTCGTACTACCTTTCAGCAAAACAATATTCAACTGAATAACTCTCTCTCCGGCCTCCTTCAATCACCACGTGGATTCATGGAGAACGCTCTCGCCCCATCTACCGTTCCTCCTACTCGACTGCCTGGTCTTCATTTACTCACTTTTGCGAGTAAAAAATAAATAAATAAATAATTTAAAAAAAAAAAAAAAAAAAAAACGGATCTCAAACCTCTTTCAACCTACAGCACCTCCTCGCCTTCATCACTCACCTCAGGCTGTCTCTATGTTTAGCCCCCTCCTCTATTTAGATGCTACCTAGCGGGCATTCAGTATCAATTTCGCCTCCAATCTTTCTCCTCTCGTCCGTTCTAGAGATAGCGGATCTCTAGAGAGAACGCTCAGAGGTATGGAGAAAAGCCTGCTCCCCTCCTCTCCATCAAGTTAATCAATCTCTACTGACCTTCTCCTTTGTCTCATCACTGCTCTCTGGCAAGGATGCTTCAACCTATTCAACAACATCGTCATGGAAACCCTGTGCCTGACCGTCGCCTTTGGATTTCTCCGCTGTGCAGAATTCTCAACTCCATCAATTTCCAGCTTCCCAGCTCTAGGCCTCAAGTGCTCAGATCTCTCTCAAATCCCCGGAAACCACTTTATCCTCCTCATCAGATCTTCAAAAACGGTCCAATTAAGCCGAGGATTCAGTATCTTCTGTCAGATCCCCTCTTCGACAACTCCAGATCTATACTTTCGAGTCACTGGTTCTCATCCCGTTTATGCACCCTCTCGTCACGGATCGGACTTTCTTCTACTATTTTTCCCCCCATTCATTCTGGATCGGAGCAGCTGCCTCCGCGGCTAGCGCAGGTATCAACACTTTGATTAAGTCTATGGGGCGCTGGATCTCTTCAGCTGTGAACTTTTATATTAGATCATCCTCTGCAGACATCGCCACAGCTCACCAAGCACTTGTTAGCTTGCCCGGAGTGGGGGGCGCCCTCTCCGCCAGGCCCACCAGAGGTTTCCTCCCTGCAGGGGGGTTTTTCCTCTCCACAGTGCGGACGGCTTATAGGCATAGGTTGTCTACTAACATCTCTTGTCTTTTCTCTTTTCTTCTAGCTTTTGTTTATGTGTGCGGCTCTGCGATCTCTTTTCTATCCCACGGTGTGGTTCTTGCGGGGAGCCGGGGGTCCTCTTTTGGGGGGAAGTGAGTCTCACTCCCCCGGCTGTCCGGGTCGGCCTCTCGTCTCAACCACTGCCGCCCGGCTGTTCCTCGCCGGCCTGAGGGGACCCCCGGCCACATCCTATTCTTCTGCTGCTTATGCGCTAAGCCTTCCAGGCCTCAACCTTGCTGTCCCATCTCCTCTCTTCTATTTCAGGTCCAGGACCATTTCAGCCCCCTCATGCAGTAGGCCGTGCCTCCACCTGCCGAGCGGGCCCCGACCGAGGGGGGGGGGGTTTCTCTGTTTTCGTCTCTCCTAAACGGACCCGAGACACTTTTTCCTAAGCTCTCCACGCCGCCCAGCTGCCAGCTTAGCTGCCTGAGGATGCTGCACTGAGTTGCGAAGGATCTGTCCTTTTGTCCTGTTCGTCCCCTTCCTGTCTCTTGCTCCACTAAACGCCCAGCAGCCAGAGGATGCTGCCTGACCCGTCGGGAGCGAGAGTCAGTTTGTTGTATGTTATGTGTCTAAACTTTGCTCTCTCTCTCACTTTTACGTCACCCAGCAGTCGGAGGATGCTGCCTGACCTGGCGGAAAGTGTTTATATCTAATCCTTTGCTCTTCTCATGTCTCCCTCTCTACGTCGCCCAGCAGCCAGAGGATGCTGCCTGACCCGACGAGAAGGGAAAACTCTTCGTCCCCCCCTATCTCGTCCTGCTATCAGTATCTAACCTCAATGTTACTAAGCACCATTCCCAAACTCCAGCCCTCAATCTCGCCATCCCTCAAACTCGTCTCACTCTTAAACTCTCAAATGTCTCACCCCTCTCAAGCCTCCTAAGCAACCGGAGAAATCCTCTCATCTGGTCTCATTCTTAATATCTCACTCCCAATTTCGCCTCCTCTCAAGCCCTCGTAGGCAACCAGTGAAATGTTAGCCTTTAGGCGTAATTCGGGGGATGCCGTAGAGGGCGCTCTCCCGCTTTGCGCTCCTTTTTTCTTCTTATCCTATTTCCTTTTCTTTAGCCTGTCTTACCTTCCCTCCGTGGCATCCTGCCCGGTAGCGTCCGCGATCTCTTCCGGGTGGAAGCTGATCCCAGTTCAGCCTCATTTAGTATTTCCAGCCAATCGCACAATGCAGCGCTCGCCACGTCAATTATTAGGGCATGGCCAGCACTGCTCCACGTATGTGTTATTGGCTGCCCCTCCTGTCTATCTCGCTCTCTTTTTCTACTTTAACCCAGCACTATTTCCGCTTCCTTGTCTGTGTTTGTTTTTTTGTTCCTCCTCCTCCCCTCCTCTGCTCCTTTCTATATCGCACTGTCCGCACAGGGCTCCCTCAGGGGGGGAAGTGAGTCTCACTCCCCCGGCTGTCCGGGTCGGCCTCTCGTCTCAACCACTGCCGCCCGGCTGTTCCTCGCCGGCCTGAGGGGACCCCCGGCCACATCCTATTCTTCTGCTGCTTATGCGCTAAGCCTTCCAGGCCTCAACCTTGCTGTCCCATCTCCTCTCTTCTATTTCAGGTCCAGGACCATTTCAGCCCCCTCATGCAGTAGGCCGTGCCTCCACCTGCCGAGCGGGCCCCGACCGAGGGGGGGGGGGTTTCTCTGTTTTCGTCTCTCCTAAACGGACCCGAGACACTTTTTCCTAAGCTCTCCACGCCGCCCAGCTGCCAGCTTAGCTGCCTGAGGATGCTGCACTGAGTTGCGAAGGATCTGTCCTTTTGTCCTGTTCGTCCCCTTCCTGTCTCTTGCTCCACTAAACGCCCAGCAGCCAGAGGATGCTGCCTGACCCGTCGGGAGCGAGAGTCAGTTTGTTGTATGTTATGTGTCTAAACTTTGCTCTCTCTCTCACTTTTACGTCACCCAGCAGTCGGAGGATGCTGCCTGACCTGGCGGAAAGTGTTTATATCTAATCCTTTGCTCTTCTCATGTCTCCCTCTCTACGTCGCCCAGCAGCCAGAGGATGCTGCCTGACCCGACGAGAAGGGAAAACTCTTCGTCCCCCCCTATCTCGTCCTGCTATCAGTATCTAACCTCAATGTTACTAAGCACCATTCCCAAACTCCAGCCCTCAATCTCGCCATCCCTCAAACTCGTCTCACTCTTAAACTCCCAAATGTCTCACCCCTCTCAAGCCTCCTAAGCAACCGGAGAAATCCTCTCATCTGGTCTCATTCTTAATATCTCACTCCCAATTTCGCCTCCTCTCAAGCCCTCGTAGGCAACCAGTGAATTGACATTTAAACTAACGCCTCCAGAGGTGAAAGGTAAGAGGGCTGCATAACAGTTTTCTAGAAAAGTTTAAAAAATATCAAACTTTATCTAATCCATCAAAAATATATCTATTAAATAACTCAACAGTTGAAGCCCATGCATTATTTACTGTACCTGTATAGCCTGCATTACTTGTGTAGCCTGTGTTGCCCATGTAATCTGGTTTGAATCCAGGAGGTGGAGGACCCATTGTATGAGGTCCACTTTGGTAGTCATGTGTGTGGGTGTTCGGATAGTCATCATTAGGAAAGCGTTGTTGTCCTCGTAGTGGCCCACATAAAAACATTTTATACACACCATAAGCGAAGAGCAGTAATATGGCAATGATAATTAAGGCACTTGCATCACTAGGTGTCTGGGAATTGATGTTGTTTGGCGACCCCTGAAAGAAACCTGAACTAAAGCCCCCACTGCCATAGGAACTTTTCCTGTGTTGCTTGCCATGCTCAGTTAGTTCAAGTGTGTACTCCATTCCACATGATCCCTTTAGAACATATGGGTCATCTGGATAGTTATATCCCTCACAACTAACTTCAATGGTTCCAAATCTGTAAGCAGTATCCATGTCAGTCTTACATTCCCACTGTAGATAATAAAACAGAAAATAAGGTATTGAATACCTTGAAATATTTCACAATAATCCTTTCTACCAGAGACAAAAATAACAACATGCAATATAAGCTACAGATCCTTGTCATATACTACTACCTAAATGTTTACTTTTTACACGTTTCAAATTCATGGTTAGTATGGATTCCTGAGTATAAACTTGGTAGTGCCCAACTATGGAGGAACAGTTAATCAGGCAACTTATCTGTTCAGATATCCTGAGAGACTCATTAAGCATGAACATCTGCTATAAAACTGTATAAAGTATAGGACCTCCAAAGTCAACCAGCATCGACACTGACAAGTTAGCAAAGGATACGTGACCATTCCTCAATGAATACTGCCTCTAATACCATTACATTTGAAGTTAGAACTGCAATTTTGACTGCCTTTTCAGTTATCAATTTTACTGATCCTTGTCAAGCATCAGCTACTAGTCGTGGACAGCTGTTGATGATTATAAATGCCTGTATTATTATATACATATATTTTTTAATTACACAACCACTAACATTACTCCATATTATATGTGTATATTTTTGTGAAACATCTACCATGGATGTTTTACACTACCTGCACATCAAAGCCATCCCAGCCTTTATTCTGGCATTGCACTACTTCTGGAACAAAAGTCAGGCATCCAGCCGATCCCCCAGTGCACTTCAGCTGTGGAACAGGACTGGTCCGTCTGGAATTTGTATGTCGTCCTTTATACAGAGTGATGACTTGGATCTCTCGAAGCAAAACACTCCCTGTAAATCAGTAAAACTTTAAGTTATGAAGGAACGACATTTTCACTAGATTTACCAAAATTAAACATAGGTAACCTGCCTGGAATAAATTAAAGCAAAATCAACGAAAGTTCATTAATTTTATCTAACACCTTTCTTCAGTACAGGTTTTCCCATGCAGCAATAATCCAATAAATGGAGATTAGATAAAGGGGCATTCAGAACAGAAAATAGGAGGCACTTTTTTACACAGAGAATTGTGAGGGTCTGGAACCAACTCCCCAGTAATGTTGTTGAAGCTGACACCCTGGGATCCTTCAAGAAGCTGCTTGATGAGATTCTGGGATCAATAAGCTACTAACAACCAAACGAGCAAGATGGGCTGAATGGCCTCCTCTTGTTTGTAAACTTTCTTATGTTCTTATGTTCTTATGAATGCACAGAACTGTTTTTTTAATCATTTGCATGTCGAAATAAAATATAACTGTAAACTAGTAAACAACTTGGGCGCACTTGTTTTGGTTATTAATCTTCTATAACCCTAGAGCTTGTTACTTGTTTTGTAGTCATTGTTTTTTTCAGACGTGAAAAGAAATGGTAACAGTTTCACTTTGGAGTAATGCAGCAATCAAAGCCCTCTCCCATCTACTTGCACAAACCACGCCAGTGTGATTCAATTTTTTTTTTTGTTAAGACGCTTAAAACAATTTGACCTACCATTTCACGCATCACCTTGTATAAATTCATTAACTTTTACTTTATTTATGTACATTTGATTTTATCCGTCATTTTATATATTGACCAAAACTTAATTATGTTATTTAGATTTGTTGTGTCTTACCTACGTGACCATTGAATGCAACTGCTGTTTAGAATCTATAATATTTAGATTTTTGGTGTTAACATTACGTTTATTTGAGAAGCCTTACTAAGGTATAGCTAGCTATTTATATATATTTTACACGTTTTGTAAAAATATTTATTCGTTCTTTAACAATATCCTTACAATAACGATGCTGAGAAATGGAATGGTTAATTATATATAATCCCTCAGACTGTTCAAAACCTTTTCTTAATTCTGCATATTTGTGTGGGGTGTGAGGATCCTTTGTGATTATAAGATATAAATAAATACATAATTAAAAAAAAAAAAAAAAAAGTAGATTTTATCAAGGTTGCATAAAAAAAACAAATTCAGCTTACTACTGTTGACCATTGTTTAAAATTAGTTAGTTTAAGCAATGAGAAACAGAATGAGAGGCCAATGCTTAGAGCTGTTAAGTTAAAAACACTTACTTTATTATCCTTTTGTTGTTAAAATTTAAAAGCTGAATATAAAGGTTTCAAATTTCTTTACATTACATCATCTTTAACTTTTTAGTTTGCAGAACAGTACCTTGCAAATGGATCAATCCATCAAATTGAGGCCTGCCTAACAGCATTAAGAAGTGCAAGATTGGAGATTGCTTGCCTATTAATGGAAAATCAAGGTGAACACTGACTTTGTGAATAACTGCTGCTTTATATCAAATGTATCATCTGTATATTGCTATGTGCAGTCTTTAAAACAACAAAGGTTACACTGTGATTTTAGGCCTTTAGTACCGTATTGCATTTTAAGTAAAATATTACAGTAGCAGCTTTTGGACAGGTTACCAGATTACACTAACAGTAACAACTGTCTCCGTTTTATTACAAAGTGCAGATGTAACAGGCCAGGACCAAACCATGTGGCAATTATGAGACTCTGTCAAGTCACTATCCCCCATGCTGTGTGTAAAGTATTCATTATACAGTATGTTCAATATTTCTAAGGCTGTATATTTGACTGCACAACTTTTTTTGCCTGCAGGGCCATGGGCGGATCCACAAATATATATATATTTTTTGCTCAGCCCAACACTGATTTCAGGGTCAAAACAGCTGGTTGAATAAGTAACAGTGTATTACCCCTTAAAAACACTGTTATGTATTCAAATATAATACATACATTGGCATGTGTGCCATGTTCACCAGCTGTTTTGACCCTCAAATCAGTGTTGGGCTGAGCAAAAAAGAAATGAATATTGTTTAGGATCTGCCCCTCTATAAATATCCACAGAGAAATTAACAGCCCAACGTTATTTAACCCCTTAAATACAAAGCCAATCATTCAGTTTGGAGCAGATCAAAGTCTGAATAAGAAACGGCGAATAAGAAAAAAGCGAATAAGAAGCCAACTTCAGTCTTGTGCAATAACCTTTGATTGTAGTGAAATGTTTATATAAAAAAAATGTTGTTATTTATTGCTGGGTAATATACTTATTTATCATACTTAATAAGGAGAGAACAGTTTTGAAAAGTAAACATGTGTTACTGTTGCTTCTTAGTTTTAGGTGCAGTGTGAGCTGTGTTACCGATGGGCACACGTTGAACATACACAGTACTCTACTTGTGTTGAAGTGCTGAAAAATAATGATGCATAATAAACATTTTTGGGGTATGTGTGTCAGTCTCCTACCGTAATGCAAAAGGTTATTACAGTACCTGAACATAATGTATGCTGTCCACAAAAAGACATGACATTTGCTCAGATTCTCAAATACTGAAACAAGATTCTGCCAAAAGTGACCAGTGCCCAACAAGATAGTAGACTTGTCAAGTTAGAAATTAGAAATGCAACTCAACTTCCTCAAGATGCTGGCTACGATGTATGCACCAAGACAATCACAAATTGTCTGCCTGCACAAAGCCCTGCATTCCACTTCCAATGACAAATCACTATCATCAGGCTTGACTTTCTCATTTTGAGCTGTCACTTATACCTCTCCGAATAAGTTATCTGGGATTTAATGGGCAAACCCTGCACATTTCAGTCAAAACACAGGGTAGCCCATTTTGAGCTGTCATTTCTGCCTCTCGCTACCTGGGCTTTAATGGGTTAAAGCAGTGTGGAGTAGTGGTTAGGGCTCTGGACTCTTGACCGGAGGGTCGTGGGTTCAATCCCCGTGGAGGACACTGCTGCTGTACCCTTGAGCAAGGTACTTTACCCAGATTGCTCCAGTAAAAACCCAGCTGTATAAATGGGTAATTGTATGTAAAAATAATGTGTAAAAAATAATGTAATTGAATGTAAAAAATAATATGATATCTTGTAACAATTGTAAGTCGCCCTGGATAAGGTCGTCTGCTAAGAAATTAATAATAATAATAATAATAATAATAATAATAATAATAATAAACCCTGTACATTTCAGTCAAAACACAGGGTAGCCCATTTTGAGCTGTCATTTCTGCATCTCCAAATTACCTGCCAATTGTTCAACTGAGGTTGCCCATTTGGGGGAGGCACTATTTTTCTGATTAGTCCGTTAATCTGTGCTACAGGTAGCCCATTTTGAGGGGGAGGCGCAGGTTTTAACAACACCGGAAACACCTACCAATATTTTTTTCTTACCTCCATCGTTCCAGCTCTCGGCGTACATTACCAGAAGATAAAAAACAAAAGTTACAGTTGCCAACGTCATTCTGTTGCCTATTCAGTAAATTACAACTGAAGCCAAATACTTTAAATGATTACCACTCGAGTACTGGTGACGCAGTTTCACTTGTCCACTTTTCTTAACTCGGAACCCGTTTTCGTTTTTATTTTTTGTAAAATCTTTCAAATGTCAATTAAAAACGCAAATGGTACTTTAGTTGATTCTCCAGTTTTAGCAGTGATACGTTGCTTTGGGTTTAATCATGCAGTGTAAACTCAGACCGAACACCATTCTTGAATGTCAATAACTTGCTTCCGTGTTGTTCTGTTTGCGCAAAGTTCCGTGGGGTTCTGCACAGAATCCCGTTCTGCGAGGGCTGCTGCGTGACGTCACAAAGCTCCACCCTAAAAAATATATGTGCAGATCCAGGCAGCACAGCTTCGAAAAGTAGCTGCGCGAGGCGGTTTGCAGCTGTGAATCAAAGAGACGATGCAGAGATCACGAATGACCTGTCTCAATCGTAATTCAAATAGCTACTAAAACGACTACTGCCACTTGTTAGTCGGGGAACGACATGTTATCTTTATGCAAAGAAGGGTGAACAGCCTTGTCAATGGTATATGAAATGTTAACACTTAAGTGTCTGTTCATATGTGATTCATGACGAATTGCAGACACGAAATTAAATTATTAGAATTAGAAGTGTATTCATCATGAATTCCTATTTTATCATGGCGTTCTCATGGCAGACCCCCTCGTCAGTTTTATATCCAATGTGGTAATGTTTGTTTCAAAATACAGCAGTTTATTTGCAGCTACCCAATTGGTGTGACGTTTCTTGGAATTGTTGTAATCCCAAATGGGGGAATTTATCACGTTTTTTGCAAAACTATTTAAAAAAAATGTGGCCAAGTTTTCAATTTGACTGTTGGTAAGAATAAGTAATTTATACAAATCAGCGATCACCTAAAACCTCAGGCACTGTATGCGGAACTTCTGGGTGCGTTCACGCCACGCAGACTTTCGACATTCTGTGCATATTCTGCACAGAATCAGAGCAAGTAGCCAATGAATTTTCAGAATCTGCGCAGACTTAGCAAAGTCTGCGTCTCGTGAACGCACCCTCTTCATTGTCTGACACATGCGCAACTAAACAAACCTGTATGCGCCGGATCGAGCATGCGTACTTGTGTGAGGCAGAGACTGGAAACTGTATCACATTTTTGGTTCTGCTGTATGGTTGTGTGTAGTGTTTTAGAGAAATGGCAGGAATTAAAGGTGAGTTTAAATTAATAATGCTCGATCTATTGTTAAAACACATACATCTGGTAGTACGTATCTTAATTTAAATCGGAATATGGGTTTGTTTTGTTCGGGTCAAATAGGGTATGAGGATGACCGTGTCATTACCATTTAATCCATCACATCTTTCTACACAGGCCAACAGCTTTCGTAAATTTACTCTGATTAAATTATGATTTATTTAATTAGTGACTTACTTGTTTACTCATTGTGAGTTAGTGGATACTATATCTGTGTCACGTTGTTTATTATTTTTAGAGGAACTAATAAAAATTGAAATCTTCCTGAGGGTTAGAAATAATCAACAATATGTGTTCAATGTTAATAATAATAATAATAATAATAATAATAATAACGTGTTATGTGGCTGTGCGTTAGAAAAATAACGTAATCGTTACAGATTTTTCAAATGTTTTGCTAAACTATTTCAAATTAGTGTTGGGTGGATTTCACACAATAGATTTGCAAGGGCCTGAACCTTCCTTTGTGAATACTTTATCGTGAATTCATGGTGCTTAAAAGTACCGGTGACCAGAAATCTAAATTGAAGACGCAGTGGATTAAAACAAGAACGCTGTCCTATTGTGGCTGGAGAAGTGAGGACAGCAATGTTTTACCGCCTCACTCTGTACTGTGTAGTTTCACATCTGGCACCAGCATATATTGAACATGCAGTTTATGCAACATAACTACTGCTTGTCCTATTCAGAAAACCAGGATGAGAATATGGATAACGCGACTGAACGGTGTGTTTTTTGTTTTATAAGAGGAAATGCTTCTCATGTTGTTAAAGTACTCGAGTGATACATTGTTTGTGTACAGGGTTGCATACCGTCTGTTTTTTTAGCAGAGTTTTGTTTCTCCTGTTGTCAAATGACATAGCACATGGTGAAAATAGATGAATTATTTTGAGTTAAAGCTGTAGTGTCCCATATTTATCTTACGTTTGAAATACAAGTAGAATACACTTTAGTGTCTGTTTCTTAGTTCTTCCCTAGTCTTTGATCACTCTGCAAAATTTGACCATTGTTTACCATAGCCAAAGTTGTATAGACCAGGGGTTCTCAAACTCGGTCCTGAGGACCCCTTGTGTCTGCTGGTTTTCATTCCAACTGAGTTCTCAATTACTTAACTATACCCTTAATTGAACTAATAATTTGCTTAATTAGACATTTTTACTTGTTTTCAGCTCTTAAACAGTTGCAGAGTTCAAGTTACTTATCAAATGTTATAGCTAACTTGAAATATGCAACTGTTCAAGAGCTGAAGACAAGTAAATATGTCTAATCAAGCAAATTATCAGTTCGATTAAGGGTCTAGTTAAGTAATAGAGAGCTCGGTTGGAATGAAAACCAGCAGACACAAGGGGTCCCCAGTACTTGCACCAGCTTGTACTTGCACTGAACTGCTCCATACCTTGCCGTATTCTACCACTGCTCTTAATTATAACTACTTCCTGTATCTTGTACTTCATTTTACTCTTTGTTATCTGTATTCACGTTTTTTGTAGTTGCTCTTATTTGAAATCGTTCTCATCCATTTATCGCACTTACTACATGCTCTTAATGGACTTTACTCATATAGCAAATGTTTTTACCATAAGTGAACTTAGTTGAACTCGCTCTTAAATGTAATTACATATTGTTTTTATTATTTTGTTCTTATTTGAATTTGATCTTATTTTCTTTTCTGCTGATTTTACTGTACTTTCTACTGGTCTTATCTGTAATGTGATATTGTATAATGTGATATTTTGTATTGTGATATTTTGTAACAATTGTAAGTAGCCCTGGATAAGGGCGTCTGCTAAGAAATAAATAATTATATCTCCTACTTTACTTGCATGGTGAAATGTAATAACATTATTAACAAATGTTTATATAGTTTGTTGTTATTTCAGTATTTTATTATTTTATATATTGTAATTTTCTCTTTTTTTTTAAATAAGATTTCCTAAATGTTTTGTGTTTCCCACAGCCCTAATTAGCCTGTCCTTTGGTGGAGCTATTGGACTTATGTTTCTTATGCTTGGGTGTGCCCTACCTGTGTACAAGTAAGTATCTTAATTTAAATTCATTCAGAATAAGTTGTTTGCCTTGTTAGTTAAAAAAAAATGATTCAGTAGGGGATCTAATCTAATGTTAATTTGCTTGTCTCTCTTGTTACAGCAAATACTGGCCATTGTTTGTTCTTTTCTTTTATATCCTTTCGCCAATCCCATACTGCATTGCAAGGAGAGTAGTGGATGACACGGACGCTGCAAGCAACGCTTGTAAAGAATTAGCCATTTTTCTTACAACAGGCATAGTTGTGTCAGCCTTTGGATTACCCATAGTCTTTGCCAGAGCGACTGTGGTAATTATTTTCTTATTATTCTATTTGTTGTTTGTTCCAACAATTTAGTTCATGGGGTTTTAAAAAAATGACTACATATTTCCAAAGGTTGATGCCTGTTTACCTTTCTGCCTTGCTTCTTGAGCTATAATAGATTAAAAGTATCATTTATGACAATCTGCTGTTTCAAGTAGTAGGACCATGACAATCTGGCTCATAGAGTGAAATAGTGGCAGAGAGAGGAAGATATGGTGGAATGAGCATCAGGCTTAGGTATAATGTAGAAACAGACACCAATATATTATATTAGTGAATAATTAACATGCAGTTTTAAATATATTTAAAAGTGTATCAAAAAATAACAACCCTGTTCTAAATTAGTAGTGAATGGATAATATTACAGGGTGTGCTTTGGGTTGTAACTCTCCTGATTTTGTGTCTCAAGGGGAACTTTACTAAATGCTCTCTAAATGCTCTGTATACATAACAAATGTGTCTTGCTGCACCAGTTTTGTTAAAAAGTCGTTTGGCCAGTATTTCAATTTTTTTGTCAGCTGGAAATGCTGGCCGCCGCCACGTTGGAACCTGACTATAGAGCGAGTCAACGACAGGATGCCACACAAAGCGCGACGGAAGAGAGCTTCAATACGTTCAATGTTACTTTGTTTTAATGTTTTTTTATATGATATACTGCTCAAGGAGAGGTTGAAAATGCATCAAAAGCTTTAGTTAACATGTTTTCTATTGAAATGGTTCTATATTAATTTGCATTA
This sequence comes from Acipenser ruthenus, assembly GCF_902713425.1. Lineage (NCBI taxonomy): Eukaryota > Metazoa > Chordata > Actinopteri > Acipenseriformes > Acipenseridae > Acipenser > Acipenser ruthenus. The sequence goes on along the minus strand of NC_081189.1, from coordinate 90,822,258 downwards.
TAGTTCCCCTTTAACCTTTAAAAGGGTCTGCTCCCAGACATGCTCCATTGAGTCCATGTCTTAAATTTTAGTAAAGCTGTTTGTATTTCCTTATTTCCTAACCTTGCCTATTTATTTATATCAATTATTTATTTTCTTTTCAGATTGAGTGGGGAGCCTGTGCACTTGTGTTAACTGGCAACACTATAATCTTTGGAACCATCCTGGGATTTTTCTTGGTATTTGGAACCAATGATGATTTCAGTTGGCAACAGTGGTAAAAGTAAAGAGATGCTCATGTCGGAGGAATAAAAAAAAAAAAAAAAGTAGTAGGAACTGCTTCAGTGTGCAGCGAGCAGCCATCCATACAGAAAATATTTGTGCAATAAACTGAAGTATCATAGCTGTCAAAGAGTATGTCATAATATTCTAATGATCCACTGACTGGCTTGTAAGGATTCTCATTATTCCCTTCTGTTTTATTTAGTCTTAATCCCTTTTCACAGGCAATTCCCTTGGATGTAAAGAATACACAAGGGGTAGGAAGCCAGAATGTGGTATACAATTTAAATAGCATGTCTAGCTAGTTTAAACAAGCTGTTAATATTGTATACCTAAATAGTCACCGTGATTAAGAAGCAACATTCTTATTACTAATCATTTTAAATAACAGGTGTTATAATTACCTTCTTTATAGGGTATCCTTAAAGCCTGACAAAGCACAGATTGTAAACTACTATATCTCCAGGTTCATAAAATTGTAAAATTAAATTTTGTAAACCTATATTTGCTTGTGGTGGTGGAAGGATGTGGGCAATGATTCAGTAAATATTGCACATTTCTGCAGCTGTAATAATAAGTGCAAACAATATTGTGGGACTTGTACTAAAAATAAAACATATATAAAAAACATATATAAAACATAAAAATAAAACATATATAGTACTAGGGTCTGTAAAAGTACTTAGGATTGCTGCTCCATAATTAAAACTAAATCCTAGGGTAAGCAAGTGTATGTGTGTGTGTGTGTGTGTATATATATATATATATATATATATATATATATATATATATATACCATTTTGTAAACATAAGTCATGATTAGGAATATACACATCCACGACAAACGGAAGAAGAAAAAACCAATAGGGCTAAATGTTTAATTCCACGAACCAAAAAGTTGGATACATTTAAAGGTATCCATTAAATGTGTCTGGGCTCTTCTAAATTAATAACAAGTCTAAATCAGTGTCAGTTTTGAATTGTATTTATTTCAGCCAATCAGACATAAAAAATCACAAGTTTAAAGCTTTGTGAATACGGGCCAATGTAATGTTGCCACACTGACAGCTTCATATCCATTATAGAGAATATATATTTGCCATGTACTTACCACTTCATTTCACATTTATTGTCACTGAACTTAAATAACTTCTTTAAGTTAGAATTTGACTGTAACATGACATTAAGCCATTGTACTACCTTCATATTCATGAACACTGCTGTTTTAATTTCGACCACCTGCAAGCACATGTTTTTAATGTGTATATCATGATAGCCATTTTGGACATCTGTAACATGACAAAGTAAAGCCACAAGAATATTTAAAAGATATACTATTAGTGTGGATTTATTAGGAACGAACCAAATGTTGTGTTTTTTGGTTTTTTTTTTGGATATATAGGTTTATAAAAAAAATAATGCAAACTAGGATTACCCTTTTTAACAATTTCAACATGGTATCATTATGACCATACATTGATCTTAAAGATTTTCACATATTTATAACCAAGACCAGTGCATGTGGAACATTCATAACCCCTTTTAGCTGCATGTTCTATGTGATTTTACATTGTTTTGATCATGTAGATCATTTTTATGCTCTGCTTACTGTTAGCCTGATTGTCAGTTTACCAGACCACTACTTCGTCAAAATAACCAATAATATAAAAATGGCTTTTGCAGATTACCAAGGTCCCTAACTGGCAGGTTTGTGCTTTTGAAGCTTGGCACTTTGAGTTATTTCTGATCTTGCATTGCATTCTTAACCTCCCCCATTAGCTTGTTTATTTGACATTATACTGTATTCGTGTGTGTTTAATTAGCTGATTACTCTCAGGAGTACAAACACCCAGTACCCCATCAAATAACCCTATGAACAAAATAAATACTGATATGTTCATTAGAATGTGCTTTGTTTTTTTCAGGCATCATTTGTTCATTTTCTTTGTTTGGTATTTTTGGAATTATGGATGTTATACCAACAAGTACAAAGTTATATATATATATTTGAAAACAACAGCCATATGTTTGTGGCATTACTGTTTTTTATTAACTAAATGCAGTATATGCTACCCCTCATCTCCTGTTGTATCCCGACAAGCCCAATTTTGCCAATATATATATATATATATATATATATATATATATATATATATATATATATATAGTTGTCATCAAAAGTTTACATACCCTCTATTTGCAACAATGTTATTTACCAATGTATGAAGTGTTATAAATATTGTTTTGATGCACTATACTTACACAGGACTGATACCTCTTGTGAGTGTGTTGAACACTCATTCGTCTTACCAAGTGGTAGTTAAAAATCTGGTGAATTAACTGAGTTAAGGCACAGGGTACCAATATTTATGAATTAACTCCATTTACTTTCATAGAGTTGGAGTCATAAATATTGGTACCCTGTGCCTTAACTCAGTTAAGTATATAAGGTGTTAAGCCTTAAAATTGGAAAAATCTGTGCTTAATAATGTACAACAAAAAAAGTTTAATTTGTGTCAGTCAGGATTTACCTTTTATTCAAAAAATGTATCTATACTTGTGGTTATGTTTGAAGTTTGCCTGTAATGTCTGTACATTTTAGCATGTATTTTGCTTTAAGCTTGTACAACATGTAGGTTATTTTATTTTGTAATATACGTCACTCTGTTACATGCACTGAACAATATTTTACTTGTGGTAAACCTGGAACTTTTTGAGAAATATAAAACAACATTTTGCAATACCTGCTTGCATAATTGAGTCTTCTTTAGAAACTTTTACGGTTTCATAATTTGATTAATATACAGTTTTGGAAAATACCTGCCAATCATTCTTAGAGGTTCATATATATATATATATATATATATATATATATATATATATATAAAAATTTTATTTTTTATTTGGGCAACTCGAACTAAAGGGGACAGTAAGAACACAAATACAATTTGAAACTACTTACTCTTTAAAATATTAAAATCTTATTATTCTTTTTCATTTTTCAACTTTAAAAACATCCACAACAAGGGGAGAGATGTTTGGCTTAAAAGTCTACTGTAAGCCCAAAAATCTTCTACATTAAACAAGACGGTCTACTCCGCTGATTTAACATTGCAACTTCCGTCCGAGCCGAGCGGTGCATCCTGGGAATCCAGAGAGTTCCGGTGTCGAGTTTTCCGCAATCTCTTGATGATTTGCACCTGATGTCAAAAGGCACGTGCCAGCAGCTTGTCCGCCATTTTGGATGTAAAAAACCTTCGAACGGCATATTGACAGCCTGTTTACCGGTGTTTTAAAAAACTAAAATAGAAGATGTTTGTAGCGTGTTGTGCTGTTGGATGCAGCAATAGACAAGGCCAAAAGCGGAATCTATCATTTTACCGTATACCTAAAGATGCTGAGAGACGAGAAAGATGGATTACTGCCATACATCGTAAAAACTAGAAGCCAAAAACGTAGTCGTTTATGCAGCGAACACTTTTTTTTATTACTACTGTAAAGTTCTATTTGTTTTTGCTCTTCAGCTTGAATTAGCAAAAGACTTTGTAGTATGTGGTACAGATGAGAGACCAAACAAGTTTTATAAATGTAAAACCTGCGTTACACAGATACATTCATTAAATAGTTAATAATTTCCTCGTCGATGTGGAAAATAACCTTGTTAAAATGTGATCTGGAGGCCGTTGCGTTGTGCTGCCACATCAATAACAAAAAGGTTAATTCAAGGTAAAGAGCAAATAAATAAATACATAAATAATGAATTGCCCTAGCTAAATTACACTTCTTAGCTTTCGCTTCAATCTGGTGGCCCTGAATCGTTATGCACTTAATGCAAGTGAAATAGGCAGACTTGCTAGTAAGGTTGTCACCTGGCCCCACAATCCCGGTACACGGAGACAGAACGGGATTTTAAACTTGCTCACTGCTAAATATAAATAAATTAGCGTGTATGTTAGCCCGACATCTTTGCTAAAATGAATCCTATTGCTGAATTACTGTGTGCAACAAACAAGTCATTCTAATCAGTTCAACATACTGCCTCCGAACAGCTGAGCAATGTTACTGATTGGGAGAGTAATTGTACGTTTTAGCGATTTATTATTAACAAACAAAGCGACTTTTACGTATTAGTATACAATTGTTTGCCGTGCAAGGTTATTATTATTATTATTATTATTATTATTATTATTATTATTTATTTATTTATTTATTTCTTTCTTTCTTTCTTAGCAGGCGCCCTTATCCAGGGCGATTTACAGTCGTAAACAAAAATACATTTCAAGAATCACAGTACTCAAAGTATGAAAGTATTAATACAATTAAGAGCAAGATAAATACAATGACTTCGGTTCTAGCAAGTATAAGTATATGACAAAATACGATTCAATAACGGAGCAGATAACAGTGTCAGTGATAGTTACATCAGGATATAATTAAATACAAAATACTACAGATTAAATGACACTTGTGACAGATTACCGTACTCTAAAGTACAGGATTAAATGCAGTAAAATAGGGGGCAGATAAGAGCAAGTAAAGCGCATTTAAGGAAGAGTGATAAGTGTCCAGAGGGAAAAAAGAGGAGCTCTACAGCCTAGGTGCTGTCTGAAGAGGTGAGTCTTGAGGAGGCGTCGGAAGGTGGTCAGGGACTGGGCAGTCCTGACATCTGTAGGAAGGTCATTCCACCAATTAAGCATCATCATTAATTTGATCGAAGGTATCGGAGTTAATTAACACGTTCTTTTTTCTCAGTTAAGTAGTCTTTTTAAAATCCTGTTCTGTTGTCCCTGGATTGTGGGGCCAGGTGCACACCCTCAGAAAGGCGGGATTCTTACACAACAATGTCACCCTATATAATTCGTATAATTTAAAAACATAACAAAACTACAACAACAAAAACCTGCGAATTATTTTTTGTAATTCTGGTATTATATATATTTCCTTTGGCGATATCAGTGCTATTACTGTCATTGCTAGTTTATTAAGTGAAATTGAGACGTGATTACCTTAGCCATGATAAGATGACGGACGCGTCCCCCTGGTATTATTAGGCCTAGCCACTGATGCAAACATGTCACCCATCCTGATACGAAATACAGGTATGCATCAAGGCTTTTGTATGCCTTGAGATCTTGGCCGGTGTACGTGGAGATGTTGTTTATTACATAGTGATATATATCGTGAGGCGTGAAGTCAGGCAGGGATGTACTGTCACACTTGACATGAGGAGAGACCAGCTGGCAGCAAATACACATCATTTTGAAGCCCGGCGAGCAGAATTTTCTCCATGCTGGTTCTTTTGTACAGCGGTATCGGCGCTATGTTTTAGTGCGAGAGGTCCCGGGTTCGCGCCCGTGTGTGGATTGCCTCGCCCTGTGTGATGCGCCTGCCTGCGGGAACCAGGATCGTTACACTGGTGTCAGAAGTGGACGCAGGTACCCCGGTACGCACTCGTCGGACTGTAGCCTGGTGAGCAAGTCCGGGGCGGATTTGAGGCTGGCGGGGGAATGTGGCATGCACGGGGGAAGGCAGCAGTAGGGTGGTAGGTGACGCAATCGCACACAAAGACATAAACCTGATATACGCTCCTTGCAAAGGAGCCGGCTCTTTTGTACAGCGGTATCTGCGGGTTCGCGCCCGCCCTCCGCCTGTGTGATGCGCCTGCATGCGGGAACCAGGATCGTTACAATATTAATGATGATAACAATAAATAAGAAATAGACCTAATTAACCTAATAAATAGACCTAATTAACCCGCTATCAAAAAATTGAAGAATTGAATTCCCATCCCGGCATCCTACTAGATCTGCCTATCTCATCCCATCCACAATCAAACCAAAGATCAAACCACGCCCCCGTATTGTCTGCTCATGAATATTCATGAGAGCCGGCAATGTCTGACAGCACTGCGGCGATAAAGAGCTCGTCAGGCAAATTACAAAACATCGATCATAGAAATAATAACGCATATGTATTATAGAGGGGTGTCTCTAAATAAATCCAGATAATTCTTGCTAAAAAAAAATGCAATCGTTTTCAAAAGAGAAAGCTTGGAATAGGTAATGAGTCAGACTACATTATAGAGATAGAAAACTCGCTACCGGCACTCATTGGATTCCCAGGGAGTTGCCAATTTTGTGAATATAGAAGATCTTTGATAAACCTCATTGGGTTAAACAGTTTAACCTTTCAACCAGATATAATTCCGCAGTTCTTCCGGTGCTAGACTGGCGTACTGAGCGTGCAACAACAAGATGGCGAGCGGTGGGGGTTCTGTAGCGGCGCTCTGGACTGAAGTAAATCGATGTGGGCAAAACGGAGACTTCACTCGAGCTCTGAAATCTGTGAATAAAAGTAACTGAATATATTTCACTCACTAAATCAGACAGACATTTGAAAAATACTTGATAAAGAGCTGTGTGTAGCAGGACTAGGTAAATGTTTAAAATTTAGATCACAACATTTAACAATTTGTTGTATAATTTAGTTTGAGCGAGTAATGCAATGTCTCGTTTTTATAACAATATAATATAATAAGGTAACTGTTTTGGTACATATTTACTATATTGCCTGTCTAGTGGTTACGTGTCACATACTCTAAAGCGAATACTGACGATTATAGAAAACTGCCCTTACAAATATTGAATTGTAGTCGGACACTTATTCAGTATTGCAGCTTTTCTTTTCCAGGGTAGCACATTCTTTGAACCCTGTAGCAGATACCACTCCAGTTTCATCTTGCATTGTAATATACACCATCTGCTATGTGAGGACTGTAGTTCTAATCGAGGTACTATTGAAGGTGCAACAGAATATTTAATCCAATCTTCGGTATTTGCAATTGAGTAAACTAGGCCTGGGTGAGATATATTGTGTTTTACACAGGCTTAGTTAAGTGGAAAACCTTAATGCTGGACTGTAACGGGATACAAAAGACTTGTGTTTTTTTATTTTTTTTTTATTTATTTTTTTAAGTTCTGCAAGAATGCAGAGATGACGTCACAGCTTTAAACTGTAAAGTTGTCTGCCTTATTCAGAATGGTAATTTTAAGGAAGCTCTGAACGTTATCCATACCCACAATAAAGTGTTTGGCAGGTATTGTACATATTTTAAATCATATGCTGTGTTACTTATTACAACTAGGTATGTTGTAGAATGACACTGAAATTAACATATCCATGACTTAAGTTATAACTGCCACTACACTATAGAGTCATACAGATTCATAAGAACATAAGAAAGTTTACAAACGAGGAGGCCATTCGGCCCATCTTGCTCGTTTGGTTGTTAGTAGCTTATTGATCCCAGAATCTCATCAAGCAGCTTCTTGAAGGATCCCAGGGTGTCAGCTTCAACAACATTACTGGGGAGTTGGTCTCTATGTGTATCCAAGTGCAAAGATAATTTATAATTGGGGCTTCTGATTTTTGTTTTTCACCGATAAAACATCCCTGATACAAAAAAAAAAACTGAAATCGGTGCATAGCCAATAAACACAGGAAAAACAATGGAAATGGCTACACAATTCACATTGACTTCACCTCTTTCCCTTCAAAAAAAAAAACTTCCTGACTGCTCTATAATTGATTCGATTTGAATACCCCAACTACTGAGTGGCAGCAAATACATACATTTCAATTGGAGACTCCGCTTGCAAGATTTAAAACACGATTCCAATTAGGAACAGAGACTTGTTCGCGGGACTTAAAGCTATATTGCAGTTTGATAGGGAGGATTTAAAACAAAAACCCCAGAAGAATGTGCCTTTTACCAGAAGGACTTTGTTGAGGAAGACAGCAAAGAAGGTGCAACTTAAGAGTGCAAGTATTGTCAAGTTAGTATACAGTGACAGAAAAAAAATGCCGAAGCATTCTGTTAAGTACCCGAAAACAATACTCGAACATAGCTAATAAGCAACAAAAAAATGAAATTAATTAAAACCTGAAAAACAAGCCCTATTTATAATGTGGTGGCAGCATAAATATGCTATACTCAAGTCAAAGAGAAATGCAACTAAAAGATATACAGCCATATAAGACAAAGTTATATAAATTAGAGAATATGTTAAAACAAAGTATTATGAGATACTTAACCTCAACAGCAATGATACTCAGCACACAATTTAAATACTGTACTATGTATGTGTATACAGAGAGTACTATTTTTTTTTTTTCTGTCTGCAGCGATGTCATTGCTTTTGAGAAAGCTTATTGTGAATACAGACTGAACAGAGTGGAAAATGCCCTGAAGACAATTGAAAGCACAAGCCAGCAGACAGACAAGCTAAAGGAACTTTATGGCCAAGTGGTAATCATTCTTATAAGCATCCTTCTATGTACTTTCACTTTTAATGCAATTATAAATGTATATGCAGCAGGCTAGTTGATACCTATTGAGGTGTATTAAACATTAATACATTGGTTGAATTATACTGACTTATTTAAAAGCTGTTTTTATTAATATCTGTTATGAAAAATAATGTATTCTTTTGTAAATATTAAGATGTATTTGTTTGGGGGCAGTTGTATAGGTTGGAGCGCTATGAGGAGTGTTTGGCAGTGTATCGGGACCTGATCAGGAACTCTCAGGATGATTATGAAGAAGAAAGGAAAACCAACTTATCTGCAGTCGTTGCAGCTTTGAGTGCCTGGGAACAGGCTTCACCGGTAGGTTACCTTGTAAAATCATAGTCTATTTAAGGTAAATACAGCATACCTAATAATGCAGAAATGTCAGTTTTTTGTCCCTAAGTAAAGTAGTTCCTTTACTATATTAGGAAATAGGGGTGTAACGATTCACTATTGCAGGCTCTAAAGCAGGGGTGTCAATCACAGTCCTGGTGGGCCATTCCCCTCCAGGTTTAACAGGTACAATGATATAATTCAGGGTGTGGATAGAGTGTGAATTAGTTCAATCAAAGAATTTAGAACAAAGTTGGAACTAAGACCAGGAGTGAAAGGGTCAGTTTTGGCCACCACTGCTTTATTTCTACGATCAATGTTTTCATTTGGCCTGACGGGCTCTTTTCGCCGAAGTACTGTCCGAAATTGCTGGCTCTCATGAATATTCACCAGCGACCCCTGTGGTCTGGCCGGGCACCTGCGGGCTTGCCAGTAAGCTGCCCAGAGCTGCGTTGTCCTCCTACGCTGTAGCTCTGAGATGACTGAATGGTGAGCCTACAGTGTGTAAAGTCAAGAATCAGGTGGCTAACGGCACACGCTTCGGAGGACAGCGTGTGTTCGTCTTCACCCCTCCCGAGTCAGCGCAGGGGTGGTAGTGGTGAGCTGAGCCTAAAAAAAAAAAAAATTGGACAATCTAAATTGGGAGAAAACAACAAAAACGAATTGGTGATGACTAAATTATATTAAAAAAAAAATAGTTAACTGTTTAAGGTTTCATTTGTAACATAATTCAATATTTCAAGAAACGTGTGAATGTATAATCTTAAAATGTACTATTTTCTTCTAATTAAGTAAATGATTCATTGCCTGTACTGTTCAACATGCCAGTATTGTCTTATCAATGCAATGTCCACCCCTAGACAGAATTGCAAATTATAATGAGGATACCTTCAAAGTAACAATGGCATCCACCATAATGACTTGCTGCTTTACTTTCATACATATTCTGTACATTTGCCAGTTCCAATCATATTTCAAGTACAGTGATAACTACTATTTCCCAGGAAGACCTTGGACTGCCAGAAACCTCTTACGAGCTGTCCTACAATTCTGCTTGTACACTGATTGGTCAAGGCAGGCTACCCGAGGCTATGAAAAAGCTTCAAGAAGCAGAAGGTAAGGTTCAGTGGCTGTAGAATTGTGGTTTAATACCTTATTGATGTATATAATTTGTTAATTTTAAAATAACTTGATGTACATTGTTCATATACATGCCTTTAAGGACATGTATTGCAGTGATTGAAACTGTAGGACAGGTGTGTAGGAGGTAAATGCATTAGTGTCACAGAAATTGCCCAATCCATACAGTAAAATGTAAAAATGCCTAAGTACTATGATTGTGTGTATTACTTAGAATTTGCACCTCGATGTCAAATGTGTTGTTAGTGATTCTTATTTTTATTTATTTTGTTTTCCTTAGAACTCTGCCGTCAGTCTTTGTCTGAAGATTCTGTAAGTATTGTTTCCTGTTTTTATTTTAATTTATTTAAATTGTACCCAAACAGTATGTGACACTGGTTTTGCAGTATAATGTAATTATTCTTAACCTGCATTAAGTTGTCACTACAAAATTAACAGTATAACAGTACACTTGCATAAAATGACTCAAACAAAACTAACCCACTCCTACGGGATGTTTTGTTTTGGAAAATATATATTGATGTGAGGCTGATCTGTTTTTGTTTAGCAATTTCAGAAATAATACCAATCCGAACTTAGTTTACTATGGAATATAACCAAACTTTTAGATTTAATTTCAGTAAATGATGAGGGTTCTCTCTTAATACATCTCTTTTTTGTAAATCAACAGGTAGAAATACAATCTTCCGATAGTGACCATCCAAAACATTTGATCAAAACTATACCATATGGTCAATTTGCACAGCTAAAAAGAATAGCGATACATCTGACTTTTGAAAGCTATAGACATGTAGGGGTTATAATAAGAACTGAACTGATACCGCTTTTAGTAGAACTGAAATGAAAGAATGTAGTGAGCTTTTAGAAACTACAAAGGTTAATGATTCGACTACTAACTATTCTTTTAATGTAATTGGAGACATAATCTCGAAACATTGGAGGATATTGGAATGTGATCCTCAACTTCGTTACTTCTTCACCTAGATTTTGTTTTAGACATGGCAGGCATATTAAGGATATGTTAGTTGCTTCTATGTATAAATCAATACCATCTAATGACAATTGGCTTACTAAAACAGTACATGGTAACTTTCAGTGTGGAAGATGTGTTCATTGTTCTAACACGCACAATAGCAAATATTTTAATCATCCCCACGCTGGTCGTAAATACATGATACAGGGTTTTATCAATTGTAATACAACCAACGTGGTATATATGCTTAAATGTCCTTGTGGCTTAGTTTATGTAGGACAAATAAATGTAAAAATACATATAGCAGAACATGAGGCTGCAATACAAATTAACAATATGGCTTATGCGATAGCCATGAATGCTACAGTTTTGTCACAGAAATCATAAAAAATTGTGAATTTGAACAAATGTCAATGAAATCTTGGAAATGGAGGTAAAAACACATTTGGTTAGGCACTTCCTTTTATTTCCTTTAAAAATTCAATACGCCTTAAACTGAAAATACAAATCTGCGAGTATCTGTAAATTGTTTGGTTGTATATGCACGCAGCATTTACGTGTTGCTATGTAGATCAGCGAATGAGATTTGTATTTTGAAGCTGAGTAAAAATGAACACAGATCGTATGTTCCTGTAAACTGTCAGTTGTGATCTTCACATACATACAGAGCTTAATTTATTTTTTGAAACAAGTGGGCTTGCATCTTCAATAAATATTAATTAATACTTACATTTTATTTCATGAAACTTTTTTCCATACAATATAGTGTACAAGTAGCCTGTTGAAAATAAATACTCACTTTCTCTAAAACGAAACATTGCTAAACAAAATACTTCAGACTGCCGTTGAACTTTTTTTTATTTCCTGCAAACTGTAAAAAAAAAAAAAAAAAAAAGAGGTTTTATCTGTTTTGTAGTCTTTTTTCTGATCTTTGTGATTTCCCCGTTTCTTGGAGACGGTGTCTGCCTGTGTGATTTGACAATAATTAACTATTGTATTGATTGGTGTCCTTTTATGTATGATAAGCTGTGTTTTCTAATTGACAATCACTGCACCTGATGAAGACACTGTGTCGATACACATTGTGTCTGTTTTATGTTTTGTTTTAATAAATGATAAAAGGTTTTTAAAACAAAATGTAAGAGGAATCTGCATATATTAGCGGTCAAGTCTGAAAAGAGATTTTTGAGAGTGTGATCAACCTTGTCTACGAGCATCATTGAGCAAAGTATACATGGTTTATATGTCATCGCTGTTAATTTTTTTAACTCTGCAGAGGCTTTAATAAACGAATTGATCTATTCAGGGAACTGGTTTATGTATATGTCAGATGGTGTATAGCAGTTTTATAACTTTTTTTTTTTTTATCATCAGGATATGACTGAAGAAGATATTGATGCTGAACTGGCTGTGATCCATTCCCAAATGGCCTATGTCATGCAGTTGCAGGGACGGACTGAAGATGCTTTGCAGCTATACAATCAAGTCATCAAATTAAAGTACTGTATTCCTTCGAATTTAAGACGTAGCCCAAATTTACCACCCTCAATTTGAGGAAAAAATAAAACATCAAATAAATATGCATTTACAAAGATACAACCTCAGTTACGCTGTTGTATCGTACAAAACTGACACGAAACAGTGTTTCATATTAACCACGGATCTTGTTTGTTGTGCTGCGCACTGTATAATACTTAAGATGACGTCTCTGTCTTACACACACCACTCACTTATGGCATCTATCTTGTTTTTTTTTATAAAGAAATGCAAAAATGCTGTTTACTATTACTGTCACAACATAAAAATGTGAATTTTATTTTATTATTTTTTTTTTTTAAATAGGCCCACGGATGTTGGATTGCTTGCTGTCACTGCTAATAACATAATTACTATTAATAAGGTACATTTTTTCACTTTAAATAAATGTTGTTGAACAGATTATTTAGTTTGTTTTAATAGATTTTTAAAATGTGTTTAATGGCAGTGTGTGGCAAAGTGGTAATGACGTGCAGGTGAGTGCAGTGCAGAATAATCACACAGACAACGTTGGTACAGGTGCAAGGGTGTTTATTTAATTTAATAAATGTCCAGAGCCTTAAGGCAAACCTGCAAATAATAATAGTGCTGGAAGTGATACAGCGGCGTGTATCACTTCTATTTGTAATCCTACGGGTTTGACCCGTAACCCCAAAAGTCCCGTTCAGACACCCACACTAAACACAAACACAAAGACAGTGCGTGATTCAAGTGCTAAAGGTGCAAACAAAAGACAGTTCCTGTAGTGAAAAAGGTGAGTGGTGAAGTCCGGGTTTTTCGCTGGCCTGTGGCTGCAGCTCCGGATCGTGCTCAGTAATCTTTAGTGAGAAAACAACACACAAGACACACAGTGTTAAGACACAGACACGAAACACTCACGGTTGATTCCACAAATACGGGCTCCTTCTTGGTTATATAATTTAACCATATGCAAAGGAACAGATCACTCAAGCCATGCCCCCTATTTATACCCTCGCCCATGACCCCGAGGTTAACGAGCGCATCCGCTCCTCCAGTCCTCGGATGCCACGCCGCTTACCGTCCGGGTCACTGAGCTCGGGTGCCATAGCTCCGCCCCCTTCCGAACTGACCGACTTCCATCTACCCTACGGAATAAATTGTCGTGCAATTTCATTAAGGGCACTCTGTTCCTCGTGCACCGTGCCCTCACAGGTCGAGAGGGAGATCTAACACCAAGACTCATTCGATCTCTGTCACACAGTGCCATCTTCATTTTGTTAAAAAGTAACATTAAAGAAATTCATGCATCTAGTTCTTAATATAACATGCTGATCTCTACTGTACAGGACCAAAATGTGTTTGACTCCAAGAAAAAGGTGAAATTAACCAATGCAGATGGTGTGGAGCACAAACTTGCCAAAAAACAGCTGCAGGCTATTGATTTTAACAAGGCTTTACTGGCCATGTACACGAATCAGGTAAGGAATTAAAACTTTTGTTTTTACATTTATAGTAACACTTAGCTGTCTATTGCCACAATTGTCTTCCTTTTTTAGTGTGTATTTTTTATGTTTTATTGGTTATTACTGTGAGGTCCAAGGTGCTACTCTGTGTTTGTGAAACCACTTTAAAGCAACTCCTAAATTACACTTACAATGTATTTAAGGTCAAGACGGAATATTAAGGTGCCTATTGCCAAATATAAAGTGTGTATTTATTTGAAATTACTAAATTAATGCAAATGTATATTATGCAGATTAAAATTAGCACTGTTCAAAACATCAACCACTTCCAATCTCTTTATATTTATAGGCAGATCAATGCTGTAAACTAGCTGCAAGTTTACAGTCCCAGAATCCAGGTAATCCGCGACCAGTGTTAATCCAAGTCTCACAGCTTTGCAGAGAAAAGCAACATTCAAAGGCTATAGATCTACTGCAGGTGAGCCTTTTATTTCTTTGATACTGTTTTTATATTTATTAGCATCCGTCCTATGTAACTGAGATATACAACTCCTTTTTCTGTTTCCAGTCTGGTCTGCCACAGATTGCAATTGTAGTTTTTACAGTTTGATCTGTAAACTAATGTTTAACAAAGATCAAAGTGTCTATTTTGAAAATATTTTTTATTTTCTAATCTGAACTGAGGCTGATGGAACTTTAGTATCACTTCAATCTGTCTAAGTGGCAGCTGGAAACATGGCATAAGTAACAAACCTGTACATGTTTCAGTTTACTACATTTTTAATTGATTAAGTATGTTCAGTTGTATTGTTACTAGAATATTTTAGTACACTGTGTATTGAAGGCAGTTTTTAATATCAATTTAATTACCCAATTTAGTAACTAAACTACTGCAAGTTATAACCTTATTTGTATTTATTTAATCATGTTTCAGTATTATATTTTTTAATTCTACAGAGAACTGTGTGAAATGTTGCTTCGTTGTCCGAATGTGATGTTCAGGCCACAATGTTTGAACAAACCCTAAACATTCCATTATTTCATTTTAGCGTTTCTCAGAAAAACATCCAGAGAGTGCATCAGAAATAAAACTAACAATGGCACAGTTGTATGTGGTTCAAGGTAAGCTGCTATTTTTGTTGGTTTTTTTTGTTTTATTCCTGTAGTAGGGTTTATTCATTTATGGGTGTAAGTGATTCAATTAAAGGTGTAAAATATGTTTTCCAACACTTTTTCACTGTTTAGCATGCACAAGATTGAGTTGTTCTCTCGGCTGTCCTAGCATAATATGTTTATGCATACCATATTGTTTTCTTTACTCATTGGGCTGTTTTAAAAATCAAAGGTTGTTTTATTCGTCTAACTTTAAGGTCATATAACGAAAGCATGCGACATCTTGCGGTCCATAGAAGATCTTAAGCACAAACAAGGCATTGTAAGTAAAAATAATATGATTTGTAGTTTGGTAGTCAATGCAATGTAAGCCCCTTTACATTGCTAATTGTATATACAAGTGAGAATAAAGTGCCCTGTAAGAATGACTAATCTGTGTTCTGTAGTCATGTGTAATTGCAAATATTTCGAAATGTTTGTCATCTTTCCAGATTTCTGCATTGGTTACAATGTATAGCCATGAAGAAGACATTGACAGTGCCATTGATGTCTTCAGTCAAGCTATTCAACACTACCAGGAGCATCAGGCATGTCTGCTAATTTAAGCATCCTCTTGCATGAATTTGCAAATCCAGTGCTGCCACTACAGGTTAAATGAAACCATTTAAGCTTGCAGTTTCATATATTCAGTGTTATGGAAACTCCTCGTGTATATCAATGGTACAAATCTTTTTCATATATCCATTTTTGTTCATGTTTACAAACCATCCAATCTGATATGACAATCCCTTTATATTTAGTTTTTGTTAAACAAGTCCTTATTGGGCCCTAATCTATTATGACTTAAATACAATTTCATATGTGTTTTAGGCAGTTGTTGGCTCTTTAACAACAGTCATGAACATCAGCTTTTATTTTATACATAAAAAAATTGTCACTGTCAGTTTTGCCATAAAGGTATTTGACATTTCCTTTTTTTTTATTTGAACTTCCTCTTCAGCCAAATTTATCTGCTTATTTATCACTTGTAAGAGAAGCTGCAAATTTCAAGTTAAAGTATGGACGAAAAAAGGAGGCTATAAGTGACCTTGAGCAGTTGTGGAAGTAAGTACATTTTGAAACGTTTATGTCCTGTTAATATACATTTTTACGACAGCAATTTCTCCAATTCCTCCTAAAACTATAGAATATTCTTATGATTGTCTTCAGCATTGACTCCCAGTTAATATGAAATTGCATTTTGATAACTTATACACAGTTTATTTAATATTTCTTGAGCTCAGTCAATCTGCTTACTTGTACATTATTTTGTATTATATTGTTTGTGTTGACTAAGCCTTTACCAAATTATTTTGCTAAAAAATCGATTTATCTTTTTGCCCCTTAGGCAGAATCCAAAGGATATACACACATTGGCACAGCTCATCTCTGCTTACTCATTGGTAGATCAAGAAAAAGCTAAATCGTATCCTTAACAGAAATATCTTATTTGTGTCTTTTGGGGATTTAGGAGTTCATTGAGGTTCTGGATATTTTTCTTTGGTGGTTCTTTTTTTTCAAACTTCTTTAGCTGCAGGCGACTGTTCTTGCAATATTGACCAATGTCAATTATTTCATAAGGTAGAATGTAATTGGCAGATAAAGTAAAATCTATATTGATATGTACAATTTCCTATAGTTTTAATGTTGCCTTTTATTGAAGTCAGATTTCCTAAGCTCAGTGTTTCCCAGGCTTAGCAAGCACCTGCCATCAGCAGACAAAATGTCTTTCAATGTTGATGTAGATGCGCTAGAGAATTCACATGGAGCTACTTATGTAAGAAAGAAGGCAGCAAAGGTGACTGGAGAAATTCTACCAAAAGAACAAGGGTAAGGGTTTTCTTCCTGCAAACACCTTCTCTTTGAACTGTAATGTAAATATTGGTAATGTAAAATATTTGCTTGTGTTGTGGTGGGTAAAGAGTTTGTGTTTTTACTCTTGTTAACTTTTTTGCAGACCAGGGGATATAAAGAAAAAGAAGAAAAAAAAGAAGGGTAAGGTTTCATTTTCTGTAGAAGTGTGGTTTTATCTTTTGTCATGTACTAGATGTGAAGGATAGAGCTGACAGAGAATGGGATGGCTGCACATAGGTTTAAAATGGTACTTGATTGTGCCTACTACTAGCTTCTGTCAAGAACTCATAAGTTGTTAAACAAATGATTTATCTATTTTTACCATTTAAGTTTGAGCTATAGAAACCAAATGGTGTGTTTGGTTGTCTAAATATATCTCTCTCTTTGGATTGTGATCTGTAGGTAAACTGCCAAAGAATTGTGATGCCAAAGCTACTCCAGATCCAGAGAGATGGCTCCCGATTCGAGAGCGCTCTTACTATCGGGGAAAAAAGAAGGGTAAAAAGAAGGAGCAAGTTGGCAAAGGTACACAGGGGGCAACATCAGGTGCATCGGGAGAACTGTAAGTATTGAGAACAAATAAAAAAAAATACATTGTAAAGATCATTTGACTTTTTTGATATTACTGAAAGTCCTCTGCTTCAGCATAGGGTCCAACTGTACCATAGACACATCACCTCCTGGGTTTGCCATTTGTCTTATGAATCACTCCCTGTGGTCTATTTTAATTTAATCTGAATTTGGCCACTCTTAAGCAGATATTCATCTCACTGGAGTTTCTTCCAGAGGTTAACTGACTATTAAATTCATAAACACAGTGAAGCTGTCTTTGTTAATATATTGATGTCTGTGTAGAGAAAAAGGTTTTAACAGGAGCACATTTTTTAATGAAACATTCCTTTTAGGGATGCAAGTAAAATATCAAGCAGTCCTCCTACGTCCCCGAGGCCTGGCACTGCAGGTTCATCAGTCACTTCAAGCAATGTGGTACCCCCTAGACAACAGAAGCCAACTGCATCTGGGGCTACCAGAAAGAAACCACAGCAAAAGAAAAAGAAGGCTGGAAAAGGTGGATGGTGATTGCTGAAGCGAAAAACATGTTCATCAGTCGGAGTGGAGGAATTCTTTAATTGAAATAACTTAAAATATGAAATTGATTTAAAATGTTAACATGAAGTTTTCTGTTTTTAAAAAGGAACTTTGTTTAAATACAGTTTAACTTCCGTATCAATGTGTAATAATGGGGGAATCAATCATGTTTACATTGCTGTTTTAAAATAAATGGAACAATCAGTTAATCAAAGTTATTTTTCTTTTTTTGTGCATTCTGCATGATGAATACCAATTGTTTTGAAATATACAATTGTACTCTAAAATGGGTCAAGTTTGGACATTGGCCCAATAAGAATACACTTCTTAAAGCTGTCACTGCTGCACTGTCCACTTTATAGCTCACTGACTTCATGTTTGCAATGTTATTTAAACTCTTGAAAGTACATATTCTGAACCTTGACATAAGCATCTGGTCCAATATGGCTGACGCAGAGGTCGATACTTTATACTGTATATGGAGAGAACATTTAGATTATATATGGGACAGCTGTAAAGTATGGTTTTACTGTTACTTTACTGGCCATATCGTTAATACAGACTGTATACTTTGAGGTGATGTCTTTGGATTTGGTGCATTGCTGTAATATACAGTTTTTTCCAATAGGTTTTAAAGAAATGTAAATCGTCAAGCAGTCGTTACTGTATGATATGTTCAGAAAATGTAAGAGTCATCCTAATAGTGTCGCTTGTGTTTGGTTCGAACAGGAATAATCACATTTCTGTTTTAAGCTTATTTAACTTGATAGAAACTTTGCAGCAAAAAGCATTGTCACCTTTTGTTCTAGTCATACACAGTACAACAATTACAATGCTGTTCAATGAGAGGAGGGAGCACTGATGCGAATACAAACAAGGCAGCGGCAGATGTGTGAAATTGTGGTTCATTACTATAACTGACTGGGTATGACCCTGGATGAATGTGTGTGAGAAACAATGTATTTGCAGTAAACACTACAGGATGTTATGTAACTTTTAAAATTACTATACAGTATCAAACATACAAATCCATTTCAACCATCCATGCATTTATTGCCTGAGCTCCATTATTTTCATTGTCAAAACAGTATGCTATTCCAAACCTCATTTTGTACAATACACTGCAAAAATTGAATTATAGACTGTGTGGTACCTAATGACACCGGAGCACTTGCTTTCCTGGATTTATCGGTACCACTGCCAAATTAATATACACATTTGGCCTTTTATTAAAATCGGGTTGCGTTGAACATTGAAGATAGGATAGTCTATTAGTTAACTGCCTTCAACAACGTCAACATCTAAGTGTTCATTTTTGGTGAAAAAAGATCGTTATTTTAAATCATTTCATAAATACATAAATAACAAACTTTGAAACGTATTTCAAAGTAATGCACCCCATATATAAGTTTTTGAAGTACCTCTGCATTGCTTTCTCCCTGCTGTTGCCCAATCAACTGGAAAGGAGGCTGGGTTTTCTTCTAATCTCTTGCGACGTCGAGGTCAGAGGGTTTTGCTGGGGCGTCAGTTTCAAGCTGCCTCTTAATGGAGGGTGTTGCTTAAACTAATTATCGGGGAATGTAAAGCAATTATTTTTAGATACTGGCTATTGAGAAAGCATTTCTTTTGTAACGTAATACCGAATTTGCGCCGACTTTGTCTTGTGCAAACAGAGGAGGAACGGTAATATTAATTTCTGAAGTTGATATTTTTTGTTTTCTGTGTCACTACAGCACCACGCACTGTTTTTGTAATATTACGTGTTTTTGGATACTTTATTTATGTTATTTATGTTTTGCAATCCGTAAAGTCATGTTTTGCATTAGCGGTCATTGTTAGTTAATTTATATTTCGATTACATAAACGAATCTGTGTTACGGTTGCATAGGATTATGCCTGGTTTCAGAGAAATAGGACTGGTAGGGGCTGGTTTGGCTGTTACAGGAGGCGTTATTTGTGCTATCTGGAATTATGTGGCATCGACAAGAAAACAACGGACAACCGTAGATCAACCGAGTGATGAACCCAGTTTAGTTACAGAGGTAAGATTTGAATAGTTTATCTTGATTTCGTTCAACAGTTTTGTCTAGACAGACAAGTAAATACTTGTAACACCCCTTGATTTATCCATTGAGCAATGCAATAATTGATTATCATGAGTTTATTTGCATAGCTGATTCACAAAGTACAAAATTACAGCATTGGACGCATATTATTTCCCGTGTAAATTCACTATAAAATGCAGATCTTACAATTATATACCAGTTATTTAGGTATCTTTCTAGGGAACTGTTTACATAGGTTTTACGGTCACAAAGAGGAAAATAACATGCAAAAGGTTAGAGTAAAGTGGTTGAGCAGGGATTACAATTTGGGAGCTCCTGGATTAAATGGTTTTAAATTGATACAGCACCATTACCATCAAGTTTACACTGCGGATTCATTTTGCTGTGTAGTTGTGAATCACATTCAAATAATTACTTAATTGTATCCTTCAATGAAACTGTAATGTTGGGGACTGTAACCTGTATTTTGCCCTTTAATATTTGATTGTGCTGGGCATCCATGCAGAAATTTAGACCTATGGTTAAGAATCACTCCTCATGGTTTTGTTCTAAATCTCATTTTAAAGGTGAAATCTGCAAACAAACAGATCCTTGTACTGGGTTTAGATGGAGCTGGGAAGACCAGTATCCTGCACTGTCTGGCCACTGGTACAGTGAAGAGAAAAGTGTCCCCCACTGAAGGTTTCAATGCTGTTTGTATCAATACAGAAGATATCAAGATGGAATTCCTAGAAAGTATGCATGTTACATCCTATTAAAAAAATCAACATGTGTTATTATATGACTAGCCAATAAATTGGTGACCTGTGACCTGCTACTGAAGTCCAAAATACAGATGAAACAGGTGTATCTTGTCAAGCGCTGAAGGTTTCTGCCGTTCCCAGAAACGTTGGTCAGTGCAGACACTGAGGACATGTCGATTGGACAGATACCCGCTGTCATGTATCTTGAAAAGTCACAGAGATGCTTCTGCTTACCCATTATTCACACAGCCTATATTGGTCTATTGGATGTGACCGGTCATGTGACCACATAATTGAAGGAATCAGGCTACATTCTGTACCTTTTTGGCCAGTCAGTGCATTACCAAATGTATTAAGTCAAGAGCTGGTACTAGTCTGATCATTTCAAATTTAAATTAATGGATGATTATATTTTTTGGCCATTTTAAATCAGTAAATCAATTTAAGAGGTTGGACAAAAAAAAATACTGATTACGGTTGGTCACAATCGAAAAGACCATTAGACCATGTGTTTTTTTTTTTCTTCTTCTTTTGCAGTAGGTGGAAGTGAAACATTGAGGACATACTGGCACATGTACCTCAAGAAAGCCCAGGTGCTGGTGTATGTTGTGGATTCTGCTAACCCAAGCCGATTTTCGACAGCAAAGAATCATTTGCATCAATTGATCAAAGAGGACGCCCAGCTTCCTTTAGTGGTGTTACTAAATAAGCAGGCAAGTGTTTTTTTTTTTCTTTTAAATTAGAATACTTGATGTCACGTCTTAATCAGCCCCATGACTATGAACAAAAATAACAATAAATAAGCAGTCAGACTGACATGGCATTTTGTTGTCAATAAAAAAAGACTGCAAAAATAAACTTGTATTTCACATAACCAATATATACACACATCCCATTTTGAAGAAAGTAAAATGGAATGTTGGCCCATGAACAAGAAGAATGGTCCATATTTAAAAAGTTCTCTAAAAGAATCAGTGCAATGTTTAACAGTTTGCCAGCAGTAAATGGGAGATTTTTCTGCCAGTTTTCACGGCTGATTCAGGGTCAAATACCTCCACAGGAGGACCTTCAGCTGCATTTTGAATCAGATTTTATTTAGTACTAGTGCTCAAACAACTACGCACAAAACCAGAGTTGAAAAATGTATAGTAAATCCAACTATGTTGTACTTTTAGGATCTTGAAGGGGCCTGTGGCATTACAGAACTCCATGATGCATTGTCTTTATCTGAAGTTGGTGACGTGAGGAAGCTGTTCATCATTGGAACGCAAGTGAATGGTTCAGAGGTTCCCTCAAGTGTTCAGGATGCCCGGGAGCTAATCACACAACTGGTTGCAGAAAACAGATGAAATATTAATTTTGGATGACAGTATACTGGTGAGACAATGTGGTACGACAATCACAAAATGTCTATACCAAAGAGCTTCCTAGTAAATTTTACTCAATGGTTTACAATGTTTGCAGAGATGTGGCCTAAATGGTTACAAATGTGTGTTATATATTTTGTCTAGGGTTTGTGTTTTCTGTTAAAAATTATTAACCACCAAAGTAGGGGTGCTAGATTCCGTTTAATTTATTAAATGTTTAACAAAGAATTATAGGAACAATCTTTTTAGCGAAAGTTTTGCTTTTGTGGATGAGGAAAAGAAGTTACAAGAAATAGATGTCTACAATTATTTATTAAAGCAATTTTTTTGCAAAACACCAAAAATGATAATTCAAAAGTATTCATACCCTGACAAGGAAAATGGAATTAAAAGCTAGTTGAGGGACCTTTATCAGTAACCTCTTTTAAAAGATTAGTATATTTGGCAATGAGCTTTTGGCATGATTCTTTAGTGATTTTTTGACCATTCTTCAACGTAAAATTGTCCCAGTTCATTCAAATTCTGAGGACTTATGTTATGCACAGCCTTGTTCAACTCATACCAAAGATCAGGACTTTGACTAGGCCATTCCAGAACCTTGATTTTGTTTTAACCATTAACCATTCTGAAGTAGATTTTGATGTGTGCTTTGGATCGTTGTTGTGTTGGAAAGGCCAGTTGCGCTTTAAACCAAGTTTTGCAGCAGAGGGTTTGGTATGCTATGGAATCCATTTTACCATGTATTGGAACTAAATTTCTTGTGCCATTAGAGGAAAAATAGCCCTATAGAAGGATATTACCACCTCCATGCTTGACAGTAGGTATGGTGTTTTCTTTGTACACTTCACCAGACTTTCTCCAAATGAAATGACTTTCAGTGTGACCAAATAGCTTGATTTTTGTTTCATCACTCCACAAAACCTTTAACCAGAACTGCTATCCATCATTCAAATGCTGTTTTGCAAACTTTAAGCGATTGTCCTTGTGACGTTTTCCTAAGAGTTGCTTTTTCCTTGGCCTGCTACCATTGAGACCTTCACAATGCAATACTTGACCTATGGTTGAAATGGAAACCCCAGTCCCACTTGTAGCCAATTCACTTTGAATATCTTTGGCAGTCAATCTCAGATTGTTATTAACTTTCCTCACAACTCTTCTACTTCTTTTTGGTGAAAGAACCTTCTTTCTTCCAGACCGAGGGAGCGTTGTGACAGTACCATGAGTCTTGTACTTCTTGATAATAGAAACAATAGTTGAAATTGGGATACTCAAGTGCTTGGAAATCTTCTTGTATCCTTCTCAAGCTTTATGATAATAAGTAATTTTCTGCCTAGGTCTTCAGATAGCTCTTTCATTTTTCTGTACTTTTTCCCATATTGACTTATTGGTAATGACAGCAATCATCCTATGCCTAACCCTTTTATACTCTCTAAGAATGTTCACCTACAATCCAGCATTTTCTAGACTTTTCTAGAATTAGGTTCTGCATTATTGAAATTTCTAGCACCTTGTAGACAATACTATCATAGCATCAAAGGGTATGCATACTTTTGATTTAGCATTTTTGGAGTTTTACAAATTAATTGTAGACATCTATTTCATGTAACTTTTTTTTTCCTCATCCACAAAAGCAAAACTTTTGCTTCAAAAGATGTTTCCTAAAATTCTTTGTTTTTGAGAAATTATAAATTTCCATTGGAGTATGTAAACTTTTGACTACAACTGTATATACATATGTAGACATTAACAGATATTTACATATGAAAAGCAATAACTTACTTTGTCAGTGGTGCTTTGCTTCACAATATCCATTGAGTAAAACAAGGTAGTGTTATTTTGATTTACTATTCCATCATCAGCCACCACAAAACCGAAAGATTAGAGATTAGATTACATTCTATACTGTGCAGGCTTTCTAGCGAACCTGGAAGTAATTTAATCTTGCTGCGCTGCATGTAAATGCTGACTCACGACATCTCTAAAAGTATTAAGTACGGTGTCATGCTGAATGTTGCATTATTTTGAGATGTGTTTTGATGTTTTAAAAATACATCTAATTTATAATACCGAAAGTTAACATTTTTTAAAAAATGCATTAATAATAGTATGCGCTCATCTCAAAATAATGCAAAACGGATGGCCAGTGGTGCTTAATGAAGCATGTAAATAGCGTTTGGTACGTAAACATCAATCAATGGAATAAAATGGTTAAGTAATACTTTAGTGTGTGCTGTTTGCCTACGAGACTGACCAGGATTGGTATGTTTAAGGTTTGTTATTTCTTGATATAAAAAAAAAAAAAACTTGATTATACTGCATTTATATTTAGGCAGTATTAGCAATAAAAAGTAATCTCTGCGAGCGTACATGTTTTTTTTTATTATTATTATTTTAAATCCCTCTATATCGCGATGTGGAAATTATTGTCAATATCGAAAGATATATATATTATGTATGGTATGTATGTATGTATGTATGTATTTATTTATTTATTTTTACTAACCAGAGCCCTCTGGTGGGTACAGTTGCAATTACAACCCCCTGCTACATTATAGTGACTTGATGTTTTCAAGTTTTGCTACATTGGCTGTAGCAGCATAACAAAACAACAAAAAAAAAAGCATGTAAAAGATTCAGAGATTATTGGCAAAAAAAAAATCCAAAGGTTTTACCTTTTGTTCATGCTTACACTACCTGGTGATTTTTCAGCCTACCAGATTTTTGTAAACAGAATCAGGTGGTAAAGGTGATACAGCAAATAATAAACTCCCTTTCTGTCAACTTCTGTGTTTGTTGTACTTTTGTTTAGAAATGTGATATTTTACTTGTTCTTTGACTGATAAGATGCTGGTTTTCTTTTCCTCAGAATACCTCTTTGGGAAGACAGACCAAGCATGCCTTCATGACACAATAAAGTCCAGGTGCTATAGTACTGCTGTAGCAACAAATGTGGGTGTACAAAATAGTAAAATTACCAGATATTATTCAAGAGATAACTGACATCTACAGAAGTGAAGGGAGGGCAGCCTTTTATGAACCATTTCTTGAATCAGTTAATTCAGAGGAATGTTTTAGCACCACAGTAGCCAAAACCTCCATGTTGGTCAAAATATTTATTTACATATGTAATAAAAGGTTATAAAAAAATGTATATTCCTGCCTAGGCATTAAGGCACCCCTACAAGATGGCAGATTGACAGAAAAGCAGACTTGTATGGTAGGGTGCATATTAAGACCGCTCAGAGTTGTCAGGCCTGTAGGTGTACTTCAAGCTCCTGGGAGCTTGCTTTGCATTAACTCTCAGGTTTCAGTTCCCAAGGAAACAACCCATGTGATCAGTTGCTAGGTAGTTTTACACAGAATGATCACAGCCCCTAGCAACAGCAGCAACATTATGACCAAGGCATACTTCACCTCTGCAGTTGTTTCTGTATTTGAAAGACATCTTTCTTTGGGCATATAATGGCAACAGGTAAGCGTGTGTAAAAATGATCTTGCCTGAATGAAAGTAACTGGAAAAAATATTTACATTTATCAGTGCTTGTTCTTTTTCATTTTATTGTTTGCTTTTATTTTACATTTCTATAGTTAAATCTGTTATTTCATTCATTTTTCTAAACATTTCTTACAGATATTTATGTGTTGGATATATAAATATACATATTATATCCAATGGTTCAAATATCTGATGAGGATCAGTAAAAAATGCTTAGCCTTAGTGCAGTTTGCACCATTGTTTTAATGTTACAAAACTGTTAAGAATCTCCATGACTTTGACTTTAGTTTGTTACTAGTTTTGTAACACTATTATTTTGTAACAAATCATATATTTTGTTATTATTTTGGCAGTTGATTACAACAGACCATGCCCAAGTTCTAGGTACAGTAATTAATTTTGTCTTTTTGTTAAGTGTGCATTGACTTGTGAAGATCCATGCGGTGTATAGTGCCCAAACCAAAGTATAATCCTATTGGCTGATGGGTATTTGTCTACTTGGGATACATTTTACAAAATAAATAGTTTTGGGTAAAACATTTTAAAAACATGAATTGTGTAAATAAATATCTCACACACACACACACACACACACACACACACACACACGTGTAAAACGCACACAACAGAATATAATATAGTAAAGAAAAAGAAGTTTATAAATGGGAATTAAATGCCAGAGCTGTAACAAGCTACTGTCATCAATTGGGTAACCTTTCCACACTGCAAGCATTTAGGATTATTGAGTTTGATCTTTGCTCCTCAAAGGAACTAGAAAAGACTGCAAATGAATCAGTACCAGTTCTACTTAAAAAAAGGAAAATGTTAGCAAATTAACACGATTGCTGCCCCATAACAATTTTATAACAAACTGTTTTATTAAGCACAGAATCTTAATTGTAATGTGTGTTATAACCAAAAATTGTGATTTGTCTTTTTTATATAGTTTTATGATTTATATATTTGATTAATGCCAACTACTATTAATATACAGTGCACTCCGTTTATAAGAATCGCAACCATCCCAGACGATTTGATAAGCCGTTGATTCTTAAAACCCGACCGATATGGGTAAACAACTTGTTATATGTTCACGATTATGTTTACTCAAGGCTGCAGAATCCTATTTTACTACAGTATACTTGAAGCGATTGTCTCGTGAGGGTGCCTAGTTTAACTGCCATGGTACCTGTAATGATTGGCTTTCAATTAAAATGACATTACAGTACAGTATTTTACTGTCAGGACTACCACTGCATTTAAGCATCTATGGCTTACTTATTTTCTGCTGCGATGCAAATCTCACAGTCTTTCACTAAGCCGAGATGCAAAGCTCTGAAATCCCACCATCTCTTCCTCCTCCTCCTCACTGCGCCGAGCCGCAATCCCACTCTCTCTACATGCGTATCACACAATAACACTGCTGTACTCCGTGTGTATTCAACGAATGTGTATTCACTTTTCACTAACGGAGAACACAAAAAACATACCTGCACAATGCAGTGCAGCAGTCACTGTTTGATTACAAACAATGCAGTGTTTCCTACATCATTGCACGATCCACTCTGCATACGTTCCTAATCACGCGAGATGTGATCAAATTCAAATTCAAAAACAGCTTTACTGGCTGTACATGTCATTGCACTTGATCAAGTACCTTTTACATGTAGTCAATTTGCCCCAAAATGATTCTTATAAGCGGATTGCTTGATTCTTACAAGCAGATTATTTTACATTGGTTGGTATAGGAATGATTTTGTCCTAGTGATTTTGATCACTATATATGGTTGATTCTTATATCAGTGATTCTTATAAACGGATTGCACATATTACATTACAAAATATTTTTTTTAAAAAATGGTGGCAGAGTGGTGTTCTTTGTACGATACGTTTTTTGGTAAAATGTAGTTTATCTAAATTACATTTGCTATTGATCATTTTTGCCTCCGCATGCCAAGCAATGTGTGTTCAAATATAAAAATATATTTTGTTTCAGATCCTAATTTGTTTTTAATGTGGCCTTCATAACTATACATGAAGATGTATATTTGTGTCCATCAACACCCTTGGTGCTATGATGCTGTATATTGAATTTTTAACTTTGGCACTCTAAAAAAAAATATGATAAAATCATTAATAATTGTTTATTATTAGGATACCAGAACTGGCCAGACCAATAGAGTATAAAGAAGCATGTAAAGCAACAAGGCCTTGGTAAGAACTTCTTATTGATGTTAATTTATATGGGAATATATATATATATATATATATATATATATATATATATATATATATATATATATATATATATATATAGCTCTGGAAAAAATTAAGAGACCACTGCAAAATTATCAGTTTCTCTGGTTTTACTATTTATAGGTATGTGTTTTGGTAAAATGAACATTTTTGTTTTATTCTATAAACTACTGACAACATTTCTCCCAAATTCCAAATAAAAATATTGTCATTTAGAGCATTTATTTGCAGAAAATGACAACTGGTCAAAATAACAAAAAAGATGCAGTGTTGTGAGACCTCGAAGAATGCAAAGAAAATAAGTTCATATTAATTTCTAAACAACACAATACTAATGTTTTAACTTAGGAAGAGTTCAGAAATCAATATTTGGTGGAATAACCCTGATTTTCAAGCACAGCTTTCATGCGTCTTGGCATGCTCTCCACCAGTCTTTCACATTGATGTTGGGTGACTTTATGCCACTCCTGGCGCAAGAATTCAAGCAGCTCGGCTTTGTTTGATGGCTTGTGACCATCCATCTTCCTCTTGATCACATTCCAGAGGTTTTCAATGGGGTTCAGATCTGGAGATTGGGCTGGCCATGACAGGGTCTTGATCTGGTGGTCCTCAATCCACACCTTGATTGACCTGGCTGTGTGGCATGGAGCATTGCCCTGCTGGAAAAACCAAACCTCAGAGTTCAGGAACATTGTCAGAGCAGAAGGAAGCAAGTTTTCTTCCAGGACAACCTTGTACTTGGCTTGATTCATGCGTCCTTCACAAAGACAAATCTGCCCGATTCCAGCCTTGCTGAAGCACCCCCAGATGAGTCAAATTTTCAGCTTTGCCCAACACCTGGTCGTCTAATGGTTAGACGGAGACCTGGAGAGGCCTACAAGCCACAGTGTCTCGCACCCACTGTGAAATGTGGTGGAGGATCGGTGATGATCTGGGGGTTCTTCAGCAAGGCTGGAATCGGGCAGATTTGGCATGAATCAAGCCAAGTTATCATTTTCTGCAAATAAATGCTCTAAATGACAATATTTTTATTTGGAATTTGGGAGAAATGTTGTCAGTAGTTTTGCTGTCCTAACTTTCTGACCCAATGAAAAAGCTCTACTACATTTAAAAGGCCGCTACACAGCAGACGGGATGCGATTTTTCATCAGAATACTTTCACAGCAATGACCAGACACACCTGAAGCGACACAGACACGATACAACAGATTTGAAAACTGCCAGATCTATAAAACTATTAAAAATTGTTATTGACAAAACATTAATGATTTAGATTCTGGTTGATGTAACTTAAAAAAGAGGATGGTGAGTAAGTAGATTCAAGAAAATGCACAGAGTCCTTTTCTTCACTCAGTTGTTAGGTTTATTGAAATATGCAGGGAGTCTGGTCCCAGGTACAGGACAAACAGAATACTCGTTCTTACAATTGTTGCATGACATTAAATACCCTTCTGCATAGGTGTCTCTCTCCTCCTCTTTCTCTGACACTTAACCAATAGAAAAGGTACAACTCATTATCCTGTTACCATATATTTCATTTAGTGTGAGTGAGTGTGTGTGTGTGTGTGTGTGATCTAGTGTGAAGATCTCTGAACTCAGTGCATTCTTCAGACCCCTGGTGCCACAAAGGTCCATACATCTGGTTTTTGTCATCTTCTTGAGACCCTTTCTCTTTGGATCTCTCTGAAGTCTTAGAGTCTGGCTCCTTCTGGTCCCCTTGAAAACTATCTTTATGACCCCGTCATAAACCAGCTGTATTTTCTAAGCAAAAACCTGTTAACTAGTTTTATACCCCAGTGGACTCCCCAAAGGGCAAGCTTCTTTCATGTCAGGGCTGGAGATCAAAGGACTTGTTTGTACAGCCGTGTGCTGCTGGCCAGCCATTTGCTTTGACACAAAAGAATCTTTTTCAGTTGTTACAACTTCAGAGTAACTTCTCTACCATATTGCAGCTTTCATCTATCACAGCAGTGCTTGCATTTTTGGAACTAACAGTTTTTTCTATCCAATGTTAAATCACTTTTCAGAAAAATAACATGAATACAGCCGTCATTCCTCATGCGTAGCAAACTGCTATTCAATACTTGTTCCATGTTTTCCAACACTGGTATAGTAAGAAAACTTGTTAAATTTGCAGACGACACAAAAATAGGAGGAGTGGCAAACACTCTTGCAGCAGCAAAGGTCATTCAAAATGATCTAGACAGCTTTCAGAACTGGGCAGACACATGGCAAATGACATTTAATAGAGAAACGTGTAAAGTATTGCATGCAGGCAATAAAAATGTGCATTATAAATATCATATGGGAGATACTGAAATTGAAGAAGAGAACTATGAAAAAGACCTAGGAGTTTATGTTGACTCAGAAATGTCTTCATTTAGACAATGTGTGGAAGCTATAAAAAAGGCCAGCAAGATGCTCGGCTATATTGTGAAGAGTGTTGAATTTAAATCAAGGGAAGTAATGTTAAAACTTTACAATGCATTAGTAAGACCTCACCTAGAATGTTGTGTTCAGTTCTGGTCACCTCGTTACAAAAAGGATATTGCTGCTCTAGAAAGAGTGCAAAGAAGAGCAACCAGAATTATCCCGGGTTTAAAAGGCATGTTGTATGAAGACAGGCTAAAAGAATTGAATCTATTCAGTCTTGAACAAAGAAGACTACGTGGCGATCTGATTCAAATATTCAAAATCCTAAAAGGTACAGACAATGTTGACCCAGGGGACTTTTTTGACCTGAAAAAAGAAACAAGGTCACAAATGGAGATCAGATAAAGGGGCATTCAGAACAGAAAATAGGAGTCACTTTTTTACACAGAGAATTGTGAGGGTCTGGAACAAACTCCCCTGTAATATTGTTGAGGCTGACACCCTGGGATCCTTCAAGAATCTGCTTGATGAGATACTGGGATCAATAAACTACTAACAACCAAATGAGCAAGATGGGCTGAATGGCCTCCTCTCGTTTGTAAACTTTCTTATGTTTTTATATTCTTATTCAAAAATAATACACCTACACATATTTCTTGGTAAATACTGAGGAAATTAGTTTAATATACTTTTTAAATTGATTTTCAATGTTAATAAAATCTTTAGTTAGTGTATGAATGTGATTATTATTATTATTATTATTATTATTATTATTATTATTATTATTATTGGTCAACATTAGGAAAGCAAGATGCGTCATTTTACAGAAATAAGAAACCAGTGTGTGGCGCTCCCCGTCACTTTGACCAAAATTAAGGTGACATAAAGAGAGATAGACATACCATCAATTTCCAATTGTTCTGTTATTTCTTACCATAAGGCGTCTTTCTTTGTATTGTCTTACCACTAACACTGCATCATAAAGAACATTATATTTTTCGACTTTAATAATTACATTCCCATTGATGTCCATTTCTCTTTTATTTCTGTGTTAATTTCTGCGTTAACGAGACAATGACAGTCCGACAGCCTCTCCTTCGACTGTCCGAGTAATGACGTGTGTACAGAAGCATAGAAGGGCTCGCGCAGGCAAACCGTCAGTTTGAGACAAAAAGGCAATTCTATCTTTGGAGTAAGGTGGGAGTTTGCGTAGCAGCTACAGGAATATAGAATGGTAATGTACACGTCTTCATGGTGCACGCCCCCCCACCTCCCCCCCCCAAAAAAAGAAATAATACGCTTCGACAGTTGTATTGGATTTACTGTTGTATCATCTATAAAGGGTTTCACAGCCTCGCAAACAATAATAAACTTAATATGCACAAATGTGAGAATCTATTGCACGACCGTGAGACTCAAAATTGTGAAAAACGGGTAAACCTTGAGACTTGACATCCATTATCTCTGTGTCTTTATAGTTGCAACACTCTGTCATAAAGCTCTGGGTATTTTTCAACGGCAAGTATTATTTTTTTCCTCTATCATTTTGAATATGCTTCCCCCTGGTGGACACTGAAGCTGTTCTGGAATTGCGCAATTTTGTCGCACGAAGAAATTGCAAAAAATAGTATTCAATCCTATTTATTTGGCATTGCTACAGTGTTGCCCTGGTTTCCCCTCAGTGTTGCCTGTCATGTTGCCTGTGGTGTGAAAGATGCTTATCAAAAATATAGGTTATATTCATATTTGTCGCATCGCTGCACATTTTCGCTTGTTACATTGCGTCTGGGGTGTCAGGGCCGTAAAATGTGAGGATTCAAATTTAAAAAATAAAATAATAATCATCAGTGGAGATTTCAAAGACTGTCATAGTAATGGTGATTAATAACTATTGTTGGTTGCTTTAAGAGTCATTATTTTAAACTCAGATGTTACATTGCAAGTGCATTTTTACAATCACCATGTTTTTCTGTACATTCAGGAGGAAGCTGGTGTGGGGAAACCAGGAATCAATATGGACTGTCACTAGGGCTGCTAAGACTGCAAAGCCAACAGATAGAATGTTATACCTTGCTAAACCCACGAAGAACCACCATGGGGAATTAGCACAGAACAGGTATCATATTTTTTGATTTGTACGCTTTTTTCTTTTTTGTGTTATAATTGGATAAAAAGTGTTCAAATAGCGTAATTTTTCATCTGTTATGAAAGCAGTGTTGAAACTGCAACTCCCCCTGAAACACAACATATCTGAACACCCTGGAATGTGTTATTACACTTATAAAATTGCACCTCCAAGCCTACCCCACTCCAACCAAAATTAAATGGTTGTCAAGGTAATCTAAAGAGGTTGTTGACATAACTGCACAGGTTGAAACACTGGTTAGCCAATGAGATTGCTCCCTCTATTCTTGCCATTTTATAATGACTAATTTAAAGTTTTTGCCCTTCTTTATCTAAATCATTAATGTAGATTAGGAAAAGCAGAGGACCTAATACTGATCCCTGTGGTACTCCACTGGTTACCTCGCTCCATTTTGAGGTTTCTCCTCTAATCAGTACTTTCTGTTTTCTACCTGTTAACCACTCCCTAATCCATGTGCATGTATTTCCTTGAATCCCTACTGCGCTCAGTTTGAGAATTAATCTTTTATGCGGGACTTTGTCAAAAGCTTTCTGGAAATCTAAATAGACCATGTCGTATGCTTTGCAGTTATCCATTTTCAATGTTGCATCCTCAAAAAAGTCAAGTAGGTTAGTTAGACACGATCTCCCTTTCCTAAAACCATGCTGGCTGTCTCCCAGGATATTGTTACCATATAGGTAATTTTCCATTTTGGATCTTATTATAGTTTCCATAAGTTTCCATATAATAGAAGTCAGGCTTACTGGTCTGTAGTTACCTGGTTCGGTTTTGTCTCCCTTTTTGTGGATCGGTATTACGTTTGCTATATTCCAGTCTGTCGGTACAACCCCTGTGTCAAGAGACTGTTGCATGATCTTGGTTAGCGGCTTGTAAATAACTTCTTTCATTTCTTTGAGTACTATTGGGAGGATCTCATCTGGCACAGGGGATTTGTTTATTTTAAGAGCTCCTAGTCCCTTAACACTTCTGCCTCTGTTATGCTAAAGTTATTTAAAATTGGATAGGAACAGGTCGACATGTGGGGCATGTTGTCTGTGTCCTCCTTTGTAAAAACCTGTGAAAAGTAATCATTTAATATATTTGCTATTTTTTTTTTCTTCATCTATGATTTTGCCATTTGTGTCACTTAGACATTTAACCTCCTCTTTGAATGTTCTCTTGCTGTTGTAATATTGGAAAAAACATTTTGGAATTGGTTTTAGCCCTCTTAGCAATATTGATTTCTGTCTCTCTCTTGGCCTTTCTAACTTCCTTTTTGACTTGTGTTTGCAGTTCCAAGTACTCTTTCTGTGTGCTTTGTTTTTGGTCCCTTTTAAACGCTCTGTAAAGTGCCTTTTTTCACTGAATATTTTTTTAATTGATCTATTAAACCATTTTGGCCATTTTGTTTTAGATTTAGATTTGTCTACTTTTGGGATGTAATTGTTTTGTGCCTCTAGTACTACATTTTTAAAAAACAGCCATCCTTTTTCTGTGGATGTTTTCTCTATTTTACTCCAATCTACTTCTATTAGTCTCTGTTTCATACCTTCGTAGTTTGCTTTTCTAAAATTGTAAACCTTAGCTTTATTCATTACTTTTGGGGTTTTAAAAAATATTTCAAATGAGACCATGTTGTGGTCTGAGTTTGCCAATGGCTCTCTGACCTCTGTTTTAGTTATTCTGTCTTCATTATTTGAAAAGACTAAGTCAAGGCATGCCTCCCCTCTAGTCGGTGCCTTGACAAATTGCGTTAGGAAGCAGTCATTTGTCATTTCCACCATTTCAATTTCGTCCGTCGTGCCCCCCATCGGGTTTTCCCATTTTATACAGGGGAAGTTGAAATCCCCCATTAGTATGGCTTCTCCTTTTCTACACGCATTTCGAATGTCATTGTACAACAGATTATTTTGCTCAGCGTCTGAATTTGGCGGTCTATAGCATGCTCCTATTATTATGCCCTTTGAATTTGCGTCCATTATTCTGACCCATATTGATTCTGCATTGTTTTCTTTGTCCTGATTTAACACCTGGGCTTCAAGACTATTTCTTATGTATAGTGCTACCCCTCCGCCTCTTCTGTCCTGCCTGTCTTTCCTATATAGTGTGTACCCACTAATATTATATTCGTCTCCATCACTCTCAGACAACCAAGTTTCTGTAACACCTATCACATCGTAGTTACTTGTTATTATTAACACAAAAGTTAATTAAACAAAAAAAAGACATTTTTTGGTTGCATAAGTATTCACCTCCCTGAGTCAATTATTATCATTTATTTCTTAGCAGACACCCTTATCCAGGGCGACTTACAATTGTTACAAGATATCACATTATTTTTTACATACAATTACCCATTTATACAGTTGGGTTTTTACTGGAGCAATCTAGGTAAAGTACCTTGCTCAAGGGTACAGCAGCAGTGTCCCCACCGGGATTTGAACCCACGACCCTCCGGTCAAGAGTCCAGAGCCCTAACCACTACTCCACACTGCTGTTAGTGCAGTAGCTTCAAGTTCTAACATTATTGTTTCTGAGACTTCTAACATTAAGATAAATACATTTAATAGTGGTCTTACCTGAGTTGTTGCCCTTGTTTTGATGTGGTCTCCCTTCTGTTTTTTTTGTTTTCTTCTTCTTCTTCTATATTATTATTATTATTATTATTATTATTATTATTATTATTATTATTATTATTATTATTCTTTCCACCAGAAGGTGCTCAGAAACGGACAAAATTCGGTAGGATGGTAGATGCTTATGGGAAGTTGTAAATGTTAATTGAAGGGCACGTGGTTTGGCCGCCATATTAGATTGAAAAAAAAACATTTTGCCTAAATGTAAAAAGTCGTCTTTTGAAAACCACTTATTACAGAGTGCTGAAAGTTGGGAAACTTGTTGAGGGATAGTCCAAGATTAACTTATGTTCGTAAAAAGCTGATATGTTGTGTGGTATGGTGGCCATGCTGCATGACGTCAAATGCAAACTTGAATATTAAACTTAGGACTGCTTTACTTTGATATAGACTAACATCCTCATGTATTTACTGAAGTTAGTATATTAAGTTTCTTATTTTTAAATCTCACAGTCTTCTATTTAAATACTTTCATTTTTTTTCTTACTACATTAGAACCACAAACCTATTTTAGTTAAATTATTTCTGACATATTAACTGTGCTTCATAGAGTTTGCCATTCTGTTCTCATTGGATCAAAATGTTTGAGGTTCTAAGTCTAATTAAAAAAATATGCTTTTGCCTGATAAGGGAGGTTTGGAACTTTCAGCAGGTCGGCCTGACCTTACACATTCACTAATAATATTTTCCTACTGTAATACTAGAATAAACAGGAATATGGAATCCTACAATATTCTCATAGACTAATAAGGAGTACATTATAAAAACAAATTCTGAATAGTGTGTTTTAACAATTTGTTTAATATTTCTGCTGACTTTATACATTAACTGCAACAAATATTATAGTCATTACAATATTTGTTGCAGTTTCACAAATATTCAATTTGTATCCCAAAGATCAGCCTGCTTTCAGTAGCTGTGACGGTCTTGGGTCAGTTTCTGCTTTCAGTGACTCTGTCAAAGCCACCACATGTGTGGGTGAC
Source organism: Acipenser ruthenus (assembly GCF_902713425.1). Taxonomy (NCBI): domain Eukaryota; kingdom Metazoa; phylum Chordata; class Actinopteri; order Acipenseriformes; family Acipenseridae; genus Acipenser; species Acipenser ruthenus. Next base: position 90,786,102 of record NC_081189.1, on the reverse strand, counting down.
ATGCTTTAAAAACCTGATACCTGCAAAAAACTTAAATCTCGTCAGCTGAGCTCCCATCGCTACATTCTCATTCCCATCGTCAGCGGAAAGACTTCAAATAAATTAAGCTGTTTCTATCAAAGAGCCATCCATCTCTGCCGCATACACCTTTCACTTGGAAGACAGGTTTTAGGGTCACTCGTGACAGCCCGTTAACAGCTTGTAGCAGTACATACCTGTGTAGTGTTTTGGTTTTGTATACTCCATGTCATCCTCACTATTATTTAATAAACTCGGCATGCATTGATCAGGAGTTGTCTTCATTGTCATACCCATGCTTACACTATGTAGAATGTGACAGGAAAGGTCCACATTTTGAACGAGGAGGTTAAAAATGGAGTCATGAACAAAAACAGAATGTTTGTTATTGAGCATTAATATCCTTTTAGCAGGCAAGCATGCATTCCTAGTCTTTTGTTCATGTCTGATGAGTATTGTGAATTCCCAGTGTGTCATAATATTTAAGGGTCTGGTGAGTGTCAGAGTCAATAACCACCAAGTTGATTAAACCAATAGGTTACAAACTATTTTTTATTGATCTTGTTTCTCATAGTTTTACCTCAGGCTCATTACTTTTGAAACTGTAATTCCCTCTTGTTGTGTAAATTAGTTATTACCTGAAAAGAGAATCAAACTTTATGTATCCAATATTCTCTTTTTGTTCAAAGGGGAAACTTTTTGCATAGCTGTGGTCAAAGGTCGTCCATTTGGAAAATTCCTCCATCTGCTTTAAATTGTGAACCATCTGAGAGATTGGAGAAGCTGGCAAAACCAAAGAGTTTCTCCAAGGGTTATCAAGAAAACAGGTAAAAAGAGAAATTGTACATTTGTGTCTATTAACAAAACTGCGATACAATTAACCTTAAAATGATCTGATGGTTGATCTAAGGGAATAATCACCAAGGTTGTTTTTGAGGTGTTAATTATTTAGACTAGGATGAAATTGTGTTGTTTACCAATTAGCACAGCACACCGGTTAACTACACTATTTAATTTGTTATGTGTACACCTGTAATGCTTTAAATTAATTTCATGGCATGTCTATCCTTGGTTCCTGCGACAGAGTGACATGTGTGTATGTCAATCCAGTCCTGGCAGCGCTGATGCATAGACCTGATCAGCCTCTGGATAGACTGCTGTGGGATGTTCCGCTACTTTTCCTGTGCAGCTGCAGCCAGCTAGCAAAGGTTGACTGCTCGCAGTTGTCTTCTGTGGATGGCACTGGCGATTTGGTTCCACAGATGTTCTATTGGACTCGGGTCAGGAGAGAAAGCTGGCCACGGCAACACCTCGACATTGTTTTCTTGAAGTCGTGCAATTGTAATCCTAGCACTGTGTGGTATTGCATTATCCTGCTGGATACTTCTGGATTGGCTTGCAGGAATGGAAAAACCGTTCCCTCAAGGGCTTCGTCAATGTATCGCTGAGCAGTAAGGTTGCCCTCAATCTGCACCAAAAGCGTTCTTGTGTTAAAGATTCCTCCCCACATCATCACACTTCCACCACCCCACCAGTTGGCTTGAACAACACAACAGTGAGCATAACGGTCCTGGGCCGGTGTGGTGACCCTCTGCCTTCCAGGACGTGGCCTGTCCCTCACAGAGCTGGTTTCCTGGTTTCTCTAGATTAGTCTGCTGATTGTTGAAGCAGAACATCTTATTCTGTGGATTAGACTGCTGATTGTTGAAGCAGAACATTCTCTTTCGCTGTTCTGGCGTTAATGAAAATCATGTATTTTCAAATGGCTATTTTTACAGCTTCTTAATCAACTCATTTTGGCAATTTTACCTCAACTCAAATACCAAACACTGAGCACCAGGAGTTTTTATGAAATCACACAACTTGAGCTCAGTATTTTGTTATCCCCAAGGAACAATACTACTCAAACAATAAACAAACCTATCTGCTCATTATTTAAAATGTAAATAACATTATGTATGTGCCCAATGAGCTATTGATGTAAAACTGTTCTTTCATTGTACATCAGTGTGTGTGTGTCTATATATATATATATATATATATTGTGAAAAGATTGCACTCACTTGCGTTCGTTGCCCCTTTAAAAACTGACCCAGCACACAGAAATTGGATTTTCAGCGCTGACGCGCAATTTTTTTTAATAACACACAATAAAACAAAATACAAAATAAACACCTAGCTCTTTCTGAGCACTAACTACACACGCAGGAACCTAACTACCACAGGACAGCTAAGCCGTTTCCCTGTCCCAAAACTTAACCACACAGGTTTGCACTATACCTTTTACCTCGGGACTGCCAGGAAGCAAAGCACTCCCTTCTGCCTCCTTCTCCTTAGCAGCCCCGAGCAGACTGCCTGCTCTCCTTTTAAACCCCGCACCTGGGCCTGATTTCCAATAACGCCCAGGTGCGGATGATAATTAATAATAAAACAATTAAACAATTACACTAAACAATAATACAATTAAGAAATCAATTAAAAAATCAAATGAAACAATAAAACAACACAAATCAAACAAAAAGGTGCATTTTCACATGGTTTTTTTTTTTCCTTTTTCTTTGCAGGGAGGTTTTAACCCCCTCCCTGCCGTCTCTCACCACCCGCTATATCACAATATATATATATATATATATATATATATATATATATATATATATATCCTTCCTGTCTCATAACTTTGGGATTTCAGTAACCCATGCAACTGAATAGGGTAATGTGGATTCCACTTTTCATAAAAGTGACCTTTTAGTTTGATCTGTTTCTTGAATACAGGCCTGCGTTTGATCTAGGATGTGGTCGTGGCTCCAATATATGGCATGTTAGTCCTGCAGCCCTGTCCTATGAAACCTCTCCACGTGTATTACACCTTGCACGTCCAAAAACATGTCATTTAGAATTCAAGTACGACAAACAGGTAAATTAATTCATATATTAAAAGTTAGATTAACACAGATAATAATGTCCAATGCTTAATCTATCTTTACATAAAAACTATTTCTCCTTGTTTACTGCAGGTATAGTTGAATTTAGACAACATTTTGCATATCAAGTATTGATTGATCCAGTTATGTTACATGTTTGGAATATTGTGAATAGCACACCAGAACAACACTGACATTACCTTAAATGTGTGTTAACATAACCTGCTGTCACCTTTCAGTGGCGCTGTGGCAAAGTGGTTTGCCATGCGCAGGTGTAGAGGTCATGCAGTGCTCAAGACAATGACAGACATCCAAAAACTGATGACAACAGTAAAGAACAATGAGAACTGGCAATACACAGTGATGCGTATTGCTCGGTTAAATCCACAGGTTCAGTCCCGAAATAATATATACAGTATTTTTAACCACACACTAATACACAAAACACGGTCACAATTCCAAAGTGAGTGCTGTAGTGCTCGTGGTGACAATACAATTTATCGTGATCAAGGTGTAGTGTTGTCCGGGATTGTGCTGGCCTGTAGCGACAGCTCCGGATCATGTTAGCCATCTAATAACAAAAAACAAGTAGATTTAGACAAGACAAAACAAACAAAACACTCACGATAACAATTACGTTCTCCTTCCGGTTCAGCGTTAACCATACAAAGGAACAGATCACCTCACAATTCCCCCTTATGTACCGTCAATCACGCCCCTTTGGTTAATGATTGCAACCGCTCCTCCAATCCGCAGCTGTCACATCGCTTCCCTTCCGGGTCGATGACTTGGTGTACTGTAGCCCCGCCCCTTTTCTAGATGGTTGACTTCCAACTAACCCTGTGAATTAATTGTCTGCCCATCCAGTCCCGGGCACTCTGTTCCCTTTACACAGCGCCCTCACAGGTCAGGAGGGAGATTTATCACCAAGAATCATTCTGTCTCTGCCACAGGCGCCAATGTCCTTTAATATATATACACTCTGAAAACTACCATATCAGTACCATACAATAAATGATTTTAGTATGTTAATATACTAATGGCTATCTTTTATAAGTGATCAGAAATTAAACTGAATAGTATGATTGTTGTGACAAAGAACAGTTATTGGAATTGAACACGTTGGAGTTGTTAGGAATATTTTTTTTTTTCAGTTGCTGCATATAGTATATTACTCCTGAGGTGAAATAATATATATAAAAATACATTGTTTTTTTTTATATTTTATTAATAGGTGTAGATGAGCAACTTGGGGGCACCATAAAGTTATTAAATCTCACTTTTGCAGATGCACGGCATGACTGGGTCAATACAGAAGTAAACCTGGCCCAGACCTCCAATAACCCTTGCTTTAGGCTTTGTAAATCGAGCCCACAGTTCCTATTGTTACAGTGCCACCCCTGGCTAAAAAGTATATGCCTGTCATTCTTTGCCCGCTGTGTAAAAATGAATGAAAACTTGGAATGATATAAATTAATACATTTACTTTCAAATAGCAACTATTCATACCGATTCCTATCCAAGCCATTGTCCATAGCTTAATGCCAATCACCCTTTGACTATTTAAATACACTGACACATAAACTACTTATGTGAATACTTAAATATACTGGTTCGTCCCATCGGGTGTCTAATTAAGCAGGGCCTACTGTGGGATATTATCTCTCTGTAATAGCAATAGTAATGTTCATCAGTTGCTTGTCTTATTCTCATATTTTCAAGGTGGAGACATATATCTCCCTTGGTACAAGAATGGCAAGCATTACTCCAAGACTGGAATGCCTGTCCATTCCAAAGATTAAAGAAGACAGTCACCTGTACTTTGATAGGGGTCAACCAGAGCAACCTATACGTCCAGTAAGAGTTTGATTTTAATTATTGATAGAACGGGGTCAAATGCAAGGGCTATGATGATATTGATAATGGTAGAAGGGTTAAAAGAATGAATTCATCATGAATAGTATTTCATGAAATAAACTTTAGTCATAGGTACATGTTCCAGTTCTGAATAATAAAATATAAATATCCTCCTTTGATACAGGTCTCAAAACCTGCACGCAAAGCACTGGCTACGTCTCGGATTCAACAGCTAGCTAAACAAAAAGAAATTCCTAGTAGCTATTTGCCTGAACGAGATGTCATGTGGGCAATAACTAGTGGTGCTGGAAATTCATCAGCATCCCCAAGAACAGAGGAACTAGCTAAGCCAATAATGAGGTGAGTACAGTACAAAAAGGATACATAGTTCCCAATATATAAACTATTTCTATGATATGTAGGATGGGATAACCTATTCCCCAATGTTATTAAATTATAATAAATACGTGTAGTTTACTAGCAGGATAACAAATTAAGCATTCGAACAATAAAACCAATTAGCATTCCAAGCATTTTTTAGCTTTTAATTTCTATTCAAACTGTAAACTTTGAAACAATGTCACAAAGTGCCTTTAAACAGGTGTGTTCTAATTTCAACAATATGAGCAATACAGAGTTGATTATACTGAAGAAGGAAGCATATTTGCATGACAGTATGAATGAAGAAAATCCCAGGTTAAATATTTGTTTTTTTATATTAAAACTAAAACGATATTATAGTTTAAAGGAGTGTTAACAAAGGGTGATTTTCTTCTAGTGTTACTAGAAATAGTATTACTGGTCGAACTTTTTCTTATGATTGTATTTTTTACTTCAATTTGGAATATGCAGGTATTTCAGAAACAACACTGAGGTTTTCCTCATTCAAATGTAAACATGACTTGGGTGGCAGGTGAAGTACAGTATTTTAAAATAAAAATGTTTTTAAAAACACAAAGTAACACTTGGGAATAACATTGAGGAAATGTTGCTTGTGCAATCCTGGCAATCCTTGCTGTGCAAATACATACTATGAAAATAATATTTATAAGGGAAGATAAACTGTATTGTTTGTCATGAAAATGAACAAACAGGAATGCACTGTTAACCATTTTATATATGTACACACTGTACCGACACAAATTATGAAAACAACAAAGGATTTATAGAACTGGGGGTGGTGATTTTATTGCCTATTTTTTCCTCACTCAGACACTACTAAATATCTCAGTATCCTTCAATAAATAAAAATATACAAAATACGTTTAATGAGCAAGACATATCACAAGTAGGATGGTACCCCAAAATGTTCTCCTTTTTCTAGGATCGCAGTACAACTGGGGATGGGGAGTTTCACTCTTTACTTGTTCACTAAATATCTTGGTAAAATATCATTGTCTCATCTTTGCTAAGGATTTTAATGAGTAATTCGTCTCAGAAGTTCAGTGGTACCCTAAATATGATCCATAAACGAACAATACTGAATGACTGGGTGGGGCATTTGTTCTCTATTTTACCCCAGTGCTACGACTGGTACAATATTCAATGCAGTGCTGTCCTTTGCAGTGCTGAGTCAGAAACCTATTTCCGAGGGTCAAATAAAGAGACAATGCCATACCCAGTCATTCCTCACTGGTAGTAAGTGGATCATATTTGGAATACTACAGCACTTGTTGGACAGTCTGCTCATTAAGTCTTTTGCCTATTTTTAAAGAGGAAATAATTTTCAATTTAGGTATACCAAGATTTTTAGTAAGGAAGTCATCTGAGTGAAGTTATCTAGCTACAAACTCCTCATCCCAGTTTTACTGCTTACCAAGAAAAAGGTACTTTATACTCTACTAGTGAGATTAATTGTTCATTAAAATCTTTTGCATATTTTTAGAGGAGACAATGATATTATTTGGTAAGTAAGGGTCTGAGTGAGGAAAGATGGGCAAGACAATCCCCACCCCTAGTCTTGCTGTAAATCATTTATATACCAGTATATCAATCAATCAATTAATATATTTTATATAGCACCTTTTATAGTGGACCACCATCACAAAGTGCTTTACAAGATAGTGAGAAACAATGCATAATACATTAAATACAACAGTAATATATATATATATATATATATATATATATATATATATATATATATATGTAGCAGACAAAAGTATTTGGGCAATTAAAAAAATGAGAAAAACCACAAAGAAAGTGATTTCTACCATTTCTAATTGTTCTATTGAAAGATATAACTTAAAGTAGATATTCTGCTTTATAATAAAATAACAAATTATTACATAACATGCATAAAATAACATGCAAAAACTAATTTCATACTTTGACAAAAGTATTTGGGCACCCTTATCTTAGTATTTTGTGTGCCTACCCTTTGCTACCCTTACAGCTTGCATTAATTTGTTGTATTTTGAAACCAGTTCCTGACATCTTTCTGGAGATATTTTTGCCCGTTCTTCAACACATACAGCTTTGAGTTCTGCAATCGACTTTGGTTTCCTTTTTGCAACAGCAGCCTTCAAGTCAATCCACAACACTCGATGGGATTCAAGTCTGGGGACTGAGGTGGCCAATCGTTAACTTTTTTTTATTATTATATTCCTATTACATTCCTTTCTTTCAAAAATTCCTTTGTAGACTTGGCAGAATGCATATGGTCATTATCCTGATGAAATACAAACTTCTGTCCAATTAGCCTTCTAGCACTGGGTAACAAATTAGAGTGCAAAATGTCTGGATATTTTGCAACATTCATTGATCCTTCTACAATACAACTACAGTGCCTTGCATAAGTATTCACCCCCCTTGGACTTTTCCACATTTTGTAGTGTTACAACCTGGAATTAAAATGGAATTAATTGGGATTTTACCATTTGATTAGATACAACATACTTAACACTTTGAAAGTGCAAAATATTTTTTTATTGCGACACAAAAGTTAATTCAACAAAAAAAAAGACATTTGTTGGTTGCATAAGTATTCACCCCCCTGAGTCAATACTTGGTAGAAGCACCTTTGGCAGCAATTACAACTGTGAGTCTTTTTGGGTAAGACTCTACCAGCTTTGCACATCTGGATCCCGCAATTTTTGCCCATTCTTCTTGGCAAAATTACTCAAGCTCTGTCAAGCTGGATGGGGACCGTTGGTGAACAGCAATTTTCAAGTCTTGCCGCAGATTCTCAATCGGATTGAGGTCTGGGCTTTGATTGGGCCATTCTAAGACATTCAGGTTCTTGTTTTTAAACCACTCCAGTGTAGCTTTGGCTGTATGTTTAGGGTCATTGTCCTGCTGGAAGGTGAACCTCCGCCCCAGTCCCAGGTCTCTTGCAGACTGAAACAGGTTTTCTTCTAGAATTTCCCTGTATTTGGCTCCATCCATCTTGCCCTCAATCCTGACCAGTTGCCCAGTCCCTGCCGATGAAAAGCATCCCCATAACATGATGCTGCCACCACCATGCTTCACCGTGGGGATGATGTTCTCAGGGTGATGAGCAGTGTTGGCTTTGCACCACACATAGCGTTTTGCGCTAAGGCCAAAAAGTTCAGTTTTGGTCTCATCAGACCATAGAACCTTTTTCCACATTTTTTTTTTATTTTTATTTGTTTATTTAGCAGACGGCTTTATCCAAGGCGACTTACAGAGACTAGGGTGTGTGAACTATGCATCAGCTGCAGAGTCACTTACAACTACGTCTCCCCCGAAAGACAGAGCACAAGAAGGTTAAGTGACTTGCTCAGGGTCACACAATGAGTCAGTGGCTGAGGTGGGATTTGAACCGGGGACCTCCTGGTTACAAGCCCTTTTCTTTAACCACTGGACCATACTGCCTGCTATGTTTGCTGTGTCTCCCACATGCCTTTTGGCAAAATCCAAACAGGATTTGATAGGTTTTTTTCAGCAATGGCTTTCTTCTCACCACTCTTCCATAAAGCCCAGCTTTGTGGAGCGTCCGTGTTATAGTTGTCCCATGGACGGTTTCTCCCATCTCAGCTGTGGATCTCTCCAGCTCCTTCAGAGTTACCATTGGCCTCTTGGTTGCTTCTCTGACTAATGCCCTCCTTACCTGGTCACTGAGTTTTAGTGGACTGCCTTCTCTAGGCAGAGTCGTGATTGTGCCATATTTTTTCCATTTTTTAATAATGGATTTAACGGTGCTCCGGGGGATGTTCAAAGTTTGGGGTATTTTTTTATAACCCAACCCTGATTGGTGCTTCTCCAGAACTTTATCCCGGACTTGTTTTGATAGCTCCTTGGTCTTCATGATGCTGTTTGTTTAGATATGCTCTCTAACAAACTCTGGGGCCTTCCAGAAACAGGTGTATTTAATCTGAGATCACGTGACACTTTAATTGCACACAGGTGGACTCCATTCAACTAATTATGTGACTTCTGAAGGCAATTGGTTGCACCAGAGCTTATTTAGGAGTGTCACAGCAAAGGGGGTGAATACTTATGCAATCAAGACTTTTCAGTTTTTTATTTGTAAATAATTTTGAAAAATATGTAGATTTTTTTCCCACTTCGACATTATGGACTATTTTGTGTAGATCAATGACAAAAAATCCTAATTAAATCAATTTTAATTCCAAGTTGTAACACTACAAAATGTGGAAAAGCCCAAGGGGGGTGAATACTTATGCAAGGCACTGTATAATACATTTTTGTTGCTTTATTGAATCACAAATTTCCAATTTATTTTTCAGCACTTGATGGTTATGTATTTATTTATTCTATAATTCTCAAATACTTTTGTCAAAGTATGAAATTAATTTGTGCATGTTACTTTTCATTTTATGCATATTATGTAATTTGTTGTTTTTTATATATGCACATTTAAATGTATTATTTCTTAGACAGCCTATGGACATGCTTCAGTATGACACAGATGCCTTTAAGGTAAGAGAAGCAGCCAAGAAATCAATGTGCACACAGAGGATCAAACAACTTGCTGAACCCATTCAACGATGACCTGGGCGTAGTGTACTGTGTAGTGACGGAAGGAAGTAAATTCTGATTGTGTAATCTTTAAAAGGAAAACTGTGGATTCTGTGTTTTTTTTATCTATGCATGTATGTGGGTGGTTGCTGCGGTTCTGTCATGTTATACAGTAGTGTTGTCACAAGAACATTGTCAGCTCAACTGTACTGTGAGGCTAAAACCTAATAGGACAACAGCTACCGAATACATAAAGCCTTTATAAATCATGTGGAAACCAAGTCGTTTGTTGAATAAATCATATGTCAGGAGGTTTTGTACAATGCACCTGTGAACAGAACTATAGGTCCTCTCCTGAAGTAAATGCAGTGCTCTGATCATAAACACATGATTTATACTGTAATAATTAAACCGTGAATTTAATTGGTCCAGCATTTATGTTTGTGGTGTTTTAAAAATGAATCTGTGGCTAGATGACCCCAGCTCCCCATTTTTCAGTGAGACTTTGCTTTCATTTAGTTCTTTAAAATCTATATTGTTTTTGATGTTCATGATTTTAGGACAACATCTTAGGTCAGAAAACATAACTGCAGTCAAAGAATACAAAATAAGAAACCTTGGTGTAATAGCAAACAGCTGGAATCAAAAGGGCAGTGTGATAATAAAGGGGTAAGATGAAGGGAGGGGTACAGTAAAAATCCTCCTGGTCTAAGTCAGTCAGCTGGCAAACTTGCTAAGAAAGATGAGAACGAGATACTGCAGAGGGTAGGAGAGGTTTTTTTTTAGCCAAGCTCACTTACTGTTATAACGATACTTGCCACCATGTAGCCAGAGACTCTCAATTCAACAGGGACAATAGATCTATGACAAAGAAAATGATTGCAGCCTTTGTAAATGAGATAGCTAACACTTATTGTTACAGCACAATGGAAAACAAGGCCTGTATTACACTGCAAATCAGTCACTTTGTCTCTTTGTAGTAGATCTGTGTTAAGAATTACATTTGTCTCCAAAATTATCCATCAGCACAGTACCCTTTGAACTGTCCATAATGCAAGCCATTAATAATGAATACACTTAAATATATAAACCCTTCTGGATACTACCAGTTGTTTTAATGTAATATAATTAAAGTTGGGTGCAATAAATACATTAAAAACATATAATTGAATGGACACAATATTGTTGTTATTTCTATATATACAGTGCATACAGATTTGCAGCATTTCGTTTTTAACTTCATCATTATTGTGTGTGAACATGGGGGAGTGAGAGATTTTATGTGATTATGTTCGTTAAATTTAGTAGATGTGAATTGTTGATCAGGTAATTTGCAGGTTACAATCACAATGATATATTGTTTCAGTATTGAAAATAATGGCAATACAAATTTTTAAAAACGCTTTACAATATCCTTCTGAATAGTTGAAGAAAAAAAATTACAGCTAATTCCATTAGGTAACATTTAAAGTGACACTGAGATGGTCCAAACAGAAGTTTACCCAGGCTCTTCCAGTGGTATCCAAGCGAAGCCACAAATTCTAAGTACAAGCCACTTGACGTCATGCAAATTAAGAGGAAAGATGGGTGTGGCTATTCAAATACATTTAAAAATGGAGACAAGCTTATACATGTCTTACTTTTTTCCTGTGGGTAAACAAAAGTATTTGGCACATGTCTTTTAATGCCACATCTACTTATTGGTACAAAGAATCTAAATAGGCAGGTTCAGGGCCATAGTTAGGTTGGAATGCTGCCAGCTATAGTCCTTTAACTTGTTTGTCATTATTCGTTAGGCCTACTGTTTTATTTTCTGAGCAATGTACTAGTGAATAGAAGTGTGTGACAGATGTTTATGACATTATTTTGTTAGCTACAATCACTTTAAGACCAGTTTTATTTTTATAAATACTGTCACAATAATACTTAATATTTATAATAATAGACACATTTTACCAAATTTTCTGTGGGGTTCAACATTTTAGCTGTTGGTAACAGTGGCTCACTGAGGTCATCAAAAAAAATAGAAAATTCTTCATTATGTCATAATCACAACATCATTTTCCCAGGATCTCTAGAAAAGTCATTAATTCCATTTCCTGATTTATTTTTTTACAAAGACAACGTGTAGAAAGTGTTATGCATATGTGTACTTGTAGATGTCATTGGTATTTATTGATTAATACAAAAACTAAAATACAGTTTCATGCAAAAGGGACTGAAATAAGCTTTTATTTGTTTTTTAAATATATTGCTGGTCTAATATGTTACAGAAAATTGTTTTAATACATAGTAGACCTTGATATTGATGTGATACATCTATCTGATATTCTGGAAATGAGGTCACATTAAAATTAGCTACACTATTACATATTTTAACTATATTATAACATAATATATAGTACAGGAAGATAGAAGCTGATTCACTCCCATTCAGACCTGTTGTGGAGTGGATATCAGCTTGCATTGTACAATACCCTGTATGAGTTATATGAAGATATGATTTCAAAAAAGCTAATTAAAAATGATATAACAATGTTATTTTCCATTTATTAAAAATGCTTTCATGGGGTATATTCATAGATATAAAGTACTAAATAATTAAGAAAAGTTATAAAAATCAATATTGCAATTTAGTCTTGTATATTTCTATCTGTAAAAATGTATTAATGAATTCATGTAATTTTAGTATTCCAGGGGTGAGCTGTTGTAGAATATTGTTATTATGTAATTTACAAACAAATCTATGAATAATTACATACAGTATGTCTGCTGTACATCACTCATTGCTGTGTACACAACATTGAAATGATCTGCACTCTGTATGCACAGGGCCTGGTTAAACTAACAGAAACACCTGGACCTCACTTATTCTATGTGATGGGAGAACACTTGACCATTCCTCAATGATGGCCACTTCTGATTCTTTCAGGGAAGGTGTGGGTGGAAATCTGTTGCAAAGACTATAGAGTAATCACTTTTGAGACTGCTTCTGTGAAACATCAGAAAATTGCCCAATGACTGTGACAGAGCGATTGAATCCTAATCAACAATCTCCCTCCCGACCTGTGAGGGCACGGTATAACAGGAACAGTGTTCCCCGGACTGGATGGTTTGGCAGTTCATTCCAGGGTCAGTTGGAAGTTGGCCATCCAGAAAGGGGGCGGAGTCACAATACCAGAAGTCATCATACCAGAAGTCATAGGCGATGTGTCAGTCATGGATTGGAGGATACGTGATTGCACTCGCTACCGAAGGGGGCATGACTGAGGGTATATCAGGGGATGTGACAAAGCAATCTGTTCCTTGGTTATGGTTACGCAAGGACCCATAAAGGATTACTGTGTTGTAAAAAGAAACCGTGAGTTTTTGTGTTTTGTCTCTCTATTAAACTGTCACGTTTGTCATTTATAGAAGGCTAAACAACCAGCAAACAAACCCAGACTATACTTCACCATTGTGCATGTTTAAACTTGTAAATCATCACTTTCACTAAGAGCACTCACTCTGGACTTCTGACCGTGTTGTGTTTGTGTGTGTCTTGTTTAGTGTATTATTATTTCGGGACTGAACCCCATGGTAGAGCCAGTTATTATTATTTAAGAGTTGAGAGAACACAACCCAGCCAAATAAAAGAGCTGTTTTTCACTGTGAACTGTCTTGTGTCTGTTATTACTGAGCACTGCAACTCTACACCTGCGCACTGCAAACCACTTTGCCACAATTATCCCCACCCCTTCATTGGCTTCTTTCCTATCAATAACCAGTCAGCTGCTTCCCCTATTGACTGACATGCTTTCATCCAGTAACATGCTTTAACTGAGAAGACGCTGATGGGGTAAAATTACCAAGGAAGTAAAGCAGTAACTGACTTCCTGGAAGGTAAGCCAAGAAAATTTAGAACTTATGTTAACCTAGTATTGCACCTAATGTCATGTTTCAAAATAATTAAAAACAATGTTTGTAATAACATGCATTTCTTTATAATCTACACATTTTAGACCTGTGTAGATAATGGAAGTGAAAAATGGGGAAGATTTATGGAATTATTTTGTTAGCTACAATTATTTTTATTAACAGGTTTTTCAAATCCCTGTCAGTCATGTTTAATGTATTGACTGTGTTTATAAAAAACTTAGGAAGGTCTTGTGTGCCCCACACAATTATTTTTCTATATAAGTTCTCTAAATATAATGCATTTGTGTAGTTGAGTAGAGTATTAGATATTGTTCTGGGAGCAAGTGTCTTCAACCAACACTGCCTAGTTCTAATACTGAAGGTGTAACACAGTAACAGTAACCACCCAACTAAAGCCTGGGGCACACATGAAAAAGCAGCATTTTGCCGCGCATATCGCTCACCATTTATTTCTATGAGACTGAACTCACATTGACGAAAAAATACCAGGGGCAGAATTTTAGAACAGCAAAATAATCGCTAGGCGAGCAATGTTTTGCAGCTGAGACATTTTCCCACAGCGGCAGCTCTAGCGCTAACCAATCAGATGGCTGGTTTGGGATTGCATGATACGTCATATCTGGATGAAAACTTCAGAATATCCATCAACATGATTTGTGTGATTAATATTTTATACTACTTCATCACACACATAAGTAACAAGAAGACATGGTTGGTTTTATTTGGTGCCTTGGTTATTTGGGGTAATACAGTTCTTGATATTTAATTCTATAACAACAGAAAGTTAAGGGGGAAGAAAAAAGCTTTCAGAAATAAGGCATTTTTTTTAAAAAGCATAATGAAGGGTTGCCCGACTAAATTAACACCTCTTTCATTGCCGTTTATTTAAAATGTAACTAAGAAATCTGAAACACAGAGTGAAGCAATACATGTACATTTCAATTTTGTAATGTTTAAATAAGCTCACTATTCATGAATAACAAGGTAGCGTTGAGATGATGGGAAACATACTGTTGCACAGTACAATTCCTCCTGTTTCTTTCCTGGTCCGTAAATAACAATATTTTATTTAACAAATGAACTGCATATACTGGACTTATACTGCTAAACAGCATATCATTTAGTTTGAAATTCTTGCTCTTCCGTCTCATCATCACTGTAACTCCAGTCCATAATGTGTGGCCAGTTTGGCTATATTGGTAAGGCTATGATTTATGAAAACCGCTGCCGCATACGCTGTTTTATGTGTGTCCACCAATTTTGCGGTATCCAGGAGTTTCATTGAACCATGACACTAAGCATTAATCTACAAAATGAATAGAGACTTTTAAACATACATACGTCATGCACTTTACTTGATCAAACTGCAGTTTGTAAACAACATTATGTACAACATTTCCGAAGATATAATAATAATAAGGTTATACATTAAACTGGCTAAATATCAAATTCACATTCAGGAGACAGAAACAACTTGGGATGTAGAAGAAAAAAATATATGAATCATCATAATTTCACAATGATAAATTCAATAGTTGAAGGGTGGTTAACATTTCAGCAAAAGGAATTTGGTATCCAAGCTGTAATTAATCTTTGACAGATCCACACATGGCAGGTAGGCCTTCTGATGTTCTCCATTTCGAATAGCGAAGTTTGAACCACTTCTAAAAAAAAAAAAACAGACATTCAGTACCAGGGCAAATGAAAGGTTTATGGTTGGTTAGGTGGCACTAAAGTATAATGTTCTTTTAATTAATCATGTCTGGATCACGATTACTTCTTTGGGATATCGAATGAATCCTGCATTCAAGGGGAGAAGATTGATTATTTTATAAAATACTACATATAACCTTCACACACGTTTTCTGACTCCCTGTATTTATTTATTTCTTTTGGTGACATTAGCATTATATTACTTGTTCTTAACACTAATTTTTCCATCCCGCAACATGCACCTGGATTAAAAACAAAGAAGAGGCAGGAATGCATAGCCTATGTCAGTACCTACTGAACTTAAAGTAGCCTAATGATATTTTTGTTTGTTGCTTTATTATATAGGTTTTACTATCTAAAAAGCTATTCAAAATATCTTTTTCTATTTGTTATTAATTTCTGTGAGTACTGTTGCCGACATTGCATTTGATAAAATAAACAGCAAGTACTAGCCGCTAGTACAGCATGGATCATAAGTGCACTGGCACTTTATATTGTATGTATAATACAGTCTTTTTATGTGTTTTTTTAATTATTATTCATTACTGTACATTTTAGTGTTGCAAGCTGTAGTTTTGATGTTTTTATTTTAATGTGTTTTTTTTACTGGTTGTTGAAATACCAATTATATATACTACAGTACAGAACTGTACTGTGAGTGTTGTTTTTTAGGTACTGTAACTTAAACTGCAGTATAAACTGTATGCATGTTATTGTGAACTTAATGTTGTTTGGCAAATTACATTTTTATCCCAAATCTATGTGCTTTTAGTGATTATTTCTGGTATAATCGTATCAGATATTTCATTTTTTTCTGGTTCAGCATTGCAATCTAGTGGAAGTTTCAAAAAATCGTCAGTCTCATATATCCATCAGGGGAACCTGTGGCAGAAGTGCTGACTACAGCTATTATATTATGTGCTTTACCGGGCAAACTGAAACTCTGGTGCTTTCAGTTTGGTCTCCTGCCAAGGCTGCTGTGGCCACTGACTGTGTACGAGGTTTCTTTGACAACAGCTGAGAAGCTGGAAGCTTTAATCAGTTCATACATCAGGAAATGGTTGGGAGTTCCACACTGCCTCAACAGAGTGGGACTTTATGGTAAAGGAATACTGCAGCTACCAGTCTCCGCTCTAACCGAGGAGTTTAAGTGCGCCAAGGTCCGACTGTAAATGACATCAGTAGATTCACGTGACAAATGCGTAAGGGAGGCAGCACCTGTGTTGAAAATTGGAAGAAAGTTGGCGACAAAGAAAGCCATGGAAGATGCAAAGGCTGCCTTTCGAATCGGTGATATTATGGGGCAAGTTCAGCATGGAAGAGGGGGTCGGTCTCAGTTCAGCTCCTCCTACATGGCACAAGGCAACCCCAGCTCAATGAGGTGCAAAAGCAGGAGGAGAGGATGAGGTGTGTAAAGGTCATTTCCCAGGCCAAGCAGGGAGAATGGATGAGATGGGAGAGTGTGGAACAATGCAAGATCGGCTGGCAAGACCTATGGACAGTGGAACAGAGCAGGATCAGTTTCCTCATCAGATCAACATCTTGCTCTTATTGTATTACTTGTATTGTAACACTTGAAATGTATTTGCTTATGATTGTAAGTCGCCCTGGATAAGGGCGTCTGCTAAGAAATAAATAATAATAATAATAAATGATGTTCACCCATCACCACAGAACCTAAACCTCTGGGTGGGTGAGGATCCTTCATGTCCTTTGTCTTCATTACCTGCAACATTAAGGCACATTTTGACAGGATGTAAGGTGAGTCTTAGCCAAGGATGGTTTACTTGGCACCATGACCAGGTGCTGCGATGTTTGGCCTTAGCATTGGAAGACAAGCGTAAAATGACCAATAAGTTGCTACCAGTTCCATCAAAACATTACACACAAAAGACAACATTCCTCCGCCCAGGAGAGCAACCACCAAGAAAAGGTGTTAAAACCAATCCTCGCCCAGGACAACTGGAAGCTGCTAGAGACTGGAAAATGCTGGCAGATGTTGGTCAACGGCTTATTTTTCCACCTGAGATTGCCACCACTAACCTGTGACCAGAAATGTCTTGTGGTCTGGATCAGCACACCTTGTTCATCTGGTAGAGTTAATAGTGCCATGGGAGGATGCTGTGGATGAGGCGTATGAGTGGAAGAAACTTCGGTATGCTCAACTAGCTGCTGAAGCGGAACAGCGAGGATGGAGAGTCCGGGTTTACCCAGTGGAGGTGGGTTGTCGAAGATTTGTGGCACGCTCTACAACCTGGTTTCTCAGAGATGTCGGGTTCAGTGGTAAAGAGTTGCGTCGCACAGTGAAGAAATTATCTGAAGCAGCAGAGAGGAGCAGCAACTGGCTCTGCTTGAGACGGAAAGATTCTGGCTGGGGATCTCAAGCACAATAGAAAGAAAGAAACGCTGATGTATGGGTAAGAAAGCTGGGCTGAGTTGAGTGGGGGACGGAGGGGGGTGATGCTGGGATGCCAGAATCACCGTCGAGCCCTCTTGAGATGTCGTGGGCTAGTCGACAAAACACAGAGGATGGAAGGTGCACACTTGAAGACCCCAGAGATGTACCCTACTTTGCTCAATCCAGACGGTTGTCATGCTGATGCGCTGGGGAGACCGCACTGTGGTTGATCCCCGGAGCCAGCATCGCAGCTGTTGTGTGTGCTGATGCGCTAGGGAGGCAATAAGCTGATCCCTGGAGTCAGTATTACACTTCAGCCATCAACACCAGACAGAAGGATATCTACATCATCATATGGAAGGAAACGCAAATGGATGGACACACATATGGATCACATTAGTTTACTGTAAAGCTACGTCTTAGTTGGTGCTTATCTTGGCGAGAGCCGAGTTCAAATCAGCATGAAGTTTTAACATCTACTCTCGTTTAATGGAAATCATTATTAACTACATATCACAAGGTCACTTTTAATCATATTACCTTGAACATTGCAGTACCTTTTAAAAGCAGCAATATTTTGTTTTCTGAATAAGGAGTTACTGTATTAAAAGAAGACACTACTGTGAAACTGGTTTCATTGGTTAGTTGTGGGTGGTGGGAGGTTTTGGGCGGGGCTTGGATTAGCTGCTTTGTCATTTGGTGTGTGATACAAAGTTAGTAGTAAAATAACTATGATGTTCTGTTTAATCTTGGGTTAAAGCCTTTTGGATTTAGAATCATGAAATGTCTGATCTGTAGCACCCAGTATGGAGAAAAGCCTACAGTTCCTGTTCTATTGTTTCTGTTCTAATTATTTCTTTAATTCCTGAGGGAGCAAAACAAATGTCAATTTGTGTGCTATATTTGCATTTTATTTTGAAGACTCTCTCCTTTAATTTAAGGCCTTCGGGCCTCATTTACTAAGCGGCGGTAATTGCAGACTCTAGTTGATCTGTGGGCAGATAGAAGTGTTCAGGAAGATCTGGATTTGTGCGTCAGAAAAGAGAACATTTATGAAGCAAATGGACATAAACCGTGGGTAAGGTACACTTAACTCACACACTGAAAAACACAAAATTCTACCAAATTTCTCATTCTTGACTTTTATCAACATCTGCCAGCATTTTCCAGTCTCTAGCAGCTTCCAGTTGTCCTAGACGAGTTTTGGTTTTAATACCTTTACTTGAAGTTAGCTCCCCTGGACAGAGGAATGTTGTTCTTCGTGTGTCGTATATTGGTGGCAACCTGTTGGTCATGCTGCGTTTGTCTTCCAATGCTAAGACCAAACATCGCAGCACCTGGTCATGATGCCAAGTAAACCATCCTTGGCTAAGACCCACCTTACATCCTGTCAAAATGTGTCTTAATGTAGCTGGCGATGAACACAAAGGACACAACAGATCCTCTCCTACCCATAGATTAAGGTTCTGTGGTGATGGGAGAACATCATATGTTGACCTGATGAGGAAATTGATCCTGCTCTGTTCCACTGTCCATAGATCTCGCAAGCCGATCTTGCATTGTTCCACATTCTCCCATCTCGTCCATTCTCCCTGCTTGGCCGGGGAAACTGCCTTACACACCTCATCCTCTCCTCCTGCTTTTGCACCTCTTCGACTACTAGCTTCTTCCGTTGAGCTGGGGCTGCTTTGTGTCATGTACTGAGACCAAGGCCTCCTCTTCCATGCTGTACTTGATATCACTGATACAAAGGGCAGCCTTTGCATCTTCCACAGCTTGCCACCCACTTTCTTCCAGTTTTCAACACAGGTACTGCCTCCCTCACACATTCGTCGTGTTACTCTACCAATGTAATTTCCAATCGAACCTTGGCGCACTTAAACTCCTCGGTTAGAGCTGAGACTGGCAGCTGCAGTATCCCTTTACCATACAGTCCCACTCTGCTGAGGCAGCGTGGAAGTCCCTAATCATTACCTGAAGTATGAACTGATTAACACTTCCAGCTTCTCTACTGTTGTCAAGGAAACCTCATACACAGTGAATGGCTACTTACAATTATCCCAAAATAAATCATAGTGTCGCATTAACATGTTATGGCTATACAGGTCCTTAAATATCTGCCATTTCAAACCGGTACAGCGTCTGCCGCCTATGCTCACCGCTTTGCAGCAGCATTCAGCCGGCTGAATTTTTGAATGTATGGCAGCTCATTATCTGTGTTTAGCATGCTGCTTTGCATACGTAAACATCATTAATTCAATGCAAATGAGGCGGCGGCACTATTCTGCCCTTTCATCTTGCATCCACTAAATCCTTGTTTTCCATGTTGACCCATTTACAAAATAATACCACAGCCTCCACAAAACCGGAGGACAAACAGTAAATAACTTAAATAAGCATTATATGGTGACATATCCCACATGTTGGTGTAAAAAAAGTAGACAGAACAAATATATAAGACTTCTTCCTATAGGATTTACATGTGACAACCAACCCCCAAAACCATGTGACAGCCTGCCTCAACCAGACTTTACATGATAATTTAATTCTCTCAGTACTACTGGGAGAACCTACTGGTTTTGTTTTTACACTAAAAGATTGCCAGTATCTGGTTCTATTAACATGGCCATCAGTTCAAACAAACTCCAATACTACTACGAATTATAACAACAAGATATACATTTTTTACTTTGGGTATGAAAAAAATGAAATATGAGCTAACCTTTATGTTAGATGGAATTGACCTCAAATTACAAGATGGTTAAGTTCCAGACAAAAGAACACACATCTTAGTGTTAGTATCACCTGCCTGCGCCATCTAGTTTCATAGTTATGAGCACTGTGACAACCAACCCCAGTCTCCCCTATATATAGATTTACATACTATATATATATATATACAGTGCCTTGCATAAGTATTCACCCCCCTTGGACTTTTCCACATTTTGTAGTGTTACAACCTGGAATTAAAATGGATTTAATTAGGATTTTTTTGTCACTGATCTACACAAAATAGTCCATAATGTCGAAGTGGGGAAAAAAAATCTACATATTTTTTAAAATTATTTACAACTAAAAAACTCTGGTGCAACCAATTGCCTTCAGAAGTCACATAATTAGTTGAATGGAGTTCACCTGTGTGCAATTAAAGTGTCACATGATCTCAGATTAAATACACCTGTTTCTGGAAGGCCACAGAGTTTGTTAGAGAGCATACAGACGTGCTCAAATTTGTTGGTACCCCTCCACAAAAAACGAAGAATGCACAATTTTCTCTGAAATAACTTGAAACTGACAAAAGTAATTGGCATCCACCATTGTTTATTCCATATTTAATAGAAATCAGACTTTGCTTTTGATTTTTTATTCAACATAATATTGTAAATAATAAAACAAATGAAAATGGCATGGACAAAAATGATGGGACCGCTAACCTAATATTTTGTTGCACAACCTTTAGAGGCAATCACTGCAATCAAACGTTTTCTGTAGCTCTCAATGAGACTTCTGCACCTGTTAACAGGTAGTTTGGCCCACTCTTCCTGAGCAAACTGCTCCAGCTGTCTCAGGTTTGATGGGTGCCTTCTCCAGACTGCAAGTTTCAGCTCTTTCCATAGATGTTCGATAGGATTCAGATCAGGACTCATAGAAGGCCACTTCAGAATAGTCCAATGTTTTGTTCTTATCCATTCTTGGGTGCTTTTAGCTGTGTGTTTTGGGTCATTATTCTGTTGGAGGACCTATGACCTGCGACTGAGACAGAGCTTTCTGACACTGGGCAGTACGTTTCGCTCCAGAATGCCTTGATAGTCTTGAGATTTCATTGTGCCCTGCACAGATTCAAGGCACCCTGTGCCAGGCGCAGCAAAGCAGCCCCAAAACATAACCGAGCCTCCTCCATGTTTCACTGTAGGTATGGTGTTCTTTTCTTTGAAAGCTTCATTTTTTCGCCTGTGAACATAGAGCTGATGTGACTTGCCAAAAAGCTCCAGTTTTGACTCATCTGTCCAAAGGACATTCTCCCAGAAGGATTGTGGCTTGTCAATATGCATTTTAGCAAATTCCAGTCTGGCTTTTTTATGTTTTTCTTTCAAAAGTGGAGTCCTCCTGGGTCTTCTTCCATGGAGCCCACTTTCGCTCAAAAAGCGACGGATGGTGCGATCAGAAACTGACGTACCTTCACCTTGGAGTTCAGCTTGTATCTCTTTGGCAGTTATCCTTGGTTCTTTTTCTACCATTCGCACTATCCTTCTGTTCAATCTGGGGTCGATTTTCCTCTTGCGGCCGCGCCCAGGGAGGTTGGCTACAGTTCCATGGACCTTAAACTTCTTAATAATATTTGCAACTGTTGTCACAGGAACATCAAGCTGCTTGGAGATGGTCTTGTAGCCTTTACCTTTACCATGCTTGTCTATTATTTTCTTTCTGATCTCCTCAGACAACTCTCTCCTTTGCTTTCTCTGATATGTTCAGTGTGGTGCACACAATGATACCAAACAGCACAGTGACTACTTTTCTCCATTTAAATAGGCTGAATGACTGATTACAAGATTGGAGACATGTGTGATACTAATTAAAGAAACTAATTAGTTTGAAATATCACTATAATCCAATTATTTATTATCTTTTCTAAGGGGTACCAACAAATGTGTCCAGGCCATTTTAGAATATCTTTGTAGAATAAGCAATAATTCATCTATTTTCACAGCTTCTTTGCTTTATTCTATAACATACCAAAGGCATGCAAGTATACATGATAAAATAGCTTTTAATTTCATCACTTTTCAGGAGGAATGAAGCATTATTTCAATGAGCTGTAAGGGTACCAACAAATTTGAGCACGTCTGTATGTAAACAAACAGCATCATGAAGACCAAGGAGCTATCAAAACAAGTCTGGGATAAAGTTCTGGAGAAACTCCAATCAGGATTGGGTTATAAAAAAATATCCCAAACTTTGAACATCCCCTGGAGCACCGTTAAATCCACTATTAAAAAATGGAAAGAATATGGCACAACCGTGACTCTGCCTAGAGAAGGCCGTCCACCAAAACTCAGTGACCAGGTAAGGAGGGCATTAGTCAGAGAAGCAACCAAGAGGCCAATGGTAACTCTGAAGGAGCTGGAGAGATCCACAGCTGAGATGGGAGAAACCGTCCATGGGACAACTATAACCCGGACGCTCCACAAAGCTGGGCTTTATGGAAGAGTGGAGAGAAGAAAGCCATTGCTGAAAAAACCCATATCAAATCCTGTTTGAATTTTGCCAAAAGGCATGTGGGAGACACAGCAAACATGTGGAAAAAGGCTCTCTGGTCTGATGAGACCAAAATTGAACTTTTTGGCCTTAGCGCAAAACGCTATGTGTGGCGCAAAGCCAACACTGCTCATCACCCTGAGAACACCATCCCGGTGAAGCATGGTGGTGGCAGCATTATGTTATGGGGATGCTTTTCATCGGCAGGGACTGGGAAACTGGTCAGGATTGAGGGCAAGATGGATGGAGCCAAATACAGGGAAATTCTAGAGGAAAACCTGTTTCAGTCTGCAATAGACCTGGGACTGGGGCAGAGGTTCACCTTCCAGCAGGACAATGACCCTAAACACACAGCCAAAGCTACACTGGAGTGGTTTAAAAACAAGAACCTGAATGTCTTACAATGGCCCAGTCAAAGCCCACACCTCAATCCAATTGAGAATCTGTGGCAAGACTTGAGCAATTTTGCCAAGAAGAATGGGCGAAAATTGCAGGAATCAGGTTGTAACACTACAAAATGTGGAAAAGTCCAAGGGGGGGTGAATACTTATGCAAGGCACTGTATATATATATATATGTCACAATATATAGAACACCATTACATCATGTAAGAATAAATCATGGATTTGAATGTAAACAATAACAAGTAGTTGTCATGCTGTCAAAAACCTATAAATACCTCCAATGTTTTGATTCAAACACAGGCTCCCTTGAGAAAGATATGTACAACATATCAAAACATTGGGCAGCTGGCTCTTTGAGCTAATATATATATATATATATATATATATATATATATATATATATATATATATATATTGTAGCGTTCTGTGCTATGGGGATGAGACAGACTCGGGAGAGACCAGATGAGGTTCCACGTACTTTTATTTTTTTAATTTCTTTAATAACACAACGAAACCCTGTTTGGGCCGGGGTTCACGCCAAAATAACAAATAGCTGTCTCTCTCTCTTTTACACCGCAGACTCACCGACAAGCACTCTCTCAGCCGGTACTCTGTCTCTCGTAATCGCTCTCCAGTCAGACATTCACACGCATTCTCCCGCTCGCGGCTTCCCCCCCCTCCTACTTATAGCCTCTGGGGGAACCACCCACTGCACACACACGCATGCACTCACGCAGACACACACCAACGGCGTGCCCCGTACCCTCACAATACATGGAACCTTAAACAGGACGTAACAAACAAGACAAACACAATGTCCAGGATGCTGCCATCGCCAGGGTCGTTACACAGCCCCCCCCTTAGTCCCTCGTCCCCGAGGGAAGAACAAAGTCTCGAAAACGACCCGGGAGGCGATGCTGTCTTTGCGGGCGGGAGCCCTGCGTGGAGGACGGGCTCCTGTCAGCCACAGGGGACAGGGAAACTGAACCGTCGGGGGAGGAACCCTCAGCCCTGGGGGTGGGGGGACTGTTAGGGCAGGGTGGATCAGGAGGGGGCAGGAGAGGACTGTCAGGAGCTGCTGGGTCGGATGGTGCTGGGTGTTGTCCCAGGTAGGGGGCCAGCCGATCCCGGTGTAGCACTACCTTGCGTCCTCTGTGAGGTAGCTGCACCCGGTAGGCCACGTCCCCGATCCTCTCCAGGACATGGCAAGGACCAAGCCAGTGGCTGTCCAATTTGGGGCAACGGCCCCGCTGTCTCTTGGGGCTGAAGACCCACACGAGCTCCCCGGCGGTGAAGTGGCGCCCCCGTACTCGGAGGTCATAGTTCCGCTTCTGCCGTACCCCAGCAGCCTGCAACTGGTCTCTGGCGAAGCTGTGGGCTGATTCCAGTCGGTCCTGTAGTCTCCTGGCATACTCAGGGCCCGGGGGTACACTGGGGGCATCTGGGGGACGACCAAACGCTAGCTCCGCAGGAGTGCGCAGCTCACGCCCCAGCATGAGCAGGGCAGGGGTGCAGGCGGTGGAATCCTGGACAGCAGAGCGGCAGGCCAACAGCACGACAGGCAGGTGGGTGTCCCAGTCCCGCTGGTGGGTGGCGGTGGTGACAGCCAGCTGTACGGCCAGCGTGCGGTTGAACCTCTCCACCAGTCCGTCGCTCTGAGGGTGCAGAGGGGTGGTCCGCGTCTTCTTGATGCCCAGGCGCCGGCACATCCCGGCAAAGACCCGGGACTCAAAGTTGCGCCCTTGGTCGGAATGCAACTCTTGAGGGACCCCGAACCGGCTGAAGAACCCCTCCAGCAGTGCTTCAGCGACCGTCTCTGCCTCCTGGTCTGGCAAAGCGTACGCCTCTGGCCACTTAGTGAAGTAATCGAGGGCCACCAGAACGAACCGGTTCCCCCTCTCTGAGCGTGGAAAGGGGCCTAGTACGTCCACGGCAACCCTCTCCATAGGCCCCCCGACCTGGTACTGCTGGAGTGGGGCGTGCGACCGGCCCTGGGGTCCTTTCCGGGCAGTGCAGATGTCACAGCGTCGGCAGTGGTCCTCCACGTCTCGCCTGCACTGCCCCCAGTAGAACGACTGGCGGAGCCGCCTCAGGGTCTTCGTCACTCCAAAATGCCCAGTGCCTGGGGTCCCATGATGGGCCTCTAGCACCTCCTGGCGCATCGCCCCCGGGACAACCACCTGCCACCTCACCTCCCCCGTGGCGGGCACCTTCCACTGCCGCTGAAGGACTCTGTCACGCAAGGCCAACCCGCTCCACTGAGCCCACAGCCCCCGAGTGGCGGTGGAAAAAGGGGCCACCTCCTCCCAGGGAGGCCTTCGCTGCTCCTCTAGCCAATGTAGTATGGGGCGGAGGTCCGGGTCTCGGTCCTGATGGGCTCTCCAATCCACCCTCTCAGCCGATACTGCCACCCGGCATTGCTCTTCCCCCCGGCGGGACAGCTCTGCTTCCCTCTCCTCCTTTCTGCTGCAATGGGCGCATCCCTCCCAGGCACAGGGACGACGGGACAGCGCGTCCGCATTGGCGTGCTTCTCACCAGCCCGGTGTTGGATCCGGTACTGAAACGCCTGGAGCTGCTCGATCCAACGGGCGACCTGTCCCTCCGGCTCCCGGAACGTCAGGAGCCACTGCAGGGCAGCGTGGTCTGTGCGAATGGTGAAGGGGAGCCCGCAGAGATAGTGGCGGAAGTGGCGGACCCCCTCCACCACCGCAAGCAGCTCCCGTCGGGTGACGCAATACCGGCGCTCTGCCTTGCTGAGCGACCGGCTAAAATACGCCACCACATGCTCCCCTTCTGGACCCGGCTGGGATAAGACAGCCCCGATCCCCTCGTTGCTTGCATCCGTGTCCAGCAGGAAGGGAGAACGGACATCCGGGGGAGCCAGCACCGGGGACTGGCACAGCGCATGTTGCAGGGAGGCGAACGCCTCCTGGCACGCCGGGGTCCACTCAAAGGGCTCGTCTTTCCTCAGGAGGCGGTGCAGGGGGGCAGCGATGGTGGCAAAGCCCTGCACAAACCTGCGGTAGTAGGACGCAAGCCCTAGGAAGCTTCTAACCTGCCGGGGATTGACGGGAATAGGCCAGTCCCTCACTGCGGTGACCTTGTCCACCTCTGTCTGGATCCCCTCTGCTCCCACTCGGTGCCCGAGGAACGAGACCTCCTGGCGCATCAGCTGGCACTTTTCAGAGTGCAGTTTTAGCCCCGCTTCTGACACCAATGTAGCGTTCTGTGCTATGGGGATGAGACAGACTCGGGAGAGACCAGATGAGGTTCCACGTACTTTTATTTTTTTAATTTCTTTAATAACACAACGAAACCCTGTTTGGGCCGGGGTTCACGCCAAAATAACAAATAGCTGTCTCTCTCTCTTTTACACCGCAGACTCACCGACAAGCACTCTCTCAGCCGGTACTCTGTCTCTCGTAATCGCTCTCCAGTCAGACATTCACACGCATTCTCCCGCTCGCGGCTTCCCCCCCCTCCTACTTATAGCCTCTGGGGGAACCACCCACTGCACACACACGCATGCACTCACGCAGACACACACCAACGGCGTGCCCCGTACCCTCACAATACATGGAACCTTAAACAGGACGTAACAAACAAGACAAACACAATGTCCAGGATGCTGCCATCGCCAGGGTCGTTACAATATATATATATATATATATATATATATATATACTGTCTATACACACACACATATATACATATAGTATGTAAATCTACTGCAAAATATAATATCATATATTAATTATCCCATATATGAAAAGCAGGAATTATCTGGTTATTGTTCTGTACACTGCACTATATAACAACAAGTACAACACAGAGTGAGTAACCAATACAAAATGACTTATTTATATGTGTTGTTTATATATGCAGTTTTGCCAGTACAGAATATACAGTACTATATATACGCTCTACCTAGCTAGCAATCTTTCCATATATATTAATACTTAAAATTTTTCAACAAGGGTCATATTAAAATATATTACTAATTCGTGTTTAATACTTACCTAAGGGGTTTCCTAGTTATGGGGTATTTAACTCTAAATAGTAGACAAATACATGGCTTATACAAGCTTTATTATAGTACATCCAAAAAATAAAGAGAAACACGGTTTTGCTTCACAAATTTGACAGAATGTATAGCAGTACTGGACCGCATAAACATGCATACTCTATCTTTCTAATGCACATACAATCAATCCAATATGTTCTTTTTTTAGTTTTACATTTACAGTGTATTATAAAATACGTTACCATCAAAACTTTTAAATACTGTTTACAGATACTGCACGTAACAAAAACTACTCACCGCAGTGTCGTCCTCTGACAGCCCGCATTCAGCAGCGATCAGCATTAATGTCGCTTCATCTGGCTGTTTGCTCACTTTCAAAAAATTTTCTTCCAGCACTTTGATCTGATCTTCTGCCAGGTTCATATCCTGCATTACGTCTCCATTTCTCGCCGAAGATTCCATAGCTGAAGACATTTCCTAACAAACAAACAAACAAACAACGAATCCAAAATAGTATAATATCAAACTACTGCTACTCTTGATCTGGACCCAATTTTCTCCGTGTGATTTCAGAGGTTGACGATTGCATGCAAATCTAACGCTGGTGCCTAGCAAGTAAACAACAGTGTCTACTGAAATAGAAACGAACGAACACAAATCCCAAAGCAATTAAATCTGCTGTTAGGTACTGTACTGTGTGAATATAAAACCGAACAGCGTAGTTTTGGTCGGAGTGGGCAGCATAACCTATAGGCTGTATCAGAAAAGAAAGAGCGACACCCCCACATTTAGCACGAGAAACTGGCAAGCAAGTATTCGACTCTATTTTTAACCACAATTCTTTATGGTTCTATATATATATATATATATATATATATATATATAATTACCTGATTCTAGTGCTGACACGTTTAAATATAAATATTAACAGTAGAAAGTTAAGAACAACAGAAACGTTCGCTAGATCCCCGTCTAAGTCATTAGGTTTTATCACACACCAGCGTGTGTATTTTCTATTGGTATTGTAGTTTTCCATAGTTAAACGTAGTTCCTGGGTGACGCACGGCAAATTCTGTTAAGTTTCTGTAGTAAGCAGGTGCGCCTGTAGAACCAGTTTAAAGACTTTTCATCCACATAAAATGTTTGTAATTCCAAACATTACACCACCCCTTAGCCTTAACATAGGTCTGTCATATCTACGCTAAAGGGCAGATCCCACTTGTTTAAGTAAAGATTGCTACATGGTTTTGTGTTAACTATGTGGTTTATCAAGCTGCCAGACTATCTGTCAAAGAGTTCAGCATCTCATTGTCAGCTCATTAAAGCCCAGATGTACACACTGCACGATTGAGCTCACGTGGTATCTTCTTTGATACCAGTTTACTTTCGGGAGGCTTGCTAGTCTGTATGCAGACCAATTTTCACACCAAGTTTGGTTACACACAGAAAAGGGTTTTGTTTTTTGTGCATAGATGTCAAGTCTCAAGGTTTACCGTGAAACTAATTTTTTTTCACAATTTTGAGTCTCACGGCCGTGCAATGGATTCTCACGTTTCTTAAGTTTGTTATTGTTTGCGAGGCTGCGATACAGCAATAAATCCAATACAACTGTCGAAGCGTATTATTTCATGTTGTGGGGTGGGGTGGGTGTACGTGTACATTACGTGTACATTACCATTGTATAGTCCTGTAGCTGCTACGCAAACTCCCACCTTACTCCAAAGATAGAATTGCCTTGTTGTCTCAAACTGACTGTTTGTCTGCGAGAGCCCTTCTATGCTTCTGTACACACGTCATTACTCGGACAGTCGAAGGAGAGGCTGTCGGACTGTCATTGTCTCGTTCACGCAGAAATTAACACATAAATAAAAGAGAAATGGACATCAATGAGAATGTAATTATTGAAGTCGAAAAGTGTTATGTTCTTTATGATTCCCGTGTCAGTGATAAAAACAATACAAAGAAAGACGCCATATGGTAAGAAATAATTACAATTGGAAATTGATGATCTATCTCTCCCTTTGTTTTATTTATTTTATTTCGCCTCCACAAAAGGAGCAAAATCAGACAGTATTTTCTTTTCATGACTAGCTAGTTTTTTTTTTTTATTTTAGTTTTTTTTTTAATGTCCTCGTGCTGTATTAGTGTCGCTTGCTTAGCTCCCGTTGTACATTGCCCTTAGGTCTAGGTCAGTGGCATAGCCCCACCCCCCGTCCCATAAATAAATAAATAAATAAATACATAAAAATAATTAAGCATTTGCACTTGTGCAACATGTGAACACATTTTCTCCAAATGGGGAATTATACAAATTAAGCAAGAAATAACAAACCTGTGAATTATTTATTCTCCAGTTGAGTTTTCCATTTAGAAATACAAACACAGACCTCCAGATGTGTTGTTGTACGAAACCCCTAATCACACTATGCCTTCAGTTTCTTGTTTATGTCTTCAATACGTGCTTTATGCATTATTATTTTCAACACATATATAACAGGAGTAATCATTAACAAGTACAGATGAGAGAAAAAAGTTCTTTTTTATAAATACAAAAAAAAAAAATACATATCCTTGTTTTTCTATTGAAATGTAGCAGTTTCCCAAATTTTTGTTTAAATCTTGTGGTCGATAGCTTACAGTATGAATAGTTTTTTCACTATCTTTTCTAATTGCTTTAGTATTACAGTCAACCCACTTAATATCCCTCCTGACACCCTCCACTTATTTTTACCACATTGAATTGTCCTGGGCAGAATTTAATGGGAGTAAAGGGGAAGGAGCTTCTGGTAAAGTCTTTCCTTATTGCTCATGCTCAAGATGTCAGCAGTAAACGATGAATTTAAAAATTATGTTTTAATTTATCAAGTAGTGTGCTATAATGTGAACAAAAATACAATGTTGCTCTTTCATCTCTGCCTTTGTTGTTTTCAGTCTGGTTCATTTACTCTTATTTTACAAAAGGTTACAAATACAGTACATGCTAATGTTGAAAAACTAGAAAATGAAAAAAAATTCACATGCATTGGAAACCTATTTTAAAGCAAGTGCAAAGGTAAATGATTTTTTTTTCTGAGAGCAATACAGTTTTATTCTAGATGGCTTGCAATAAAGGCCATTGAAACTCTGCAGACATGTAGTGAACATGTATTATGAAGAAACATAAAGTTTGCTTAACCATCTTGACCTTGCTGGTCATCTGAGTCCCACCCAGCATCATGGCCAACCTCAGGAACATGGTCTCACTTCCAATGACATACCACCAAATGTATGTGTTTGTTCCGATACCCGAGGATACTTTCACTAGATAGCACACTCTGTGACTGTTTCACCTGGATGGGATCAGTTCTACCTCTGGTGAGGTGGAGGAAAATAACTCCTTCTCTGGGACAATTTCAATACAGCTGGCCACTGTTCCCTAGAGAAGTAACCCACTTAATTAACATGTAACATCCTCTCTACTATAAACAGGTGTGATTGAATAGTGGCTCCAACTAAATTATTTGCCCATCTGTAAGCCATTCTTTGCCTTTGACTGCATTTGCTTCAAAATAGGACCCCTTGCAGTCTTTTACTTACTGTAGTTGTTTGGTTTTGTAATGTTTTTCATCTGTTTGGTTATTGAGAGTGTAAATTGTCTAAAACATTTGAAGTCTAATGGTTAGAAATGACATTTTGTTCTTCAGCTGAGCTGGAACTTGTACCATTTTAGACTCTACAAGTGTTAATGATTCTCTGCTTTGTTTCTGCTACATCTGGAGTCTGGAGAAGAGTCGGTTTTTGGGAAAGTGGGTGATCACGTGAAGGTTATGTGAGCCTAGTCTCTGGGGAGGAAGAACATCTGGTAATGGAAATTGAAGTCATAAGAGTTTGAATGAGGAAATGAAGCATTGGGTAAGTAAATGCAGTATTAAAGCAAAAAAGTGACAAACTGTGGACTCACACTCTTGCAAAAATCCTTTTGGAAAGAAATATTAAAGTAAACACTGACATAAACTATTAAAACTCAGTAAAGCCAATGGTTTGCCAATATATCAAGTACATTTATTTAGTATGGAGGAATTCATCTGGCAAAAGCTGTGAATTAATCGGTACTGAACTGGAAACACTGACTATTTTAATAGAGAGGAAATTAAATAAGCGTGGTTTATTTTAAGTACATTCATGTAGATTACTAAAAGGACACGTACATTTTAGTTAAAAATAAATGAAGTAAAAAAAAAACATTTTGGCTGATGCCTTTGTCCGTTTTATAATAACACTGATGAAGTCTCGTAAAGTTGTATAGTACCTCAGAATTTGTAATTCAGTGTATGAAGTAAAGCAGGATGACAATAAAAATGAGTATTCTGCACCATCTTTGTATATTGAAGAACAAAAGACTAAAGCCCGTATAACATCAGGCAACTTTTTAGAAGACATTTTCAAGCAATTTTCACTGAGTATTACAATTTGTGGCTTAAACTATTCACATGTTGAAAATGGTTTAAAAATGTCACCACCAATACGTTTCTTCATAAGTTGCTTGTTTCATGGTGTAAGAAAATCCTCAATACTTATTTTATACAAAGACAAATTTGAAATTATCCATTGCGCCAGAGTGCTAGAAATAACTAACTTTAAAGAGGTTTCCCACGTCCCCATGTGTTGCTACAACTGTTTAAATAATGTACCTGTAATTTTTATTTTCATTGTTCAGATCCTGACAACTTTTTACACTTATAACTTTAAAGTCTGTTTCAAAATGGCTGCTTGCTCTAGTGCACTGGGATTTGAGATCTGTCCTCTAAATTACTGCAGAGTGATTAAAATATACATAAATGAAAAATAAAACATGCTCATTTATCGTTTTTGCTGTGTTACTTGTTTGACAGTGTGGGCAATAATCCTTACTCAATCAGTGCACTACAGTGGCCATTTTTTTAAAAAGACCTTTGAAACAGACTTTAAAGTTATAAGTATAAAAAGTTGTCAGGATGTTAACAATAAAAAGAAAAAATTACAGGTACGTAGCAACAGTTTGGGACGTGTAACGTTATATTTTTCGGAACCCTGCTACTTACTCTTTAAAACCTTTAAACTGTGTATGGTGGAAAGCTACATATTATGTTGCTGTAGCCATTAGCCAAGCCAGGTTTTTACTGAGGATTTCTTGCTTGGAGATAGCTTGGAGTACTTATATGATGTCCATATGTTGTACTATCTGTGACTGGGTAAAAAGCATCTGTTTCAACTTCTTTGTGCATGCAAGCTCTAAAAAAATGTACTTGCTGACGCCTAGAAAACAACTGTCATTGAATGTATTATGTTTCTTTTAGTTTCTAAATATAAAGTGTTTAATTAAAAAAAATGATCTTGTTGGGTCATTATAATCTTGCAATTACAAAAAAACAAATAAAAAAATGAAGTTCAGTCTCTAGTTTTTGAACGACTGTTTTGAAAGAACCACGTAATTAATTCAAGGTCTCTTCAGCACTCTTAAGTTTGTTGTTTTCTCAGTGTGTAATATAAACTTAGACGTTTCTTCTTTCTTAAAATAGTAGATGCTTGGCCCTGTGGAACATTTCATTTTATACAGAGCACCCCACTCAATACATCACCTCCAGCCCAATATATTGTACATCCAGGGCTCGAAATAAAACTTTTTTGAAGTGGATGAGTCGGCTAAAAAGCTATTTTTTTATTTTATTGTTTTACTTAGGCTGTGGCTAAAAATCTATTTATGGTTTCGGTATGTTTAACATACCTTTGTCAAGGCAAAGTGTGTTTGAAAACAAACAGTGGAGGCAATATAGTCTTTTGATGCCATGGTAACTTCACTCACTTATTTCTATTTAAATCTATGAATGTGCTTGTGATGTCATTTACTACATAGTTAATCATGGAACAATATACTATTCCTTTCTATTTAATCCTTCAGACATCATGATATTGAGTCTATTTATCCATTTAATTTCCATATTCTTCTACATCTTCTATGTAGTAAATGACATCACAAGCACATTCATAGATTTAAATAGAAATTAAGTGAGTGTAGTTACCATGGCTTCAAAAGCCTATCCCTTGTGACCCCACAGGTGTTCTGGATTAAACAGTATGATGATTTAAAAAGGTAATACAAACTACTGAATACATCACAAAAAAAGTAAACATCAAAACACTTTATTACATGTAATTACAGTTTGCTGTAATACACGGACTGTACTTGATTGTGAAAGAGGGGAAAAGGGATACAAAGTCTAAGACACTTTCAAACACAAACTGCATGGAGAGGCAGAGAAAGCGCTGTACTGTAACCTTATACATCCCCTTCATGTTCTGACTTAAGCAGTACAAAATTAAAGAATATTCTGGTACCAAATGTTACCTAGGGGGGTTGACAGAATTCTGTAATGGTTTGACCCACCCAAAATCCGGTAATTTGAGCCCCACGTATATCTATCCCTTCCATAAATATACAATATCAATCTGAAGTGGAAACACCTCAGCACTTCATGTCCAAACATGTAACACTACAGGTTTATTTTCCATTCAAAGTGTATCTATTTATAGCATTGATAGGGTGGATGTAACAGATGGTCTTGCCTCATCACAGGAAAAACAAACAAACAATAAGAAAACAAAAGAATTGTACTTAGTGGCTCCTGCAAGCATGGGTATAATGCCATTCTTGGCTGGAGACCAAGAAAGAGCCTTTGCAATTGGCCTTTCCGTCCCCACAGTTTAAGCTAGGAAAAGTGTCTAGATATAGTTTACCAGGCTGCTTCTGGCCTCGAGGGTTCAGTAGCTTGGGGAGATCTGTTGCTTAGTTAAACAAACAACTAAACATACTTACAGTCAATTGTTAAACTACCATTTTCATGGGGATGGCAGTTAATTAAAATGCACAATAAAACAAAATATAAAAAAAACACGCACGATTGAGGTTTGCTCACTGCAATATCTTTTCAACTACTAAAGTTAGGTTTTTTTGGCATTTAAAATTAGATGTGATCTCAGTGGAAACTGTTACACTTGTAATGAACAGATTTTACTAATTTAAACTATATTTTGGAGATCCCAGATGATTTGAAGCAATGAGGTCTGAAATGCACTAAACCTAAAGTCTTTCCAATTAAATTACACTGTGCTTGTTTTTTCTGGCTCCCAAATAAGTTTCAAGGTTCTGGTTATCTGCTTTTTCATGATACTGATCATTCTGAATTTACAGTGCTAGTGGGGGATGAATATCACTGACATGCGTGTTCAGTAAGCAAAGCTACATCATTATGAAGTGTTAGAATAAAAGCATAAAAGTGTTCAGTCCCTTATTTCAAGATCCACGGTATTGCCATGCTGTTAAGTTATCACTGACTGTCGTCATTACTATTATCTAGTTACCTTAAAGAAAGGGTTTTAAGTGTTAACATGTTTTATTTAGAACATAACTGATAAAATAAGTGTGCCTCAGGATCTCATCTAGCCTCAGTTTATAAAGCAAATACTCAGAATTTGTTTTTACATCCCATCTCTAGACTTTTCATCTCTTCAGATTGACATGGAATCTTAAAATGTTTTGTTTTTCCTTTTTTTAACCCTTTTCAGTACAAGGGACATATTGTGTCCCACAAATAAGAATTATGGTAACTTTCTTATTTTTGCAGTGAGGTGCACGAAACGGTTTACAAATATACTGAAAGGTTGGTCATCCAAATTGTCAGTTTCCTTGTGATACTTTATACTTTTAAATGCATTTTATAAAGAAACCATTTGAACAACCGCTCAATACCTTAAGGGGTTAAAACCAAATTAAATCGATCAATATGAAATGTGATTTTTCTGAATTACAAGGCAATGAAAGTGATTATTTTCTGGTTACCATTACTACTCTGGTAATGTTTACTATGGAATTCACCGATGGCATGAATATACTTTATCAATGTGTGGTGTGTGTTCTACCATATATATGCATTTTTTTATTTATTTAGTTTCTTATTCATTTATGCTATACATGTTCTCTGTTGGCAGTGGGGACGGAGTAAGAAGCTGTGATGTTGTGATGACACGCTCTACTGAGGCCTTCACAGCCAACGTTTTACATCTGCATTTTAACTAATTATGGACAACAGTGTTGTTGTTGTTTTGTTTTTTTATTCGTGTAAAATATTTTTCGCTAACTAAAATTCAATAAACTTTATTAAAATAAACATGTACATGTGTAAAAAACGATCCGGTTCCCTGAAAGAGAAAATAACCATCAAGGTATGGGACATTGCCGTCAGGCAGTAGGGAATGGCTGAGCTTTATGTCAAAGCTGCCGATAGGCCTCCGCGCAAGCTGCCGTGTAAGCCCGCCCCCTTGGGAGCTTACTATACGCAGCGCGCGGAGAGTCACTTCCTCTTTTGCCCTTCAGGCCGTGAAGGCCTCCAGAGCGACCTCGCGGCTTGATGGTTATTTTCTCTTTCAGGGAACCGGGGTTGCATCCGCAACCTATCGTTCCCTTTCAAGTCGAAAATAACCATCAAGGTATGGGAACAGTGTACCCAAGCCGTCGCGAGGGAGGATTCTCGGCAGTAGGACAGACTTACGTCATAACGCAACTGCGTAGGCAGTACATCTACACATATGCGGAGCTGCGCCTCAGCGTCTATGCTCGCAATGACACCTGTCCCAAGGTGGAATAGTCACACCATATTGTCACCTACTCTAGACGTCCGCAACCTGAGGCGTCATAGAGTGCAACACAGATGCTCCAAATGACGGAGCAGAGGATTCCAGTACATTTAGCCTGTAAAACCTCATGAAAGTATGCGGCGTAGCCCAACTGGCTGCCGCGCAAATATCAGACACCGGCACCCCTCGAAAGAGGGCCCAGGATGTCGCCATACCCCTGGTAGAATGCGCCTTCAACTGCCCTGGTGGTGGAAGGCCTGCAGATTCATACGCTAATTTAATAGCATCCACTATCCAGTGGGAAAGGCGCTGTTTAGACAGCGGCTGACCCAAAGATCTAGAACCATGGCATATGAACAACTGTTCTGTCTGCCTCACAGTCCTTGTACGGTCAATATAACACCTCAATGCCCTCACAGGGCAGAGCATGTGTAACCGCTCTTCCTCTGGGGAAGAAAAAGGAGGAGGATGGAACGCCATCAACTCAACTGACTGGTTCATGTGGAACGGGGATATAACCTTTGGTAAAAAGGCCGGATTAGGGCGCATGGAGACCTTAGAACCGTCTCCTGCAAAACGAGTACAAGAAGGATGCACTGACAGTGCATGTAACTCGCTCACGCGTTTTGCTGATACTACAGCCAGAAAAAACGCAGTCTTAATAGATAAGAGCTTCATATCCACGCTGTGGAGAGGCTCAAACAGTGCCTTGGCAAGGGCTTCTAGCACCACATCAAGGCTCCACGACGGTAAACTGGTCGTTCTTGGAGGCCGCAAGCGTCTTGCGCCTTTCAGAAACTGAGATGCCAAAAAATGGCAACCAGGTGATAACCCGTCAATGCGTACGTGGCAAGCCGAAATAGCGGCCAAATACACTTTAAGTGTAGAGGGAGACTTACCCTCGTCTAACAGCTTCTGCAGAAACTGTAATATCACTGCCATAGGGCAGGAGACCGGGTCATGGCCCTCAGCCAGACACCAACTCTGAAATAATTGCCACTTATACGTATATTGCGACCGAGTAGAGGGCGCTCTCGCACTCTGAATAGTGGATATAACCGCCGTCGAAAGCCCTAAGGCTGACAGGCGCTCCCGCTCAGGGGCCAAGCCCATAGCTGCATGAGCTTGGGGTTCGGATGCCATAGCCCTCCTTGGGCTTGGGACAACAGGTCCGCTCGCAGAGGGAGCTCCCTCGGGCGACCGTGCAACAACTGCACTAGACTCGGGAACCATATCCTCCGAGGCCACCGAGGAGCGATCAGAATCACTGTCGCTTGCTCTACCCTGACCTTCTCCAAGAAGGCGGGGAGCATCGAAATCGGTGGAAATGCGTACAGGAGCCCTGGCGGCCATTCGTGAGCCAGTGCATCGACTCCTAGGGGGCTGTCGAGGTCCTTCACCGAGAACCATAGGGGGCAGTGCGTGGTCTCTCGCGAAGCGAAGAGATCGACTTGCGCTGTGCCGAACCAGTCCCAAATGCGCTCTACCACCCAAGGGTGAAGACGCCATTCGCCCGCAAGAGGACCTCCTCTGGACAGGAGATCCGCTGCGTAATTGACTCTGCCCGGCAGATGAACTGCACGCAGAGAGGCTAACCGCGGTTGAGCCCAGAGCAACAGCCGCGTTACCATCCGGTGAAGACCTGGGGACCGCAATCCGCCCTGGCGATTGATATACGCCACTACTGTGGTGTTGTCTGACCGCACTAACACGTGCTTGTCTAGAAGCACTGGCAAGAAGTGCCGAAGGGCGAGGTCCACTGCTCTGAGTTCCAGAGCGTTGATGTGGGCTGACCTCCAGGGTCCTGACCACACTCCACGGGTCCCTGTCCCGTTCCAGACTGCTCCCCAACCTTGGTTGGAAGCGTCGGTTGTGATAACTTCCCTTCGGAAGATGGGACCCAAGCGCACGCCCTGGCGGATGTTCGACTGAACTTTCCACCAGCGTAATGCTTCCCAGCAGGTTCGGGATACCCTCAGCCTGCGGTGCTTGTCTCTCCGCGGGTGCAACGCGAAGGCATTGAACCAGGCCTGCAGAGGTCTCTGGTGTAGTAAGCCCAAAGGAAGGGCTTGCGAGGCGGCAGCCATCAACCCCAGCATGCGCTGACAGAGCTCCATACTGACTGTTTCTCTCAACCTGAATAGGGAGAGACACCGCTCTAATGAGGCAACTCTTTGTGTCGATAGGGTCGCTTCCATGGACACTGAGTCCAGATGCAGACCCAAAAACTCGGTCTGTTGGCTGGGCACGAGGCGGCTCTTGTATGGATTGACCTTCAGACCTAGCCGCTGAAGATGGTCTGTAACCATCACTGTGTGCTGTGCCAACTGCTCCTTTGACTGCGCGCAGACGAGCCAGTCGTCCAGATAGTTCAGCAGTCGAACGCCTTGAACCCGCAAGGGGGCTAAAATGGCGTCCATACACTTCGAAAAGGTTCGAGGAGCTAGAGACAGGCCGAATGGCAGGACACAAAACTCGTAGACCCTGCTCTGAAATGCGAAACGTAGGTACTTCCTGTGACCCGGACAGATGGGAACGTGAAAGTACGCATCTGTGAGGTCTACGGTGGTAAACCAGTCGCCCTGCCGGACAGACTGGACAATGTGCCTGTGCGTAAGCATCTTGAACGACAACACCCGTAGGTATTTGTTCAGTACACGCAGGTCTAGAATAGGGCGGAGCCCGCCGTCCTTCTTTGGCACAAGGAAGTATTTGGAGTAGAACCCCTGGTCGGTCAGAGCAGGGTCTACTAGTTGAATGGCACGCTTCTTGAGCAATGCCTGTATTTCTGCATTTAGAGCTGAGGACTGAACCGAGTCCTTCACTGCAGTTACCACCACTCCCCTGAAGGGGGGGGGGGGGGTTTAACCGGAATTGAAGGGTGTACCCGGTGAGTATAGTTTTGCGCACCCAGATGTCGTTGGTGCATTGTTGCCAGAACAGGAGCTGTGGAACAGTGTAGGGGTGGGTTAACGGCTGCCGGGGTTTCTCAGGGCTGCTTAGGCTGCGCTCGCTCACGAGGGGCCTGACCAGAGCCACGAGGGCGTGGTCTGCTACCTCCTCTGGGGCGCCACCCTCCGCGCTGCGGTCTTGCAAACGCGGGTTGGCTGCGTGCTGCAACCCCCGAAGGGGCGGTTTTACTGCCCTGTGGGTGCGCCTGCTGCTGTGGCGGCGCCCTGCGCCATTGGCGCTCCTGCGGCCGCTTTGGCTGGAAAGGCTTGCTTGGCCACATCTTAGCCAACTGCTGCGACGCCTCACGCGCCTTGACGGAGCGTTGCAGCATCTCCTCCACCGCTGGGCCAAACGTGTGCCCCGGGGATATAGGAGCATCTAGCAACGGGGCCTTATCAGGCTCCTGTACCCTGGCCTGTGAGAGCCATAGCTGCCTCCTTGCTACTACGAGGGAAGCAATGCTCCTGCCCTGTGCTCGCGCATTTAGTTGAGCCAGCCTGACCAAAAGCTGTGCAACTGCACCCAGCTCGGCTCTGAGCCCGACGGATGGGGACTCAGGCAGGTCGCGAATCAGCGCCGCCTGGTAGACTGTCAGGAGGCTGGCCACGTTGGACAGTCTAACTGCCTCTGTAGCCGCGGCATAACCCTTTTTTAGGTGGGCCTCCGTAATCCTACACTGCCTGTTAGGGCAGGAAGGGTCCTTAGCCAGCCCCGAAAGTGTCGGCGTCTTTACTAGCGCGGCGAACGCGGCGCCCACTGGCGGAAACAACGCAAGCCCAGCTTCGCTCGCCCCATGCATGGTGAAGGCCGAAGCCTTGCGAGAAGTCGCAGGGGCGGAGGCCGGTGCTCCCCAGGTGGACTGCACCTCCTTAATAAAATCCGGGAATGCCGGGAGCATCCTGGACTGAAGGGGCGGAGCCGATGGCAATTCAAATAGAGAGCGACGTGTTGGCTCTGATGCAGGCCAGTCCACGCCCAGATGACGGGCTGCCCTCTCCACCACTGACCAGATAGGGTCATTAGTATCCAGCACTTCAGGGTCGTCCTGCCCAGAGTGCTGGGATGCCACCTCAGGCTCTGTGTCTTCAAAGAGCGGGTCTGCATCAGATGCGTCCCTTGAGACAGCATCGGCGTCCCACTCTACTTCCTGGGGAACTGGTGGAGGAACCATCGGCTGACTAGCGCTGGGTCCGGTAACCATCCTGGGGCCCGAGGCGCCACATTCGCTAGAGTCATGAGGAGGGATTGTTGTCCCATCATGAGCTCCATAAACTGTGACATCTTGGAGGTGAGCTCAGCCACCCCAGATGTGTCTTGATGCCGTCTACCCCTTCGAGGGGAGCGGGAGTGCCTTCTCCGGCGAGACGATCGAGATCTGGATCGCGACTCCCGACTGAGACGTCGCCGGCAGCGACACGATAGACGATGGTGGGGCCGAGACGGTGTGGGACGAGCCCGAGGATGGGGAACGACCTCCCACCGCCTTCCTAGCTCTCTGGCGCAGGGTGCGTGTTTGAAACCCCGCACATAGCTGGCAGTATGCCCTGTCTGCCAGGGCAGATGCTGCATGGTCCGGCCCTAAACATGCGACGCAGTCCTCGTGAGGGTCGCTGGCAGGCAACTTGGCCTGACAGGTCACACAACGGTGGAACCCAGACATATTGACGTCAATCACGAAGAGCCGAGGTGCGCGCGTCGAGCGCCGAAGCGCTGGGCACCAAGCGTCAAGCACCTGAAGTGCGTGCGTCGAGCGCCGCCGCGTCGAGCGCCGAGGCGTCGAGGGTGCGTGTGTCGAGCACCGAGCGCCGAAGCGTTGAGCACCGAGGTGTGTGCGTCGACGTCAAGGGTGCGCGCGTTGAGGCGTCGAGCGCCGAAGCGTCGAGCACCGAGCGTCGAGTGCCGAAGCGTCGAGCGTCGAGCGTCGAGGGTGCGTGCGTCGAGGCGCCAAGCACCGAGCGTCGAGCGCCGAAGCGTCGAGCGTCGAGCACCGAGCGTCGAGCACCGAGGTGCGTCGAGGGTGTGTGCACCGAGCGTCGAGCGCCGAGGCGCATGCGTCGAGCGTCGAGGGTGCGTGCGTCGAGGCGCCAAGCGCCGAGCACCGAGCGTCGAGCGCCGAAGCGTCGAGCGTCGAGCACCGACGTTGATGGAACGTGCACCGAGCGTCGAGCACCGAGCGCCGAAGCG
The DNA here is from genome assembly GCF_902713425.1 of Acipenser ruthenus. Taxonomy (NCBI): domain Eukaryota; kingdom Metazoa; phylum Chordata; class Actinopteri; order Acipenseriformes; family Acipenseridae; genus Acipenser; species Acipenser ruthenus. The sequence goes on along the minus strand of NC_081189.1, from coordinate 90,744,863 downwards.
TCGAGCGTCGAGCACTGAGCCCCAAGTGCAGAAGCACTAAACACCAAGCGCAGAAGCGCTGCACAAAGCGCCGAAGCGCTGCACCAAGCGCACAAGCGCTGACACCAAAAGCGCCGGAGCGCGAGCGCCGAAGCGCGAGTACCGAGCGTGGAACGCTAGCACAGACGCCTAAGCGTCAGCTGACCCGCCAAGCGGAGACGCAAAGTGCTGGTACAGTGTCTGATGCTGTGCAATACCTACCTGAAGGTGCTGGGGATTTTGCACGTTGGTGGTTGTCTTCCTCTGTATAGTGAAGGGAAAAACTTTTTTTTTTTTTTTTTTTTTTTTTTGTGGACGCTGCAGAAGGAAAGGGAGTGTAGTGCAATACCACGTGGCAGGAACGCGCCGCGGGGGGGGACACTGCAGAGCAGACTACCCGCACACACACACGGTTAGCCTAAGCTAGACCGAGGATGCAATTGCGCGTGGCCAAGGCCAACGCAACACGCGTCCGACACACAATGTAAATATATATAACAATATAATTACACAAAAAATATAATATATATAGAATATATATATACAAAAAACCCACACAGTAATAAAAAAGGAACAGAGGAAAGACGGGGAGACCACGAAGAACGCAATGCCGAAGCAAAGCGAAAAGGAATATATAATGTAAACACAAAATATATCCTAAAATAATACAAATACACAATAATAATAATAATAACTGAAATAAACTCGGAGAAGGGGATAAACCAGCTTCTCAAGCCTAAGCTTAGTGAGTACAATCAGTTAAAATAGCTCTAAGTCCTACCGCTACTGATGCTGAAGGCAAAAGAGGAAGTGACTCTCCGCGCGCTGCGTATAGTAAGCTCCCAAAGGGGCGGGCTTACACGCCAGCTTGCGCGGAGGCCTATCGGCAGCTTTGACATAAAGCTCAGCCAATCCCTACTGCCTGACGGCAATGTCCCATACCTTGATGGTTATTTTCGACTTGAAAGGGAACTAAAGTTATTCTCTTTGGCAGCCTCCTAAACCTTACAGTGAAGCCAGTTCTGTGTCCATTCATCTAATTAGTTAAACTGATGAAAGAAAATGTAAATGTCTGACTTAGCTCAGGAGGTACAGTTTGCTTTATTCGTAAATGGCAACACACTGAATTTGGTCCTGATACAGCAGCACAATGGTACTGAAATTAATTATACTGAAGTGATACCACTGCATTGCCATTGAAAATCATTTGGTAAGGGTGGGGCCCTATAACTTTATAACATGTTCAGTGTAAGACTATTCATCTTCCATTGTTGCAGGTTATTTGGTAGCAATGTGTGCTTTTATTTTAATGCACTTTCCCTGTCCATTAAGGGTATGAAAGACTGTATCTTGCTCATGCAAGCAGACTGTCCATATGAAGGTGTGATGGTTAGGACTCTGGACTTGACCGGAGGGTTGTGGGTTCAATCCCTGGTGGGGGACACTGCTGCTGTACCCTTGAGCAAGGTACTTTACATAGATTGCGCAAGGTACTTTACATAGATTGCTCCAGTATAAACCCAACTGTATAAATGGGTAAGTGTATATAAAAATAATGTGATATCTTGTAACAATTTTAAGTTGCCCTGGATAAGGGCATCAGCTAAGAAATAAATAATATACAAGAAGGACATTACAGAATACAGGGCAGGATATAGAGTGGAATACATTTCCAGGCTGACATTCAGTTGTCATGGTGCTTTTAGAACACCTTATCAGCAGTTCCTTGCTCATACTCAGCCACTGGGAAACAGTGTAAGCTTATATAGAATCATGAGCTATCATGCAAATACTGAAATAACAACGGAACAGCCTCCAGCTTACATTACTTTTATGGGATTGAAAACACAGAAGCCTTGCAGCAGAGTTATCTTAAGCCTTTTCACTGGAAAAACAAACATTCCTGGATGGTAAAAGGGATACCATATATATATATATATATATATTCTTAATATAGTATTTAATTGCTTATCTGTTTAACCCTCATAAAAGTTTACCCTGATATTTTTTTAATGGTATTTTTGCAGTTTTACCAAGTTTTCCCCATGGTTATACTATGCACTTAGCATAGTTTACCCTGGTCTGCCATGTTTATTAATATACTTCACCATACCTCACCATTCTTTACAATGTTTCCTATGATTTACCATGCTTTCACTATGCCTTAATAAACTTTGCTATGCTTCTACTATGGTGAACTTCTCTAAGCGAATATCCAACTATGGTACTTGCTCATGAAATTACTATTCAAGGTTAATTGTGAGGAAGTGAGGTGGGTAATATTAGCATTGCACTCTGCAGCTTCGTGCAGTTCTAAACCAGAAAAAGTAGAGATTCCTACAGAACATGCATAAAAAGGATAATAAAAATGTAAGAAATTCAAATTAGGAAAAAAATGTACATGATATAAAGTATCCCTTTAAGAAAGCAGTTACCAGTACTGTATAAGCCCATACAAAAAAATATTAGTCCTTTTGATGGTTCCTATAAAACATGTTATTAGTACAAAAAAAAGTTGTTTTCTGAACTACAACAGAGCTTACAGATATCATTTATAACTCTCAATAGTCTATCCTGGATAAATAGATGGAACTTAATACTTAAGTTTTACAGTAGGTGCATTCCTGTAAGACACACCGATTGATGTGGTGTCAAGCAGGTTTCAAGGGTAACTGTCAACAGTCTGTTTTGTGATAAAGAATAGAGAACAGAATGATAAAATATTGATGGCAGGCACCAGTTGAATTATATTTTTTTGTAAAACTGAAGTTGTTAAATCAGTGTATACTCTAGTCTAATCTCCTATCTCATATAGAAGGCTGTGTGGTCCAGTGGTTAAAGAAAAGGGCTTGTAACCAGAAGGTCCCCGGTTCAAATCCCACTTCAGCCACTGACTCGTTGTGTGACCCTGAGCGAGTCACTTAACCTCCTTGTGCTTTGTCTTTTGGGTGAGATGTAATTGTAAGTGACTCTGCAGCTGATGCATAGTTCACACACCCTAGTCTCTGTAAGTTGCCTTGGATAAAGGTGTCTGATAAATAAACAAATCATATTTTTTAAAAAAAGTACAAGTGCTAAAGTGCACTTTAATAAAAAGAAATAATACAAACACAAGGGCAAAATAAAGGTTTAAACAAAAATACAAAAACTGTTCAGGCTGGACAGAACCTTCATTGAACTTTTAACAACAATACAGAGACACAAAAGCCACCACAGATTCACTCACCATACTCCTCTCTCCAAATGGAGCCCTGGGCTCTCCTTTTATGGGATGTGGCTGGAGCCTAATTAATCAATAATTAGCGATTATCTAATTAAGGCTCCAGCCACATTCTCACATATTTTTAGCATTAGCCCCATCCCTGCCAACCACCACCAAACACTAATAAATATACATGGGCAGAGCTCTCGCTCTGCCACAGAGTCATTCTGAGAAAATTAAAAACTAGGAAGTTTAAAGTATGTCTTCTCACGGTTCACTGGTACATCAGAGTGTGACCATTAACCTGCCCCCCTGCAACACTTTGCCCCAGTGGATGTAATACATGTTTGAGAGTCAATTTGAGGCCACATGGGTGCTTTAAATCAGTGGTTCTCAACCCTGGTCCTGGGGACCCACTGTCCTGCTGGTTTTTGTTCCAACTGAGCTCTCAATTACTTAATTGAAACCTTAATTGAACTAATAATTTGCTTAATTTTACTTTTTAAATTGATTAGCTTACAAAATGTTGGATAATTCAAGTTCCTTATATAATTTTATATTTACCTTGAAATCTCCAACTCTTAAAATAAGTAAACAGCTCTGATTAGTTCCATTAAGGGTTCAGTTAAGTAATTGAGAGCTTGATTGGAACAAAAACCATCAGGACAGTGGGTCCCCAGCACCAGGGTTGAGAACCACTGCGTTAAATACATCCACTATGGGCAGAGTGAACAAAATCTGCAATAAAGTTTCTGACATTCGCATTATGTTTTCACTATGAAATGTACAATTTTCAGGAAAACACATGAATATTTTGTTGAGAAAATTTCCAACCTAAATTGCTTTTTTAAAATCTGCACTGGTCTTCCATATTTCCTGTAATTTGGAAATCAAGGGATTAAATAGTTACAATTAGGTAAAACTATTGTATTTGTCTGACCTGACACTGAGGGGCTGATTTTCAAAGCATTTTATTCCAATAAGTAAATTACTCAATTTGTTCAAAAGCAGAAAACACTTTTAATATTTATGAAACTTGAAATAAATCCAACAGATATCCAATTACCTGATGTGAGTTTTTTTTTTTTATGTTAGCTTGCGAGGTTCGGGGGGCGTGGAGCTGGGGGGGCCGCTAATCTCTAATCTTTCAATTTTCTAATCTCCCGTTAATTAGTTTCTATTTACTATTTAAGACCTGATCACCTGCACCTTTTCTGTCTAGTGTTTCGTTTTTCCTCCTCCTCCCCTCCTCCACCTTCTACATGCCTTCGCATCGGTCATCTCTGGGGGGCAAGTGAGGCTCACTTCCCCGACCTCAGGGCTAGGCAGCCGCCTCCCTTACTTTCAGGGGTTCTCACCGCGTGAGTCAGAGCGGACCCCCGGCCAAACTCTGTTCTGTCGCAGCTCCTGCGCTCATCTCACTCAAGGCTCTCTTCTATTCTGCCTCTCTTCAGGACGTGGTCACTCGTGCCGAGTCCTATACTAACCTCAATGCTCTGTCCTTATTTTCAGGTCCCAGGCAGCGTGATGTCTCGGCCAATCAGGGGTTTTACGAGCGCCCCTTACAGAAGCCTCAGATGCTGGGTACCTCTCTCATCTCCTCCCGAGAGGCGCCTTTCCAAGTCATAACCCTCATATGTGTTTTCAGGTTGCCGGGTCCTCCACCCCTGGGATGTCGACAGCGTCGGCCCCAGTCGATGACCTCTTTTCTATCCTGTTTCCGGTTGCCGGGTCCTCCGCCCCTGGGATGTCGACAGCGTCGGCCCCAGTCGGTGACCACATTCTGTCCTACTAACTACTCATTGCTACTTCTTCTGCCTTATCCTCCCCCCCCCCCCAGCTCACGCCCAGTGAATTGTCATTCAAAACTGTTGTTTTCCTGTTAAATCACATTATATTTTTTAACTTGAAACACTGCGTGAAGGGCTCAACAGTCTTAAAGCATGCTCAACACCCCTTTACAGCTGGTATTTCTTTTTTGTGAGGATCATTGTGTAGCATGAAAGGGAGGGGTTCATTACTGGTACTCACTCACAATTCATTTCTGTTAGTGTGTGGAAGCACAGACAACCGTGCTCCTGGGGAAGGTTAAAGGTTTAGAATACAGTAGGCTGTCTGAATTGACCTTTAATACAAACAAACAAACAAACAAAAAAAGCACAGTAAACAACGAATAAAAAATAAACACCCAAGCAGAAAAAAAACACACATCTGTCAGCAGCAAAAACTGCCTAGCAACAGATTCCACAGGCAGAGTCCTTTATATCCAGCAGTTTATATTCCGGTAATTTTTGTTGGAACAGTGGGGTCCTTTCAGTATTAATATACTGTCATTTTATGTATTTCTAAAGATAAAAGTACACTTAAGAGCCACCAAGACCGATGTCAGTCCCCTGCATTTAATCATTTAAACTACGATGGTATTTTGATCCATCACTGTTTAGATCAATTGAATAGACACTTGCATCTTAAGTTAGTTGAAATACAGAATGTAAACTCAAAGTAACAGTAACATATGTTGTAACAGCACACCAACCACACCTTCAGCAATTTATATTTATATACACCTTATATAAAACAAAAACATACTATTAAATAGCTTTTGGCACCACCATCTTTCCTATAAAAACCTGCCACAATACACAGAATAATTGTTAGTCATATCTGTCAAGCAAATACAAATGATGAGAAACTAGAACCATGCATTATGCTGGCACTGTCGCACTGATACAGGATAGTTTATTTAACAAATGCACAAAACTCAGGAACAAATATGCACAAAACACAAGGGCCAAAATAAACAGTTCTCATGTCAGACTGGGCATTTGCCTTCACCAAGCTACTAAACATTTTTGGCGGTGGCAACGCAGGCAGCGCCACTTGGCACTCCGGCAGCGTCAGATGCGTGGGACACTCCAGCAGTGGCGACGCTGGCAGCTGCGTTGCTGGGCACTCCGGCAGTGGCGCTGACATCAGCACGGGCACTGAGCCCTCTGGACGTGGACATGCGGCTGGCTTTCACCAAGCTCCCCTCAGCAGCAGGTGTAGCGGCAACTGAGGTTGGCCTGGGTGGTTGCCCTGCTGACTGGAGCCGGGGGAATCTCGGGAGATGACAGCGACCCCTCCCCCTTTGGCACTGGAGATGGCAATGGCCCCTCCCCTTCCGGCTCTTTAGACGGCAGCGGCCCCTCCCCCTTTTGCACTAGAGACAGCAGAGACTCCTCCCCTTACAGCTCTGGAGACGGCAGCTGCCCCTCCCCCTTTTGCACTAGAGACAGCAGAGACTCCTCCCCTTACAGCTCTGGAGACGGCAGCGGCCCCTCCTCCTTCTGCACTGCAATCACATGTTTTCCATGATATTCACGATGCAGTGATTACAAATTCAATAAACTCACAGTTTTCCCATGACAATACAAAAATGTAAATTTTCATGAAAATTACTTAACCATTTTTGAAATTGTTTAATTGAACCAATTAAACCTCCATCCACACCCTGAAGTATATCATTTTACCTGTTAAACCTGGAGTGGAATGGCCCTCCAGGGTCATGATTGGACAGCCCTGCTTTACAGTGTAAGGCCCTTTCAATAATTCACTACCCTCAATATATAAGATTTTGTTAGGTGCAAGTCAGATAGCGAAATAAAGTCATAGGTCAGAATACTGTTCTGTAGTTAAAGTCATAGTTGCTTTTGGTGTTCTGCCTTATAACAAGAAAAACATGAATGCAAATGCTACTGCCTATATGACTATACCACTTTATACCCGATTCTACTATAAAAGGCCACCCTATATTAAGGAGAAGTTTTCCAGCAGCACAAATAATTACTGTGATACTCAACAAGGCATTACCTAAATTAATTTAGGTGTACATGTATGTGAGATTTTGACTTATTGGCAGGACCTTTAGTTCACACTGTTTGCTGGCATCTTGCCATTGCTTTTTTACATGGCATTTTGCCATTGCTTTTTTACAGCACACAGTTGTGCCTCCCTGTTTTTCAACATGTTTACCGAAGGTCTAACACTGAGTTTTTTTAATATGAACATATTTGTTTTATTAGTGTCTGCTGTAAATCGTGTTTGTTGGGGGGGCGTGGGGGGGGGGGGGGGGAGATGTAAGGATGGCAGGGATGTGGTTAAATCTGTCCCTGCCAGCAATCACAGGTGTGGCCATTCCGCAATTAGGTAATTGATGCTAACTGGAGAGTGGCCACATGTACAAAAAGGAAAATCATTTGTTTGGGGGGAGATTGGTGAGTCTGCACACTGTGTGTTGTTGGTAAATGTTTAGTAACTTGATCAGTGAAGGCAGAAAGACAAAACTGACAAACTAGCAGAGGTGACTGCAAGCTGAAGGGGCTCATTCGATGGGCTTGCTTGGAGGTTGGGCACCACAAAGAAGAGTGCCCATATGAAGACCCCTGCTTTATGATGGCATATGCAAGGAATGAGGTGGGGTCCCCGGACGAGTTGCTCCCCCTTAAAGCCCAAGACCAGTACCCGAAAGTCAGAGACGGGCCCCTCTGCTTCCCAAGCCATCTGGAGCAGGTGCTGCCTGCCCGAGTGCCAGAGAGGGAGGTGCTGCCTGCCCCAGTGCCAGAGAGAGAGGTGCTGCCTGCCCCAGTGCCAGAGAGAGAGGTGCTGCCTGCCCCAGTGCCAGAAAGGGTGGTGCTGTCTGCCCCAGTGCCAGAGAGAGAGGTGCTGCCTGCCCCAGTGCCAGAGAGAGAGGTGCTGCCTGCCCCAGTGCCAGAAAGGGTGGTGCTGTCTGCCCCAGTGCCAGAGAGAGAGGTGCTGCCTGCCCCAGTGCCAGATAGGGTGCTGTCTGCCCGAGTGTATGTTTTTTACGTATTCTTCTGAATTTCATTCCTAAAGATAGGAAGTGACAATGCATTGAATTGATTGTTTGAATGTTTTTTTTTTTGTTGACAACCTGGGCTTGGCAGCCCATATTGTAGCATACAATTATACTGAATTGCAATGAAACTTGATTATGTCATTCTTTGGTGCAAGTTATAGCAATCTGGGGATGTGTTTAGATAAGCATTAACTCATTTGTGATGAAACTTATCAGAAACAAGTTATCAGAAGGAAATGTCTGTCGTCACATTGCACCTGTCTGTTGGGGTTTGGCAGCACAGCAACAGTATTTGTTTAACATAATAAAATTGTTACTTCAGGTGAACTTTTATTTCTGGCTCCAGAAACAGGAAATAGAAGATTGTTATCTACGTAAAAATGTACTCATGTTCTCCTGTGCATTTTAATCTGGATGAATTTTATCAAGTTAACTAAACAAGCAGTATATTTTGAAATATGAGGGATCCTTTTCAGTACAATATAGCCTCACATGTAACAGCATACGCACCTCCAGAAACCTGAAGGCATCTGTTTTCTGTCAACTCCTGAAACAACATGTTGGTTGTGCCTTTTCAAAGCATAATTAAAATTGTTTTGATGATGTTATACTAATTCTACGGTTGGGGGAGGGGGGCGGTTGTCAACTGGACAGAAATGATCTCATATAATAATTTGCTTGAGAGGTTTTCTAATGTCAATGGTCTTTACCCTCACATTCTGTGCCGTACATAGGAAACTGTATGGGGTCGGGTGGGTCCCTGTTAAACAGGAAGTGAATAAGGAGAGGACACAAAGGATAGGATTTAAAATACTAAAGTTACAAATGCTATGTCAGTTGTAGTCCTTTTGGAACTGTCCATTGATACTGTCTATAAATCTGCTCAGAAAATGTGTATATTCTTGCAATATCTACAGCAGATCTTTTTTATCCCCACTGCGTATTATAGTTGAAATGCTCCCTCTAGTGGCACTGATCATTACAATGCTTTCTTGTAGCCAATGGAAAAATCCACCCCAACTACACAGTACTTAAAAGTACATTTCAAAAACTATTAAAATCACAACAAAAGATGATATAAATGTATGCCACCCCTGTGTAGGACTGACTTTGTGCCTCTGAAAAAAATGAAGACATTGGTAAAGAATTCTCTTTTAAACTACCAATAAGGTCAAAAACTTGTTCTTTCCCCTGGCAAAGTCATCCCTAACTAATTCATTCTGAGCCCACTAGAGTGTCATGATGCTTTCCTTGCCTGCCAGTGAAAATGGAGGTGCATTGTAAGGTTTATTGCTAGAAGAAAATAACATTAAAAACTGTACACAATTGAGTACAAGACATAATGAAGGTTAATCCAGGTTCTAATTTGGGTTACAATACACTCAGTGCAATTTACAGAATAATAACATTAAAGCTGGGTCCAAATCAAAACTTTGACAACCCGCTAATCACACTTAACAAAACTGTATTTAATAGTGTTTTCTTTTTCTGAGTAGAAGAAATAGATACTTACAAAAAAAAAGAAAAAGCTATTAAATAAGTGCGATTAGCAGATTGTCAAAGTATTGATTTGGTCCGGGCCTAAGTCAGTTACTCTTTACAAGATAAATTAAATGTGCCATGCATACAAATACACAATTACATAGTGCAATATATTTCAGAATAAGTTTCACAAGTGTAAACCAGTACATCTAAATGTACCAGTTTAGTTAAAATACCTGAAATAAATAGGGGTTGGAAATAGGCATAGAAACACCTACCAAATGGGTGTACCATGGATGGTGGGTCAGTAAGGTGTTAAACTTGTACAGGAGGCATACAAGAGCATTCCTCATTAGTTAGCGTGAAGATTACATTCTTTTTTTAAAATCGATTCCATTTGCAAAATAAATTAATAAGTCATGTGAGGGACAGGCCATTTACAAAAAAGTGTGTGCTAGATATGAAAACATGTTACTTTATTTTTTCCAACTCCAGTATTAAAATATTTTAAGCTAAAGTCTTCTGAACAAAAAAGATGTATCTTAAAATCCATAAATACCATTGATTTGAGTTTAAACATATCTCTACTCATAATTATTATATTATGGTTTCTAATAATTGAAAAATTACAGAGTAACCTGTACAGCAAAAATGTTTAATAACTCTGAAGGGTGCATTTTCTTCATACATGGGGGCCAATTAAATGCTGACAGAAGGGGTTCGACCCTTCTTGATTTTGAGATACCCTATCTGGCTGATTATAGGGTCCAAGAAACTGTTCAGAAGCCCAAAGATGAAGAGCACATGATTGATGGCTTCAGGCACTGCTTGAGTATTTATCATCTCTGGGAAAAAGCAATACCAGAATCCAAGGACATAGTATGGAGTCCAGCAAAGGATGAAGGTGCCCATCAGTACAATGGTCATCCGTAAGGTTTTCATCCGGACTTTGGGAGTGTTATCTCTTGTACATCTCAATGTTGCATGTTTACAATGCACTGCAAATGAAACATTGAAGTTGTTTGTTTTCCCACTTATATATCAGATATACAGCGAAGTAAAGGAAAGTACAGTTACTGTGTCTGTTCATACTACTCTTTTGTCAAAAATGGGGAGGGAGAGAGATATAACCAGAATAAGGGTTAATACCATTGTAATATAAATGTGTACACTGACATTAGGAACTGGAGGGGTGGGGTAAGGGTTGAGAAGAGCGTATCTGGGTAGTCTCTGATCTTTGGCATCATGCATGTTACATATGCAATGGGATATAGAAACAAAATAAATTCAATGACAAACATGTCAACTAAAGTCGTTCTCCATGTATTTAATGCTGAAATTAGTTTTCTGTTTTTATACTTGTATATCACTGGGTTATGTGTACTTCCCTAAGTGGTAAAATGTGAATGAATTTTCCATGTTTTACTTTTTTCCTTGCTTACCTACAGTAACTTACAGCCATGTACACCTCGGCACCATAGTTACCATAGGTTTTGGGGCTTTATTGTGGTTTCCTATTTTTTTTTAATGATATTTAGGATAGCCCTGTTGTCCATATTAAACAACAATTATGTTTAAGAGAGTTTATTAATATACTTACTGTCTCCTGTATTTACTTTTCTGGAAACAGTAACAAGTATGCATGTGTAACAGAAGACCATGACAACGAAGGGCACTAGGAAGAGCCAGGTGAAGGTGAAGAGAAAATAAGCCTTTTCCTGCCATGGTTCAGTGAAGCTGCCGTGGGTCACACACTGAGTGAAAGGTTCTGGATGGGAGATTGAGACTGTGTGGAAGAGGAAAAGCTGCAAAAAAACAAAAAAACACAGGACTGTATTTCCTTTAAAATTGAGTAACTATTTCAATTAGAGGACATATCCTTTACTAAGTATGATGTATTTAATGCAACTCGTAGGTAATGATTCTACCTTGGTAACTGGAGTACACATGTTAAAGTGGAACTCTCAGATACAATATCATTTTTGAAAACAATACGATGGTTATAAAGCAGAACAAAAAGATGCCTCTGAAAACTTATTCAGGTATGTATTTCATAAAGCAAGTCAGAACACCATACAGTTTTGTGTAATCAGATACACATTTCTTCTGATACCTGAACTAAGAGAAATGTACTTTACATTCATAACCCCTATGAATTGCATTCCAGAAAAAGTGGTATAGAAAATGAAATGATTCAATATATATATGGAATGAAAATTGTAGCCGTTCAGTTCATCTGAGTAACAGTATGTCAGGAAGGCTTCAGAGTGAGATGAAGCTGTAGCTGAAACAATGAGCAAACAAGGCCAAAAAGGAGGTATGGAATATAGCAAACTTAGACCAAGAAATTGAATTTTATTATGAAACTAAACATACTTTTTTATCTCTGGATTTGCATGCTATTTATATGTTTTGGGCATTTTTAATACATATACTAGCATTATTTTACCTTTGTGGAACTTCTGCAATGAGGCGAGTATACAAATGACCTTTAAAGATATGCACAGGCATTGTCTTCCCTTTTGAGTCTGTTCAAGATTTACATTGTAAATCTTTAACAGACTCAATGTTTACTGTATAATTGTGCAAACTGGTTCGCAAGCTTATATTTAGTTAAACACTTTGAAAACTATTTTGGTTTAATATATTACTACTAATAGCTGTCACAATTTAATTGTGCTGTATGAATTGCATGCAGTTGAACATTGAAAGTAGTTAAATAGTAAGTACTGTAGCTTCAAATATCATTTGAATTTCTTTTTTGCACCTCCTTTACTATTTTATGGTGTCTGCAAACATTCAGAATGGTTTCTCTGACATTGAGTTATCACTTTTTTAAATATCAGCCTTAACCTGACTGTGCTGCTTTGAGCCTTTTCAAAGTATCCCAAGTGCAAAGGCTGGACATTCCATTCAAATCACAAGACAATGTGACCTTTCTACTCTGAATCTGCATTTATAGCAACACAGAGTAGGCAGACCAGGTAATGTACAAAAATAAATAAAAGTGCCATTTGGAGCTACTTGCTCTTAAGGTATTGGTACAGTATTGGGATGTGACAAAGCTTACCAAAGTTTGAGAGGGTTTTTACTGTTTGTGCCCGGCTTATCAGGTGCTTCCATTATGGAAACAAGTTGTCTGCTTGCATAAGGCTTGTATTTGTGAGGTGTACACAGTCAAAATCCATCAAATGTCTTTCTTGAAACAACTCAGTTGGGAAAAGGTACTGTCAGATTGTGTCCTTCATCACTGAGTGTAAGCAGCCTGATTCATTCAGTGATGTGACACTGGCCTTCATAAAACACCTGTGCACCAGTTCAACGGTAGTTCAAAGTAAAGGAAACATGCCAGGGCTTCCTTCAAATACTCCGCATGCTTTTACAAAACCCCAACTTCAGTGTTTTCATTGTTTTCAGAAATTACCTGAGGTAAAAAATAAATAAAAAATCTGTTAACATGCCACTTGGTATGGGTATGAAATATCACTGTTATTTGAACTAATGTAGTCTTTTTGTTTAGATTTTAACTAATGTAATCTTTTTGTTTAGATTTTAACAAATGTAGTCTTTTTGTTTAGATGTGTACAGCATTTCTGTTTCAGTCATTCCATCATGGTTACTTGTTAAAGCTCAGAAGTTTAAAATCCCCCCTTGTGGCCTCAGTCATCTCTTGAAGTTAAGTGGGTACACTGCAGTGTAATCATTAACCCGTCTCCAGTGGATATATAAGAAATAAATCAGTAATAAATACCTCTTAGAACAAATATAAAATTTCTTGCTCCACTGAAGGACACACTCATGTGTACCAGTTTACTTAGAGACAACACATGTAAGAGTTCTTTAGAAGCTCTTTAGAAACGTTTAACTTTTTTTTTTAAATTCTCCAGGATGTGATGACTGAAACAAAAAATGATATTCGAAGCGATTCTAAAAAATAACAATACATTCAGTTAGACAACTGATATTTCATAACTCAAAAAGATTTAAAAAAAAAAAAAAAAGTTTCATTTTGTTTGTCAAATATCTAGGACACACAGTGACTGGATATTCTAAAGGCTGCTGGGAGAAGTTTTTTTTTCTTCTATATTTCTTTGACCCTGCAAGCTAAAAACACTTACTGTACAAACAGTCTTGTGCAGTTTTTAATTACCAGGACAGGCAATTGGTCAGCTTAGAAAATAAAAATCATTCATACAGCTCATATATTTAAAACATTGAATATTCATTCTACTCAAGTCACAAAAACATGTATTTATTTATCTTATGTCTGAACTTGTTTTATAAATAAAAAAGCAGCTGCCTTCATTTGTTATTTACATCTTCAGTGGAATGAGTTATTGCTTCCACAATGCTTCAACGATCTCAGTAACTACACAGGATTACTCCCACCCATTATTGTACATTAACAAATACAATATGAAATATGGGTTCTATCACAAGATGCTGTGTGTCTGGTGTCATTTATATTTCAAGATATAGTAATAACAGGGAATAGTAAATGACAATGTGTGTACAATTATGTTAAGAAAAAACAACAGAAAACAAACAAGAGATATATGATGGGGGAAAAACAAAGGACCTTTGATTGGTTTAAAGCACACAATTAGTGTATATATGTTTTTGTCCGCGGTTTGCTACATATTATGGTGATACTATAGGAACAGGTGTTTCCCTATTGGAAAAAAAAAGCATATTGGATACCATTTTGTTAAATATATTGACATATGGTGCAATTTGTATATCACACTCAACACAGCTTTGAGGAAACGTTTGGCCATCACCTTATATAATTAACTAATTTTGCTTCATATGAAATCTGCTAAATAATGTTTCGTTAACATATTGGATTACATACCGCGATGTAGTTTTCTATATACTTAACGAAAATCTGACAATTGTAAAATGTGACATTTTGAAATCTGACCTGAAATACCGCACTACTATTATGTCTTCTGGTAGACTTTTGCGATTTCATTTAGTATTTTCTTTGATTACATGATGTTAAGTAAAATATCTAAATTATATCTAAATCCTAAAATGATAAGTGATGCAAAACTTTTGGCCATAACTGTACAGTATATTATTGTCTCTACGCTTATAACAATATTTATGATTTATCGTGGTGAAGAATATTTTATATGAATAAAAAAAAACTCACCTGAGGGACGGCGAACACAGTACTCAGTACCCACGCTACTGTCAAAATAATTGTATTCCTTTGATTAGCACTTCCAATTCCGAGGGGATGCAATATGACACAGTACCGGTCAATGCTAATTACCACAGTAACGAAAGCACAGGAGTACATAGCGACCAACTTCAGGAACATTAAGAATTTGCAGGCAATATTACCCGCATTCCACTGGACTGTTGTGTTCCATACTGCGTCCAAAGGCATCACAACACCGGTGACTAGTAGGTCTGCACAGCACAGGTTAAATATTAGCATCCTAATGTGGCTTTTCTTCCCTCTGTGGTTCCTCAAAGTTGAGAAGAGAACTGCTAAGTTTAAAAAGGCAGAAATTACAAACAAGATAAACGTTACTGCCACCCGTATTTTTGAAGCGGTTGTAAAAGTCGGTAGCAGCAAGTTGTCTTTAAATGCGTCGACCAAACTGGTGTTGGTCGTATTCGTGCAGGACTCTTGCCGTTGAATAAAGGTGCTGTCACTACTGGGTATCATTGTAATGAAATGTTGAGTGGTCTTCATTGTTTTCTTATTGAAGATTGAGTGTGCGCCTGCACACAGAGCTCTAGTGATCTACCGACCTTGTCAGCGTCATGTAAATTCCAAATGATTCAAATTATTTACCCATATCCGAGTGGCGTGGTGCGTAACTTGGCACCGATTCATACATTGTGAAAAGGCAAGTTTAAAAAGGCACGTTTTATAGATACCCATTCATGCCTTTATGTCATTCTTTGACTAAATTCAAAGGACAGTCACCAGTCACCAGCTGTTTTTAAATTCTCTTCACCTATGGGAATCGAAATGCAAGAAGAAAAATGTAGTATATACGTTTGTTTTTTATATTAGAGACAAGTACATACACTTAAAGTATCGTATTATTTAAGACAGTTTAAAATACTAACAAAGGAGTAATGTCCAATGTGATGTTTCCTGTAATATGTTAGCAGTATAATAAAAGTATAATAAGGAAAAAAAGTGCTTTATAATAATTAAATGCTATGGCAGGAGGCTGTGTGGTCCAGTGGTTAAAGAAACGGGCTTGTAACCAGGAGGTCCCCGGTTCAAATCCCACCTCAGCCACTGACTCATTGTGTGACCCTGAGCAAGTCACTTAACCTCCTTGTGCTCCGTCTTTCGGGTGAGACGTAATTGTAAGTGACTCTGCAGCTGATGCATAGTTCACACACCCTAGTTTCTGTAAGTCGCCTTGGATAAAGGCGTCTGCTAAATAAACAAATAATAATAACAAATAAGAAGAAGAAGAAATAGACTTTTCCCTATTAATATATGAACAATAACCACTGCAAGGGGAATCTCCAGACCTACATCACCAGGGACCCTTTAATACCATCAGTCTAGATTTAAGTGCAATAAACTAGTAAAAGGGATTTTAAATCAGAAACAACCTCAGGAGTCTTTAACAGGTTTTGGCAATGGGTTTCATAAAGGCATCTCTTTCTCCCCAGGAGTGCAACATCTCTTGCACCTGCAACACACCAGAGTCCACAGAAATAAAAATACAACCCTGGATGTAGGAAGCAATTGAATCTGACGAACCTGTGCCTTTACAAGCCACTATAGACCATTACAGATTGTATATTTGTCTTTAATGGCTTTTTTTTTTTTACAAGCATCTACTGTTGTCCTACTGCTGCAAGTACAGAAAAGCATGCCAATCTGACATGGACAGTGACGTTTTGACAAGCAGGATTTGGGGAAGCTTTTTTCCCTACAGTGTACCTTTGCTGAATGTAATCAGACTGGATTACTACAGTACAAAGGTTAAATTATGGAAGAAAGAAGACAGCTTGACGAAGGCCATCTGGCTGGAATGTTGCTCTATTTTTAACTTTGTTCCTTTTTAAATAATAATAAAGAATGGAAATTTGATCTACAATCTATTAGTATGGTGTTGCACCTCTGCTTGCATCAAAGTAGAAAACCAAAACCAAAACATTCTATTTTAGTGTTAGCTCGAACATGATTGCGGGGTACTGTTACTGATAAATAAGGAGCACTCCCTTTGAGCCAGAACTGAACCAGTTCATTGTCGAGGGCTCTGTACTGTAGGCAGAACTGTCCTCTGGACGACATCTCATTGGCGTCTTTTGAAGAAAAGCAAGGTCTCAAGCAAGTTCAATAGAACACAGGCCAACCACTCTTGCCATCTTGCTCACTGTCCAGTTTGTTTACATCCCCCTAAGAGCTTTAACTTGGAAACTGCTTGCTAGCAAGTCGCACAGTAAGCCTAACATGCATGCTTCTGCAACTACTTGCAACAACAGGATGTTCCACACTAAATGGCATCATCAGACTTCGTTTGGCCTAGAAAGTGACATAATTTAAGAACAGGACAATGCTTTTTTATACTGAAAACATTTTACATAAAATTTGCATATCTGATCAGTTTATAACATACCAGTATTCTTAAATAATGGAATTTACAATCAACATATGTACCTGAATTGAATAATTTGAACAGAAGATTAAAATATATATGCTATTGTTTAACTATTTTACACAAATAATACAAAAGTGTCAACAAACTATATTCATGCAACTGAGTACCACCAAAAAACTGGAGGAGACCACAATGTCAAATGCCAGTTTTTTTTAATAGCTCTCTACCACAAAGGATGTGTAAATAATCGTATTGCTGTCTGAAATACGTTTTATCCAAATGCATACCCCAAAATAGAATAGTCTGTGATGTAACTTTAAAAAAAGGATGGTGAGTAAGTAGATTCAAGAAACTGCACAGAGTCCTTTTCTTCAGTCAGTTGTTATGTTTATTGAAATATGCAGGGAGTCTGGTCCCAGGTACAGGACACAGAATACTCGTTCTTACAATTGTTGCATGACATTAAATACCCTTCTGCATAGGTGTCTCTCTCCTCCTCTTTCTCTGACACTTAACCAATAGAAAAGGTACAACTCATTATCATGTTAACATATATTTCATTTAGTGTGAGTGTGAGTGTGTGTGTGTGTGTGTGTGTGTGTGTAGTCCAGTGTGACGACCTCTGAACTCAGTGCATTCCTCAAACCCCTGGTGCCCCAAAAAGGTCCATACATCTGGTTTTTGTCATCTTCTCTCCGTTTTGCCTTAGACCCTTCAAGTCCTAGTGGTATTATCTCTTACTCTCCCTGTGAACCTCTTGGTCCAACGGCAGTCCCTGGGAGCCTTTTAGCCCCTTTATGCTTTGTATTCCTAAAAGTCTTAGAGCCTAGCCCCTCCTGGTCCACAGCACCAATATCTTGTTAGCTTGCAGTCAATGTTGGACAAGAAGCTTGTAGACACAAGGTCTCTTATCAATTGTTAGCAGTACATGCAATTTTAACCAAACAGTCTGCTATCTGCAATATTAGTTTCTTTTCAGAAAAGAACACCAGTATAGCTCTGCCAGTCCACATGCGTAGCAAACTGCTAATCAATTCTCAATCCATGTTTTCCAACAGTCTGATCCAAAATGTTCCTCACAGTGATGTCCCATAACCTCCCATATTTCTAAATATCTTTATTTTGCACTTATTTCTTACTTTTCTTTTAATATATATATATATATATATATATATATATATATATATAGAGAGAGAGAGAGAGAGAGAGAGAGAGAGAGAGAGAGAGAGAGTTATGTGCCCTGTTCTATGAATATTATGATGTTTGAAATAATAATACAAAAAATCAATATTTAATGTCGAGGGAAATTACTGTAGATTGCCCCACTGATATATATATATATATATATATATATATATATATATATATATATATATATATATATATATATATATATATATACATGAATAAATAGTTTAATTATGACACACCATTTGTTTAAGAATTATTATTTATCTGAAAGGAATACAATTCTGTACAGTTACTTCTGTACAGTTACAGAGTTACAGTTATGTAGAAGAAAAATAGGCTCCTTGGTAAATCTGTGAAATGATAATAGGTCATGAGGGTCATCAAGAATAGGCCATCCTCTGTCTTCACCTTTCTTAAGATATGAGTAGAACTGATGATCAGATCTGAAAACAATTCTGTACAGTCATTTCTCAAGGCAAACTTGTAAAACAGATGCCCTCCATCATTCACAAGGCACAGTGCAGATGTTTTGATTGTGTTGTCTATGTAAAGAAACCGACTGCAGACTTCAGAAATGGTACAGTATGTACTGTAATACTGCAGCAAACCCTACTGAGCATGTTGACATGTTGGCATTTTAGATTTGCATACCAGAAAGCCTTAAAAGATTACAAGTAACCTATTACATGAATTGAGTTTCAAAACCATTTTAATATGTAGCTATAAAGGTAAAGGGCATGTGGGAGTAGATGGACATCTGCAGCTGTTGTGCGGATTTCATTCTGGGAGCCAGGACTTTGTTACACATGACTGGGTTTGTTCAAACACTGTGTACAAATTGTGTTGACTTATTAAAGGAGATTGTGGCACAGAGGGACATTAAAAAAATCAACTGCTGGTCTTTTTTTTCTAACCATGGCATTACCCATCCCAATAAAAGGTAAATTAGTCTCAATTTTGATATATACCCTTAGACAGAATTTTTTTTGGGAAAGGGCTGGGGGATTTATTTCTGTTTCAGCATTCAACTAACTTTACATGGAATTTACTTTCAATATTTTGTGAAGGGGTGGGGACAGTTTCATCCACCAGGTGAAATAATCGAGCAAGTTCAATACGAACTGATGGCATGGCTTGCAAACAGATTGTTATTTAACCAAGTGTACTACATACACATGCATCATGTTTTACAAGAAAAACACAAGTTTACTGCAATGTGTGTTTCTTTCAAAACTTGACAATTGAGACTCTTATAATGTGCGGAAGTACACAACATGCAAGAGTTATTTTGTTAGCTAGCCTATAATCACTTTAAAGAGCAATTTAATATGGGTATGAAATATTTAACCAAATGTATTCTTTTTCTTGTTTAGCTACGGTACACTAAACATCATTTTTTGTTGCAGCCGTCACATCCTGGTGATTTCTTAACAACACCCAGATGTTAAGAGCACCCATATGGCTCTCAAACATGTCTTATCCCTATGTATAGCTGGATCGGACCATTAACCTGTCCCTGCAATACATCTACCCCTATGGGTAGTAAATCCCGGTACAGTGAAAAAAATTGAACAAATGTGGCATTTCTTACATCCACTAGGGGCAGAGCATTTCAGGGAAATAGATAAATAGTAACCTTCTGGTGCACAAGCTTAACTTAAAGATAAGACATTAGGATGCTTTCACCAAGATGTAATCACTGTGATGCCCATTCTGGGCACACAACTTCGAACATTAGCCATAATTGAACCCAGACCTCTGTAGTGAAATTGGACAGACATTTATTTTATCCCACCCTCCCAAAGGTTTGCTTACTATTTCCAATTGTAACAGTTATAAAAAAAAGTTATAAAACAGTATGTATATTTATTTTAAAATAGATTCCTTCAAATTACCTTCAACTCTGCCAGCCCCACCGACTCTATAGAGACAGAGAGTAAGTAGGACTGACAGATTTGAAAGGTCACATTGTCCCATGATTTAAGTGGAATGAAAAAAGCATTTTAAGTATATTCACACAAATCCTCATGTTGCCACTATACAAAACTGAATTGAAATATGTTTTGCTTCTTTAAGAAGATCATACTTCACTATGTGGCGAAAATAAAGTAGATCATAAAATTTTCATCTTCTTGGGCATGCGTTACACGTCATGTGTGCACTCTCTCCTACTATACCTACCCAGAACTTTTTTCGCAATCCCATAAAGTGTACGTCTCATCAATCCCACATTGGGGAATTGGGGGTTAGCATTGTGAAATGTAACAGAAATCTCATTTACTATGTCAGATGCATACCATACAGAAGTTAGCAATACTGACCCAATCCAACCTCAGTTCAGCTCAGAGGCTTTGCAACCTGTGATGTCATGTTTTCTCATGGGGTAGAGGATTCTTAGTTCCCATAGAAGTTTAAGTTTAAGATATATATCTCCCCTTTAATTAGATTAATTACTCTACAGAATAATTTGCGGCTGGTAGCATGTATAACCACCTAATGCTGCCGATAGGTACTAAGGCTGCTTCCACCCTACCCGTGAAGAGCCATGAAAGACCCATTTTAGTTCCGAGTGTCAGGAAGGAATGGGAGCCTGTTGCTGGAAATGTCTTTAGGCAATGAACACAACCTGGTACTGCGATGAGGTCTGGTTTATTTTACAGTAGAGTGAACAAAAGGAAAAAACTATAATTAAATATTTTATTACAGAATTGAACGTGATTATTGAACACAGCCTTTTTAATGTTGATGTGTTGTTAATACCAAACCTGAACTATCAGTTTGACTCGAATTATTTTATGAAAGACGCTCACAGAACTATATCTTCAGAAACGAATGGAAGCATCAAGCCCGGGCACGTACTGTAATTCTATTCTACTTGCATCCCCGACTCTTGCTCTGACTCTTGCATCTCCTGCAAAGTCTGATGTGATCACATGGGCTCAGAGTGTTCACGTGATCAGACCCACTTGCAAAACCGGAATTAATTTGATCTCGTCATTCATTCACTGATTGTAATCTCCAACATTGACAGGTAAATCGCTTTTTTGTACATTTAATACGTTTACATTAATTGTTAAACCAATGGTGAGCCTGTGATTTTAGGGGGTGAAACAGGGTAGGCTATGTATGTCGCTCAGCAACGTTTATTTATGGAAGTCAACAGAGTAAGTTAGTAGTCAGATGAGATGGTAGAGGCCCGGGGATGAGTGAGTAAGCAGTCTGCAAATTTATTAAAACATAAACTGTTCATAATAATAATAATAATAATAATAATAATAATAATAATAATAATAATAATACATTTGGCATTCAGAAAAAGCAAAGGTGTGCACTGTGATCTTATACTTATTTTAGTGATCTAGGTAGGTACGAGAGGTTAGAGAAGCCCCCGTAACCAAAAACCACCGTGATCCCATAATCACAAATTACTAGCAGTATTGCGGTGTGTTTAAACGGGATACAGTACTATAATGCAATATTCAATAAAGCCATTATTTAATTTATTTAAAAAAGACAGTTGAATGTGTTTTGTAAAGGACTTCTTTGGCTTGCCAATGGGTGATATACGTGCATTTGTGACAAATGTAAATACTTATTTCTATTAATTATCTTTTTAAATTATGAAATGAGTCAACCTTGATGAAAATTCCAACAGTGGCTGCTGGCCAGTAGTAATTGGTTATAAGACACATTTTTGTGTACACATAACTGATTTGGTATACTTTGGCTCTGTAATACATAAAATATGAGAGATGATTTGATTGGCTGGTGCTTTCATATGCATGCTTGAACAAATTACTGCTGTTTCACAAGAAATGCAGTGACTATATTTGTACCATTTTAGATAACAGACCACTGCAGGATTTTACAACCTATTCTCTAAAATCACTGAGTTCTGCAATATATTTAACAAGACACATTGAAAGAAAGGAAAACTTTTGTTGGATTATATTTTTGCACAGTAATACTATAACAGTCTTGATTTGTTCTGTTTTATTTTGTTGTAACCATTTTGAAGAATTGCATTGAAGGAAAACAACATACCAGACTATGGCTGCAGATTCTATGGAAATTGATGATACTTTGTACAGGTAAGATTCCAGCTCTTTCTTAGGATAATTGGATTTACGACAGAAAGTATCATTAACCCTTTAAGGTACAATGAACATATGAGTCCCACAAATAGAATGAGGTTAACTTTCTTATTTTGCAACGAGGTGCACGAAACAGGGTTTAACATTTACGGACAGGTTGGCTGTGGTCATGCAAATACATATAGTCACTCTCAAATACATTTTAAGAAGAAACCGTTTGAACAACCGCTCAATTCCTTGAGAGGTTATTGTGAATACAAATGTAGGTAGCCTCTTGAGTCATTCATAAGCAAACAAAGTTGTACAATTATGCATTTTCAGTCCTTTAAAGTGAATCTATTACTGAAAGTTTACCCAATTTAAATTGGAATTATAGCTTTAAATGTGTCAATGCTGGATTCCACTTTTGTAGATGTAATAATGCCATATCTAGTATCATTTGATAAAATGTATTTAGTTGTGGTAGCCAGTTTAAAGCATACAAACAAGGATACGTTGATGTTTAATTCACTGATACAGTAGTCTCTGGATAAGAGAACATACCCTCGGGAACCAAGTGAAGTGTTCTCTTAAGCTCCATTCACACTGGCATGATCTACCCGGGTCAGAACCTACCCGGGCAGGACCCGGTGTAATACAGGTCGGGTACACAACTTCACACTGCTTTTAATAAAGCAGGGTTGACCTGGGTGACAGATGCAAGTAAACAATACGCGTATCAATGCCCCGGAAGCAGCTTGTTACAGATGCTTCCATCCAAGCTTCTCTTGAATGAACTGTCGGCCCAGATGTTGATTAGAACAAATGTTTCATCATCCCTGCAGCAATCTGGCTCATGGAGTGTCTCAATCAACGATAATATGGCTAAACAGAAACGTTCCTTGCAGAAGTGAAATGTAAGGTGGCTGGTTGTTATTGCGTCGAATCACGAACGGCCATCAAGCATTTTGTCTCGCTCAACCAGGGTCAAAGCGTGTCAACCCACATCCTGAGGTGGGCCACTGAGACTCCGGTTAACAATCGGTTTCAGACTACTTGGGATTTTGACCCAGTTCGCCAGGACCCGGGTCTGGACCCAGGTAGGAGTGTCAGGTTTGGGTCGGGTGTAGTTTGTATATTATAGTTTGGGCGTGGGTCGGGTCTGTGTGTTGTCAGTGAGAGTCGGGTCGGGTTCGGATTTGTTTGGTTGGGTTGGGTTCGGATAGGGTTTTAAATTTATGCCCGAGCAGACCCCTACTTTAAGCTAAGTTGACTACCAGACACAATATGAATCGATACATAAATAAATGTATATTACTTGTTATGACGCACGTGTATCAACATATGAAATGAACAAAATAAGTAAGAGAAAAGAAATAGGCAAGTGTATGTTAATAAACTATAATAAGAAAGTAAGAGAAATGAATGTTAATGAACTAACTGTCAAACTAAATTAACACAGCACCCCTACACACGTTAAAAAATGCAGCAGCAGCTCTAGATTCATTATGAATAGCTGTAATTTATTAAACATTTAAACTTTTAAAAATATATACTTTAAACATTAAAATAAAAAATAAAAACATTTTAAGATAGTGCTATTACTTATCTTTAAATAAATAGCTTTCTATAAATTAGCGCCTATATGTCCAGGGGTGTGCAAATCGTATCGCCGTTATACTTTGCCTGTCGGACAAGTAGTTTTTATTTATTAATTTTCCTTATTTTCCTTATGTTCGTCTGTTGCTAGAAAGACACGCAAGTTTCTGAAAACTGAATTGCAGTAGCACCAAAGCACAAACATTTTAAGAAGTGTTTACATCCCACCCCTATCACTTCTGATTGGCTACTGTGGGAAAAAACTAATCTACTATTGGTTACAAAGAAACCCAAAAATGGCTGCCAAGAGAGCCTCTGGCAATGCACAGGCAGCATACTAAATTACTCTCTCAGATCATCCCCGGGGGCGCAGTGCTGTTTTTCGTCACACACCAGTTCCACCCCTTCTCTCTGACCCCTCCCCCTTAATTAGTATATTTCCTCTCAGTAATTGGGATATTTCGCGACCAAAGGTTTACAATATAGTTATTCAGAACTGCAGCAGTAAAAATGCAGTTTAATTCCAAAAGTAAGGTTAAATTGTAGAATGAATGTTTTTGCCTTTTACATTCAAAACGTTCTCCAGTCTAAAATACATGGTTAACAACTTTATATTTGAAATGCTCACAAAAAGTAACAGAAATATATTATTATGCACAGAAAATACTTGATATTATAACAAACATTTTAATGCACTTTGTGAGTTTAAGGTAAATTATTATTATTCTTTTTTTAATTGAACTCATTTACAGCATGAACCTGTTTGTATTATCTGCAAAATAAAAACCAGCCACACCCACACACTATTTATTTATGTGTTTATTAAGAGTTAAAAGCCATTTTGGTTTACGCAGGGAAATCTAAATCCATTTTTATCTGGAAAGTTAAGGGGTTGAACATATATATATATATATATATATATATATATATATATATATATATATATATATATATATATATACCTCTTCAATTTTCACCCCTGGGGCCCTGTAGTGGTAATAGAGCCCCCGGGGCCCCGTAGTGGTAATTAGCAAATAAGTGATGCAGCTTTCTTAATGAACCTGACATATAACTGCAGCAATCTAGTAAAGTTGCAAAAAAAAAAAAGAAAAACAGCATAGTCGCTAAGGTATTAACGTATTAGAAACAATCGTGTTGTGTAATTTATAAAATTCAAGAGTCAACTTTGTGGTGAAGCGTGTACAGTACTTGTTGGGATGTTTAAAAAAATTAAAAAAAAAAAAAAAAAAAACCCTGAAGTTTACTGTTTAGAAGCATTTCAAGACAAACTTTCCCTGGCAAAAAATGTAAGGATTTTTTTTTTTTTTTTTGATTTTAGTGTTGCTAACCTAGTTTGATATTTACCATATTTATGTATTTTTTTAGATTTAAACGCTATATTAAAAATTCTTTTTTTTACTAGATTTGTTAGTCTAATATTTATTAGATATGCACAATCCATTGATTTGTGAAAATATTAAATTATGAAGATTGACATGTTTATAATGATATAAATGAAATGCGTATGTATAAGATTATCTGTACAATATGTTATTATTATTATTAAATAAAATACAGACTGTAAATCCCATGGCAGTGTAGGTATGTATTAATTCATTGTGTATTTCTTTTCAGTGAGAGTAGTGCAGAGAAAGAATGTTAAAAAACCAAGCTGCAGCAGTGTTCCAGTTAGCCATCATGGGACAAGATGTTAGATGAGGAAAAACAGCTGTAAAATGTTGTACACTGTTTAAAAAAAAAAGTATATAATAGAAATAAACAAAAGAAAAAACATTTTGTCTTTGCAGAATTTGATGGAGCCTACTGTAAATATTGCGTGCATTTTGGTAAACAGTACAAAATGCAGAGAAACTTGACAGGTTATACACAAGTCCTTTAAAAATCTGGGGTTCAGCAGTTACAAATCTGAAAGAACGTCAGGAAAATCAGAATTCTACAAATCAGCAGTAATAGTTGGCAATGATTTCGTATCTGTGATGCAACAAACTAAAACACCTGTACATCAGGAGTCGGATTCAGCTTATAGAGAAAGAGGAGTGGAAAAAAACAGGTAGAAGCTATTTTTATATTTGAATAACTCCCAAGTATTGCTTATTATAGTTGTACTCTTAGTGTGTTACTTAAATTTACTAGCAAATGTGTTCCAAACTGCACTGAAAGGAACATTTCCTTAAAGTATGTTATCCATTTGTTGAGGTGAGGTGGGGTCACAGGGAACCTTTTGTGTATCTTGAAGAATTTAGTGAACCCGTCAAGCTACAAGACTAGCTCTGCCCCTGTTAATCACTAATTGATTGATTGTGTTCACTGTTAAATAAAACCAAAATCCTACAAGTTATATTCTACTTTTCTGTGTGTCTTTTGTGCAACAGGGAGGAGGCAAGTAGATTTTTGAACAAATCACTAGCGGTGCCAAAAAGTAGGGATGGGAATTTTAAACATTTAAACATATAAACTCTAAAGAAGTGGTTAAACGTTCAATAATATGCTAGATGTGTAACCAGTCACGTGACAAATTTCACCAGACACAAATTTCTTTATCGTCATATACAGCAATCCGTCGCGTATCTGACTGCTGTGGTACCACAGTAAGGGCAGATTATAAAAAAAAAAGAAGGGGCTTGGCAGTTGCCTCCAAGTAGTTTTTCTAATTGGTGCAACAGAAAGAATGACACTGGGGTGGGTTTTATTCTCAGTCAATCTGGAGCTTCATGGTATGGCTCAGTCCACATGGGGTAAGAAAAGCGTTTTTTTATTTGTTTGTTATATATTTTTAATAAAACTGCATCTCTAGACAAAGGAACTAGGCAAAGCCACGTTTGGAATTATTTTGAGGAACCGGATGAGAAAACCGTGATATGTAAATGATTATGCCAAACAAAATTGCCGTACCACAAAAACACAACATTTGAAATGACTGTGGATAGAGTTATTGAATGCAGTAAAAATCAAACATTCATAATAAACAGAACACTCTAGATGGTGACTTTGAATATTAATTCAGGAATGCATAAGTGTAAGTTAATTATGTATAGGCTTTAATTTACCAGTACACTTTTACACAAATCATTTGTTTAAAAAAAAAAAAGTCCTTTATCTATGTAATTTGTTAACAGAAGAGGATATTAAAAAAAAAAAAAGTGTTTGCTGTTTGTGGCACCAGTAGAGTTAATATAACAATGTATTGGAATCTGTGCATTTGATAGGTTTTGTAACATACAGACGTGCTCAAATTTGTTGGTACCCTTACAGCTCATTGAAATAATGCTTCATTCCTCCTGAAAAGTGATGAAATTAAAAGCTATTTTATCATGTATACTTGCATGCCTTTGGTATGTCATAGAATAAAGCAAAGAAGCTGTGAAAAGAGATGAATTATTGCTTATTCTACAAAGATATTCTAAAATGGCCTGGACACATTTGTTGGTACCCCTTAGAAAAGATAATAAATAATTGGATTATAGTGATATTTCAAACTAATTAGTTTCTTTAATTAGTATCACACATGTCTCCAATCTTGTAATCAGTCATTCAGCCTATTTAAATGGAGAAAAGTAGTCACTGTGCTGTTTGGTATCATTGTGTGCACCACACTGAACATATCAGAGAAAGCAAAGGAGAGAGTTGTCTGAGGAGATCAGAAAGAAAATAATAGACAAGCATGGTAAAGGTAAAGGCTACAAGACCATCTCCAAGCAGCTTGATGTTCCTGTGACAACAGTTGCAAATATTATTAAGAAGTTTAAGGTCCATGGAACTGTAGCCACCTCCCTGGGCGCGGCCGCAAGAGGAAAATCGACCCCAGATTGAACAGAAGGATAGTGCGAATGGTAGAAAAAGAACCAAGGATAACTGCCAAAGAGATACAAGCTGAACTCCAAGGTGAAGGTACGTCAGTTTCTGATCGCACCATCCGTCGCTTTTTGAGCGAAAGTGCGCTCCATGGAAGAAGACCCAGGAGGACTCCACTTTTGACAGAAAAACATAAAAAAGCCAGACTGGAATTTGCTAAAATGCATATTGACAAGCCACAATCCTTCTGGGAGAATGTCCTTTGGACAGATGAGTCAAAACTGGAGCTTTTTGACAAGTCACATCAGCTCTGTGTTCACAGACGAAAAAATGAAGCTTTCAAAGAAAAGAACACCATACCTACAGTGAAACATGGAGGAGGCTCAGTTATGTTTTGGGGCTGCTTTGCTGCGCCTGGCACATTAATACTATCAAGGCATTCTGGAGCGAAACGTACTGCCCAGTGTCAGAAAGCTCTGTCTCAGTCACAGGTCATGGGTCCTCCAACAGGATAATGACCCAAAACACACAGCTAAAAGCACCCAAGAATGGATAAGAACAAAACATTGGACTATTCTGAAGTGGCCTTCTATGAGTCCTGATCTGAATCCTATCGAACATCTATGGAAAGAGCTGAAACTTGCAGCCTGGAGAAGGCACCCATCAAACCTGAGATAGCTGGAGCAGTTTGCTCAGGAAGAGTGGGCCAAACTACCTGTTAACAGGTGCAGAAGTCTCATTGAGAGCTACAGAAAATGTTTGGTTGCAGTGATTGCCTCTAAAGGTTGTGCAACAAAATATTAGGTTAGCGGTCCCATCATTTTTGTCCATGCCATTTTCATTTGTTTTCTTATTTACAATATTATGTTGAATAAAAAATCAAAAGCAAAGTCTGATTTCTATTAAATATGGAATAAACAATGGTGGATGCCAATTACTTTTGTCAGTTTCAAGTTATTTCAGAGAAAATTGTGCATTCTTTGTTTTTTGTGGAGGGGTACCAACAAATTTGAGCACGTCTGTATATAAGCTGTGTTTTTTTTTAAATTATTATTATTGGTTTTGTTTTGTTCTTTGAATAGAATATAATGTAAAAAAAAAAAAAAAGTTTAGTTTATTCACTTTGTGCCCACCGGGCCAGCACAGGTACATCTCAGTAGCACAGTACAAATACAAAGAGACATTTACTAAGATAAAAATAAGAATACAAATGCTTTTAAAAAGACCAAATTCCAGTTGGGCTTATTTTTTTTAGATTCTATTGCTTTTTTAGTATTGCATGCAGGACAGCCAATATAAGATTGTTACCTTTATTAAACACTAGCACCGCCTAGACACTTTTTCAACGGCTTTTGCAATTCAAATTTAAATATCTCCGTGTATGTGAATATCTCATGCATGTCCGTTCTTAAGTGTTACTAAATATTTGAATTAAATACCCATACGGTGTTTCAGCTGCAGAATCGTAAAAATGACTAAGTTATAAGCACTTGCTTCTTCAACCGCCAGACCCACAGTTTATGCGGCATATTGAAATCAGTACAATATAGCCGACAATTTAGTCTGGGCTTTGTAATAAAATCAACTTCATTGTGAAAGAACGTATTATAATCCTGTTGAGTGCTTGAAACACTAATGAAAGTCATTCTACACATCATATATTATTATTATGTACACTACATTTCTCAAGCAGAACAACTTTGCCACCCTGAGTGTGACGGTACAAAAAATATACAATAAAATGTGCATATTCTAAGCTCAGCACAGATCAGTGACCATCGGGACTGATGCTAAACGAAAGCCAGAGACTGTTGCATTTTACAATGCAACGAAGTACAGTGTGGATATACTGGATCAAATGGCACGGCTATATTCTGTCAAAGGTGGTACTCGCAGGTGGCCTGTGTCTGTTTTTTATAATGTTTTGGACCTGGCAGCCATCAACGGCTTTGGTTTTGTACAAGGAGTGCACTGGCAACACAATCACTTGGAGGGACTTCATTTTGCAGCTAGCCCTGGAGCTATGGCAGAAACATTTTGATAAGAGACACGAAAGCCGGCTGGCAAATGCCCCTCAAGCTTCAGCCAGTGCTGCGCCCCCTGGCACACGGAATAAAAGACAATGCCAGGTTGCTAAATGCAATAAAAACAGAACTTTTGATGTCTGTGTCTGTTGTGAAAAGGCAGTCTGTGGCAAATGCTGTGGTACAGTTTAAAAGCGTGTTTTCTGCGTAGATTGTACTTAGAATGCTGTAATAGAACTCTAAACAGTTAAGTCTTGGCGATGTTAAAACATTACTTGCTTATTTAGGGGTTCTTTGCTTGGAAAATACTAACCAGGGCTGTCAGTATAAATCAAAATGTAATACAGAGAGTGTGTGTATGTAGATATGGTTTAAACGTTTGAATGCTGACACCTGCATAGCATTTAAACATTCATAAAAATGTACCAAAGAACATCCCTACCAAAAAGGTGTTCTTTTAAGCAAACTTTCTGTTCCTTTAGGCAGAGCATTAACAGTGGGAAAAATCTATTTCACCACAAGGGTGTTCTTTTATGAGGTGTTCCTATACACAGAGACTACTGTAATAAACTTACCAGTTACTGTTGCTCTCCATCTATTTTACTTTACAATTTTGTTTTAAAATAAATGGCTCAACTTTTCCCTGGGTTCAAGCCTGGCTCAGGCTTCCCCCCAGTAGACATTAGTCCATGTCACAAAAGCACCACACAATTCAGGACGATAGAAGTCTGCTTGAGAGAGGCCCATGCTGAATGACAGGGATAGTTCAGGTCAGGATTGAGGTGTGCTTTGGCACCTCTAGCCAGTGCCATTGTCCCTCACCTTTAACAAATATTACATTCACAAATGTACAAACAGGTGTACAGGTACTTGCATCTGCTCTGACTGTTACACAGAACAGCCATAAAAAAAGGACACAAAATAGTCAGAACCAAGTCATTTATTGTAAAATAAATGACAAAAAAGTGAAGATTTTATGTTGAGCTACAGTTTTATGGGTAATTAACATTGACATGCCTGCTCTTTTTTATAGCCGTCAACGCTATGTACTGGGTGATAGCGCAATG
The DNA here is from genome assembly GCF_902713425.1 of Acipenser ruthenus. Taxonomy (NCBI): domain Eukaryota; kingdom Metazoa; phylum Chordata; class Actinopteri; order Acipenseriformes; family Acipenseridae; genus Acipenser; species Acipenser ruthenus. Next base: position 90,713,944 of record NC_081189.1, on the reverse strand, counting down.
CAGCAGATGGCCCAGTCTCATGTGTTTCTCAGTGGGATGGGAGGACTAGGAGTAGAGATGGGTAAGTTATATAGTATGATCAAAAAGAATGAGTAAAAGGGAAGAACTTAATGTATGCTTAACAATCATGACAAATTTTAAATCATTTTTTGCAGGCGGACATATTATACATAAAGTATGCTGTTATACTACAGTCATTCATTCATTTTGTTCATTCATTTTTGAGTTTCTGAATGGTACAGGTGTACATAGATACAAATAAATACAATTTAAAATCTATAATATGTATTTTTAGATTTTAGTCAACTTAACATTGAGGCAGAGGTCACTTCTGCTGTATTTAAGAAATATATATTAACTGTGTATGAATTGTTTTATTTTTACAGCGAAGAATATTGTACTTGCAGGAGTAAAGGTATGAAAACCATTTCACTTTGTCTGAATCTCCAACTCCAAGCACTGTGATACGTGCACATAAAAGCATATTCAGAAATAGTGAAAAATTATAAAATTATTTTTAGACTGGCTTTAAAAATTTTAACGGTCTCTGCGGATAATACCAGGTTTTGAGTTCCATAGTAGAGAGATATGCCAACTGAAGGCCCTGCCACCAGAAGTCTTTACTCCATCTTGGGAATGCCAACAGGCCAGTGTTGGATGATTGCAGTTGATGGCCTGGGCCATAAGGGGTGAAGGCATAAACTGAGTGCATCTGAGTCTGGTCTTTGAAAGACATTGAGACAGCCGCATCACAATTACCAGATTGAAAGATTCTAGCTCCCATTGGTGCAGATTGGACAGCTCAGTGCAAGTGATCAAACACACTTTTTCAGACTGCCCTACATGAAACTAGGCATAGACTTAAGAAACTGAAATTCACTCACAATAACACCACTGCTTTAGTGCACTAAATAATAAAAACAGGACTCCTGCCATTTGTCTTATGTTAGACATACAGTAAGAAGTCTCTTATTTTAGACAATTAATCTTTGTTTTGTACTCTAGTTTTACTTGCTTATATGTTTATGTCCCAATTGTAGGCATTGACTGTTCACGATACAAAGAAATGTGAAACCTGGGATCTTGGAACTAACTTTTTTATTCATGAAGATGATGTTCTGAACCGGAGGAAGAGGTAATCTTCACTTTTACAGAGCCTTATAAATATCTACTCAACTGCAGGGCTACTTCCTAAATGCAATGTCATTACAGGTTAAAGTACAATTAAAAGTGCTTTAGGACCTGGTCCCTGTTTAATAATAATAATTAGGGACATTGCTGCACAAATGCAAGACTTCTTGCGGACATCAGGGTAAGCTGCTGTGGAATTGATTTTGAGCACAGAGCAGGCAGGCAGAATTATAGGATCAAAGAGCTGGGTCTCAGGAGCTAGAGTGTCTCTTAAATTAAAGGAGAGGGTTTCTGAGGATGTTTGATCCATATCCCATATCATTAAATACCAGTAAAGGTGCATATAATAGAGTTGAATTGCACAGTACATATGTATAGACTATATATGTACAGTTACCACCGCTTAGAATGGGCGCGTTTGTGTTGACGTGATTCACCCGCAGTAAGCGATGGATGGTATAAACTCTCACAATAACCTGACATTCAGAATGTCCCCCAATCACAAGTTCAGTAAACAAAACAAACACTTGTGTATGCTGTTAAAAATCTTAAGACACACATTACACTAATACATTTTTTTTTCTTAAAAACTATGAATGTAATAAAAAGTAAGCACATGTTGCAAACAGCTGATTGATCAATCTGTCAAGCTTTTACTACAGTAAAGTTCTGCCTTTTTTATTGAAATCTTTGTGACTGGCAAGGTAATGGGGTGAAAACAGCTGATTGGTGGATTAGTAAGAACGATTACTACAGTAATAATCAGTGCATTTGTTATTTATTATTATTATTATTATTATTATTATTATTATTATTATTATTATTATTTATTTCTTAGCAGACGCCCTTATCCAGGGCGACTTACAATTGTTACAAGATATCACATTATTTTTACATACAATTACATTATTTTTTACATACAATTACCCATTTATACAGTTGGGTTTTTACTGGAGCAATCTCGGTAAAGTACCTTGCTCAAGGGTACAGCAGCAGTGTCTCCCACCTGGGATTGAACCCACGACCCTCCGGTCAAGAGTCCAGAGCCTTAACCACTACTCCACACTCACATTTAAATCTATGTGAATGGCACATAACGAGATCCAAATTGCTGAGTTTTCCCGAAATATACGCCGTGCTTAACACAGTATAAACTATGTCTTTGTTATTGAAATCAACAAGACTGTCAAATGGCAGACACTATTTGTCCGATATAAATGGCTGCCCGCTATAACCCTGGATGATGTAAGTGGTGGATACTGTACTGTGAACACAACACTATGTAACACAATTTTTGTTCCTGGGTAGTAAGTGTTATTTCCTAATTGCTTTTGCCTCAAAAGTATAGAAAATGGCTATTATTCCCCACAAACTTTGCTTTTGTGACCAGGACAGTGATATTTTGAAATTTACCTATTTCCAATGAGAAAACGGGCGAATTTGTGTCTTTTCGTTCACATAAAGTCAGAAAAAAACAACATATGAATCCAAATTAACATGTATTTATACTAAAGTAATACAAAAATGACTACAAAAGATTTAGAAGTGAGTAGTTTTTCGAGATTTACAATTATACTGTAAATCACTTTCACGAATCAGCCCCCAAATGTAGTCTCCCATCATGTTCTCGTTATACTGTCCTTGGTAGCGGCGTTCAAAGTCCAGTATATCCTGGTGGAAGTGCTCGCCTTGCTCCTCCGAGTACGCTCCCATGTTCTCCTTGAATTTATCAAGATGAGCATCAAGGATATGGACTTTGAGGGACATCCTACAGCCCATTGTGCCGTAGTTCTTCACCAGAGTCTCAACCAGCTCCACATAGTTTTCGGCCTTGTGATTGCCCAGGAAGCCCCGAACCACTGCGACAAAGCAGTTCCAAGCAGCTTTCTCCTTACTAGTGAGCTTCTTGGGGAATTCATTGCACTCCAGGATCTTCTTTATCTGTGGTCCGACGAAGACACCGGCTTTGACCTTTGCCTCAGACAGCTTAGGGAAGAAGTCTTGAAGGTACTTGAAGGCTGCCGACTCCTTATCTAGAGCTCTGACAAATTGTTTCATAAGGCCCAATTTGATGTGCAGTGGTGGCATCAGCACCTTCCGGGGGTCCACCAGTGGCTCCCACTTGACGTTGTTCCTCCCCACAGAGAACTCGGTCCGCTGTGGCCAGTCCCGCCTGTGGTAGTGCGCCTTGGTGTCCCTGCTGTCCCAAAGGCAAAGATAGCAGGGAAACTTGGTAAAACCGCCTTGGAGACCCATCAGGAATGCCACCATTTTGAAGTCTCCTATGACCTCCCAGCCGTACTCATCATACTTCAAGGCGTCCAGCAAGGTCTTGATGCTGTTGTAATCCTCTTTGAGGTGCACCGAGTGAGCCAGGGGAAGAGACGGGTACTTGTTACCATTATGGAGCAGCACGGCTTTGAGGCTCCTGGACAAGCTGTCAATGAAGAGACGCCACTCATTCTGGTTACAGGCGATTCCGATTGCCTCGAACAGACTGGTCACATTGTGGCAGAAGCAGAGCCCATCTTGACGGGTGAAGAAGCTGGAAAAAGGTTGGTGACGCTTCCTCTGATCTGCGACTTGCACACTTTCATCCAACAAGTTCCACTGCTTGAGCCTAGACGTCAAAAGCTCGGCATTGGACTTGGTGAGACCAAGATCTCTAATCAAGTTGTTGAGGTCTTTTTGGTTGGGGTAGTATGGGTTTCTCTCCTCAGCTCCACCTCTGAAATTGTCATCTGGATCTACAACGTCTTCCTCGCTCTCTGACTTGCTGCTCTCTTCTAAAGACGGCTGCTCTCTCTCCGGAGGAGTGGGTACGGGGAGCTCATGGCAGTGTGGCACCGGGGCGATGGATGAAGGAAGTTCCGGATACGTGATAGCAGGTGCATTCTTGCCAGTCCGACGTTTGGAAGGGTCCACCATGCAGAAGTAGCAGTTGCTTGAGTGGTCAGTGGGTTCCCGCCAAATTCTTGGGATAGCGAACTTCATGGCTCTCTTTTCCCCTCTGTACCATCCTACAAAAATACATTTATTTCACCCATGACTAATGTGTAAGAGATTCTCGCAACATTTTTCATATGATATATTTTTTCAATAACATTGAAAATTGTAAAACATTTTAAAATTAAAAACTTTTACAATTTTAAAAATTTTAACAAATTTTATAACATAAAATTCCGAGCAACAATTGTCCATCTTACCTTCCAGAGTTTTTTTGCAGTGCTCGCAGGTGAAATGAGGTGCCCAGGGTTTGTCTTGATCCCCGACAGGCATGCCGAAATATGCCTTGTAGGCCTCACACATCTTAGCAGATGCTTCCACGGAGTACTTTTTCGCTCTTGTCTTGATAAATTGGCCGCAGACATAGCAAAATGCGTCTGCCGGATGCTTGCAGCCTCTTGATGCCATCTCAGAAAAATGCAGATATGTATCCACTTAGGCAGCTGGAACTAAACTGAACTGGTGGGCTTAAGGCCCCTGTATTTATACCACTATTTATATTACTGGAAAGTCCTAGAAGTTACTCCAAGTTTACTCAGCACTGAATCTATCTGGAATGTTCTGGAAAATAGGTAAATTTCAAAATATCACTGTCCTGGTCACAAAAGCAAAGTTTGTGGGGAATAATAGCCATTTTCTGTACTTTTGAGGCATAAGCAATTAGGAAATAACACTTACTACCCAAGAACCAAAAAAAAAAAAAAAAAATTGTTACACGGTGTAACCCAACACTAGCTTGACCAATGCCTCTCATTTACTTCTACAGTACAGTACATGGTATTATTGGCTCGTACAAAGCTCACCACCCAATATCCCTGAAATAAAAATCATCTAGTAAATACATCTAGCTGTATTGATATCTTTCAATAATATATTATACTGTTTTAAATCCTATTTATAGAGTGGAAACTGTTTATCCTCGTATTGCTGAGTTAAATCCTTATGTTCAAGTCAACATATCCACTGCATCTATTGACACAACAACTGATCTGTCATTCTTAAAGCAGTATCAGGTAAGTTGATGTACTTGTATGAATGGCACTTCCACCTTTGCACGCTACTGTAATTGTGATGGTTGGTTGAAGGAGTATCAGTAACGAAGTGGTCACTTGCTCTTACCAGCCATAAACTGTACTAGAACAGAATGTATTTTTCTTTAGCAGCCTCTTTTGTGACTGGTTAATTCAGGTGTTATTGTTTTTCCTAAAAGACAAATTTAAACTGCAAAATTATGTGAACAAAGCCAGCAGAGGTTGTGCCAGGGGGTTGTCTGAAAATTCTGGAAATCTCTCCTGTTCAACCATACATATTTTTAGGGTCCTTATTCAAACAAATTGGCCCCCCCTTACACACTGATTCTGTCTGTCACACTATTCCGGATGAACACGATAACCGCCTTCATTTTGCACCAATCTTCTCAAAACTTTTGTTATACACACCCAGCCTCCTATAGACATTTCAGATTGCATTTGGCTTTCGATTTTAAATGAATATTTTAACCTGTACATGCACACATTCACGTTATACCTTAAGCAGCCCAAAACCGTTGCCTCAGCATTTCCATTTTGTCTTCGTGGAATAACAATGTAAATCCTACTTATATACAACAGTCAAAATGACAATATTTAAGGCCTCAGTGTCATTAGACACACATATATTTTTGTTTTTATATTTAATTACTTTTTGTTTACAATGTTTATGTTCCATTGATTTGTAAATGTTATGTTGGTGCACATGTACATTCAATTTTTTTTTTCCTATTAGACAACGTTTTAGCCGAATGTATTGTTCCTTCACTTTATATTAAAATACCCACATAGTTAATGCCTATCAATATAATGCATCTACATTTAAACTGTTACATGGATAGAATCAGTGGTGTGGTTTACATGCAGTTTAGAGACTCCAAATTCTCTATCCATTGTCGTGAGAATGTGACATAGCTCACACATATCACGCACATTCCTCACGCAATAGGAAGTACACAGCTAAAAAGGGTGGGTAAATCACTCATGTCTGAAGCAAAGAGATATATATTTTCACCCAAAAATATTGAATGAAAAATACCTTTTTGTTGTTTTTTACCTTACATTCTGTGCTAACCATTTTTTAAATGTAATTACCAGTGTGTGATCCTAACTGAAACCAGGCTTTCTCTCCAAAAGAAGATTAATGAATTTTGCCATTCACAACAGCCTCCAATTAAGGTAAGGTTTAGACTTTGAAACCAAAAGTAAACATTAAAAGGTTTAGTTATCGGTAGAATAATTCGCTGTTGGATATTAAAAGGGTGTTTTTTTATAATTTGTTGCAATTTGAGGCTGTGAGGTCTAGTGGTTAGAAGGCTGTGTGGTCCAGTGATTAAAGAAACAGGCTTGTAACCAGAAGGTCCCCGGTTCAAATCCCACCTCAGCCACTGACTCATTGTGTGACCCTGAGCAAGTCACTTAACCTACTTGTGCTCCGTCTTTCGGGTGAGATGTAATTGTAAGTGACTCTGCAACTGATGTATAGTTCACACACTCTAGTCTCTGTAAGTCGCCTTGGACAAAGGCATCTGCTCAATAAACAAATAATACTAAATCAAAAATAAGCTGTCCTTTTATATAGATTATTTGGGGACCAGACTTGTTTGTAGTGTTCTGATGGACAATGTTTTCCAATATGTCATGTCTTTTTATATATTGATTGTATTTCCAATGAGATTTCCTGGGTGCTTATCACCTGTGCCAACTCATCAGCATATTATTTGTAATTATAGCTGATGAAATAATTTGGTTCAGATTTATTTTTCCTCCATCACTAGTGGTTGCACCAACATGTATAGATTTTGTTTTGTTTTTCGCCATGTGCGATGGAGATAGAGGTAACTGTCTTATAGCTCATACAAATATATAAAATACATGTGGTGGCTGGTAGACATCCCATGATGACGTGATTGGTCTTCCAGACGTAATCACCTATAGTCTCTTTAGCATCCACAAAGCTCTGACTACAGTACACTTTACAGCTTGTTCATGCAGTACTGTGGTACATTGCACAGAATAGTTTCTCATACCAGACCAGGTTGTTGTAAATGGAGAATCATCAAGTGGTCGTTGTGGAATTCCATGTTCCTCTGATGTTCAGCTTCATTGCTGAACATCAGAGGATGTAAGCAGATTCTTTTTGTCTGTCACTTAGAAGTCCAAAGTCCATATCCAACAAACATTTAGCTCAAAATCTTAATATTGGAGCAGAACTTGGAACTACTCTGAATAATTGTGAACATCATAAAGGGTGCTATTGGCCTTCTTCACAAAGCAGCAGCTTGCAGGGTATTTAAAGAATGTTTCATTTTGGTGGATTAAATAAAGTTATTTATGCAGGTGTGTGTGTTTTTTTTTTTTAAATATCAAAATTAATTAAATACAATTAAAAAAAAAAAATGCATTGAACCCTTTGTGGCATAGCAGGCTAAATGAAAGTAAAGCAGTGTTTTGAAGCTATTTATTCTTTAATTGCTGTACTGTGCATTTTGCTTTACAGTTCATCAGCACTGATGTATATGGGATTTGCTCTCGTGTGTTCTGTGATTTTGGAGAACAGTTTGAAGTCTCTGATCCCACTGGAGAAGAACCTAAAGAAATCTTTGTGCAGAATATAACCCAGGTAAAAACAGGAAAATAACATTATTCAATTTTGCTATGACCATTAGAAGCTACTTTCCATCTTAAATATCGGCTTTACAGTCAATCTGGATGCGTGTGTGTTTGTTTGTTTGTTTCTTTCTTTATTTATTTATTTATTTATTTATTTTTCACAGTGCATTTGTCTCACTTTGAGTTTCAACACATTTGTATTAGCAGTCCTCTATGTAAAACTATTCATGATGAAAATTGGTTTACTGAGTTAAGCTTTAATCATATACATGAGAGACAAGTTACTTGGAGGTAGTTTTTAGATTTGGTAGACAGCTGTGTTCTGTTCTAGAACACTCTTAAATCTTTTATTATTGGCAATGCTCCATAAAAATGACCGCCATATTTCAGAAATTGTTGACGTTAAGTACTTCAGTATACATCTTACACTTTACAACCACTTTTTCCACATATCCATATTCATATTATTATTTTTTTCCTCCAATAGTGGTTACCAAACATTCTTTCACTGCTGCCATTGCTGTTTTTGACAAAAAAATAAAAACAAAACCCTAGTTAACCATGTCTAGTTAATGAATACATTTGAAATGCATTAACATGAGCTAATGTTGTTGTTCTGCAGTCAAACCCTGGTGTGGTAACCTGCATGGACAATAGGAATCATGGACTTCAGTCGGGACAGCTTGTCACCTTTCGGGAAGTCAACGGGATGTCTGAATTAAATGGAACCACTCGCCAAATAACAGGTAGGAAAATGTTTCCATATTTTTTTTGTGCTCGGGTCCTTTTTACAATTAAAAAGATGTACTGCTTTATAGGACGTTATAAACCTTCCCATATCCATCAGCCTTGTTTATGGTGGGGGAAAAAAAGATTTGGTAGTTAAGAGGTGGGATTATTTGTGCATGTTTTTTGTAAATCTGACACTGTTCCAGAAGCTTCTTCCAAAACTCATACCTTACATATTGTTACGATTGTGAGATATTCATCACATTGACCTGTGACCAAATATGGTTGCAATTTTGTGGTTATAACTATTGATATCTTTATGCTATGGTTCTTTCTGACAAGTTCAAATTCGAAGTAAGTAGGGATGCTGTTTTTAAGCTGTTTTTTTGTTTTGTTTTTGTTTTTTTTGTTGGTAAAACTGAAATATGAAAGTGCATTTGTGCAGCCAAGGGAACAGGACGTACCATTATTACACACAATGTTTTTTTTTTTTTTAACTGTACAGAAGCTCAATACAGTGTTATTGCATCACTCATACAATTGGACACAATGCAGTGTAGAAATAATACAAAAATGTATTAATAGGCTTTAAACCTTTTTATTTATTACTTTACTGGTACAAATATGGCCAGTGTCACCGCGGTTTATGCAAACAGTTTCGGTTCGGTTTCAGTTTGGGAAAATCCTAACCGTTGCATCTCTAGCAATGGGTGTCACAGCTGTAGTCTATGATTCTCTCTGTCATTCTCTTTTTTATTGTGGCTATATATCTGTTTTAACCCCCTGCTTTATTTCAGAAACTGTAAACAATTATTTCAAATATACAGCACTTCTTCCACTTTATAGCCACCATTCAGGGATGGTTGTTAAAAAAGGCCACTTTCTAGTTTCATATATTTTCTGTAAAATACATTTCTAGACAGTTTGTTTATAATTGTGATTAAACACTTGAATATGTAGTATAGTTGGTTAAATAATGTGTATTCAAGTTTAAGTCTATGTATTTATTTATTCCAGCACTGTCGCCCTATACCTTCAGTATTGGCGACACATCACACTTGGAAGCATACACCCATGGAGGAATCATTGTTCAGATAAAATCCTCCAAGACTTTCTGCTTTGTAAGTATATCAACTACATTTGTAATAAATCAATGCAAAACACATTAAAAGTTTTAGTATTTAACAACATAAACCAAAAAAGTCACCAGTAATATCCTTACCCACTGTACAATGTGCTGTACACTACAAAATTCATTCTGAGGAAAAGGCAGCCCCAAATGTGTCAAACCTAATTAGGCATCCCTGTGAGGGGAGACTGTGTTTTTGTCAACCTGTCACTGCAGCTACAGTCACTGCTGACTTATTTGTAGTCTAATGAAAATGGTACCCTTCACTTCGACTTGCCATACTCTGACCTTGTGACCTTTTGGTTTCCAGATGATGGACATACCAAGATATTAGCGTCATACTCTGTACAGAGCTATTCTCTGATTCCAAAGTATTCTCTGATTTTCTAGGTGTCATGCAAGAAAAACTAACCCTTTTGTGTCGGTAATTTTTGATGCCACCACTGTGCTTTGTATATCTGACACCATTCAAAGCACTTCAGGGACTTCATATAAACCTTGCATGCCAAATGCATTAGTTACAATAATATTGAACTCTAGAGGTCATGTGACTGACGGTTTTTGCTAGACATTGTACAAGTTTTACACCAGTTATATAATGTACAGATAGATACCTATTTTACTTCATGCCATTCTTCTTACATTATGTTTCAGGGGAGTCTTTGGGGCAATTTCCATGGAAAAAGAAAAATAAGTCTCACCTTCTCACTCTATTTTGGTAGTACTTTCGGGTTGTGTGTGTTTCCATGGATTTTCTTTTAGCCTGAGACATTCTCGTTCCAAATGCAAATAACCTAATTAATATTAAAATACGGGAGGGTATATTTAAATGTTTGTGTCTGAGTTCCAGTTTGGCCTTGTGTGACTTACTGATACATATATAATATATATACACGTTTTCCTACAGAACCATAGCTTCAACAATTCTAATCCATATAGTCTACGAACTGAGCTAAATACCAGCACTTTAGGTTAATTATATAAAAATGACCTAGTCAAAATGCTTAGTACAGTACATATTTTAAATAATGGTAGGCTACCCCACTCACCCACATTTCCCACTACATAATATTCTTGTAATAATACTACTGTACTACTATATAACAAGTTTTGTTGTCTTTTGTGATTTGCAGCACCTTTAGAGCTCTGTTAAACATATAACCAAACATGCTTTAATATTTTAGGACAGACGTGTAGCAGACAAAGTAATTATATATATATATATATATATATATATATATATATATATATATATATATATATATATATATATATATATACAGACGTGCTCACATTTGTTGGTACCCTTACAGTTCATTGAAATAATGCTTCATTCCTCCTGAAAAGTGATGAAATTAAAAGCTATTTTATCATGTATACTTGCATGTCTTTGGTATATCATAGAATAAAGCAAAGAAGCTGTGAAAAGAGATAAATTATTGCTTATTCTACAAAGATATTCTAAAATGGCCTGGACACATTTGTTGGTACCCCTTAGAAAAGATAATAAATAATTGGATTATAGTGATATTTCAAACTAATTAGTTTCTTTAATTAGTATCACACATGTCTCCAATCTTGTAATCAGTCATTCAGCCTATTTAAATGGAGAAAAGTAGTCACTGTGCTGTTTGGTATCATTGTGTGCACCACACTGAACATGGACCAGAGAAAGCAAAGGAGAGAGTTGTCTGAGGAGATCAGAAAGAAAATAATAGACAAGCATGGTAAAGGTAAAGGCTACAAGACCATCTCCAAGCAGCTTGATGTTCCTGTGACAGTAACAGTTGCAAATGTTATTAAGAAATTTAAGGTCCATGGAACTGTAGCCATCCTCCCTGGGCGCGGCCGCAAGAGGAAAATCAACCCCAGATTGAACAGAAAGATAGTGCGAATGGTAGAAAAAGAACCAAGGATAACTGCCAAAGAGATACAAGCTGAACTCCAAGGTGAAGGTACGTCAGTTTCTGATCGCACCATCCGTCGCTTTTTGAGCGAAAGTGGGCTCCATGGAAGAAGACCCAGGAGGACTCCACTTTTGACAGAAAAACATAAAAAAGCCAGACTGGAATTTGCTAAAATGCATATTGACAAGCCACAATCCTTCTGGGAGAATGTCCTTTGGACAGATGAGTCAAAACTGGAGCTTTTTGACAAGTCACATCAGCTCTGTGTTCACAGACGAAAAAATGAAGCTTTCAAAGAAAAGAATACCATACCTACAGTGAAACATGGAGGAGGCTCAGTTATGTTTTGGGGCTGCTTTGCTGCGCCTGGCACATTAATACTATCAAGGCATTCTGGAGCGAAACGTACTGCCCAGTGTCAGAAAGCTCTGTCTCAGTCGCAGGTCATGGGTCCTCCAACAGGATAATGACCCAAAACACACAGCTAAAAGCACCCAAGAATGGATAAGAACAAAACATTGGACTATTCTGAAGTGGCCTTCTATGAGTCCTGATCTGAATCCTATCGAACATCTATGGAAAGAGCTGAAACTTGCAGTCTGGAGAAGGCACCCATCAAACCTGAGACAGCTGGAGCAGTTTGCTCAGGAAGAGTGGGCCAGTCTACCTGTTAACAGGTGCAGAAGTCTCATTGAGAGCTACAGAAAACGTTTGATTGCAGTGATTGCCTCTAAAGGTTGTGCAACAAAATATTAGGTTAGCGGTCCCATCATTTTTGTCCATGCCATTTTCATTTGTTTTCTTATTTACAATATTATGTTGAATAAAAAATCAAAAGCAAAGTCTGATTTCTATTAAATATGGAATAAACAATGGTGGATGCCAATTACTTTGGTCAGTTTCAAGTTATTTCAGAGAAAATTGTGCATTCTTCGTTTTTTGTGGAGGGGTACCAACAAATTTGAGCACGTCTGTATATAATATATATATATATATATATATATATATATATATATATATATATATATATATATATATATAATGTTTTGCGATCGATTACAGGGGTAATCTTACATCAATTTCAGAACTGCTGAATTGACGATACCCACACGCTGCCCTTCTCATAGGGGATGAACCCGCTCACGCTCTGTACGACTAAGACTACTACTACTACTACTACTACGACTACTACTACTAATAATAATAATAAATACCTGAATCTGAATTCCACAGGGTCAGTGGACTTTCTGCAACTGCATTATGTCTTGCTGCAAGCTAATGTTTTTTTGAACAAATTCATGGAACCCTTTTGTTTTCTTTTTCATGTTTTTGTTCTTCTAAAACAAATCTTCCTCAATGAATTAGGTTTAAGAGATTTTACTTCAACAGTAGGTGGGCGCTCAAACCTGGTGGTGTTGAGAGCCCGCAACCATAATAAAGCAACTGGCAACGAATTCCCAGCAATGCTAATTTAATACATAGGGGTACAAACGTGACTTTTTTGTCCTTGGCAGGTACCCATCATAGATACTACTTAAGGCTAGTGTGCAGTGTAGTGCATCTTATAGCTAAGGGACAGAAAAGTCTAAGCTTAAAGCAATCTCCTATCCAAACACCAAACACAAAGATAACAAAAGTGTAAAAGGATGTGTGCAAAGGGCTTTGTTATTTTATTTATTTATTCATGTATGTATGTATGTATGTATGTATGTATGTATCACAAAGGATTGCTTTGTGGTACGGCCTTTATGTATAGTAGAAAGTTGCACAAGTTTACGTCATAATCGGGATTTTGAGTGCTATAGTCTCGTAAGCATAATGAACGATTTCCAGACATGTTTCCATGCAGTTTTTGGTCAATTGTATGGTTGTTTAGTGTGAGAAGACGATTTACCCATCCCTTAAAGTCGTTCAGTGTTTTAGACGCTCGTGGAATGTGTGTGGTATGTGCTGCTACGTCACATAAATAATGACTGTGGAGAGAGAGTGACGACTTTCTAAGCTGCGCGGAAACCCGGCCTTTTTAGTCATTTTAGTTCTGTTGAGCTTTTGTAAAGGAATGGCTGAGAAAAATTCCATAGTAATGTAATGGGGAATGAATGGCCTTTTTACGATAAAAGTTACTCAACTATATATTTTTTGACATTTCAGGAAAAACTGGAGAAGCAGCTTTCTGACCCAAGTTGCCTTATAGTAGATTTCAGCAAGCCTGAGGTAAGATGTTTTAACATCCTTTTATTGCACTAAATTAAGTTCTGTAAGTAAGTCATATACAAGACATATAGAAAGTTCTGTATTTGCAGGTATTGTTCCTTTAAGACAGTCTCAAGGGTTATATAATGTTCATTCTGCTACTTGTGACATTTTATCAATAGCCGTAAATTGGACCAAACATCATTATCCTCTGTTGGAGATGCATATTTATTTATTTGTTTGGCAGACACCTTTATGATATGCCAAGTGTCAGGGAAGCACTTAAATGTACATATACAGCTCAAGCACTGCTTATCCAACAGTGGTAAAAGTTGTTTGCATCATTCTTTACCACAAGCTATTGAGAGTCCCCCAACCTGGGGATATGGAGGACCCTGTCTGCACACACACAGAATACCCTTCGATTTTTACATGTGCAATAAAGAACTTGTGAGAACGTTATTGTTTCAGGGTATATGTTTTTAATCATCTTTTTTTGCCTCAAACAGGCCCCTCTACAGATTCACGCAGCCTTGCTAGCTATGGACATGTTTCAGGAGCAGCACCAGCGAATGCCAGCCATCGGGTAACTCATCCCCTGGATTGTGATGCAGCTCTCTAAATGTCATGAAGTCAACAAGCCTTGTATATGAAAGCCACTTCAGATATGCAGTTGCACCAAAAACTATTCAGGCGTTTACTGTACATTTTAATATCCATAGTTCTACAGTATATAGTATATTTAGATTCAATTGTGTAAACAGTTTACAAGTTTCTTAAGTCATTTGGTCAGTGAAAATAAATGTAAATAATAACAACATATAATTTACACATTGATACAAATAATGTTTTTGATATAGGTATGATGTGGCAAACCTAAACCAAAGGACATTTAGTACTTACGATTGTAAGTCGCCCTGGATAAGGGCGTCTGCTAAGAAATAAATAATAATAATAATAATAATAATAATAATAATACTTGGTAAACTAAATAGTGTCATTTGAATAATCTGTCAAGCTATATTTGTAAGGCAAGATTCAGGGGTATACCTGTACATGTAATTGGAAATATAAATATAGTAACACAGAGGCTACAGCTTCAGAGAAGAAACGTTGTTTACACAATTTATCCTAACCAAAATATGCTGTGTAAAACAATTACATTGAAAACGTACTGTCTAAATGTTTTGTACCCCTCTTACCGTAAGTATGGAGTAAGATTGTATTCTTTTATTGAGAAAAGTCTTAACAGAAACTCATGATTGCTTCCCTTCTGTGTTTTTCTTTTGTTCCCAAATCTTTTAGTTAACCACATTCATTTCACCGGCTTCTTAATCCAGACTCTTAAGTGGTGGCCTTTTAATATACATGGCCTTTAGATTAATCCTCACATTTAGCTGCCTGCAGTTGAATCTTTACCAAGGAGATTAAACACAAGGCGTCAGTGCCACTCTGCTGCTGCTGATGTGATTGAAGTCTTTGACATTACTGTGACTTGCACACTCACCAGCAAAGATGGAAAACAAAAAAAGGTTATGTTGCAGTGATAACAAATAGCTGATCCTTCCTAGTTCTATTTATAGAAAATGCTAAACAAGAGCTCTGCATAGCCTGTGATTACTGTAAGTGTTAACAGTCATAGTCGAAACACGAGAGTCCAGTCCCATTGTTAAGGAGGCTGTTATTAGGAGGTTTTGATAGGTTTGTTGTGTTGGTATCCCTTGTCTTTACGGTCTTTGGCTGAGCCCATTAACTAAACCACTATTAACAGTCCTCCAACAAATCAGAAATTACTATAGTTCGATGGACTGATTTTTCTAACAGCAAAATGCCCAATGATTATAAATGTTAAAAATGAATAACATATAATAATGCTGTTTCTGTTCTATAGGTGTCTTCAAGATGCAGAGCTATTATTAAAGCTGACAAAAGAGGTCAATACAACTCTGGTAAACAAAGTGAGTAATGCTGTCTTACTCTTACCTTTGGGAATCTCTTTAGTTCTTCATGAATGGTATAGGACCAAGCCTTTACATAATATTTTCCAATTTCTCGCTTACAGAATAGCATTCTTTTCTAAATTAACATATTTCAAGATTAGTGCAAATCGAGGTCTGTAAAACCAGCTGTGACAGTTTGAATGAAGTACTTGGTTTAATTGCCTGTTAACCTGCATAGTTTTCTGTGGGGGATGTGTAAATATGGTTTTGTCATTCTAATACATTTAGTGACATGAGTAACACTGGGTTTATTTCTTTACATATTCATCCTAAAAAACAAAGAACGAACTGTAATAGTTTTCATTTTTTTGTGTTTCACAGGCCGATGTTAATGAAGACCTTGTAAAATGGGTGTCCAGGACAGCGAAAGGCTCTTTGCCCCCTCTTGCTGCTGCAGTAGGTGGAATTGCAAGTCAAGAAGTCCTGAAAGCACTAACAGGCAAATTTGCTCCATTACAGCAGTGGGTAGGTGTTTCCAGTTTACCATTATTTACTTGTGGATGTGTGGGAAGTTAGCTTGGGTTTCCAATTACAATGTGTTTATTTCATCTTGTATATTATATTGTTTTTAACATTCCTAGGATTTTAAATAACACCAAAAAAATAAGACAAATCTGGGTAGAAAATGGGGGTAAGATATAAGATTAATAAATACATTTTTCTGTAGAGATAATCAGCCATGCAGTTGATGTGAAACATTCTTTAGCACAAGTTTCTGAAAATCATAATCATAATAATAATCTGTGGTTTTTTCTACTCATTAGTTCTATTTTGATGCGCTAGAAGTGGTGAAGGCCCTCGAGACAACCACCTGTGAAGAGTTCTTCCCAAGGTAACATGTCTAATTTGATGAAAAAATAACCTTTTTACATTAATTGTGCTTACATTTGTGTTTATTATGCATTCATTTATTAACCTGAAGTAGTAGTTATTGAGCCCAAAGACCCTTTTTAAATAAAGACTTTCATATGTTTATAGTATTTGAATGGTTTCTCTTTATAGGTCAGCATGGAGGCAGGAATCACACAAACTCCAAAATGCGGTTTAGAGCCTGTGGAGACTTGTATTCCCAATAACACATAATAACTCCGCTTCCCTCACATTATCAGCATTCTCCTGCAGAGAAAACTGCAGTCCAGGACAGACAATTAGTACAAATGTTTTTTTTAAGTATGTTTTAAATCAGATTTTCTCCCTTTTTTACGTGATACAATATGATGGGCTGCTTACACTATGCATAATAAGATCAAATGGTCATTTAATGATGGACTATTTTGTCAAACGACAAAAATGAAATAAGATCGACATAGTATGTATTCATACCAACTATAAAACACACCTTTTATTCATTAAAGAACAATTCCAATAGAAATGATACATTTTCTATTAAAATGCAATTTAAATAATGAATTTACACCCCTAATGCTAATGAATATCAGGTAAGCTTTACTAATACCTATATAGTATGTGCCTTAAGTGTTGTGTATATTGTGTTATTTGAGAAATATATTTGACAAAGAAACTTTTATATCCAATAATGACTTTATTGGTCAGTGCTGTGACCTGCGGAAACCCTGTACTTGAATGAAGCAAACTGTCCACACCAATAGGTTTTCCAGTATCCGTTGTAAATGCATTTGTCTGAACGATCCATTTTATGTCTTTTGTCTGTTTAGAGGAGATAGATACGATGCCCTACGTGCCTGCATCGGCGAAACCATGTGTCAAAAACTACACCAGCTGAAAGTGTTCATAGTAAGTATTTTTTGTCGGGGGTGGAGGGTGGGTCCTTAAACACTTGAACAGGTATTATAGCTCATTGTGGTATTTTTAGAGGAGGCTAACATGTACATTTTTCATTCAGGTTGGATGTGGTGCAATTGGCTGTGAAATGCTGAAGAATTTTGCACTTCTTGGCGTTGGTCTTGGCAGCAGCTCTGGAATGGTAGGAGTTTACTTCTCTGTTCAGTCATTCAAGGTGATTTATGCATCCCTTCTGTTTGTCTGTTGGCTCATACATGGGTATAATTTATTCTAGCAAATTGAATTTTCTTATACAGATTTGCTCAGAAACCCATACTTTCATTCTTTGTCAATGTGAATTGAAGAATAAGTGACAAGTTTATAAGTTCTTGTAAACATCTTGCCTGCTAAGGGATCTTTTTTAGCACTAGTGATATCATCTATAAAATCTGGGTATGTGGATTATGTTTGTTTGTCTAATTGTCTTTCTGGAAACTTGCTATGGATAACACAAGTTACATAATAATCATGATCTGTTTGTCTGCCTGTAGCTGTGTCGGGATGACTGTCACTGATGTGCATGTTTGTCAATATATTTAACACATTTTGTTTATGTATTTTATTAGTAGTATCTTGTTTTGGGTTTTTTTCAGATTGCTGTCACAGATCCAGATTTAATTGAAAAGTCTAACTTGAACAGGCAATTCCTTTTCAGACCTCATCATATACAGGTAATGTCTTAGAGTAGGTGAGGAAGTGGCAACACTCTCATTACTGCAAAATGTATCTTTTGTGTTTTGACGGCACCTGTCTAATGAGCTCAAACAGTCACATGAATAATGTGAGAGAGGCTTTTTTGAACACACCCCAGCTCAGTGTAACAAAACATAACAAAAAAGGTACAACATTATTGTGTGTAATCGATTTCTAATCTGGTAAAACGAAACAGCTCATTCCTATACATCTGATTGTCACCATAAAGGCTGAGGCTGGGATTAACCTTTTCAGTGGCCAAGATGAGATCCAGATGTTAATGTCTTCCCATGTGCCGATAACGAGACACTTCCACATGACTTATAAAGGTGATAGCAGTGTGTATTTAGAAAAGGAAGCCAGAGGCATATTTCAAGAAAACTGCCATTTCCTGGTTACTTTGGGCCTGGTTTTAATCGTGTTGGTAATCTCTTCCAGTGCTGTAAGTAATAGTTATGGCAGTGATTTAGGTATGGGGGATATTTTCTGCATCAGAAAACATTGACCCCGATTATAACCCTTATAGATGTATCAAAGAGATTTAATAAATCAACATAATTGTGATATAAATGATTGTATAAATGTTTCAATGGCAGAAATCAGGATTTGGCCGTGTGCTTTCTGAAACAGGAAATTTCATGTTAAAAACCTTAAGAATCTATTTGCTGATCTACAGCCTGAATTCCGTGTTTTTACTACAGGTGTTTTTTTTTTTTTTTTTTTTTTTAAATAATTTTCATGTTTCGCTGTAAAATTATTTAAAAGAACAATGTTGCCGTGTCATACAGAATACTTTGATAAAGTTACTTGATGTATTAGGTGATTTTTAACAATTTTCTAAACAGATTTTTTTGGTGCTTCTAAATTTAATGCATTTGAAAGGTAAGGGACAATTGTACTGGCTACAGTAGATCAAAGGAATTGCTAATGTCTACTGAAAGGTAAGTTAAGACCACCTAACTTATATCACTTGTGACTTGAGGCATATTCAAATCTTTGAAATCATAAAAGGCTAGTGAGTTACCCTGCTGAGCCACATATTGGAACTTCAGCTGCTTTAGTAAATGGAAACTATAGGCCCCATTTAGCAATGAATGCAAAGCAAATGTTATGAAAGGAATAAAACAATTAACATTATATAAATGTAGTAATAAACAGCTTAGTTGCATCTAGAATCAGTTTTATACTGTTAAAATGATTTTATTGCTTTATTCCTTTTAGAAAATGTGCTTTTGCACTTACACTTGTTGTAAAAAAAAAAAGAGCCAGACGTTATGACTCCAAAGTGTAAAAGGTAATAAACTGGAAAGGTTAGTCACAGTCCTAAGTGTCCTTTTTCCCATTTGCGTAATAATTTTGTCTATATAGACCAGTGGTTACCTAACCATGGAAATATTCTCTCCCAAATGACCCTGAGCAATATTTTTACATGAACAGTGCTGTTAGATGTAGGTTATTTTGAATGTAACACTTACTACCTTGATGCAACTGTGTTGTATGTTTTTCTAATATTAATTTCCCTTGCCCATACTAACAATTTGTACTATTGCACAGCAAAGGGGTGATGATTGTAACAACACAACATTGTAAGAACAACATTTTATACTTCAATGGAATCAGGATACCTAATGTCACAGGGGGCCGTAAGCCAAGAAAGAAACCCCTGCTTTAGATGATTCACTCATTTTGTCTTTTGGTACATCTTTGAAGTATTTGCTACTGTAATTTTTCTTGATGCAATGGAATATTTGTTTGCAGCAATACAGATACTATGAGCAGCATAGGGATTGCTAATGAATGAGAACATTTGCTTTTGCAGTGTTATTTGTGAAAACCAAACCCATGTTGTGGTGTTTTTTTTTTTTTTCTTTGGTATTTTAACAGAAACCTAAAAGCTGTACAGCTGCGGCTGCAACCTTGGAAATCAACCCACAGATAAAGATTGATGCCCATCTTAATAAAGTGTGTCCAGCCACTGAAAATATTTATAATGATGACTTCTACACTAGACTGGATGTCATCGTAACGGCACTTGATAATGTGGAAGCCCGGCGATATATTGACAGGTACTACACATAATCTAGTATTTAAAAAGAAACAGATCTGTTCTACGACAATTTTTATTAAATGTATATTCTCATTTTAAAACATGATATCTGGTACAAAATTATATTCTCAGAAAATCTGTTACACTAGGACTTCCTAGGTCATTTCACCTCAGCAATGTCTTCTTTGTCAAAGCATATTTTTATTTAAATCAGGTCAGTCAATAGGGGAAGCAAATGGTTGTAAAGAAGCCATGAAAGGGGTGTGGAAATGCAAAACCATTTAAAAACAGTTTTATTTAACTTAGGCCCTGTCCACACTTCATAACGATCTCAAGAACCGTACTCGAAACGGTTCTAATTAATGCAGCTCTAAGCGTCCACAATGAAGTACTGTTTCATGTTTAGTCTGGCTTAATGCGTACATGCACTATTAAAATAGTTTGGTTACAGTTCCTAGCAGCGCGATGAACAGTGGAGATTAATACGATAGTATCCCACCATGCACTGCATTTTATTTTAAAATAATGTGTCATGCCCCATATTAACAGAGGTTAATATTGCTAAAAAGAACTTGGTTCTCGAGTATGGTATTAAACGCTGCCTAGTGTAGACGCTGACCGTATTTAGCACTTTTAATCTGGTTTAAAGGCAACTAATATGGTTTAAAGGCATAGTGTGGACAGGGCCTTAGTGTTTTACTGTAACATGTTTCCTACATAACTACACATTTTTGAGTTCTCTAACAATTGGAAGAGCACAACAGTAATTACTTTAATTTACACTAGTTGATGCTTTCATTTAGGTGGCCAATATCTGTAGTAAAATGGCCTGCAATACCAGACTCTTGAAATCGGTGGCTTACATGCTCCTAGTCCATTCAATGAAAATGGTTCACCATGATTTTAGCGCTGATGTTATAGAACTGAAAATAAACAACAAGGTGCATGTTAACTTAGCATGGTGGTAAATGTTGAGTACAAAAATTAACAAATACCCATTTCACCAAAAGTCTGTATGAGAAATTAAATGTTGACTTGTTTCTTTATCTGTCTGTTAATTTTGCTTTTTTAACTCCATAGCCGGAGTGTGTCTAACCAGAGGCCTCTGCTGGACTCTGGGACTATGGGAACAAAAGGACACACTGAAGTAATTGTTCCAAATCTGACAGAATCCTACAACAGCCATGTAAGTTTGCAGGATCTCGTGGATGTGCTCTTCTGTATGTATCTAAAGAACTGGTCATCCAATTGTGATTAAACTTGGCATGGACATTTATTAACTTTTTAGAGTACTATGTCATTGAACATAGAGAGTATGCATTCTACTTTTATACACTTCTTGGTTCACAAATAAAAATGATGCTTTTGATGTAATACACTTTCAGTAGTTTTCTACTTTTTAAAATGTCTTAATGTTTTCTGTATGTCTGGGACATATTTTTAATGCAGATGTAGCCGTGGGCACTCTTATAATCTCTTAATTCTACTAATTTTTCTGAAGAGAGATCCCCCGGAAGAAGAAATTCCTTTCTGTACCTTGAAATCGTTCCCAGCAGTCATTGAACACACAATACAGTGGGCGAGAGATAAGGTAATCCTCATCTCTATTGCTTTGTTACAATCTTCAAATGCATTTTAAAAGACCGTTCATCTAAATTGCTCTTTTCTTTCTTTTAGTTTGAAAGTTCTTTTACACACAAGCCTTCAATCTATAACAAGTTTTGGCAGATCTATTCATCGGCAGAGGAGGTGCTGCAGGTAAGAATACAAATACAGTGGTAAAATGTTATGTCTAACCAGAGTAAAAAAATAGCTATGTATAGCTGTCTGGAGTTAGTGTTTCTTATAGCTTGCTTATGTTGTATCTTTGCTGTAACCTTGGCTGCTTGTATTAAATAAAGTACAACATAAGTGCCACTTCATTGTTAGTATGTTAGTTTAATAGTTAATGGGTACTAATGGATAAATGTTTTGTCTGCCCTAACACAAAAACAACATATGCCTTCTGTTACCAACTGGCAATCTCTTAAAGAGGAACATCGTATGGTTATGCAATATCACATTTATCTTAACCTAATGTATTTGACTTATTTAGAATCACTTAGTATATCTTTTGTTCTATTTAAAACGCCCATGTGACCTCTTTAGAGCCCATCAAAAGTATATCTGGTACACAACAGTATATCCATGAACTTGAAACATTCTGCCCCCAGTGGACATATAAAATACCACATCTCTACTGTGTAGTGCATGGGGGTAGGTTAATGAGATGATATAGATAGTTATATACAACAAGAATGGATTAGTTAAGATAACTGATATTTCATACCTGTATTTCTGAATTCTTTTTCCAGAGAATGCAGTCCAGAGAGAGCTTGGAGGGATCTTTTCAGGTTGTTAAATTACTCAGTAGAAGACCTACACACTGGTCACAATGCGTTACACTGGCAAGATTGAAATTTGAAAAATATTTTAAAAGAAAGGTAAGCTGTGTATTATCGTATGCTGTAATAAATGTAATATGCATTGATATTTTGGTCAAAAACATTTGCCTGCTAAGAACTTTGTTTTATCCCCTGCATGGGATGTTACATAACGTAAATATCCTCTAACTTGAATTACAGGCTGTTCAACTGCTGCATTCATTTCCTCTTGACACAAGGCTAAAAGATGGGAGTAAGTAAACACACCACATAAAAACCCATACAAAAGAAAAAGTAATTGAGAAACACATCTGTTGGTATGATGTTCCTTTTAAGGTTTTAATAGTGGTGGCTGGTGAGCTTTGGGGCAAGTGGGTGTAGCAGAAAAAAATCATTGAAATCATATTGATGATGAAAAAGTTTTTGCACGGATTCTTTCTTACCATTAGAATTCTACTGTGATTAATTAGCACTGTTATTATGGAACGTGCCACATGTTTTGCACACTGCCAATATAAATACAATTTTTGTTTTCACTTAGCAATTTAATCAGATAAAACATATATATTTATACCACTAGTGTGGGGTCATTTTTTATTCTCTCATTCGAGTGGGATAACACGCAGGGACTAGTTTCGAATATGTCTCTTTACATTATAATCCAGTGGCGTACTGTGATTCAGTAGTTCAAACAATACTGCCACCGCTATAATGTTTTTATAACAACTTAAAAATGTCTGAAATAATTTCAAATTTCTATTGTTTGATTTGAGAACGAGTTTAGTCAAGAAATGCCAGTTACTGACCCTGCGTCTGCTAATGGTTGAAAACAACAGAGTCTGCAAATTGACAGACTTGAGCTCAAGGTTCTAGCTAAAAAGACGGTTGCAAAGAAGCCATAAATAGGGTTCTAAATGAATCTGCGTACATTCAGTATCCTCTATTAATGTGCTCAATATACAATGTATGTCACTGAACAATACAGTTTAATGAATAAAAATGAAAACATATTTATAATTATATAAACTAAAGCAGTAAAACCTACGTCTAATGTATTTTTGCCCAGTGAAATTTAAGAGTTGCAAACTTCAATAGTTCCCTTGTTGAAGTCTGGTATCTCTTGGATCAGACATCATTGCCAGTGCGTCGATCCTGGTGCATCATGTTTGATACATCTCTCGAATTCCACTGTTGTCATGGGTATTGTCATGGGAAATGCTAGCACTAGCACCATGAAATATACAACCAAGCTATCTAGCACCATGAAATATACAACCAAGCTATCTTTCTTTGTTCAGCATTGGATATACTTGCATCCTCAATGGACTTTGTTGATGCTGCTGACAAACTCGGTGGTAACTCCCTCACATTGTTTCATCTAGAGAAAAGTATAAATAAAGAAATAATTGTTTGTTTACACAAAGCATTTGGTTAATAGGATTTTAAAAGCAATATTTAAATGTCAGGTTTAAAAATATATGGAAAATTAATTTTTTTATTAACAGGTTTATTTTGGCAATCTCCGAAAAGACCACCTTCTCCAATATCGTTTGACATGACTGATCCATTGTAAGTAACTGATTTTAATATAAACAATACCACATCCACGTATAACATTCACCTCTTCTACAATATAGCACCACAGGGTGTGTGTCCTTGTGGGATATCTCAATGCCTTATACAGTGGCTATGAGTTAATGTGAAATTAAAAACAACTAACAAAATTAGGTTTAGAGACCAGTGGTTGTGACGTCCCATAGCTCATTGATGGACCGTCCTTGCCTTTCTATAATAGCTGTTCTCTCTAAAACTGTAATGATGACCTTCCTGTCACCCTGAATGACCATTGACATGACATAGCAGCATTTACCACTTGTCCTATACTCTACATTAATTAGCACAAGGGGTTATTGAAAGAATCAGAGGGTATGTCACCAAAATGCTTGTTTTAAAGTGAGTACTAAACAGGTCTGTGAATTTCATTACTATTTTGCATTATTAACATTTATATTAAACCTGTAAACCTTTCTGTTTTATCAAGGCACTTTAATTTTATTGTGAGCGCAGCAAGACTGTTTGCATCAGTTTATAACATCTCATACACAGGAAAGGTAAGCTTTTGCATGTATTGCTCTGTTTTTATCTGAATCTTCGTTCAAGTGACGCAACCCTTGTATCCCATCAGGCATTATCTAAATATTTGAAAAAATATATATTAACTGATAATACTGTTGAAAATATTTAAGTAAGTATGAGGTCTTTCTATCTTATGATCGGTTTCACTGGGGATTTTGGTAAAATGATTGTTTTTTTTAATTACCAATTTGAATTTCACATGAGAACAATATGGACTTTGTTAGCAGTGGCTTAATGTTCTGCAGAGCATTTGGGCATTAACAATTACATTTCCTTTCATGTGACATCTGTATTATACTGTTACACAGTCTAGACTTTTCCTTTTGATTCCTATAAGAAGTACCTTTCTGATTCCCAAAGACACCCTGGCTCTATGTGGCTTTTATTTCTTCAACAGGACTTGTCACATGAAACCATCTTTCAAATAGTTTCAGATGTAAAGATTCCAGAATACAAGCCTTCTGAAAAAGTAGGTATTCATTATGATTTTATAATTAATGGTGTTAGTAGTTTCAATATTTATTACACTTCAGACTTTTTTGTGAACTTGGACTCTACAGTTTATTTAAAAAAGGCCTACTTTAAAAAGCTGTGTTAGATTACCAGTTAAGAGATGTTTAAACTGATGGACTGTAGTGCAATATCAAATTAAAACAAATATATGAATCTACTGTTTTTGGCATTCTTATATTAATTATTTTCTGCTTTATAATAATGACTGTTTGGAGCCCAAGCCGATTTGTGATTTTTGGAACATTTGATGCCTGAACCTTTGTTGACTGGGTGTGATTCTTGTTCTTCGTTATACCTGTGGGTTAAAAGGTGTTTCTGCCAAGCCCGTAGGAAGCATTTTGAAAGTCTCACGGCCGTACCACATGTCAATAGCGATAATGTAATTGAATGTGGTCACTTTTACAAAAAAAACACTCTAAATACTGGTATTTATACGCAAGCAAATAAAACACAATGAGAGAAATGTGTCCATGAATTGGTTTTAAATTCAACAGAACATTCAAAATAGGTGTTAAAACGGAAGTTGTAAGACTGCATTGACAGTTCGCAGCTCCCGTCTTTCTGCAGCCTCCCTCAGTCCCCTGCCCGTAGTAGAACCTTGGCCATAAATGTCTTAATATAGGGGTCCCAAGTGGCTCACCTGGTAAAAGCACAGGCGCCGTAGTGGTTCCTACGACCCTGGTTTCTGCAATCAAGACCGCCAAGACTGGTGCATCGTTCAGTGATATACTTTCCAGTTACCATTGCTGGAACCCAAAATTATGCACAAGAGATTCATGAGAATAGCCACTATAGGCATGTTGTCCGAGTAAATGCAAAAATACCTAATAGGTAGGTGCTCAAACAGATGCATTTAACCTAGTGTAGTACCAGATAAAGGGGCCTGTACATACATATCCTCATTTCAATGTGAATTATGGGATTTTGTATTGTAAGTGGAACCGTAGAAATTTTCCTAAAACGAAAAAAGGTTTAAGTGGATTCAAATACCATACAGACCTACACCTTTAAGACAGGGCAATGACATGGAGGATGTCCAATTTTATTAGAGGGGGGTTGAAAAGCTTTTGCGAAATGCTTTTTAAAAAACTTTTCCTCCAGAAGATTGAAACAGATGAAAGTGCAAGGAAACCTGATCAGACCAAGCTGGCAGTGAGCAGTGAAGAAGAGAGGGAAGCCATCAGTCAGTTAGAAAAAGCCATCGCCGCGGCTGCAGTCACAAAAGGTACGGACATTGTTTTGTTTTGAGTAAAGCATTTCCTTATCAGACGCTTGCAGTAAAGATTTGTCATACTATGTGGATCTGTATTTTACATTTTTAATGTACATGTATACAGTGTATAAACACTGCTTGGCCACTTTAATTAGGACCTGCCTACTATTGCTTTTGGCAGTGTCCTGGTTCCCTTGATTATTCTTGAAGGCCAAACGAATGTGGTAGTGTTACATAAGCATCATTGCACATATAAAGACATTATATGAATGGCTTGAGGAGTGTGACTGAGATTCTAGGTGTCTTCCATAGCAACCACAGTCCCCAGCTCTCAATCTGTTGAGCCTGAACAATGCATTCGACATCAGAATCATTTGTCTTCCTCTCCGTCTTGTCGTGTCAAGGTTGTGATCACGTACATGTCCTAATAAAGGTGCCAGGTAGTGTATATTGTATTTAATGCTAAAGTTATATATTTTTTTACTCTTTGTGTTATCCTGTCAAACAAATGGTGTAAATGTCTGATCAATTGACCTGTAATATTGAAATCTATACTTACCCCCTCGTGTGCAACAGATCATCTCCAGATGACGCCAGTCTCCTTTGAGAAAGATGATGACAGAAATGGACACATAGACTTTATAACAGCTGCCTCCAACCTTCGAGCCAGGATGTACAACATAGAGGCAGCAGACAGACTAAAGACAAAGAGAATTGCTGGAAAGATAATCCCTGCCATAGCAACATCCACTGCAGCTGTGTCTGGATTGGTAAGAATGAAATATCTGCTAATTAGGAACACTGTTAATAAGGCATGTTTACAGTGTCTCTTATTGTTTTAAAAGATGCCATCTTGTGCTGTTTGGACAAGATGACCACAAAGCTGAGCAAAATGATTTGTTATAAGTGAAACCCTACACAGAGTATATACTTATAAATCACAAAAACTTAGATTACTAATACTAGCTATAAAAGAGTTTTTAGAGCAATGTCGTTCGTATTATGCGCAAGATGACATCTGTACACAGGGTAAGATGTACAGGATTTTAGACATACTATAACAATGCCAATAGGATGTAGGGTTCATCATAGTCAGCTGTTTAATGTTTAGTGACGGCAAAGTGTTTAAATCGAATTTGTGGGATACTTGACAACTATGCTAAAATCTGTAGCAAACTCAGTTTACATGTTATTTGAAGACAGAAATACATAATCTGCAAGGCAGATGGCCAAATAGAGCTTGACTGTGTAACCAAACATCACTATCACTTGTAAGAAGTCTGCTGTGGTAATCGGCGGAATAGCTTCTGTTGGTAATACTGTGCAGCAATCAAGTGTTTACTGGGGCACAGGCTTAGTTACTGTTGGGTATCACCGTACAACTGTGCATAATACACATTTGGTGCGAGTGCTCCTTTGTCTTGACCTGAGCACTCCCCATGCCACTCGGTCTCACTGCCATGTTCTTTTTCTGGGCACGAGATGTTAAAGTGTTACAGAACACCCTGCAAAGTTTACAATAAACATTTTACGTTACCTTTGCTGTGTCCTGTTTTGTCTGTATCAGTGTTATATTTTGTAAACATATTGCAAACCCATCACAGATCATAAATGAACTGGGCAATGTATTTCTCAACATATACTCATGAGCGTTCTCCAGGAGAAGTCTTCTAAGGATCGCAGTGTATTTAGGTCACGGTCCCCCCTGCAACAATGCTGGTTTTGTGTTCCAACAATACGCCACTCATTTATATCAGAGCACCAGCATCGTTTCAGGAGCATGAACTGGATACACTGTGATGTTATGAAGAAAAAATCTAAAACACTCCCACACACTGTATTTTGCCAAATGTCACTTTTTTATTCTTTAAAAGAAAATAGAAACTAACGTTTCATCACGAAAAAAATATATATATACAGTACTGTGCAAAAGTTTTAGGCTGGTGTGAAAAAATGCTGTAAAGTAAGAATGCTTTCAAAAATAGACATGTTAATAGTTTATATTTATCAATTAACAAAATGCAAAGTGAGTGAACAGAAGAAAAATCTACATCAAATCAATATTTGGTGTGACCACCCTTTGCCTTCAAAACAGCATCATTTCTTCTAGGTACACTTGCACACAGTTTTTGAAGGAACTCGGCAGGTAGGTTGGCCCAAACATCTTGGAGAACTAACCACAGTTCTTCTGTGGATTTAGGCAGCCTCAGTTGCTTCTCTCTCTTCATGTAATCCCAGACAGACTCGATGATGTTGAGATCAGGGCTCTGTGGGGGCCATACCATCACTTCCAGGACTCCTTGTTCTTCTTTACGCTGAAGATAGTTCTTAATGACTTAAGCTGTATGTTTGGGGTCGTTGTCATGCTGCAGAATAAATTTGGGGCCAATCAGATGCCTCCCTGATGGTATTGCATGATGGATAAGTATCTGCCTGTACTTCTCAGCATTGAGGAGACCATTAATTCTGACCAAATCCCCAACTCCATTTGCAGAAATGCAGCCCCAAACTTGCAAGGAACCTCCACCATGCTTCACTGTTGCCTGCAGACACTCATTCGTGTACCGCTCTCCAGCCCTTCGGCGAACAAACTGCCTTCTGCTACAGCCAAATATTTCAAATTTTGACTCATCAGTCCAGAGCACCTGCTGCCATTTTTCTGCACCCCAGTTCCTGTGTTTTCGTGCATAGTTGAGTCGCTTGGCCTTGTTTCCACGTCGGAGGTATGGCTTTTTGGCCGCAAGTCTTCCATGAAGGCCACTTCTGACCAGACTTCTCTGGACAGTAGATGGGTGTACCAGGGTCCCACTGTTTTCTGCCAATTCTGAGCTGATGGCACTGCTGGACATCTTCCGATTGCGAAGGGAAGGAAGCATGATGTGTCTTTCATCTGCTGCAGTAAGTTTCCTTGGCCGACCACTGCGTCTACGGTCCTCAACGTTGCCCATTTCTTTGTGCTTCTTCAAAAGAGCTTGGACAGCACATCTGGAAACCCCTGTCTGTCTTGAAATTTCTGCCTGGGAGAGACCTTGCTGATGCAGTATAAATACCTTGTGTCTTGTTGCTGTGCTCAGTCTTGCCATGGTGTATGACTTTTGACAGTAAACTGTCTTCAGCAACCTCACCTTGTTAGCTGAGTTTGACTGTTCCTCACCCAGTTATATTCCTCCTACACAGCTGTTTCTGTTTCAGTTAATGATTGTGTTTCAACCTACATATTGAATTGATGATCATTAGCACCTGTTTGGTATAATTGTTTAATCATACACCTGACTATATGCCTACAAAATCCCTGACTTTGTGCAAATGTACCTAGAAGAATTGATGCTGTTTTGAAGGCAAAGGGTGGTCACACCAAATATTGATTTGATGTAGATTTTTCTTCTGTTCACTCACTTTGCATTTAGTTAATTGATAAATATAATCTATTAACATGTCTATTTTTGAAAGCATTCTTACTTTACAGCATTTTTTCACACCCGCCTAAAACTTTTGCACAGTACTGTATATGTGTATATATATATATATATATATATATATATATATATATATATATATATATATATATATATATATTTCTCTTAGTGAATGTTCCCGAGAAAGTTGAGAAGAAAAAATTATTTACCTATGTTCTGTGAATTACAAAATATGAAAACAATGTGGGAATGTTGAACACAATGGTGTGATTATGGACAATGTGGGATACAGCAAAGGTAAAATAAGTAATTTATTGTAAACACTGCAGGACTTGATGAGAGTGGTATTTGTTCTTCACATTTGTTTCATTTCAGGTGGGACTTGAGCTGATAAAAGTCGTTGGAGGATGCAGTTTTGATTCTTTTAAAAACTGCTTTTTTAACCTAGCAATTCCAATCATTGTGTTTACTGAAACAGCTGAAGTGAAGAGAACACAGATACGGTAAGCACTTAATTTTCCATTTAAAAGCAAGTTGTCACGACTGATATACATTCAATGCTATAGCTAAATTGTATGTTCAGTTATGAACAAAAACGACTCGAAAGCAGTTGACAATAAATTATTTTCGTCCTACATCGGCCGCAGCCAAAATAAAGAAAAATGACAGCGAGAGTGAAGCAGAATTAGCACCTGAGAGATGTAGTAGGGGTTTGGGAGTTGAGAGAAGAAAAAAAAAAAACATACGGCTGAGTGGAAAAGGGATTCAGCTTCATTCAGTGGAATGCTACATAGAAGAATGTCTAACAGTCATGCAAGCAGATCGTTTATTCAGTGGTAGCTTTTGTTTATTGCACTTAGCAATAGATTTATGTATTTATTTATTGTGTTGGAGTGCCAACTATTTGCTGTGAGTGCATGCTCTGTTTGAAACAAAGTATGTTATTGAAAGAGAAGAATATCTATTATAAAACTAGAAATAAACACAGCAGTATTTAATTTACACAGTTAGTTAATTCACATTTTGTAACGTGAGACTAATTTACAGCTTTGAAAACCAGTCCCGTTGTGCAACATTGACATTTATGTATTTTTATAACAACATACCATTACATTTAACTCATGGTACCAAATATGTGCCCTGCTGTCTTGTGTTTTTATTTAGTTGTGTTTTGAGGTTAATTTTGCACAGCGGCTAAACATTAATCCAAAACATGCCTTTAATATAAGATGCTGTTTTAATTCTTGTTAAAAGATAGCACAGTAACTAAAACATAAGGCTTGGAAAATCCACTACAGAAACTAGGCTAAGTTTATTAATATTTATTTAGATTTTTGATTTTCATTTGTTTCAAGAGTTTAACATAGTTGCCTGTTTTTCAACAGAGATGGAATATCCTTTTCTATCTGGGACAGATGGACAATTTATGGGAAAGAAGATTTGACACTCTCAGATTTTATAAATGCTGTCAGGGTAAGAGCTGGATTTATACTGTATTCAAATGCCAACCCATAAAAGTCTGGAATGTTTGTAGTTAGTAGTTTTTACCTGATAATGTTAGAAAACAGATTTAGACTTTGTTTTGATTTTGCAGGAAAAATATGGGATCGAGCCCACAATGGTGGTACATGGAGTTAAAATGTTATATGTCCCAGTTATGCCAGGACACAACAAGAGACTAAAGATCACGTAAGTACAGAAGAGATGATGAAAATATTAACTATGTGAGACGATATAAAATGTAAATACTAATCAGTACTGATCTATAATCTGAACCATGCTACTGTTATTTATTTTTGTACAAAGGTTTATTACTGATTTTTTTTTTTTTTGATGAGATATTAATTGGTAGGAAAGTCAATGCATTTTTAGCTATGATTACAATTATTTGAGTATCAATCTTAACAGGGTCTACTGTACTTGCTAAATGCTCATTTAAGACGTTTAAATACTGCTAAAATAAAAACTGGGCTCAATTCAGCCAAAGCTTATTATCTTTTGATTTGAATGTATTTGTAACTAAAGAGACGCCATTACTTATTTAGGTGAATAACTTTTAGAAAGAAGACATTATAAAAATAAAAGAAATCAAATAGACATTTGTCAGGTGTGGTATCTGGTTTAACTTAAGATACTTAATGTCTTCTGTTTTAGTTTTTCTTTTTATTATAGGTGGTGGCACTTTCCTGAGGTGTTTTTTTTTTAAATATTACTTGCTCGAGAGAGGTGAACAGTCATTAATTTCATTTGTGAATTGAGACAGATTTAAACCTAGGTCTCCAAAGGTGAAAATGGATGGTTACAAAATTAGATTATTTTACATATTGGTACTCAGTAGGCATATTATGCAAATAGAGATAGAGCCCATATTTTTATATAATGTCTCAATCCTAAAATTCTAGGTGATGCAAAGCTTTTGGCCACAGCTGTATGTTATTAATGTACATTAAATCAAGACAGTGTATCAGGGGTAGGGATGGGAATTTCAAGTAATTTAGTGCTCGAGTAACACTAGAACCGCCGCGGTTATACTCGTACCTAAAACCGCTGCAGGCAATCATTATGACGGTACATTTAACATCAATATTAAAACGAAAGACAACTATCGGGTACAACTCAAAAGTTTTATTCAAGCACATCATATCAAACATCTGCATAGCCGAAACTCTGTATTTAAATGAACAATTAAACATAAAAGGGTTTATTTTTTAACTTACCACATATAAAGCACTACTTCATAAAATGAAAAACTATAATAAAATAAACATTTCCAAAGAAACTAGTGTGTAAACAGGTATATGTACATAAAGCACACACAGGGGTCCCGAACCACTGCTGTAACCCAGTCCCAATCAGGGGTGCCAATTCTGGTCCCTCAGGTCTGGATGCTTACTGGTCTTTGTTCTACTTATACCCTAAATTACTTAATTGAACCAATTTAACTTCCTTTAGGTTCAGCTAATAAGTCATTATTAAATGATCCCTATAAAACCTGGAGGACCCTAGCAGCCCTGGTGTACACAATGACACTTATTTAATACATGTGGAAATGTCAGGTATTTGATACAGTTCAAGTCTTCAATTTTCCTTTTATTGTTATAGGATGCAAAAACTCATCAAACCCTCCTCTGAGAAGAGATATGTCGACCTGACCGTGTCTTTCGCATCTGAAACGGATGGAGATGAAGACTTGCCAGGTCCTCCAGTGAGGTACTACTTCTGCCAAGACAACAACTGAACCACGTGTCAACCCGGCAGCCAAGGACCACTAGCATATAGACTGCAGTCTAGCATTCTTCTGTAAATACTTTTATATTTTACTGCATAGCTTTCTATGCAGCTGCCTTAATGTGTGTTTAACAACAGACTTGCTAAGTTACTCATTTATCGATTCACTTTGTAAATGGCTTGGTTCAAACTGTTCATCTTGAAAAATATTTAATTGTACTTTTAAGTGCAGTCTTTCACATTCATTGTATCTGAATCATCTGAACACCAAAGATTTTTAGAAATGTTGAACTGTGATCTCACATTAAACACTGAAAATTGAAAATGTGATATTTGTGTTTTTTTAATGTGAATGTTTTACTAGTGGCGATATCAGCTGATCATGGCAAGCATTGGTCTTATTTTCTTTGTTGATTTTATTTCTAGAAGCCACCCGTGTACATTATTTAATATGTTTTTTTGTTAATATGTTTTACAGGTTGGGATAAACCCTCACAACACATTGAATCAAAATAACTTTGTAATGATAATTAAGTGACGTAACATCATGAACATTAAGTGCCCACCACCTGGCAAACTGGATAATAAATTATATGAGGAGTTGTATTTTTCACTGCCCCTTTCCCCCAGGTCCTTGCATTGTGCTATAGCTTTTACCGAATTCAATTTTACATGACAAAAACCTATTATAAATATAACTATTTATATGACATCACTTGGAGAACCATCAAGTTCCTGTTTCCTTCTCATTGATTTGATCAAAGGTTTGCTCCACTTTGCTCGATGGTTTGCTAGCACCTTGGTATGAAAGGTTTGTATTTTTCCCATAATATATACTGCAATATGAACATGATTTGCCATCATTGGACTACAGGGATTATACCAGGGCTTCCCGAACACGGTCCTCGGGGCCCAGCCTCTTCTGGTTTTCGTTCTAACTGAGCACTCAATTTTCTTACTGGAACTTAGTTGAACTAATAATTTGCTTAATTAGACCTATTTTTTTCATCTCTTAAACAGTTGGATATATCAAAAATAATCCAGCCCTGGATTATACTGTCTAGATTTTACTTGTTTTTTAACGAGAAAACAGAACGATATACAAAAGCAAATGATTTGCCATAAATCACATACAAGTGGATATTATTTAATATATAAATGTTTAACAGCATTTTCCTCAAATACATTTCCCATAATATTACTTAAAGTTGTATAATTTAAACCATCTGCAAACTGGAAAAATATGAATTACTGCAATGGATTAGAAGTGTGTATTGGTACAGTTCTTCAACTTGTTCAGGCCAGTTTTACTCGATGCATTGCAATTAAAGATCATTTAGCAAAGGGTATGATCATTTAACCACTTGGTGTATTCCAGTAGACATGATGTACCCTTATTTCATATATATATATATTACTATTCAAATTCTCAGAAGTTCATTTAGTAAAAAGGGCTTTATGTACTGCAGTACACAGGTTCTGCTCTGACCATGACACGTCTCACTGATTGGTGGGTTTGGAGCGTGATATTGTCTAAGTGTAGATTTCCATTAAACAGGCTTGCTACATCCAGATACATTAATTGTTGTTAATAATCTCCAAGAGTCGCTCTCCTTTTCTGTAATGCCTTTAAAAGCTCATCTGAAATGCCAGAGTCTGTTTTGGGGGGGAAAAAATTAAAAAATTTAAAACCACTTGAGGCAAACAGGTTCTTATGTTATCTAGGTTTTAGAACACAGCAGGCTTTCAAGTTTTACCCCTGTGTATAGTTAGCAATACAGGTAAAAGCATGTTTTATTGTCCCATAAAAGTCTCAGTCAACCTTAAATGGGTAATTTTTACTGTGTCTTTAAAAGAAAACATTTTCTTACCATTGTCATTAGCGTACATTTCTTGCAAATTTTTCTGTAGATAATTTTGTTTTCCAGGCTTTATTTAAAATGAAGATAATGCAAATAAAAAAATACAACTAAATAACTCATGTACCCTTCAATATCCTTTATAGCCTGACATATAAAATCTACATGTGGTAAAGCCTGTAAATTAAATCTTATTGATAATGGGATCTGTCATCTTGTGTTAAGCATTGCTTGACCATCCTTGTATATAAAAATAAAAAAAAACATTGCTAAAACTGACTATAATTGTATGAACTTGGTAGCAAAGAATTAACGTTGTAACAGAGGGTATGTAGAAATCCAGTCTGCAACTTATAAAACTCCCAATGTGGTGTGAGGTGGGATCCTAGAACATGCAGCACATACAGTGACTCTTTATGGTAAACAGGCTTCAGGCAATTCAAATTGAAAAAAAGTAATCTGGAATACTAAAATACAGAAACGTAAGAGAATTGGAAGAACATTTTAATGCCAATGTGTAGGAACATTATAAAACCTTGGTTAGTATGCCCTTTAATTGGCCTTCTGAACAATATACATTATAAATAAGATACCAGAATATAGCCATTATAGTAATTGACATGTTTAATACCTGGCACTGGAACAGCCTGGATTAGAGGACGATCATCTGCAAACAGTAAAAAAAAAGTGCTGTTTTCACAAGGTGGTTCTTCAAGAACACTCTCGAGACAGGGTTGGCTTTGCACATCAAGGAATGATTTAGTCACAGCGATTGCAGGCTCTCAATCCAATGCAGCATGTTTTTAATGAACTTGAACAACACACTCATAATAACAATCCTCTGCTTACCTGTATGCACCAATTGGGTGAAATATTAACGATTGACATGCCTTTTAGCACCTTATTGGAAGTCTTGTCAAGGCTGTGAAAAGGGCACACTGTGTCCCAACCCAATATTAGATAGTTCCTAAGAAAGTGGCCAGGCAGTGTATGCATGACATTATTTCAGGAAATGACGCCATCCTAATAAACTGTGCCTTTTTACTTAATATGTCCTGATCTCCCCTGTCTGTCATTGATCACAATTTTTGTTACACAATGCCAACACATTTTACCCTAAAGATTTCAGTGTGACTGTTGAACTATATTACCTCGCAGTTCCCCTTCATGTGCACTGTACTACATCAGAAACCAGACCACCTTGGCTTTAGAATTTGGTTTTATTTCCTCCATGCAGTTTCAGCTACACAGATACACACTTCCTCCCTCGCTGACGCCTCATACCCATACTCTGTAAACTAAACAAAAGCTCCTTCTAATTCCCCCCCTACTACTACTATATTACTGCAATACTAATACGACTACTAGTGTACCTGCTACTCTACCATAGGTTATTACTGTCATATGCAAGTGCTGCTTTGCCCAAGGCAGCAAAACAAAAATGTAAACAAACCAAAAAAAGAAATGGTGATCTCCTTTTTCACCAAAAGGTGTTTTCATTATTTTAAAAAATGTAAAAACTATTTTGACATTTATTTATTTTTTTTTAATATTCAGGTTGACTGTGAGGAGCCAAAAGGATTTAAAAAAACATCATGTAAAATGTGTGGATATATATAAGGAAAACTGTGGTAATTAACATTATATATATATATATATATATATATATATATATATATATGGGTTTTTACTGGAGCAATCTAGGTAAAGTACCTTGCTCAAGGGTACAGCAGCAGTGTCCCCCACCCTGGGATTGAACCCACGACCCTCCGGTCAAGAGTCCAGAGCCCCTAACCACTACTCCACACTACTGCCCTAAATATATACAATAGCAGTAGATTATTATACAGAGAATAATGATATATTCTAAACCTGTTCGTATAAAAATGTTCATTACCACAGTTTTCCTTGTCTGCTTAAATTACGCCTATTTCAGTAAAACAGATTGTCTGTGTTCTACCTCTAGATTTTTAAAGCGCTACTTACATAGCACACTTTTATAAAGTATAGTGAAACTGTTTCAGATAAATGAAATAACTTACCCTTCAAATTCAGTTGATTTTTTTTGTCGTGTTCTAGGAAAGGAAAAAAAAAAAAGTTAACTTAAGAATGTACAGTTATGTATAAGGGATTCTAAATGTGACTCATAGAACTATGTAACCCCTAATGGTTTAATAATGTTTATAATAATTAACTACTAATTGGTTCAAGTAAGTTGGATGGTTGGAACAAAAACCTGGACTGGCTAGCTTAGGGCCATTACAAATATGCTTAGTTTTTTTTTTTTTTTTTTAATAAACCCAGTTCAGTTTGCCTGAAAATGAAATTCATATCACACTTCAAATTAACTCAGCATGTTTTCCTGATTTGCTTCCAACTTTTTTCTGAAACGATTTTGCTTTAACATTGTACTGAAGTAAACCAACCAAACTGAGTTTGTATGTCCAAACAAACTGAGGCCACCACAGCTTTGATTAAAACAAACTGTGAAAGTGACTTAGTTTGTTTTGGAGCAATCATATACACTTTCCAACAAACCAAAACACACTCTTGAATACTGGAATGAGTCCTTATCCAACCGCTGCTGTCTGGAGTACCAGCTTTAAGATGAGAGAGTTTTGAAAAACACTACGCAGAAATAAACCATAAAAAAAGATATTGTTTCTCTTCTAAAAAAAAATATATATAAGAATCTCAAAACAATATCCATGAAGTACATGCCATATTTATACTCGTGCCCTCATTCAGCAGCGTTTATTCCTAGTTATTTTTCCAACAAACTGCCAATACAATGTAGGGATACCTTGCCCAAGAGGACTGGATTTCTACAGTAAGCTGGCAAGAAAATAATTCCTACATACTTCTGACTGAAAGGCAGAAAGCAGCCAACCAAACATATAGGATCTGTACTGTTACCAAAGGGAGAGAAATGTTTGGACGCCACTTCTTCCATGGTATATACGTAGTGGAAAAGTATTAGTCAATCATCTATGAAAACACCACAAGCCAATAAAGGGAAATAGGACATATAAGAGCTGATGTAAGGATAGGCGCAGTGCAAACAATTGTGGCTTCAAAATCCAAATTGCCTAGCGACCAGGCAATTATTTTGCACTGCGGCCTATGTAAGCTTAAGAGCAATGCAAATTACTCAACACTCGCAAATAATGAGCTGCAATCATGATAATGAGGGTCACAATGAGCACCGCCTGTGCATCGGGCTATTTAGCGGCCACACTTACAGCCCAGAGGTGTAGTGAGTTAGGAGTACAGAGAGCAGTAGGCACTGTATG
This sequence comes from Acipenser ruthenus, assembly GCF_902713425.1. Classification (NCBI taxonomy): domain Eukaryota; kingdom Metazoa; phylum Chordata; class Actinopteri; order Acipenseriformes; family Acipenseridae; genus Acipenser; species Acipenser ruthenus. The sequence goes on along the minus strand of NC_081189.1, from coordinate 90,675,584 downwards.
GGATTTGTGGAGCACGAAAATCAAACCAAACAAAAAAATGTCAGAGGAAGGGCAGCAAAGTTTTGCGCCCGCTTAGTATTCCAGATCCCCACCCAGTACCAAGTTCTTTTCTTCATTTGAATACATTACCATCATTAATGCATTTAAATGACATTGAAAAGTGCTAATTTGACAGCGGCTGCAGAATGCCAGGTGAAAAACATTCTTTACATATGCCGCATTTTTTGGGGCTGCTGAAGTCCTACTTTAAGCATCACTTTGCACGTATCCTTACATCAGCCCCATAATGTTAGTTGTGGTCATAGTAAGTATTCGCCTGTGTACAGGCATGTATTCAAGGATTTCTAATTCATCATTTAATCATAGCTGAATAAATCACAGACAGGTGCAGTAATCCATAAGACTTTAAGAATAGTTCAAACATATTTAGGAAAGTTTTTACAAAACTTAAAAAAAAAACTAAGAAGAAAGCAGGTAATATGCTCTTTAAATGCTGTTAACATGTGCACACAAAAGGTTGTGTGTGGTGTTTTTAAAATATATCATTTATATATATCATATACTGTATACCAGAACTGGTGGTTCGCCCTCCGCTAACATGATTCAACTCTTAAGTACTTAATGCAAAGAGCGTTTCTGGGCATGTTCCACCTCAGTTTCAAATATCCATAAGCTAAAACTTTAAATAAAAAAAGAAAAAAAAAGGATGCACAGTTGGATCAATTATATAAACTATAGAAGTAAACAGACACCAAATAATGATATGTGATACCTGTGGAAACTGCAGCTTTAAGAGGGAAACTGAACACAGAGTTCTTGTTTCAGGCTATTCAAAGTCAGAAAGAAAACTTTATTACTACTGTTAAAGTCCCCACAGGAAACCTAAAGAACACGAGTGCTCACTACTGTGGCTGTTCAATCAAAATCCAGCAGGATGTATGGAAAGTGTTAGGTGTAGCATTGATCATTCAGAGTACGATGTCAAATAGGAACCATAACTGCAACTCGAAGCCCTTTTTTCAGAATATCCATTCAAGAATATTGCAGGGACATAAACTTAAGTGCACTTTGTTACCATTATGCTTTTCACTGCAATTGCATTGTCAAAAGAAGTGCCACTTTTATGCAACTAATTTGGTCTATATAATCAATTTAGCCAAAAGTCAAAACAATGTGACTGTCAAAAGGTTAATATTTACTGTGTAACACTAATATTTTAACTTAATTTACAAACTCATAGAATACATCTGTGTTCCAAATTTAAAGACCATGGATTGTGTTCTATACCATCAGTATAGCCAAATGTGAAAACCATGTGGGTTGATTTATATCTCTATATATCAGAAACATAAAAAGATACCTGACAGCCATATTAGTTCAGAGGTTACTGTCGTGGTCAGCAACACATTTAGCATGCCAGGCTTATATAACCCTGCAAATATGAAGTCACTCCCTCAAATGGTCTCAGAGAGAAAATACAGAATACACTTGGGTACCAAATATAAAGCCAACATCTCAAAGTGCAAGTTCTGGAATCCTAAAATGTGCAGTCATCTATAAAGGTCACAGGTTAAAGTGAAGAGTGACAATGAGATTTTGCCAGAGGATATTTTATATCTGAAAATCTAAATTTGAAAGCTGACATGGTTTATGAGGCATTAATAGTTGTAATGCCCCCCTTACATGGATGCTTAAATCACCAGATTAAAACTCACTAGCTACAGTTGACATAAAACTCATCAAATTACTCCAGTTTGTTTTCGACTAAAATTAACTGGATGTGTCCCTTAAGGAGATTTCAGTATTATGAGTTACTGCAGCTTGCAGCAGCTGTGCTGGTTTACCATCTACATTGATGTAGTTAACTTCAAGATATTCGTGATCAGAGCTTTGACTTGAAGTTGGTGGAGGAGTTGGGTTTTGGATCATTGGAGCAACTACTGCCTGGGGGATTTGCCTCTTCTGCTGATCTTTTCTTTCATTGAGCACAACTGGCTGGTCTGAGGAAGACAAACAAAACACATCTGAGACGAGAGGTCATTTTGTTAAGTTTTAATGCCAGTAAATTGCACTGGGAAATCCCAACAGAACCATGAACATGGATGGATTTGAAACAAAAGTTGCACAGTGGTCCTGATAGACTAGGATACTGGTAACCAGCTTGCTACATTTCATCCTACACTGGCTGGATCCCGTTATGACTTGCATTATTTTTTTTTATGGTGCTAATTGCAGTCATAGGAGAGCAGTCATAGAAGAACATCCTCCTGAACATAACACTCAATTAGAAAAAAATTCTTACAAAAATAAACAAAAGCTTCTACGATTAAGACATTTCTGTGTTAAAAGATTACTATTTAGGCTTCACTGGATACATTTTTGAGTGTGACATTTTTATGGTGCCATGCAAACCAAAACAGAGTTGTGTTAGAAACACCTGTGCCAGCAAAACTCCTGCACTGAAATAATCAGATAGTTTTTCAGCCTTTTTAAATACTAAATACTGTTTAACTAATATATTTATGCAATTTTTATTTTATTTTATTATAGCCCAAAAGTTTGAACTAAAAAAGTTGACTGCACAAAACAAAATGTGTTGGCTAACCTCTTCTACTGAGTTTTTTCATGTTTTTCTTTGTTCATTTTGAAAACTTTAGATGCATTTAGCTACCAACCCTCAACGTGATTAAGTTTTCAAAAATCCAAAGAATGATTCATTAAATCAAATATTGTAATATCATACCAATTGTGGTGGCATAAGTGTGTGGCTGGATGAAAGGTCTGAGATTTCCGTTAGTCTCTTTTACAAAATGATCAGTAACATCACAGAGGCTGGAAACAGTGACCTGTCCGAAAAAAAGACTCCACTTTTAGCAAAAGAAAATGAGATTGTCATACACGTCTAGCATGCCAATGAACTATCTGAACCTGCTATGTAACACATAGGCCTATATACAGTATCTCCTACTATCCCTATATATATAGCTATGTTTCAACATTGTACACATACATTTAATATATGTCTAGATTTAACATCATTTTCTGTCCACATGTACAGACCCAGGGCCCGAAGGAGAGATATACACTGCCTGGCCACTTTAATAGGACTTGTACCTACAGTAATATTGTGTTTGGTAACAGTTTGCCCTGATCCACAGCCTTGACACATAGTGTTGGAAGGTGTCTAGAGCAGTGGTCCTCAAAGAGGTGCCCGTGGGCAAATTCGTGCCCGTGAAGCCGGGCCCTCGTGCCTGCGGCAGTTGTTCTTAAATTATGGGTCGTGAACAGATTTCTGGCGGGTCGTAGTGTGGGAAAATAAATAAAGCTTTAAACACGTTTTTCCAACAAAAGCGTCACAGCAGCCTGTTGACAGTGCTGCTCGCTTATGATGTGTTTGTACGTACTCGACATATATTTTTTTCCTGAAGGGCCTCTGCGATACGATCAACCAATTGAATATCTGCATTTTCTCTGCGGTAGCCCAAAGATAAGTTAGCTGGGTGGGGCATAAACTGTGTCTGTTTCAGTTGCAGGTTCTGACAGTAAGTTTAACCAATAGGAGAGTCAAATATCTGCCAAGCTGTCCAAACATAAGCAGGCACAGACTGTTCACGGTATTCTGCATGAAAATTGGCGAGTAAGTAGCCAATAGGAAAGTGAAAGATCTGACAGCTGTCCAATCATTCGTGAGCAGAGGCGGGGTGTTAATATGCCGGCTAAACACTGATTTTCGCCGACTGTTATTGAGAAAAATAATACATTTCAGTATTTAGAATTTAATTTTCTATCTATCTATTTTTTAATTTCAACAGACATGGGAAACACGGTAGTAGATTTAGTTACGAAATCCACTTTCTCAGAATAATTGTACTGGAGATGAGCGATCTTTAAACAGAATTTTGCCAAATTGAAACAAAGTGAGACGCTATCTATCCTCTTATTTCAGTTTACTCATGGTTATCTGTGTAAACATGCTATTTAAAAATATTTGCATCGCGTATTTTATACAAATTATTTAAAGAATAAGTGCAGCACTCACAATTACTGTCTGAGACTTGGCCTTATCAGAGTGAGCCAAGAATAACTCCCACTAAAACTCTGGGTAAAATTTATTATTTTTCTCATATATATATATATATATATATATATATATATATATATAGGGAAGGCAGTGTTTAAGATATGAACTTATGCAATACTCAGCGTGCCCGCAAACAGCCAAGTAAGATCAATTTATGCCCGTGCTCAAATTACTTTGAGGACCGCTGGTCTAGAGGGACGTTAATCAATTCAGTCATGAATATTTCACACAATTGTTGCAGAGGATTGTGCTGACGAATGTGTTGTTCGTGTTCATCCCTAACAGGATCAATTGGATTGAGATCCAGAGAGGGAGGTGGCCATGCTCCTCAAAACATTCACACACAATTTTGGCACGGTGGATGCATAATTATGTAAATGTGCATCAAAAAAGAAAATGTATCAGGGGTTCCCGAGTGGCTCATCCAGTTAAAGCGCTGCCGCTGCGAGTGCAGGATGAGTCACACAGCTTGGACAGCGCCAGTTCACATCCGGGGTGTGCAAAGAGGACGAACTTTGCTGGGGACCCTGAGCGGGGTGTCACATTGGCTCTGACGCTCCAGGCGTGGGGATGGGAAACCAGCAGGTATCGCTTCTCCTCATCACGCAACTGCGAACCCTACTGGCCAGACACCGAACACATTCAGAGTGGATAAAAACCAGGGCTGGTCTCTGTTCTCCGGAATCGGTAGCCCGCCCACCTCTGCTCTGGATTGCTCGACGTAAAAGCAGTTCTGGCTTTAGGCTTGTGAGATCGGAGGACGCTCACATGCCCTCGGAACGTCTGTGATGTGTGGGGACTCGGTGAGGTGAAAAAACATAATTGGACATTCCAAATTGGGGGAACATAAATAAAAATAATAACTGGTCACTCTAAATTAAAAAAAAATAAAAATAAAAAAAAAGGAAACGCATCACAGGAAATATTAAGTAAATAAATAAAAACATAAATAAATGGAACTTACAGGAGTATCAAGCGCTATGGAAAAGCCATTCTCTGCACACATCACTTTGTAATGCTTTATAGATGGTCCACTGTAATAAAATATTCATGTCAGTCATGTGGTATCCTTCGTTTACAGATTCACTTGGGAATGTTTTTTAAATGAAGCTCATGATGGCTCTATATACATACTCAGTGAGCAGCTGCCTGACTGTCACTGCGAAACTCATCTTTTCACTGCCAGGTCTTAAGATCATGTTTCCAAACTCTGGGGATTCTGCCAGCATTTCTATGGCTTTGTTTCGAGATACAGAGTAGAAACACCTACAGCAATAAACAAAGACAAATGTTTAGTTGATACAAAACAAAAATTATTTCATATATGGTGAGTATAGCCATAAATGTTGAGAAAGATATACACAATATTACAAAGAGGACCCTATTTTATACACAGGTGTAGTCCCTGTACGCTTTTCCCATTAATGTGATTTTGCAGTCTTAAAATCCTGATCCGCCTCATTCTAGCGTAAACATGAAACTGCGAGGAGGAACATGCTGGCTAGTTTTAAGTTACTGACATTCCCTTTAAAAATAATAAAGTGAGTGTGTTTGCATTTTCTGTGACTTTTTAATTTAGTCGTTTCCAATGATTTTTAACCCAGTTTTCTCCCCAGTTTGGAATCGCCAATTGTGTTACTAGTGACCCCCCGGTGACTCAGAAAACGGAAGCTGAAACACGCATCCTCCGAAACGTGTTCCTGCCAAGCTGTCATTTTTCGCACAACGAAGCCATCAGACCTATAGTGCCGGAGGACAACACAGATCTAAATGGCTCCACAGCAGACCCGCAGGCGCCCTATCAGCCAGGGGTCGCTGGTGTGCAGTGAAACTGCCCTGCCGACCTAAGCCCTCCCTACCCAGGCGGCGCTCGGCCAATTGTTCTCCGCTCCCTGGGAACCCCCGGTCATGGTCGGCAATGACATAGCCTGGATTCGAACCTGCGATCTCCAGGCTATAGGGCGCATCCCCCATTTTCTGTGATTTTGATGAAGAATAAGTATAAAAAAAACACAGCAGTAGTGTTTTGGGTATTTGTTATGTCCAGTACAAATTGTAATTCTTATACACCACTTCATGGCCTATTTCTGCAGATGACATTGGAAAAGAAGAGCATTTAAACCAATTATAATATAACACCCAAAATAGAAAGGTATAGTTTTTTTTAAATTTCATAATATCTGTAACTTGCTTCCTGTTTCTGACACAAAAAAATTACTTACAGTAATCTACTGCCATTTAATATTGATGGATTTGTGACTGCTCTCCATTAAAAGTCTGATTCATCTTTTTTGTCCATATTGCTGTTTATTTACACAGATATATACAGAGGTTGCTTACTGCGGAACATTAGAAGCCTCAGGTGGTTCTTGCTCTTTTACAGGCACAGGCTGTCTTGCTTGTCGTTGCTTTTCGTCTTTCAACACTTCCTTCAGTCTTAGCAGTTGTCCAGGAAGCAGCTGAAGCTTGCTAGGAATTTCCAGCTGCAATAATAATGTATATGTACTAAGGCTGTCAAGCAATTAAAAAAATGAATCGCGATTAATCTCGCAATTTTTATCTTAGTTTTTTTATCTTAGTTAATCTTGGTTTTAATTGCATATTTAATTGATACAATTACTGCATCCATCTCATTCATTTGTTTTATTACTGATGCTATTATTATTATTATTATTATTATTATTATTATTATTATTATTATTATTATTATTATTATTTTAAAGTTCTTCTTATTACCTATAAGGCCTTAGATGGTCTTGGACCTTCTTATCTTCAAGATATGATGACCCCACATGCCCCTGGTCGTTCCCTGAGATCACAAAATGCTAATCTTCTGACAGTCCCTAAAATTCGTTTGAATTTTTTGAAGTCAGAGCTGGGGCATTTAGTTATAATGCCCCTCATCTTTGGAACTTGCTCCCTATTCATATCAGGAATGCCAGCAAAACTGAGTCTTTTAAAAATGTATTTGTTTGGGTCTGTTTATTTGTAGCTGGATTATATATTAGACACAGGCTTTTTTCTTTTGTAAAGCGCCCTGGAATGCTTGCATGAAGAGCACTATATAAGTGAAATTTGTATTGTATTGTTGTATTATTATTATCATCATCATTCAAAAAAACAACCCACCATAAAACAACCTGTTGTCTTATTTCTGGAATAATATTGTTGCCCCTTCCTTATAGTTTTATATTTATTTACACAAAATTGTACAGAAAAACTCCAGCATTTGCTGTTAAATTGCTTGAACTAACTGCTAAGTCACCTTAATGCATTTCAGATTATACTGTGTGTGTGTTTATTATAATAATAATAATAATAATAATAATAATAATAAGTATTATTTTATATATATATATATATATATATATATATATATATATATATATATATATATATATATTGTGAAACGATTGCACTCACTTGGGTTCGTTGCCCCTTTAAGAATCTGACCCAGCACACAGAAATTGGATTTTCAGCGCTGATGCGCAATTTTTTTAATAACACACAATAAAACAAAATACAAAATAAACACCTAGCTCTTTCTGAGCACTAACTACACACGCAGGAACCTAACTACCACAGGACGGCTAAGCCGTTTCCCTGTCCCAAAACTTAACCACACAGGTTTGCACTATACCTTTTACCTCGGGACTGCCAGGAAGCAGAGCACTCCTTTCTGCCTCCTTCTCCTTAGCAGCCCCGAGCAGACTGCGTGCTCCCCTTTTAAACTCCGCACCTGGGTCTAATTCTCCAACAACGCCCAGGTGCGGATGATCATTAATAATAAAACAATTAAACAATTAAACTAAACAACAATACAATTAAGAAAATCAAATGAAACAATAAAGCAACACAAATCAAAACGGTGCGTCTCTCTCGCAGGGAGGTTTTAACCCCCTCCCTGCTGTCTCTCACAACCCGCTACGTTACAATATATATATATATATATATATATATATATATATATATATATATATATATATATATGTATGTAATGTTAGAAAGTGGTACATCGTCACAATGTGTTACACGTATATAATGTCGGAAAGCGGTACGCTATCACATCGAAAGTGGTACGCTGTCAGATATTGGTACATGTACAATCAATTGCGATCTGATGTGTGTTTTCCTGTTGTCAAACAGAGTTACATTTACCAATAATCTACCTTTTTTTTTTTTTGCAAACTTAAACTGGATATAGACAATCAATTTCTCTAAAAAGAAAAAAAAAAAAAATTCACGAGAAGTCCGATACAAAGTTGCACAAGTAAAAAAAAAACATTACAAGACCCAATGCATTGCATATGATAAATATTTGCACACTAATTTCTTAATGTTGGAAAAATATGATAAATTTAATTTAAAAAATATGTAAAAGACCGAAAACAGCATAACGTACCACATTTGAATGTGTGCTTCCCTGCTTTCTTAGCGGCAGTTGTTTAGCATGCGTGCGCAAATTTTTACCGCATATCTGAAAATAACACTTACACCTGTAACGTATCGACTGTCAGCATTAATATACGTTATAAACATTTTTATTCACTGATATGTATTTTTTTTTTAAAAACTTCCTATAGTAGTAGTTGAATTTCACTAATGAGAAGAATATTTTGTATACAACAGACGATGCTACGTTTGGTATGATTATTTTGTTACATCGCGTATCACTGCCTCACACCAGCTGTGAGAGAAAAAGACACTTATCGCAAAGCTGGGGGTTTTTTTTTGCACAAAGTTCCCTCCGTTACCGGGGATGTCAGGAAGCCAGCCCAGTGTACAAAATATAACTTAAAAAAAGTAAAAGTCAAGAAATATAAAACATATTTTAACACAACTCTCTGTAGTATATTTACATTTAAGCAGCGCGACGAGTTAATGTGAGACGTTTGGTTTGATTTTCTGCAATGACATCTACTGTCTGAAGCGCAGTAACGGTAGGACCAAAATAGGGTGTTTTCCATCTAAACAGACAATTATTCAGCTTCACAACAGGCAGAAATGGAATCTAGACATATTAAGGAACAAAATGATACCAAAAAAAACTTAGTCTGACGGTGGGTGCAGTCAGTTAAAAAACTAAGAGCTTTCTGAGTTATGACTCATGGACTATAACTATCTATGCAAGCGCCGACTGCACTCAGTGCTGCAGTTTCATAGGAAATGTGCTTCACTTGTTAACAGGATTATGCAATTATCATCTAATGCACTGCAGTTGTATAATTCTTAAACCTTAAAATATTATATTGGCACACCACGGCTATTGTTAAAAGAAATGTAGTTTTTTCTTCATTTCCAGAATATAGATTCACTGACTGGCACAACACTTAACCACTGCTTTTACAACTACATTTATTTCCTCTGCAACAAGTATTAGACCTCCATCTGTGCCTCTCAATCAACTTCTATGCAGAACAGACTCAATGTGGGCCTAGGGGCCCTAATACCTGCTGCACATGAAGAGGTCTTATAGTGGGCAGTCAAAGTAAATCTAACGTCTGGAGAAATTCTGTAGAAATCAGCGGTCCCAGCTGGCAACTGTCACAGCGCATCCTCCATCTCAGTAAAGGAAGGATTTGCACATTATGAATAAATCTTAGGGAACAAAATGTTTTCAGACAGAAAAATTAACCTTTAGAAAATCCTAAAAAAAAAAAACTCTGCCCATTTCTTCCCCCCAGAATGCCCTGAGCAGAAATGTACAACCTCTAGATCTGGAGGGAAAACCTCTGATCCGGCAACACTGACTGCACTCATTGCGTTGCATGCACTCAAGTACTGTATATTAAAATGGTGCAGCAGGGAATGAATAAAAGAGGGTCAAGACAGAGGGGTGCGATTAATAGACAGCCCTAATATGTACAGGTAGGCGTTACATTAGCTTAGCTTTTCAAGCACTAAAGGAACATGACATGTGACATTGTTGACATGTCTGGGCAAGGAGCAGAATATAGTCTGAATTTTAAAAGATCCTCCAGGAGTCAATAAACTAAAGGAATTTACACAGAACCTTTGCTATAGCTTCTTGGCAAACTCGCAATATGAAAAAAATAATAATGTTGCAACAATCTAAGATGCAAATCTGTGTACTTCAAGAAACACCTTTCACCTCACCACACACCAACAAAACAAACACAGTCAAATTATTACCACAACAATATAACACATTTAGTGTAAATTAATAGTTATTTTCCAAATTAAAGGTTTTTTTTCTTCCTTTGTCTGAGGCTTAACTGACCTGTAAGAGGAACTTACTTAAACCTCAGTTTTCACTTCTCACCTGAATAAATGGTCTTTGTGGACTCGAAAGTGTATTTTACACACATATTCATGTGATTAAATCTTCAAATTTATAAGGGAAGCTGATGCATTGCTCTCAGCTTTAAAATAAAAACAAAATGCAGTACATGCTGTATACCAAAACCACATCTATAAAACAAACCTTAGCCACTGTAAGAATAAACCCTTTCCATTCCTCTCCAGCATCAGGATTTTCAATCTGAAATGGAAATAAAAAAGATATAAGATGCCATTGTTTGTAATACTAAATACCAGTTTTGTTGTGCTTTTGTATTGTGATATTGTGTAATATAATATTTTGTAACAACTGTAAGTCGCCCTGGATAAGGGTGTATGCTAAGAAATTAATAATAATAATAATAATAATAATAATAATAATAATAATAACTTGCAGTTAGACTAATAACTTAAAGCACCATTAGGCCTACCCATTGTAAGGGTTATCTAGAAGAAAACTCTCACTTTTCCAGCTAGCTCTTTAGCGTAAGGTCTATTTACTGTGCATAACCCTTTTGGGTCCCATATCACTCAACAAGGGCACCAGTAATATCCAATAGGTATGCAGCTAAGTAACTCATGTATATTTAAATTGGACACCAGGCATCATCGACAACATTTTCATAAAGACTAATTGGAACTACAATTTGTGCATAATCCTTCATAACCACTTTGAAAATGGACATAGCTTGCATATAAATATTCATAACATTATCATAATTTCTAACCAAATGTACTGGAGGCAATTGTGAATGAAAGAATGTTGTTTATTATTTGAATGGCATTGAATCACATAACATTGTATCTGTTCTCAATACCTAGTTCAGAAAAATGGTGGATGAGGCAAATCCTGTGGAGTAAAGCAGAGAGGAATCGGAACCAAATAAACTGTAGGGGTCCTGCTTGGGAATGGCAAATGCTGGTGTGGATGTGACTCGGAGGTAAGTGGCTGCAATGAACAATTCAGACCTGAGAATGTATGCATCATTTTAATATTCAAATACAGTATATTAGTATATTTAACATATTTAAATGTGTATCTTAGGTACTGGCAATTAAAAAACATGACCTTTCTACAGACTGCCCTCTGGACTGCCACTTACGAACACACACATGACTATTAATGGCTTTTAATCTCACATGGAGTGAAACTGTCAGCATACTGCTAGAAAACATCAAGTAAGTAAGTTATTACATATTTTCTATTCTAGCAATAATTCAACCCCAATTTGGCCTGGATTTTCACTTCTCCTTATTAAGTTGTGTGGAAAACGCTCCTTGATTAAAGTATATTATTCCAGTCTAAAGAACATACAATATATTTTTTTAAAAAGCCCTTTAAGATTAAAATGACAATAGGAAACTGATGTTAATCTATCATTATTTTGGCCTTATCATTACATCACAGTGGAAAATAGGGTCCATTGACTCCTTCCCATTATGTTCATTTACAATTCTTAAATAAAGTGAAAATAAAAGATACAAAAATCAATAATAGCAACTCAAAACAGCCGGGTCTATTTTAATGATCTAAACCAGAGGTTCTCAAACTTTCTTTGCTGGGACCCCCTTTGGAAAAGTTTCAGGCTGTGACGACCTCCAACCCCACCCCGCTGTGCGATATCATATGAAATTACTGTACATCACTGATCCCCAAACTTTGCTTCCCATGGACAACATCACTGAACAAGTAATGCACCGGGGGCAACATCATACTTTGCTCTACCTAGCAGCCTGAAGAAACATTTATGTGTGTAAAATAAAATATAGGACCTACATCTCAGACAGTGGTGATTCTAGAGTATAGCGCACAGGGGGGCACCAAGGGGGGACACATTTAATTATAGAGGGAGACATTAGGGGTTCTGCAGTGTTTTCACATCTAATAAAATGTCCCACAAAAACAACTGTGTTGATTAAAAATAAGAAATCTGCAATGGCATAATCTGAAGCAAAACTTAATTAAATAAAGTGGAAAAAAACACACAATTGTGTACCTGCAATTTAATGAATTCTGAAGTGCCTTGACCCCCCCTAACTTTAACCTGGACACATTTAAAAATACATAAATAGCAATAAAGAATAGAGTAAAATAAATATATAAATAACATTAAAAAAAGAATTTAATGCTGACATTAAATGCTGGGTGAGATTGGGTCTGATTTGAGAAGCTGACTATGACTAGAGAAGTACAAGAAATAAGAACGCCATCAACATATAATTAATGATTTAAAATGATTGTCAACCATATTTTTCTCTTACTAAACCACAAATGTAATATATTGTGAAAGAACAGAGTGGACCACAAATTAATTTCTATATGCATCATATCATATTGCAACACTCTCTTCGTGTCTGCAAGTGAAACAGGACTCCGGGAGACCAGATGGGATTCCAAACCTGCAGTTTATTCACTGAAATAAATAAGCACAACTAATCCCTGTTTGGGCCGAGATCACAGCAAAATAATAAAACAAAACTAATTCTCTTACTCTCTCTGTCGTCGTCTCACGCTCCCTCACTTGCTCTCTCTCTGTTCTTCTTGGTCTCTCACTTTCTTCTCTCTTCTACCCACTCTCACACTCTTTCTTCGTCACCGCACACTCCATACTTCCTTCAGGATTCTTTTTACTGCTTTACAGGTCAGGCCCTCACTTTTAGCCTCTTGTTCTGTCCATCACAGTCACCCAGCAAGCACTCACTCTCAGTCTGTGCCTTGTCCCACTCCCCCCCCCCCTTACTTAAAGCCTTGGGGGACTGTTCCATATATATATAAAAAGATTTCATATATTGTTTATGGAATATTTTGCCAAAAATGTAATAAAATAAAATATGTAGGAGAGACAGGTACAACACTATACAAACGCATACAGAATCACCTATCAAACATCAAAAAATACAAAAATAAATGAACCAGTGGTTCAGCACTGTACAAAGAACAAGCATAACATAAAATTCGTAGACGTCGTAGTTTTAGAAAAAAAATTAATTAGACAATGTACAATATAGAAGACTAAAAGAAAATAAATGGATAAATAAACTCTGTACCATGATGCCTGAAGGTTTAAATAGAAAGGAATAGAAAGGAATAGATCATTACAACTACAGTATGTGGTGAATGACATCACAATACATTAATAGATTTAAATAGATATAAATTATTGTAGTTGCCATGACATCCAAAGTCCATAAATACCTCCACTGTTTGTTTTCAAACACACTTCCCCTTGACAAATGCCATTTTGCAAACTTTAAGTGATTGTCCTTGTGACATTTTCCTAAGAGTGGCTTTTTCCTTGGCCTACGACCTATTGTTGAAATGGAAATCCCAGTCCCATTTTAAGCCTATTGTCGGGTTTGCACATATTCTGGCTCTTTGAGCTAATATATATATATATATATATATATATATATATATATATATATATATATATATATATATATATACTCAAAGCACACTCTTAAACTCAGGGGAGACGTTCAGGAGGACATAAAGATGTGTCGGACTCCTGTAAATGGATCGTTTGTGCACTGGGCTTGCAACGTATCCAGATGACTTAACTGGAGCCTAGTGCTGCAACCGTGCACGATACACGGAGACAACTGTCTTGCTAAGCTGTTTACAAAAATATTAAATTATATTTTCACAGCATTTAAAAAAACGCTCGGTATCGGCGCTATGCTTTAGTGCGAGAGGTCCCGGGTTCGCGCCCGCCCTTCGCCTACGTGTGGATTGCCTTGCCCTGTGTGATGTGCCTGCCTGCGTTAACCGAGATCGCCACATTGGTGTCAGAAGTGAACGCAGGTACCCCGAGACGAACTTGTCGGACTGAAAGAAGGAGAACAGAACGAAGAAAATGAGCTAAAAGAGAGAAAGAGCTAAAGAGAAGAAACAGCCGACTAGTAGAAGCGTGAGCTGTGGCTGACAGCAGCTTTGTTAAGCAATAATTGAAGCCAAAACAAATATATATAGTATACTTTGTACAGTAGCCACTTTTATAGTACTTCGACACATGAGACGTTAGTACAAAAAAAAAAACCTCCTGGTTTCACAAATCCGATTACCAATTGTAGACTCTCACCTTACCTAAATTAACATTCATTTCAGAAGACGGTGTTTTCAGTTACAGACTCATCTCTGACCCGTTTACTCAACGAAAAAAAAATGCAAATAATCCACCAGCCCAGCAGTGGATCAAAAAAAGAGGATATTTAGCAAAATAGACACACTTTTACATGTTAGTTTCGGAAAAAACGAGTAAAGAAATGATTGCATTGAATTTTCCAAACCAAAAACAAGCATTAATAGACTGCTGTTGACAAACTTTTTTTTAACATTTTATTTGTAACAATACAAGTCTGTGTCTCAGTGCGCGCTGCTTAAGAAAACTTTTTAAAGCTTTTTCGGTTTAAATAGCATAGGTATTTGTGATTTAAACAAACATGTTAAGTTCCTGACAGGGTTTGTAGTAAACAAATTACTTTTATAACAATTGATGATTTTTATACAGACGGTTCACTTCCACGCATCTTCTTTCTGTGTGCTTATGGTATAGCTCTAGTCCAGTAAAACAAAACCAAAAAAAAAGTTAATTAGCCGACCAGTAAAACACGACGGGAGGGCTGGCTTCATAATACATCTTATACTGTTAGGGATTAAATGTATATGCGCTGTAATAAAATCCTAAGGATTTTATGGTTATGAGTATTTTGTGATCATGCGACCCCCCCTACAATAGCCACGCAACCCCCTTTTGGGTCGGGACCCTGTGATAAAGAGAGAATGAATCAGTGCTGTAAATCTCCCTCCCAACCAGAAAGGGCTCTGTGTAAGGTTGGTAGTACACTTGGTAGACGACAGTGGGTGGAAACAGGAAGTTGGACATCTTGGAGTGTCTTCAGTTCAAAGCATCTTACTGGCTGCAAACCATGTTGATCAAGAGGTGATGGAGCTGGTTTGTTCTTTTTTACCATGTGTAATACCAGATGTCATGTTTATAAGGACAACACAGGTTTGCTATCAAAAATACACAATTGAGAAATTTTGAATGGATGTACATAGTGTGGAAAATTTATGGGATTCTTTTTTTAGTTACAATTACTTTAAAGTATTACAGACGGCTGAAGATTAATTAAAAAGCACTGACCTTGAGTCGAACTTCCTCGTTCAGCAGTGTTAGAGTAAACTCTGCAGAGATATAATTCTCTTTCAGACTCCAAGTATCCAGTGACTTCAGGTTCTGTAACTCAAGCTTTTCAGTATACTGTAGGGAGATTTAAAGGAAAAAATCATATTATATTTTAAATCTGTCTGAACATTCACATGTTCCATTTAAAAAGAATTCTTGAAGCTATCAAGAAAATTAAGAATGTATGTTACCGTGGCATTTTTCTCATCTGAATACAGGAAAATTGTGGACCCTCTGAGCTCTGCAAAATATCTATTAAAATCCTGTATAAAATACAATTCAAATAGTTTAATAGCAGAAGAAGCAAATTAAAGAGCAACTTGATATGGATATGAAATATCAGAGTTACCTTACCCAATGTATTCTTCTTCTTTAGAGTTCCTTTGTTTATCGTTTTCTGTTTCATCCTAGTGACTTTTTAAAAACAAAAAGGCAAAAGCACCTTGTGGCTCTCAAACATGTCTCATCTCTGTGTACAGCTGATACAGACCATTAACCTGCCCTAGTGGGTGTAAGAAATGCAGTACGGAAGTAAAAAATGAATAAACACAGACGGGCCGTGGCACAGTATTTCTTACACCCACTGGGTGCAGAGTGCTTTGGGGTTAATGGTACATTCTGGTGTACAAGCTGTACAAGATGAGGCCATAGGGGTGCTATAACCTTCTGAGATGTAAAATGTCACCAAGCTCGAATGGCTGCAACAGAAAATTATATACAAAGTGATTCTAAACTGCAAGAGGAATGCATTCATTAAGTTAACTGTGTTATTTCAGACCCATACAAAAACGGTCTTTACAAAACTGCCGGTTGCTGAAAATGTGCCTCTTCATTATGGCTATAAAGAACAGTAAAGAAAAGAACATTATGTACCATGTACAACTATAATGATGAATTACTCTGTAGCAAACTACTATTCAGTCCTATTCATTTTGTAGTTGTTAATATATGCAGGAAAAGTGGAACAAATTAACTTTTTGAATTTATCACTTAAGTCCAACGATAATCGAAAGCACAACAGTTCATACGTCCAAGAGGACACAGTTCTTGCTATGTAATCAGGGTGTGGAAAATCAAAGTCATACGTCAAGCACATTCATCATAACTTGTGTTGTATGAAGATACAGTTGGTCAGTGATTTTATTTGTTTATTATTCTGGTTTAGCCGGGACGCGTTTAATGTGTCCATTGCCTCTTGGGCAGATCAGGGGGAAAAAAAAATAGCAAGGTACTGGAGGCTGCCGAAATGTAAATGCACTGTATGTTACAGGGAATAAAGCTTATCTATGATTTACGAGAAGTAAAAATGTAGACAAATAACAGTGTAGTGTTTATGACTTGTCTTTGTTGATTTCTGTGTATTTCAAGTTAACTTACAGACAATAACTTGTTAAACACATACGGGTCTATTTTACTATTCTAAACAGTGGCAGATCTTCAAACTGTCACCCTAGAATTTATAACCCTGATTTTTGCATATCTCATTTCACGGGAATTGTATTACAGTAATATTAATATGTGGGTCAATAAATCCCAGCTGGATTAATATAGTTCAAGAGTGGCAGCGTTTAGATCTGCGACTGTTTATATCATTACACATGAGCTAAGGCGATGTGTGAATCTGTCGATTCTCTTGCTTTATTGTACAATCTGTCTGTCAAGTAGCATAACAATTGATTACTGAATTATTGATTACTGGAAAGACAGTTCATAGGAAAGATAGTTCATAGGAAAGACAGTTCTTTTAAACTCCCAGTTAAAGATTAACCCTCTTGTTTGCTTAACCAACACAGAGAACCTTATAAGAGTTTACCATAGGAAAGGCACAGCAAAAGCCTATTCAAGCATAGTGAAATCATGATAAAGCACAGGTAAGCATTGTAAAGCCCAGAGAGCTATGGTAAAGCATAAGTAAGTTAAATTATGATTAATGCACACACAAATAAAGGATACTATGATAAATAGCCATTGGAAAGCCTGCAAAATGACCATGCCAATTTACTGATGAACTTTAATAAGGAGAAATCAAACATTCCAACCATGTATTATACATAGTTATGTGCAGAACCAAGCAGTTTGTTTGTTTTAAGAACCTGTCTATCCGTTGCACAGACGGATCTTGACTCATACAGGGGAACAGCTAAAGGAAGATTGTTTTGATGTAGTATCCTAAACCAGTTACATTGTTATATTTCATTTTGATAACAATACTGTATGTTCACTATTAATATACAGCAATTAAAACAATATTACAATTATAATATTGATTATAAGTTTCCCATGATAAAAGCCTTACAAAGTTAAAACATACAGAAAAGCTTAAACATGGTGAACTATGTTAAAAGAACAGAAACAATGGAAAAATGGCAAATGTCCAAATTCTGAATGGTAAATATAAATATGGTACTAAACAACTATAAACTACATAGCAAGGCATACAAAAAGACTTAGAAACAATTACAAAATACATTTTCAAAGAAGCTACCTTTTCTCCCGTGTGTTTTTTCCGCACAAATCCGTCACAATATAATGGCAAGGCAGTGATTTTCCCTCGTTCTTTACTGATAAATCTCGGAGTTGGTTTTGGCGCAGCCATCTCGAATGCGATTCCGTTGAAAAATGAGAAGCTAGTCAGTTAAAGTCATCTGAGTTACTCACAAACAATTGAAGGCTGAAGCCAGTTCAACACTGTGCTACATCCAGAACAGCAGTGATTGAAGGAAAGGAGACAGAGTAAAGTGAGCGTTCAGTTTAGACTGTAGACATGAGGAAATGCTACACTCGAACTGAGACCAGGGGAAGCCCCGTAAAAGTGATTTGTAGAATTGTACCTTAACCTTTCTCATTGCCAGAGATTGTCCTATCTTTTTGATAATGCCAACACACGAGAATCAGAACACTTTTTATTTAATACATTTCCCACAAAATGTCTTCTCTACATCAAATAAATGTTTGTGTATTGTACATTATATCAAATAATTCCCTTTAAATCAGTCAAACTGCTATTTACCATAACCCTAATATAAAATCAGCCTTTCCATTTATTTAACTTCAATAGGCTGAAGTTCTCAAGCAAACTCCGTTGCACTCTCAATTTGCATGCTTCTCATTTTGGAACTTTTGAGTCAATTATAAATTAAAACAAATGAAAAACATTTTTGCGCTAGAATTTGTTTTTATTGATTTATTTCAGATGCCAATTAATACATTACAGAAAACCCTGGAGGCAGAAAAAAAAAGCAATGATGTTTTATCGGTCCGGCATAATGGCTATATTTAAATCCGATACTTCTAGAAACATGTTAATTTCTGCCTCTGCTTTCATGCAATCTTTGTTTGACTAATATTCAAATACTAGTCCATGCACAACACTCATAACTGTGAAAACTAAACCAGATTAAATAATTTACAGTAAATAAATTGCTTAACAGAAGACCCATGATGTGTGGCATTTTAAATGTTTAACAACTTTATGCAATCATAAGTCATACAGAACACAAGCAAAGAAATAAAAACATTTCACAAAACAAGAAACATTACTCCATGTCATAATACCATTACATCAAAACGAGAAGTACATACTACAGAGCAGTTTTCCTTTTTTTTTTTTTTTTTTTTTTTTAGGGCAATGGAATACACACACCCTAGTTCCCTAAGTGTTGCCAACATCTCAGAAGCTGTTTAATTGACAAATTGTTTAAATTAGTACCAATATCAAAATGCATGTTATGGGGATTAAGGTTTAAATGTAATTAGGCCACTTATTTCCAAGGGGAGATAAGTAGGGACATGTACATGGATTTTCAGAACAGGAGTCCTATTTTGAAAGCTGCAATTCTGAATCGCTATATATATATATATATATATATATATATATATATATATATATATATATATATATTAGTATAGTAGTTTATTATAATGATTAACAATGTTCTTTTAGAATCAAAAGTTTCTTCATAATTCAAGGCAAACAGATAAAGTAACAAAGCTGATACACAATGTAGCACACAAACATGTATGTATTGTATAGACAAACTTTCTACTGCATATTTATATATCAGACTTTCAATGAGGTGATTAATGCAAAGTTTTACAATTTTGCTTTTTCAGAACTAATACAAAAAAAACAAAAAAACATTTAACACTAGCTAGAAACAACTCAAAACAATAATTAAGGACCGTGTGCAATCAAGTTGTTTCTTGGTAGTATAAAACTGATGTTTGTTTAAAATTGCATTTGTTTATTTAAATAAAAAAAACAAAAAAAAAAGGAAAACTTTGCACACACTTCAAAACTGGGCCACAGCATGGAAGCTGGGTTATCCACTTGACTGTATACACACCTCCTAGTATGGGCCAGTAGAAAAACAACTCTGCTGTTCTGACAAGCACAGGAAGAACCCCCACCTACAGTAGCAATGTTTCATATTACCACTCAATTTAAGCTTAAGAACAACAAGCGTAGTGAATGTGTGTGATTACTTCCCAGCTCACTATATATCCAAATGATAGTCTGTTGGTTATCAAGAAAGTTATAATTTTTTTTTTTTTTTTTACAGAATGCTTTTCAGTTCTATAGATTTCATGAGACATAAATATACTTTGCATGGCAAATAAACAACTGATAATACTAGTACTCTAATCAAAGTCCTGCAAAACTGGTTCTAAGTCACAAGAACATAACTTCCTTTTAACTACATGAAAATGATATGCCTTTGGTTGAATTAGAAGCCTTTTTGACACTATTCAAAACTCATAGCAAACATCCCAGCAGGACTGAAAGCTTCCTATTTCCTTAGATCCAGCTCTGAGAAACATTTCTGTACCAAAACTCCTATGCAGAAAGCTAGTTTTGGCAGTGCATTGTAAATAGCTGAAGTGCAAAACATACCATTTTGATTTGAAATTCATTTCTTGGGCTCTCCATCTTTCTCCCTAGGCAGTCTGCCCATGCTATAAAACTCTTCATTGGGGCGCATGTCTGTGAAGTGAGCAATGCGATTGGACAATGAAAAAAAGGCAGCAATTGCTGCGATGTCCCACGCGTCTTCACGGTCAAAACCATGGGCCTCCAGGTTCTTAAAGTGCTCCTCTGTGATGTTATCGCATCGGCTTATTGCCAAAGCGAAATCCAGCATCACCCTCTCGCGGGCCTGGAGCTCTGCCACTTCGTAGTTCACAGACACCTGTCACACAGACAGAATAAATAAACATTACCATTTGTAATCTTCAATGCAGTTTCTATTTAGGCTGGGGTGATGCATTGTTCCATCATATCGTTTGATCACCATCAATGGTCAAGCATGCGCATCGTCTTTTGACAGCACTTCTTCTGCCTGCTTGAGTTCTCTATGCGCATCTGAACCTCGTTCAAAACACGTACAGTAATTGTATTTGGGTTCACTTTATACCACTACATATAAATGAATGGTGGAAAAACAACAAAGATTGCTTCCCAAAGTAGCCAGAAGCACCTTAAGCATCCCGGCAAAGTTAGTCCCCAGTGAGCAGGTTTTCAGCAAGGCTGGGCAGATTGTAAACAAAGTCTATTCCTCTATAAAAGAAAAGGATGTGAGGAATGGACAACAAAATACATGTTTTTTTTGTAAAGAAGTTCTGTTGTCAAAAATGAACCATCCATTACTCGTTTAAATTATTCAATGGATTATTTTCGTACTTTTACCATCACGTTGAAAATAAGGGAAGACTTTTAAGGCATTATGTATAACCTGATGTAACTGATGTAATAGTTTTCAATAATTTAGTAGCTATTCAGTATATTATCAGTAGCTCAAAATGTATTAGTTCTGTTAGTTTTGGTAATTTTTTTTTTTTTTTTTTTTTTAAAGGACACTAATGTATCGGCTTTGTTGGAAAACGACACATCGATGGTTTAAAGGAAAAAAAAGGGGGGGGGGGCGGACGGATGGACGGACATCATCCTAGCCTTAGTTTCTATGGCAAGTACTTCACTTTATATACGATCTCTGTTTGCAACACTGCAACTGTTTGCCCCCCATTTTGTGTTTCATAAATATTAACAGAAGAAAGCATGGGCTCAGACACTTTTCTGACTGAAATAGCAACCACTGCAAAATCTTTAAAAGCTTTGAGATATTTCAACATTAACTAGTATTTTATTAACAAACAACCCCACTGCAGCTGTAAATGCAACATTAGACATATCAGTATCATTCAAAAGTAGATCACCAGGCCTACATATGTGCTATGTTAATGGAAAAGCAGTGGGACACATGTAGACGGACAGGTAGGGGATTCCAAAATACATGTTCTACTCCCGATGGTCTGCTTTGTATGA
Source organism: Acipenser ruthenus (assembly GCF_902713425.1). Lineage (NCBI taxonomy): Eukaryota > Metazoa > Chordata > Actinopteri > Acipenseriformes > Acipenseridae > Acipenser > Acipenser ruthenus. The sequence continues at coordinate 90,653,692 of NC_081189.1, read as the reverse complement.
TGAGTAAAAGGAAATTTTAATTAGATCGTGAAATTATATATTCATACCAACTACAACTAAACATGTATTTCTTATTCTTAACCATTTGACAGCTTAAAAATAGCTGTGTAATGCAGCTGGTCAAGTATCAAAATACATATGATAATCTCCTCTATAGTGATACAATATGTAATGTTGTATTTCAATGAATCGATACATGAGTTGTTACATCCCTAAAACAAAAAATCAAAAGCAAAATTAAAAACGTTTACATTATTATGATCGTTAATATTGTAACTTCAAATTAAAAAACAAAAAACAAAACAAACAAAAAAAAAAACACCTTACCTGGTCAGCTAAAGTTGGGTTTTTAGAGTAGATTCGGTGCAGAGCACCGTGGGAAATCACACAGTATAGACAGCGGTTATTGATACTTGTAGCCACCACTATAAGTTCTCTGTCGGCTTTGCTGAGTCGGCCTATAAGACAAAAAATCTTTTATTTTTCCCCACCACAGCAAGTTGCAAACTTATTAGTTCTTATGATGAAATTCCTAAAATGTGGTTTTTTTTTTAGCAATTAATATTTAAAACTAGAAGAGCTCAGATCACACATTACTCAGTTTTATTCTATAGGGGTTGGACAAAAGATTAAAAACACATTTTATATCACCAATAGGATGTACAGAGTACCAACGGCAACCAGGATGACACTTATTTGACGTGGCAAGCCTAGAGGGATAGGTGATCATATCTTTATGACTACTGCCTTTGGAACGGAGAAGGGAGGAAATGTGCAGCAAAAAACTGCCTCCAGATTGGCATCACTTTTTGAACTATTCCTTGTAAACATAGAATTTAAACTTACTTAGTAGTTAGCACATGTGCTCTTTTTTTTTTTTTTTTTTTTTTTTTAAATCTCACAATCTTGTTGCAACAAAACAACTATTACAAAACAGTTTAACTCAGGATGTAGATGACAACATTTTTATTTCTGATTAGTGTTTGAGATTGTAAAAGCATTGGTCACACGTGTTCCTAAAACAACTTTTTGTGTTGCATATGCAACCAAACTGGGCACAGCCCTGAAACATCAGTATTTTGTGCCGTCCTAGACACAGAACCAACTGAGTGCTATCAACCCTCAATCAAAGTCTGTCAGATATGTCACTTTGCACATTGCAACTGAAACCGACTACAGTCGCAGTGGTGTATATTCTGTGGACGCTAAAGTAACATATACCCCTTGTCACAGCGGAGAATAATTTGTAATGTATTTGAATATAATATTCCTATCTAATTTGAAAGAACAATATAGAATAATAAAATGACAATGAATAGTTCAATGAAAAATTGGATATGGTAGTGAAGACCGATGGCATTAGGTAAACAAATGAAGTGTTAATGCAGGGCTTCCCAACCCTGGTCCTGTGTCCATGTGTCTTCTGGTTTTCATTCCAACTGAGCTCTCAGTTGCTTAACTAGACCCTTAATTAAACGAGTAACTTGCTTAATTAGACCTTAATTGTTTTCAGCTCAAACAGTTGCAGATTTCAATCTAGCTATAACATTTTAAAAGTAACTTGAACTCTGCAACTTTTTAGGAGCTGAGAACAAGTAAAGCTATAATTAAGCAAGTTATTATTTCAATTAAGGGTTTAGTCAGGGTTGGAAAGCCCTGTGCTAATGTCATGGTGAAGTATACTGTATGTGGAAATAACTTATGGGGTTCAGGGGACAGGAGGTCGGGCTCCACCTCCTTTCTCAGTTCGCGCCAAATTAAATTGCCAATTATATATAAACCCTGAGCACTCCCCATTCTGTGTCTGTGTTAGCGTTTTTTCCTCCTCCTCCCAACCTTCTCCACTATGCTGCGTCACCTCTGCAACGGTCTCCTCTGGGGGCAAGTGAAGCTTCACTTCACAACTTTGGGTCGGCCGGGCCACCCCATCCTCCGAGACGGAAGGCTCTCCACACGAGTCAGAGGGGACCCCCGGCCAAAACCTTTCCTTTCTAACACCTTCACCTCTTGTATGCTTCTCTCCCTCAATTCACATTCATTTGTTTCTTTAGAGGTTACGCCAGGAAGGAGCCGAGCTATCCAGCTAGGAGACCGAATCGCTCTGTCCTGCACCTCAGGGATAGCGGCTCCTTCTTTAAGCAATGGGATCCTGATGTTTACTAATCCCACTTAGCCATAGCTCCTGTCCAGTGAAGTGTTCTTAAGATACAAGTACACATGCACAGTGAGCCTACAGAGATGAATGTGCACCTCCATATATATCCCCAGAATTGGATACTATTCTACTACAAATACAAGTGAACAAATGTATGAACAGGCAGACATTCCCATATATCTCAATAATACAATCCTCTTAATAGTGTAAATACCAAGTTTCTTACCAGTTTCTTTATTCATAAGAGCATTGTAGTAGGCAAAGAAAGCTCTAAACTCAGCAGGTCGATGTGACAGTACTTTGAACACATTTGGCAAAAATCCACTCTGTAAATGAAAATCAAAGTTAAATAGTGGCACCATGAGGTTAAAAACAGGAAATTATTTGCCATTACTTAATGTCTCGGAGTGTGTTGCAATTCTTTCCGTAGGCAGGTTATTCAAATGCTATTAAATTCAAACAAAATCTGAGATGTAAGGGTGACAGAGACGGATGTACAGACAGAGAGAGTCCCACAATCTGATATTTGCTATAACTTGATAAATAATGCCCATACCATTCCTTGTGGAGGTAGCTTATTCAAATGCTATTCAACTAAACAAATGTGTTACTATTTTAAACACAGAACGGTGTTATGTGAGGCACTGTTGTTACAAATACTATGAATTGAATCAATTAATGGGATACACACATCAAAGGGTTAAGTAGTGGTTATGACAACCGCTTGGCAACCACAAAGCCGGTCACACGTACACCTGAATTAACCAGTAACAGTAAAAGGGATTGAACATTTGTGGCTGCTTATTCAAGGTTCTTGTCTCATTTACTCGTATTGAAAAAATAAAGTTCTGGGGAAACCTTTTAATTCATGTGTCTGCAAAATGTTTAAAAGTACATCATATACAATTACACAATTTCATACATGGTTACCTTTGTTTCCATTTCTTCCATGAGCTCCACTATGTCATATGGAAGATCCTTCTTATAAGGAACAGGGTAGCGCCCGATAGGTTTTGTAGGTTTGGTGCAGTAATTCTTTTGGGCTATTGGTGGGAAGATGGCTCTTGTCCATTGCCATTGAGACAAGAGCCCAGGTAATGGCTAAAATGGAAAATAAAAAATGTATAACATTTTATTTACAGTAGTTTAATACATTTGGTATTATCCAAGATCCTTTTGTGTTCCAAACAATTTTCACATTATGTCGCTGTGTTTCTAAATTATTAAAAATGAAAAACAAATAAACAAGAGAGTGCTAATAACTTTATACTACTTTGTAGTTTGGTTCTATTTTTTCACAATTAACAGCCGGGTTTTTTTTTTTAATCTAAAACACAGGAGTTAGACTTGAGTAAAGGATTTCATATTCTTTATTTGGTCGAATACTACGGTGACCACCTGTACCGAAGTGGACGGGGCAGTCCCTAAAGATCAAGTCCCGGTCCGGGAATTTGTCCCGGTTTCCTAGACAGCCCCAGAATGATTGACACATTGGATAGCCAATCTATCACATAAAACTATATTATCCCACTATCATGTGACTTTTCACACTCACATCACATGTTCCCCAACAGCCTGACATTGATATGCTTTGGCAACAGCAAACAATATACAATTCATATAATATTTTAATTTCACAGTGTTTTCTTTGTTTTTTTAAATGGCTGACTCTAAAAGTTTAAGTGACACGGATTGTGATACGTCGGTAAAGGAAGGAGTACCCTATAAGGGAAAAGTGCAAATTACTTTACACATTAATTATGTAGAACATATTCTAGAATTGGAAAGGGATGAAAACGTTGTTAAGAAGAATTCAAAGTTGATATAGATATTTATTTTTTTAAATAATATTGACTATAGTAAGAAATATGTAAATATACAATCCCCACCCCCCGAATAAAAAATGGCCGGTGTCCCGTTTTTGCATTTTGAAAAGGTGGTCATCCGATCTAATACAGGGGTGGCCAAAGTTTGCCTTTCCACTCCTGGTCTTAGTTCACTGTTCTAAATTTAAATCAATTAAACCTTCATCCAGACCTTGAATTAATTGCACATGTTAAACCGGGAGAAGAACCCGGCAAGGAACACAATGACACCCCTTCCTTATCAATTTTGCAGCGTGATTAGTGAGTCCATGCGTTATTAAAAAAACGCACAACAACAACAATAATAATATATGTTGCAAATAACAGTTTAGCCGGGATACTAAATTAATTAAATGTCAGATTGGACTAATTTACAGTAATTGATTGAGCAAAACTAAGTGCATGTCTTAAGTTTCTCATTTACCGTACACTTTATTGTAAAAACAGTACCAAAACATTAAACTTATCTATTTGGCAACAAACTGCAATTTTCAAAAAGAAAATGAGAAGATACATCGATTTCCTTACAGAGTGTAAGAGACTGCGAAGGTTGAACAGAGTTAGCATTCCCTTCACGGCGCTTCCAGAACGAGCCATCTCTTCTGTTTTGGATAGAATCCAGGGGCGTTTGTTTCCCAGTTCACGGGCAAGGGTTCACGTCCCTTTTGACCAATCACAGACGAGTTGATCAGGACCCCTCCCCCCCTCACATCCGCCCATCACTCTCAATGTAAACCAATAACAAGGGAGCTTCAAAGTACCACCCATGACAGTATTTAACACTGCTGTGATGTACAGTGTTACACAGCTTTTTACTTGATTTGAAAAGTACGAAGTACCGTATAATCGGACAAATAAACGGATTTCATTAATTTATTATTATTATTATTATTATTATTTTATCAATTCTTCTTTCAATGCTTACAACGTTGTTATATAATAATGTAAACCATCTTAATCTCTACGTGCATTCTCAAATATAATCAGCCATACAAAAGAGTAATTGTATTTGCACAGAAAAAAAAGTATGCGCCAATTTGTGATTACCCAAGGGTCCTAAATTTGGTAAACATACACAAGGAATTGAGCGGCTGTTCAAACAGTTTGGGAGTGACTCAAGTATTACCAGGAATGGACAATTTGGATGACTAGATCCAGCCTCTCAGTACATTTTAAACTCTGTTTCGTTTACCTCAGTGCTGTTAAATGCCTGAGCCAAGGGCTTAGTTTTTGTTGATAATGAATATGTTTTCCTCAAAAAAAGTATAATTCATGGTAAATGTACCTCTTTGACAATAGGAACACACCACCCATCGGTTCGTAATTGATTGCACTTCTACCAAAATCTGACAGCATACCACTTTGTGACGATGTACCACTTTCTACCACTACACCGTGCATGTGTTATTTTGATATGCTGAAATAAAGTTGCTGAAAGTAATCAGCCTGAATTCTATAACTTGTCATTCAAACTGGAGACTAGTTGCTATTACTGTTGTGGTTACGGTATTGTATGGAAGAGATTAAACATAGTTTGAACGATAACATTCAAGGTCATATACCAGAGATTAGGAACCTCATATTGACCAATCAGGTAAATGAAATCTCTGATCAATGTTCTAATTATATGGGCAGCAGTGTGGAGTAGTGGTTAGGGCTCTGGACTCTTGACCGGAGGGTTGTGGGTTCAATCCCCAGTGGGGGACACTGCTGCTGTACCCTTGAGCAAGGTACTTTACCTAGATTGCTCCAGTAAAAACCCAACTGTATAAATGGGGAATTGTATGTAAAAATAATATGATATCTGTATAATGTGAAATAATGTATAATGTGATATGTTGTAACAATTGTAAGTCGCCCTGGATAAGGGCGTCTGCTAAGAAATGAATAATAATAATAATAATAATGGTAAATGACAAGCCTTCGTGTTGTGAATGCCATCTGGTGGATGAACTTGGAACATGTAGTTCACATTTATTTACCCTTACATGAAACATCTCAGAAACAGGTAACAGTATATCATTTTTAGACATTTCCAGACATTTCAGTTTTGAATTCCACCATTAACACCACTATCTACTACAAATCAACCGATTCTCATTCGTATCTGCAGTATGATTACTCACACAGTATGATTCCCTATTCCCAACTTTTAAGACAAATGTATCTGCAGTGATGATCAACAGTTTTTATGTTGTTTTTTTTACCCGAAGGAAATGTGGGGGCTTTTTTGGGGATATTGTGATTTTGCAGGCAAGATAATCACTGAAGCTATTTTTTTTAAAAATGTGTGTGTCAAATTATTTTATCCCGATTTTCTCCCCAATTTGAAATGTCCAATCAAACCCCCTATCAATGAGAAACAGGAAGCAGCAAATAGTGTTGCTCTGAAAGCAGACAGTAACAATCACAGACCGACAATGCTGTGTTTTGCAGACTGTAGCTTTTCAAGGGTGTGCATGCATAATAGTATTTTATATTTTGCAGTACAGATATAGTTACAGCGTCCTTTTTGTGTAGTGGGTTGAAATATAAAGTTGGGAAGCAGTGTAGAGTAGTGGTTAGGGCTCTAGTGGGGACACTGCTGCTGTACCCTTGAGCAAGGTACTTTACCTATATTGCTCCAGTAAAAAACTAACTAAAAATGGGTAATTGTATGTAAAAATAATGTGATATCTTATAACAATTGTAAGTCGCCCTGGATAAGGGTGACTGCTAAGAAATAAATAATATCACAAATGCAATAGTGTACATTGTATGAATATAATTCTCCAGAAGAATGCATTTCATTAATAAACCTTATTTTTTAAAAAATGTGTGTGTAGATAGGTAAATAGATTAGATATTCCTCCTAGTCGCTAGAGGGCCCTCTTGATACTGTACATGTACTGGACAGTTAGAAGCAAGGTTCTTCTTGCCTTCCTAGCTCGTTGGTAAAGCGTGAACGTACCCATTATTTACATAACAAGGTGCTCGTTTAATTGTAATAAATATTAAAATTATCAATATGACCGGTTACGGAGTGATGGCCGATGAAGGAACTATTGATTACTCTGTTCACGAAGCATGGAATGAAGCTACAAATGTATACCTCTTGGTTATTCTCGTCAGCTTTGGACTCCTCATGTATGCCAGAAAGTGAGTATTACACACAGTCAGTATTCTGTCATTTAAAATGTTCACTGGGAATTAATAACATACCATGTTTAAAATAAATCTGCTGGTCTTTAATATCCACAGCCGTTTTTTTTGTTGTTTTCTAGATAGTCGAGTGTTCTATTTTGCAGTATGCCCTGCTTTCTTCTCATACACTGGATGTATACACAGATACAGCTCTCATAAGTTCCTGAAAGATTACAATTTTATTTGTATAAAATCGAGTGTTTGTCGTCTAGTTAAAGCCAGATGAATGTCGGGTACGGTACATTTAACTCATACACTCAAAAACAAACTTCTACCAGATTTCTCATCCTTGACCTTTATAAATATAACATAATAAAAATGAATAAAGAATCTAAACTTATTTACAAAAATACAGTAAAACAAAATAATCTCGTTGAGCTCTAGCAGCGTTTTTTAAGCACCCAAACAAAAACCAACTAGAAAAACAAACCAATATATATATATATCTCCTTAAACGAAAGATCTTTGGCAAATCATATTTTTAAAACCGTTTTCCCCCTTCAACAGAACTAATTGAACTAAACGTCATGCTACTCCATCATTCACCGTATCTCATTTATTTGGCCGTGTCAATATGCGACTTACAGGGTGCGTAGTTAGGCTGCGTTCACGATACGCAGACTTTGCTAAGTCTGCTCAGATTCTGCAAAGATTCTGAAAATTCATTGGCTACTTGATCCGATTCTGTGCAGATTCTGCGCAGAATGACGAAAGTCTGCGTGTCGTGAACGCACCCTTAAATTCATCGGTGCTCTGCATCGCTGAGTCGGAAGTGACATCACGGTGCGGGAAATTTAACAGTTTGGTGAATCAACATAACTGACAATAATAATAGAAATGTTGCTGCTGCGGTTTGCAAGGCTGTGGTTGACCTGTGCGAGCTGAAAGCTTATTGGGACGAAGGTTTAGTTATCTTTAACCGACTATAGGAGCTAGCTTGTTGTTACATTAAAATGTAGAAAGCAGCTAGCCTGCAACTGTAAATATTTATAAATATGAATATATTAATGGATACACTTTCAAATACAGTTCGCCCACTTTTCGCAACTTTGTAACATATTTGTTTTAAGTTGGGTAGCAGTGTGGAGTAGTGGTTAGGGCTCTGGTCTCTTGACTGGAGGGTCGTGGGTTCAATCCCTGGTGAGGATACTGCTGTTGTACCCTTGAGCAAGGTACTTTTCCCTAGATTGCTCCAGTAAAAACCCAACTGTATAAATGGGTAATTGTATGTAAAAAAAAAAAAAAAATGTGTTATCCTGTAACAATTGTAAGTCGCCTTGGATAAGGGCGTCAGCTAAGAAATATATAATAATAATAAATGACAGTTAGCCATGTTATAAGCGGTATAAACTACTTCGGTTGTGCAGTTCCGATGATATATACCATGCGTCCCTGGTGAATCCGCTGCTTCAGCGGTGACGCACAGGTCAATTTAACAACAGTTCGTTGAGCAACTCCAACGGCTTTACATCGGTACATGCAGCGGTGAATTTAACAACGCACCCACACCTAACTCATAAACCTGTGCGCTGCTTTAGTGTGACATCACATCTGCGGTGATTGTTGCTAGGTGATTCCAAACAAACAGATGAGTCTAGTAAAAGTAATTAGTGCAGTTTAAAACATCTGTACAATTGTATAAGTGGTCATTTATATATATATATATATATATATATATATATATATATATATATATATATATATATATATATATATATATATAAATCAATGACAGCATGGTGCAGTGTTTTACGGCAGACTGCAACACCATTCAAAAAGAGAAAAATGAAAAATGTAGTACAAATACCCTTGTCATTGGTCAGCCATATCTGTAAAACATTTAACAATTCAAGGATGGAAAGAAGACGCCCATTTTATAGCATTTTGAGCCATTCCAGATTTTGTGGTAACCTTAATCATTCAGACACAATTAAGCTTGTTACTAATTAATGTATCTATTATTCAGGTCTGTTCTTCACAGTAGACTATTGTAAATCTGCTTCACAATAACAAGAATATCAATTTAACAAAGGGTTTTCACTCAAAACACGTTAATATTACTGTCACTTAGGGGAAGCTAAAATACCTGTCCTAACCCAGTTTCCCAGGACTATTTTCAACATGACCTTAAATGGTAATCACTTTATTGGGCACTACACCTTTAATTAAAGACACATTTCAACTTAAGTTTAAAAAAAGGCTTTTGCTTTTTATTTAAACAAAATACAGAACATTTATTACAATATTCTGAGGTAACGTGTCCATACAGAGAACAATGAAATTAAACTGTTAAAATGTATAGCAGAATAATAAATCGGTGCCAGCTATTCCACGTCTTTATCATTAATATTATCTACTGCTATTATTATTCTTGTTTAAAAATAGTTTTTTAAAATCATTTTATACCAAATGATAAAATCTGAGAGTCAGTTTTTGCGGGAAACTTACCTCAACATTGTAAGTTTTAGTTTTCATACTGGCATTAACTTTGGCTTTCAAGACACCAAGTATACCATCATATAAGAATGATTAAAATTCCCCTCATTTGAGAGAGTTTTCTCCTTTTAATTAGTTGTTCTTCCCTTTAAAAAAAAGTGAGGGCCGAAAACATTGAAAGCGCCATGTTGTTTGGAACCAGGTAGCAACCATCTCTAAGGAAGTGAGTGTCAGTGACGAAAGCACTAAAGAGCTGTATTATTTCAAGTTTGTTTTGCGCCCTGTAGCGCCCCTAGTGGCTACTACGTGCAACGTCCCCCCCCCTTGAAAAAGGTAATACGCAGTAATATTTTCACCTATATTTAATAATAAATACATTCATAATTTCTGTATTTTCCTCACTTTGTTTTTCTTAAAATTACATTTGAAAGCTTAACGACAAAACATTTTGGCAGAATTTTGTATTTTTGAGTGTGTGAGTTAAGTGTACCATACTTCAAACTTCTGTGTAGGATAAATTGGGTGAAGACAAGAGCCCCTTTCACACTGGCATGCTCTACCCGGGTCAGGACCCGGTGTCATGCGGGTTGGGTACATGATTTCACACTGCTTTTGATGAAACAAGGTTGGCCTGGGTGACAGATGCAAGTGCACAATATGCGTTTCAATGCCCGGGAAGCAGCTTGTTACTGACGCTTCCATCCAAGTTTCTCTGGATTGAACCATCGGCCCAAGTGTTGATTAGAGCAAATGTTTCTAGATCCCTGCTGCAATGTGGCTCATGCTGTGTCTCAATCAACAAAAATATGCCTAAACAGAATAAACAGAAATTGCGGAAGTGAAACCTTCACGCAGGCGTGGCTGTTTGTTATTGCATCGGCTCACGGATGTCCGTCAAGCATTTTGTCTCACTCAACCCGGGTCAAAGCGTGTCGACCCACATCCTGAGGTGGTTCGCTGAGACGAGGGTTAACCTAGATAGGACCCAGTACGTGGTTTCACACTACGCGGGATTGTGTCCCGGGTAGCCAGAACCCGGGTAGGAGTGCCAGTGTGAAAGGGGCTTAGGACAAAATCAAGGGAGTTGTCGTGTTCACCATGAAGTGGGGAGTGTGACAGACAGACAGACAGACAGACGGACTCAATCAACGTAAGGCTGCACATTTTTGAGTGATGTTCATGACGTTGGTATTGTGAATGTACTGGTTTTTATGTACCATTATGTCACTACATCCTTACCATAACTAGCGAACTGGTATGGCAACCCAGTTGTGGTGAAACTTGAGTTAGACATACTTTAACTTGAAATTAGAATCTAGGTTGTGTTGAGTTCTGCCAATTCCAGGTAAGAGCGGCTACCACTGATGGATTAACAGTAGGGTTAAGAGACTTAATTCTGATTACATAACGTGTTAGTATTAATGACAGTTATAAAAAATGAATGCATTTCATTTTTCATCTCTTGTGTCACAGGGCATTGCACAGTATTAATAACGACGAGTTTAATGGTTAGGCTAACTAAGGCTATATCTTGGAATAAGTTCTCGTGAATTTTGTTCAAACTTTGCATAGTACAATTCGTTTTTGATATAACCCCACAGGAGAAAAGTGTTCAGGGTCATTCTCTTGTCACGTTGGTCAATCAACCTCCACCTCTCCATCCACCGTCTTGCAGCAAGCTACATTCATGCACTGCTGGTACATTTGCCAAATCGTTCTGAATGTTTAGCACAGGTGGCCCATGTCCTACTAGCCAATTTCATCTGAAGAACCAAGCTGAGGCTAATAGTCATTGTTCTGTAGTTGATACCATGTATGCATTACCAGATTAAACATGGAAATCCATCGTGGTCAGCCTCTAAATTTAATTCAGAGTCATTTGTTCACGGAGGCAGTACACCCAAATTGATCTAGGTGTTTTGTTTATACAAACCATTCAGAATTCTAAGTAGGGAATATATTATACAGCCTTTTAATTTTATGAGCATATTGGTTGTATATATTTGTTTGATAAACCTCTTGCCATTTCTTTAAAACGTCACATTTCTGTGCTTTCAGAAACAAAAGGAAGATCATGAGGATTTTCACAGTGCCACCTACGGTTGAATCGACACCAGAGCCTAACTTTTATGACAGCATTCAGAAAGTTCGATTACGGCAACAATTAGAAATGTACTCCATTGGTAAGACTAATGCTAAACTTATTTCAAGTAGTTTTTAAAGCACGTTAGGGGGGGCTCCTGAGTGGCGCATCCGGTAAAGTCTACGTGTGGAGTGCAAGATGCGCCTTACAGCCTGGAGGTCACCAGTTCGAGTCCAGGCTATTCCACTGCCGACCATGGACGGGAGTTCCCAGGGGGCGATGCACAATTGGCTGAGCGCCTCCCGGGGAGGGGGCTTAGGTCGGCCAGGGTGTCCTCAGCTCACCGTGCACCAGCGCCCCCTGTAGACTGGCCAGGCCCCTGCGGGCTTGCCTATAAGCTGCCCAGAGCTGTGTTGTCCTCCGACGCTGTAGCTCTGGGTTGGCTGCATGGCGGGCCTGCTGAGTGAAAAGAAGCAGTTGGCTGACGGCACACGTTTCGGAGGACAGCATGTGCTCGTCTTTGCCACTCCCGAGTCAGCACGGGTGGTAGCGGTGAGGCGAGCCTAAACTAGGGGTAAAATCAATTGGCGACTACTAAATTTATAAAAAGTAAAACAAATATTGCTTTTTGTGTATAAAATATATATATATATTTTTTTTAATTGAAGTAAGGGGTTGGTTTGACCAATAAACATATGTGTAGATGCAATCCTGGTGTATTCTCTAGTTAGAAGAAAGCTCTTAACAGTCGTGACTTATCCTGGCGAGGTATAGGTTCATCATTCATTTCGGCTAGTATCATCATCAGTGTATTTCACTATTCAAAACATTTCTATACTTGACTTACGGGTCAATTTGATCAATCTATACCCTGCTGGGATAAGGCCATCCGGGATTGCATCAACCACCTCCCTGGTTGTCCAGGGATTGCCCCTAAAATTATTTTTTTAATGCAATCGAGGGGGTTTTCTTTTACATTTACTGTTTTTATTTAAAATAATAATTTAAAAAAAAAAAAAAAAAATAGGCATAGCAAGCAAAAGTCAAGATTTTGTGTGGGAAAAAAATAATATTTTATCATGCTCTCCAACAATCATAATGGCATAATGAAAAGCTTTTCTCTCATAACAACAAGAAATATGTTGCAGAGAAGGCTCTATAAAGATAATGTTTTTAAAAAAGATCTGTTCCTTGCCTTTCGGTTTTTATCAATTTTATATTACTGATAACTGCTTTTGACTAAAGTTTCTAGAAGTACATGGAGATCTACTGTAACAAAATTAGCTTTTTCAATTTTTTTTTTAGGATTTACTTTACCAGAATTGTATGCTATACATTTTTATATAATGATTTAGAAATGTCCAGTAGTTGCAACTAATAAGTTCTAATGGGGACACAACTTATAATATATATATATATATATATATATATATATATATATATATATATATATATATATATATATATATATATATATATTGTGATGTACTTTGGTCTTTTCAGCCGGAGTCTGTGCTGTTCTTCCCAACAGGTGTCTGTCACTTTAATTACACACGAAACAAGGGTAGTGTTCTTTAAACGCCGTGGCGTACGTTTATTCAGCAAACTGATATTTCAAACAAAAACAAAATACACAAAACAAAACCTAGCCTTTCTTCAGGCGCTACCTAAACTGAGTAACAGTAAGGCTAACTAATGCAGGGCAGGGTAAGCCTGTTCCCCTGTTTAAACTAATTCCACGAATCACCTAAGCCAAATCACCGTCCAGAACTCCGTTGTCAAGAATACCCGTACCTTTGTTTTGTTAACAGCAAATCTTTTGTACAACACGCTTGTTTCACCACTTCAACCCTTTCTCCCTGAACACACAAACTGAAGCCCTTTTAACCCCGACCTGATCACTTCCATCTGATCAGCATTTACCCATTAATTATACAATTAAGCACTTGTTAGACTTGTTTCAACAAAGTGTGTGGCTACCCCCCATGGTCCTAAAGCCTCCAAATTACTGTATGGTACATACACATCATCACATACCCTCCCCCTCTGCACGATCCCGTGGGGTCGGGCATACAAGATTTCTGCTGGCTGCGGAAACCTAGACAGGAAATCAGCATTTATGTGTTCTTTACCTTTTCTATGTATTAAGTCAAAACAGTAGGGCTGTAATGTTAAAAACCACCTGGTTATTCTCGCATTCTTGTCTTTCTGACGATACATCCACTGTAATGGGGCGTGGTCTGTAACCAGTGTAAATCTCCTTCCCCAGAGATAATACCTCAAAGAGTCCACGGCCCACTTAACAGCTAAGCACTCCTTTTCTATTGTGGCATATGCTTTTTCCCTTGGGAGGAGCTTTCTGCTCAAAAATAAAACAGGATGTTCCTCCCCCTCCCAGGACTGTGATAACACTGCCCCTAGACCCACTTCCGAAGCATCTGTTTGTAATATAAACGGTTTATCAAAGTCAGGACTTATCAAAACAGGTTCAGAGCACAGTGCTGATTTCAAATCTAAAAATGCCCGTTCAGCCTCTGCTGACCATTTTACCATGTTAGACGTGGATGTTTTAGTGAGATCTGTTAAGGGCACAGCTCTTGAGGCAAAGTTTTCAATGAACCGGCGATAATAGCCAATAAGTCCGAGAAAGGCTCGGACTTGTTTCTTGTTCACTGGACGGGGACAAGACAGAACAGCTTCAATTTTGTTTTGCTGTGGTCTAATTAAGCCACGTCCAAGTGAAAATCCCAGATATTTTGTTTCCTGCAGAGCGAATGCACACTTCTTTTTATTAGCCGTTAAGCCTGCTTCCCTTAACGATCTCAATACCGCTTCCACCTTGTATACATGAGACTCCCAATCAACGCTAAAAATGACCACATCGTCAAGATAAGCTGCTGCATAGTGACTATGTGGCCTGAGTACCCTGTTCATAAGCCTTTGGAACGTGGCTGGGGCACCATGCAGACCAAAGGGCAACACTGTAAATTGGAACAAACCCTGTGGAGTTACAAATGCTGTTTTTTCTTTTGACTCTGGTGACAATGGCACCTGCCAATAGCCTTTGGTCAAGTCGAGTGTGGTAATATACTTGGCTTTTCCCAACCTTTCTAGCAATTCATCCACCCTCGGCATTGGGTATGCATCAAACTTTGATATTTCGTTCACTTTTCTAAAATCCATACAAAATCTTATAGTTCCATCAGGTTTTGGCACCATCAATACCGGGCTGCACCAGTCACTATTTGATTCCTCAATTACTTGTAATTCCAACATCTTTTTTATTTCTTTAGCGAGATCATCCTGTTTAGACTCTGGAATTCGAAATGGTTTCACTCTGACTCGGGCTCCTGGAGGGGTAATGATACTATGTGATATAAGATTAGTTCTCCCTGGCAAGTCTGAGAACACGTCATCATTTCTATTAATTAGTTCTTTAATTGCAGTACTCTGTTCCGCGGTCAAGTGTTCACCAATTTTCATTTCAGTTGCACTTGTCATACCCGGCAATTCGGGACCCAGTTCTAAGTCTTCGCACTGTACTGTGCCTACTAAAGGTTCCCTGTCTACCCACGGTTTCAGCAGATTGACATGGTAAATCTGGTATGGTTTTCTTTTCCCTGTCTGGTACACCTTATAGTTTACATTACTTAACTTATCCGCTATTTGGAAAGGTCCCTGCCATTTAGCCAAAAACTTGTGTGCATGTGAAGGCAGCAAAACCAACACTTTGTCTCCCACTTTAAACTCTCTTAGACGAGCCCCGGCGTTATACGACGTTTTTTGTAGCTCTTGCGCTCTGACCAGATTTTCATTTACCAGGCTGCTAACCTTGTCCATTCTATCCCTCATTTTTATTACATACTCAACTAAATTGTCCCCTCTAGGTGGCGTTCCTTCCCACACTTCTTTGACAACGTCTAAAATTCCCCTCGGCTGTCTCCCATACAATAATTCAAACGGCGAAAACCCAGTCGAGGCTTGAGGAACCTCTCTGATAGCGAACATAAGATAAGGAAGAAAACTATCCCAGTCTTTGCCGTCTACGTGCATTACCTTCTTTATCATTTGTTTTAACGTTTTATTAAACCGTTCCACCAAACCATCCGTTTGTGGGTGATGAACAGAGGTAGTAATTTTTTTTACTTTGCACAACTTACACATGTCTTTCATAACTGTGGACATAAAGGGGGTCCCTTGATCGGTAAGGATCTCTTTAGGGAAACCGACCCTAGAAAAAACCTGTATCAACGCTTGTGCTATATTCCTTGAATTAGTGTTCCTTAACGGTATAGCTTCGGGGTATCTAGTGGCATAATCCACAATGACCAGAATGTACTGGAACCCTGTTTTAGATTTTTCCAAGGGCCCAATTAAGTCCATTCCCACTCTCTCAAATGGCACGTCTATGACAGGTAACGGGACAAGCGGGGCTCGAGTAGGTTTCCTGCCAGCGACCCGTTGACATTCTGGGCAAGCTATACAAAACCGCTCTACATCCTTATAGACTCCTGGCCAATGAAAACGCATCATTACCCGGTCTCTAGTTTTCTGTATGCCTAGATGCCCTCCTAACAGATGGCTGTGAGCCAGCTGTAGTATTAAACCTTTAAACTTACTTGGCACCAGTAACTGTTCTAACCACTCGCCACATTCAGTTCTAGTGACCCGATACAAGAGATCATTTTTAACAATGAAATGTGGTACAGTGTTAGTGTCCCTGTTTTCCCAATAACATTCGTCCGCTACCACAGCTTGATTAAAGGCATATTGTAAATTTTTATCTTCTATTTGTTCTCGTTTGAAGTCCAAAGGAGACACTGCTAGCTCATCCCACATCTCGGGGAGGTTTTCTTCTAAACTTCCTAATGACTCAGATTCCCTGTTAGGCTGCCCTACACGCCTTTGGGGGTCTGCACTTTTGCTTGTATATTTCCCCCCAGGGAGCCTTTGCGGTTTAGCTTGGGTCCTATACTTTTGACTTCGTGTCTTCCTGGTTTTTCCTGGTTCAGCTAGTATCTCTTCGTCAAACGGAAACAATTCAGACAATTCTTGGTTCTGGCCACTAGATGGCCCTGCCTCCTTAGTAGCAACAAAAACCTCTCGTAACTGTACTAAGCGAGCAAATTCGATACAATCACGACCCACAATCACTGGATAAGGAAGTCTAGGTAACACTCCCACTTTTAACTTTACCTCCTGGGAACCTATTTTTAGATTTACGGTGGTAGCTGGGTAGGTTTTAATATCACCGTGGATGCACATTATTCGTACTTCTGCCTGGTCTGTAGAAAAGTGTTCCCCCACCAGGTCAGAGGATATTAAACTCTGCCCACAGCCTGAATCTAACAAAGCTACTGTGCTTTTATCGCCTATTTTAACAGCAACCACATACTCTGTTTTTGGAGAACTGCAGGAAAATAAGTTATTAACCGTAGTCACTACATGACAGTCCATTGACTCTACCGTCTCCTTTTCGGGACAATTTCGGGCAATGTGCCCCCAACCATCACATTTAAAACATTGCACCCTGTGATATGGCACACTCTGCATTTCAGTCCACAATTTATTCTCCCCTGCCCAAGGTCCCTTCACGGTTCTAGACCGCTCTTCAGCGCCCCCTTTTTCCCACACATTCTTACCGGGATTCTCGGCGGTGCGTTGTTTCGGGCTTGTGGGGCGCCAGTTGCTTTTGGCAAAACGGGATGTGGGCTGGGCAATTTCCAGGGCAGTGAGTTGACGCTCGACCAGAGCGATTAGTTCATCGGCAGTGTTTGGACTGCCCTGTGCCACCCATTTTCGTAAGCCCACTGGAAGATTCCTCAGATAATGGTCGAGGACCAGTAGTTCCACCACCCGCGCAGAGCTATTCGTCTCTGGTTTAAGCCACCTACGGGCTAAGTGGATTAAGTCAAACAGCTGTGACCTTGGTGCTTTTCCCTCTTCATATCTCCAAGAGTGGAAGCGTTGAGCCCTCACAGCTACGGTGACCCCGGCTCTCGCCAGAATCTCAGCTTTCAGAAGATTATAATTAGCTGCTTCTGTTGGCTCCAAATCAAAATAAGCTTTTTGAGCATCTCCACTCAAAAAAGGCGCAACAATGCCAGCCCACTGCTCAGGTGGCCAAGCCTCTCGCTCGGCGGTCCTTTCGAACGCCAAAAGGTAAGCTTCCACGTCGTCTGCTGGGTTCATTTTCTGTAAAACATGGCTAGCTCTTATAGGACGTGGTCCGGCAGAAGCGGCCCCCACCCGTTCTCCAGAATTCATCTGGCTCCATAATTCTCTCCACTCTCGACGATCCTGCGCTGCTTGTTCGGCCAGGACTTTGGTATGCTCCTGCAAAGCCGCTGTGGCGTGCTGCTGAGCTGCCGTTGCTTGTAGAACTGTTTTAAGTAATTCTTCCATGTTGCGGGGTTCTCAAAGAAAACAGAGCCCCACTTCTGGTACCAAATGTGATGTACTTTGGTCTTTTCAGCCGGAGTCTGTGCTGTTCTTCCCAACAGGTGTCTGTCACTTTAATTACACACGAAACAAGGGTAGTGTTCTTTAAACGCCGTGGCGTACGTTTATTCAGCAAACTGATATTTCAAACAAAAACAAAATACACAAAACAAAACCTAGCCTTTCTTCAGGCGCTACCTAAACTGAGTAACAGTAAGGCTAACTAATGCAGGGCAGGGTAAGCCTGTTCCCCTGTTTAAACTAATTCCACGAATCACCTAAGCCAAATCACCGTCCAGAACTCCGTTGTCAAGAATACCCGTACCTTTGTTTTGTTAACAGCAAATCTTTTGTACAACACGCTTGTTTCACCACTTCAACCCTTTCTCCCTGAACACACAAACTGAAGCCCTTTTAACCCCGACCTGATCACTTCCATCTGATCAGCATTTACCCATTAATTATACAATTAAGCACTTGTTAGACTTGTTTCAACAAAGTGTGTGGCTACCCCCCATGGTCCTAAAGCCTCCAAATTACTGTATGGTACATACACATCATCACAATATATATATATATCATTAGCTTAACAAATTTGTGATTTGGTGGGCAGACAAATTACACAATAGTGTGTACTACTTATCGCTGGTGTTTGAATTTGTTCTTTCCTTCTATGTGAATTATGATGGAATATCTTCCTGCATATTAATTGTAATAGGATTGTTAAATTAACACTTTGCTTTTATTTTCTCTTCTAGCAAGGAAACATGATCAGCAGCAGCAACAGCAGTCAGACAGTGTGCAGCTGTCCATGGAGTAAACATTGTGCAATGTTCTGCAGCATTAAACTGTATTCCTGTGCAATATAGTGTTTTATTTATTCAATATTATGGTGGACTGAAGAAGATTCTGTTGTAATTTGGTACAAAGGAATCGTAAATTCTGTTTTCAAAGTGTAAAGTATGGTACTGTATTTTTGCTATACCCCAGTTTGAATTTCTGCCTATTTAAAACATACCATTTCAGCATCGGTGTCTAACGCAGCTTTCATTACCTGTTACCTGATAACTGACCGTGATGACAGGTGCCTGGAGTTGAAGGTGAAGGTACTTAATGAAAAGCAAGGTTAGTTATCTAGATGTAATGGCCACTGCCAAGGATAGTAATGCTATTATAATGTGTAGGAAGAAATTAAAAACATGTTTTTAGGTTACATTTTGGACTGGGTCGCTGTTTAAGGGCAAGGCTGTAAATAACGTTAGTTTTGATGTGTTTTGGACGACAAGTTCAAATAGAGATACACATATGTGAGTTTGCTATACATATCTCTTTGAATTTTGTTTCTGTGAATGGTAATCAAAACATTAAGAAAAGCTACCTGTAGGTGGACTGATGTGAGAAACATGGCATTCAGATACAAGGGACAGTAATGGTACCTGCATGGCTCCATCCTATGCAAACCTATTCATGGGAAAACTAGAAATCAAGACATAAACCTTTGGTTTGGTGGCAATAAATGGATATCTTTTGTGATTTGCATCTCCTTATTCCAACCTGACCATTTCTAAGAAAAACATATACAGCAATGCCACAATTTTATTATAGATTTTAACTCCAGTGTGCAATCTGTGCATTTTTTTTTGCGAAAGGAGAAAAGGTGTTTTTTTTATTTTTTATTTATTTTTTTAAATTTAGTCGTCGCCAATTATTTTACCCCGATTTTCACCCCAATTTAGCATGCCCAATTATTATCTGTATCCCCGGCTCACCGCTCACAACCCCCGCGCCGACTCGGGAAACGGAGGCTGGAACACGCATCCTCCGAAACGTGCTCCTGCCAAGCCGTCATTTTTCGCACTGCAGATCCACAGCAATGCCACCAGACCTATAGTGCCGGAGGACAACACAGATCTGGTGGCTCCGCTGCAGAGCCACAGGCGCCCTATCGGCCACAGGGGTCGCTGATGCGCGGTGAGCCGTGTATTCCCCTGCCGACCTAAGCCCTCCCTACCCGGGCAGCGCTCAGCCAATTGTGCGCCGCCCCCTAGGAACTCCCGGTCACGGTCAGCTGTGACATAGCCTGGATTTGAACCTGCGATCTCCAGGCTATAGAGCCCATCCTGCGCAGAGCGCCTTTACTGGATGCGCCACTCGGGAGCCGGAGAAAAGGTGTTTAGTCCACCCAAGTTGTGCTTTAGTTTTGTAACAGAACTAGCGTGTTTTTCTTTCACAAATGAACCATGACTTTGGTCAGATTTATCGGATTCTGTCGGTCCATCCATCCATCCATATGCACGTACCACTTATATTTTTGCATTCATCTGGAGAATAACTTATACAATTAAACATGTCATTGTTATTCTATGCTATTCTAGGTTGATATATGTCATGGTTATCAATTTGCTCTAATTTTGAATTTACAGCCCTAGTGATAAATGTTACTGACATACTTGTTTTAATTTACACCTACTTCAAACATGCCAACTGCTAAGATTTGGTCGTAGCAGCTATTATTTTCGAGGTTCTGCTACGGCGCTACGTCAAAGGGGTATAATACTACGATTGTTATGTGTGGGCCAGTGGTTAAAGAAAAGGGCTTGTAACCAGGAGGTCCCCGGTTCAAATCTCACCTCAGCCACTGACTCATTGTGTGACCCTGAGCAAGTCACTTAACCTCCTTGTGCTCCGTCTTTCAGGTGAGACGTAGTTGTAAGTGGCTCTGCAGCTGATACATAGTTCACACACCCTGGTCTCTGTAAGTCGCCTTGGATAAAGGCGTCTGCTAAATAAACAAATAATAATAAATAAATAGATGATGGATACACCTTGAATGTTTATGAAATATTATTTCAATACTATGTGTGTGTTTTCCTCTTTAATTTTTTTTAATTAGTTAATGGTTCTTAAAGAATACTGTATTTCATTGACAGTTTTTATTGTGGCATTTTAACTGACACACTAAAAGCTCTGAGCCGGGTTGCTTAGTAACCAGTTTAGAGGTCCTTCAGAAACAGCTGTGCAAACGTTGCCTTGCTATCATTTTTCAATGCCTGTCGGGTCTTTGACCCAAATCAAGCGAAGTATCTAAGCATAGCTGAGAAGTAAGTGTTTGAGGCCATTCTACTGTTTGAAGACAATTGTGTAGCACAGCGTGACTACCGTGTAATCATTTTCAGCATATAAATGTATTTCGGGATGACAAGAAAGGCATCAAGCATGTACAATATGTTGTATCAGAATAATATGTAAACAAACAAACAAACCAAAATGTTTTACCAAGTCGTATTGTGTTGGAGCAGCAGGAACTGCCTGATCATACGACTTGACATGCGATCAAGTCACGTGCCACTTTTATCAGGTGTGCTGCGGCGCAAACGTGACACAGATCAGAACCTGTAAATGTCTGAAAAAGAAGCACCTAGGAAGTATGAGAGCAACGCTGAAAAGCAGAAACACACCAAGTACAGCGTCATTGCGAGGAAGATCAACAAAACACCAACACTGACATGCTATTTTAATACAATACCAACAAATGTATGTGAAGGTACCAGTACTTCGGAAAATACACTGGAGAGGAATCAACAGTACGAAAGGACCTAGGTTTATATGGATTACAGTGAGGCAATCTCCATGGAAAAATAAAAATAAGTCTCACCTTTTTCTCAGTCTATTTTGGTAGTAGTTTGAGGTTTCCATGTACTTTTCTTTTAGACTGAGAAATTCTCGTTCCAAATGCAAATAAACTAATTAATATTAAAATACCGGAGGCAGTATGTTTGTGTCTGAGTTCCAATTTGGCCTTGGGCGACTTAATGATATTGTACATCTTTCTTAAACCGGGTCTTAAAACACAGCCTGCCTCATTTGGTCCCCAAAAAACATACAAACAAATAAAATAAAAAAATATGTCGTTCCTGTGGGTGCAGCTCTGCTGATTCTGCTGACACAAGTAATAATAACAAAAAACTAAATTCCATAAGAAAGCGCTGTGTCCTATCCTTGTATTATTTGCTAAACATTTTTTGGCTCCATATATATTTATTATGAACCTATTATACATATTTGTAAGCAATAAGGACAGGAGGCTGTGGGGTCTAGTGGTTAAAGAAATGGGCTTGGAACCAGGAGATCCCCGGTTCAAATCCCACCTCAGCCAGTGACTCATTGTGTGACTCTGAGCAAGTCACTTAACCTCCTTGTGCTCCGTCTTTCGGGTGACACGAGGTTGTAAATGACTCTGCAGCTGATGCATAGTTTGCACACCCTAGTCTCTGTAAGTCGCCTTGGATAAAGGCGTCTGCTAAATAAACTAATAATAATAATAATAACACATTTCCAGATAACTTGTTATTACGACAAAAGAGTCTGCAGTTTGCATTTCCCATTTTGTATTTGAAACTGCCAGTAACTAACGCTGTGGCCAATGCTCATTTTCAAAACTGGCGCTAATGCAAGAAACTGGGATTAACGTGCTGGTGTTAATCGAGAGGAACGAGAGTTCCTCGCGCCAAATTACAGCATCGCACAAGAACTGCCAGTGACTATCTATAAAAGCATGGATAGTTTACATGTTTTCAGGATATTGGCACAGCAAAAGTAAATCAGCCAAAAGCACCATTACACTTTTAATTTGTAGTTCCAAACACTCTTAGGTGAAATGTAGAAAAAAGTAAATACCTGTCATGCAGTAAGAGAAATAAGTCGCCAAAGTAAGTTAAAAAATGTTTTTTTTCTCCCGGTATTGTTTTGCAGACCTCAGCCACTTTTATCCACGCATATGTATATTACAGGACATCCGATTTTAATGACAGTTAACTTGTTTTGTCAACATGGAAATATACTAGGGAACTCACTTGTGACATCTTTATCATTTATATTAAATTATTTATTTCTGTTTTTAACATTTGCATGCAAAAAAAATCTTTATATAAATAAAAAAAGGTCTAGTATATGTGGGATTTGAATTTGAACCTATAACCTTCAGTTTGCAAGCATGTTGTGTTGTACTGTCAGTGCTACAAGATTAGTTCAGACAAGCAGTATTTTGAAAGATGAAGTTAGTCAACTGAAAATTCTCCGGACTCTGTGATATTTTTGGAAATTTTCGAGCCAGTATTCATCTTCATCATACTCATTCTGAGATTCTGATCTTGAGCTCTGAATTTGGATTTTTGGTTTCCTGTTCGTGTAACGCTCACTGTGGTCCCTATTGGCGCAAGCAAGTACGGTTTTCTCTCTCGATACTGGTTGATGAGAGTAACGATATTTGTGGTCCCCACTGCACAAAAGGAACATTAATTTCTGAGAATTAGCTACGCTGAAGGATAGCCTATGTATTTGGTAAAAGTAAAACATAAATAAATACATTAATATACATATTTAAATAAATGAATACATAGATATTTATGTATTTATTTATTCATCTTGATATTTATTCATTTATTTTTCACTATCATATAAACACTGCCATTTATTACTGTATGAAACGAAAATAAATACTCACCAGTTTGTGTTCAATTGTATATTAGTGAAGATGTTTGTACATAAAGGTTGTCATGCTTTCATATATTTTTACTTTCAAATTTAAAAATATATATTGTAATGACCCGTACAATTACTTTGTTGCAGGACTTGTTGTCTGTTCAGTTTGTCTCGTCTGTCTTTTCTATATGTTACATGTAGTGAATGGGGAGAATGTGTTTTGCTGTTTATGGGGGTTGCATAGCATTTCGAGAATTCAACACCGTCTCCCTGAATTAGGGTTGCCATCTGTTCGGGTTTGACCGGACAGTCTGGGAATTGGCACCTGTGTCCTGGTGGCAGGAATTAACCGGTTTTTAAGTGAAACGCATAAGAAACACCAACCTTCCTATAATATTTTCTTTGACATACATTAGTTGCTTAAACGATTTCCACTATCTTATTAGAAAAATATACTGATAAGTACGGATCTGTACATTCTACTTTATCCACAGCATTTGAATAATGCTGAAGACAACGAACATATCCACGTGATGTAAACACTCCAAGTGAGGGGTTGCAGTCACGTGATCCCTGCAGGCTACACTGGCGATATTTGCAACCACAGAGCATACTTACCTCCAGTCACAGGAATTAGAAAGATATATTTTATGATGTGCCAGATACTTGGAATTTGTGACCCCCTACTGTGCACCACCGTTAGCGAACACACTTTGACGTGATTTGACCAAGTTTAATTATATACAGTATTTCTATGTTGTTTGTATATAAATGTTTAACATCATTTATCAAATAGACTCACAATTAAAACAATGTCTATGACATATTTGGTATAAGAGTATAATAACTTTGTACGGGGATAAAAAAACAAACAAACAAACAAACAAAAAAGTGTTCTACGAAGCATCAGTAACTAGAATCTGTATATTACCTGTAAAATCAACTTCAGCTTTGGACTCTTGACTGGAGGGTTCTGGGTTCAATCCCAGGTGGGGGACACTGCTGCTGTACCCTTGAGCAAGGTACTTTACCTAGATTGCTCCAGTAAAAACCCAACTGTATAAATGGGTAATTGTATGTAAAAAATAATGTGTAAAAAAAAGAAAAAAAAGGTGATATCTTGTAACAACTGTAAGTCGCCATGGATAAGGGTGTCTGGTAAGAAATATTATTATTATTATTTATTTATTTCTTAGCAGACGCCCTTATCCAGGGCGACTTACAATCGTAAGCAAATACATTAAGTGTTACAATACAAGTAATACAATAAGAGCAAGAAATACAATAACTTTTGTTCAAGCAAAGTACAAGTGTGACAAACCACAATTCAATAATACAGCAGATAATAGTGAAATAATAACAATATGTAAGGTAAGTGCATAACGATTTCTGTTCAGTGTTCAAGTTGCCTGAAATTACAGGTAGATGGATGCTGTTTGCAATTATTGTGCTTCTAAATATGTTATAAATGATGATGTTTTCGTGATTTCATATTAGTTCAGTAAAATAATAAATGTAGCATAATGCATTCTGTTAACAGTAAAGGCATATTTTATGTAATGACTGGGAATCACCAACTTAATTGTGTTAAACTGTATTACAGTACACTGCAGTTTTCATAGACTAAGGCTGCCTGAGAAATATGTCTGGTTTGGTCTGTGGAAAAGATGGCAACCCTACCCTGAGTACTACTTCCTAAACATGAAAATGTTACAATATTCTAAATGAACCGATCAAGCTTATTATGATAGTTTGCAAAATCAGATGAAAACTTTCAATACAATTGGGATAATACATAATCATTATTTACAAAATCTTGTTCGTTTTATTATGAAAACTGTAACTTTACTGCTATTCTACCTGCAAATGGTGTGAAATGAAAGGGCAAACTTTGTGGCGTGAAAGCTACAGTATCTGCACTGCAAACTGCATTGGAAGCATGTCTTGGGTTCGATTCCCACACAGTTTATATTGCAGACTTTAAAAAAAATATATATATATTTATGTGTAACGAACACATTTTTAATGTGAAAAAATGTAGTTGATATAAATGACACTTTCATTGAACATACATACTTTTGCACACATAACTTTAGCATGCATATATATTGTTGATCATTTCTATTGTATGTATTTTTGGTATACTGTTGATGAAATAATATGAAATCATGATTGAATTTGGATATGTCAATTGCATTATGCTGAATCAATTATTATATTTATTTAAAAAAAAATTACACTTTAATTTATGTGGCAGATTGCTGCTGAACATATGTAACACCCAGGAGGGGCACTCGTTCTTTCTGATCAGGGTGGGATCAGCCAGGCAGAATACCAGAAAGATAATAAACTGGGCCACTCCACTATGTTGGGCAATGAACATCGTTTTAATAAATACAGGTGGTAAACTATACTTAGACTAGAGCCCGCAGCCGCCACCGGAGAGCCCGCAGCCGCCACCGGAGAGCCCGCAGCCGCCACCGAAGAGCCTGCAGCCGCCACCGAAGAGCCCGCAGCCATTGCCGAGGAGCCGCCAAGGAGGGAGCAGCCTATGCTGCCAGCACCAGAGCCCCAGAGAGAGAGCCCAGCATCGCCAGACTGTCCTGGGCCGCCCAGGAGAGAGTGTCCCGCGCCATCCAAGAGAAAGAGCCCCACACTGCCACTGAGAGCAGCTAAAGAGTATTTACCGCCGCCAGGAAGAGATTATGCTGCACTACCAGAGAGAGAGTACCTTGTGCTGCCAGAGCCCCAGAGAGAGAGCCCGACACCAGCACAGCCCCAGAGAAGGAGCCCAGTGTTGCCAGAGCCCCAGAGAGAGAGCCCAGCATCTCCACCCTAGAGAGAGTGCCCTACGGCGGTGGCTGCCCTGGAGCCCCGTGATGCAGCCCAGCCCCTGAAGTGGGCGTTTTGTGTCTAGGCAGTGCTGGTGCACTGCCTGGAGTGTCACGTTCACAGTGCAGCTGTATGTAGATGGGGTCTGTGTTGGCTGCACTGTGATCTGTGCTTGGTTCTGCCAGCCAACTGTTTGCGCAGGACCGAGGGTCTGAGCGATTGGACCGTGTGTATGTAAATGTGCCCCTGTAGAGAGCGGCCATTTGCCTGCTGTTCCAAAGCTTCAATAAAAATAGCAGTTTTCACTGATTTAAACTGTATCCTGTGCTGTCTCCATTTTTTCTTGCTGCAGACCAGATACGCCACCGCTACAATATATAGCAGATTGTTCAGTATCTGGAATGTGAATTGAATGCATTGATTGTTAGATTACTATTTCTAGTAATCGGATAAGGTGTTACATGACAGTGAGTACCGGGTGCTCTTAATAGATCTCATGAGTCCTGCTTTCAATACACTCTGATGAAGACAACATGTCGAAACATGTAAGCGTACCTGTTTTTACCTTGTTTTAATTAATAATTTACACACTTTTGGGATATAGACTTATTTAGCGGGAGTTGCTATCTTTTCTCTTGGCAGTGGCAACACCTAAGAAGTGTTTCCTATTTAATGTTTCCTGGGATGAAGCACCTCATGTCTGATTAAATGGACTGAAACATCTCGGAAGTGCCAGCATCCATATTTTCTACAATATATACGGAGCTAGGGCAAGAGTGCACGGTGCTGCACGGTACTTGGTGCGCATGGTGCTCAGTACGCATGGTGCAGGCGGTGCACATGGTGCTTGGTGCCACTGCTACACTAGTGCATGGGCATACGGTGCTGCACAGTACGCGGTGCCCACGGTACTCAGTGCTCGGTATGCATGGTGCGCACGGTGCACGGTGCGCACGGTGTTCGGTACCCTCCACTACAGCGCTAGTAGGTGAGCGCATGGCATCACACTATTAATCAGTGCTTGAGCACAGTACAAGCGGTGTTCGGTGCACAGCCCATGCAGAAGACCAGACCCATGTCAGGCAAGTTGAGGTTCCACCCCTGCACGGCCTACAATGCAAATATCCCAGAAGAGGATAAACATACCCTCTGTGCGCGGTGCTTGGGCATCCAACATGCCACCTTGGCCCTCAAGAAAGATGTGGCCTGCAGCATCTGTGCGGCTTTTCAGCCCCGGGTGAAGGAAGCTAGGTTGGAGAGGACCACGAAGGCGAGTTCCGCGTCCTCAGTGGCCGGACCATCGGCGGCTCTTGGAGCCCCAGTGTCCCTCCTCCATGACCTGTCCCAGGACCTCTTGCTGGACATCCCCGATGCGCAGGCCCCCCGTAGTCGCTCCCCATCTCCGCAGGTGAGAAGGGTGAAGCGTTCTAGGCAGGTGAGGGACATTATGGACCTCAAAGCCCAGATGGCCTAGGTCCTGGAGCTCTTGGCCAAACAGACACCTGCAGCCCCGGCCGCAGTCCCAGCTCCGTTGCAGCCCCAAATGCCATACTCCCCCTCCCCCAGGGGAGATCGGGGTGGGTGGGAAGAGGCATCCCAGCTGGCGCAAGAGGACACGCTTTCTATAGCAGACTCTGGGGAGGCAGCCTCCTTCTCCTCTGACATACAGGTAGGCGAACCCCTGCTGAGGAAGAACCTAGCTTTGAGGTAGCCTCGGAAGCCAGTGCTCCCCCATTATCTAGCTCAGTTTCAGCACTTATGGGACACGCTGCAGCCTTCCTGCAGGTCCCCTGGATGCCAGCTGCAGAACCACGCCGGTTCATTTTCCGAACGCAGGCGATGGCTCCTTGCCCTCAAAGGTTCACAGTCTTCCCAGACTTCATGGAGGAGGTACGCTCCTTCTGGGATAGTCTGGCCTCAGGTCCTAGCGTGCATAAGCAGGCCGCACCGCTTGCTTCTCTAGAAGGCGCGGAAAAGCTGTGGCTGTCACAAGCCAGAGTTCCTGATGCAGATAAGGATGCACTGCTAGACATGCCTATATCCTCAGGACATACCTTTGGGACAGCCTTGGAGGAGATCTTACAGAGATCCTACCTGAAACGTGAGGCGCCCCGGCAGGTGGCCGCATTGCTTATTCCCCGCACTTCCGCGTGGTGAGCTCCTCAGATGTGGACTGTCACCAGGACAGTTCCAGTCCCTATGGCTCCACTGGGTTACCTAAGGCATCGCCTACAGGGCACACGAGCAGCAAACAATCGGGCCCACCCGGCAGGCAGAGGGAACACAAGACGTGGCCAGCCCACACACCAGTGTCCCAGGAGGCATTTTCAGGGCCAGCGCCCTAGACAGCCACCTCCTCCCTTTCTAGGTATCACGAATAATTTCGTGACAGACCCGCTCCAGGCCTCAGTACTTCAGAAGGAAGTGGCCGCCTTACTGCACAAGCGAGCCATTCATCTCGTAGACCCCACCTCCCATGGAGAGGGGTACTACTCTGGTACCCAAAAAAGATGCCGGCTTTCACCCCATCCTAGACCTGAGGCTCGTCAACGGGTTCTTAAAAGAAAGGAGGTTCCAGATGCTGACTCACCGTCACATATAGCGTATATTTTGTATGTTTCAACATTGTACCATAGCACTTCTCTCACATTGTCTTGTACACTAGGTATTCAGTACACATTTTACTGAAGCAGTACAACTGCTATAGGTACCCCCAGTGTTTTGGCATACTATACCCTGCTCCATACACAGCAGCCGCGCCATATAGAGGTGCTACGTATAACGATTTGGTAGTGGATTTTAATACAACAACTTTTGTTTACGTAATATTCATTACATAAATCAAAAGATCCAATTTTTGCATGTGAGTGACATTTAATGTGTGATTTAGAGTATTCACACATTGTCAAACGAAAAGAAAACAGTGCGTGAATTAACCTTCGAAGGTTTAGAACTACCTTTGAATTCCTGGCTAGCGAACTTAGAACCTTCGGCACCTTCAAACATCCCTACTAGATTTATGTATTGTTTTTAACGTGGGATGTTTTTAACATGGGAGCTATCAGATTCACTTTAAATCCGTCTTCTTTTTGGTTCAGAAAATTGTATAACATGAAAATAAAAATAGCAACAAAACTTTTTTCAATTGCAGCATCCATGGCTCGAGCAGTTTTTTTCCTGAACTTCTATGGGCTTCTTTAAAATACAGCACAATACATTCCCACAATCCCCCAGTGACCTGAATATGTAGGACAAGAACTTCTGAATTTGGCTACGTAGGAAAAAAACACAGAAAGTCGTTTCTGTTGGCCTGCGCCGGTCAGCACCAGCCCCGGCCTGCAGTAGAAACAAGGCATATGTAGGACATTGTTATTCAGTGGCGACCCGAGTACATAACACTTCCCCCTGTTACAGTGTGTAATACATATTGCACATAATACATATTGTAATACATATCACATTTTGTCCAACACCTGTAGAAGTAGACGTAATTCATTTGGAAATGTAAGTTTTGGTTAAAAGTTATTATTTTAAAGACCTAAAACAACATGTTGTGTATTCTACATAGCATGAACGATACTGCATATTGTGATAACCATTTAAAATGTAATGTTATTGGATACTGACCTATTATGCATTTAACAACAACAATAGATTACTTTTTTCATTTATTGTTGCATTTTTGTGACCTAGGCACATGTAGGCATGTACCAAGGTTTACTCCACAGCTGTAACAATGTTAATGATGTGTAGATGGTACAGATTTTACATTATAATTATCGGGGGGGGGGGGGGGGGGTCCCCTAAGGCAATGTTTTAATGGTCTTCCTGATCTTGACAGCTATGTCTGATTTGCAGCCACATGCCTGTTCTAATTTGAGGAGATAAAGAACATTCTTTTGGAGATGTGACAGCTGTTCCCTTGGCTTTGAAGTGACAAAAGTGTGTGCCTTGTTACCTTGTTACGATACAGCTGTTGGAGAAGATGTTAAGTAAATACCTCCCAGAGCAAACATGTGGCACACTTATTTTCATTCATGTAGGCAGAGACTATAGATACAGCATGTGGTTCAGCCATACAAGAGTCTGTAATGCTGCATTTATTTCCAACAATATATGTTACATTTTATAAGGCATCTCATGGGTATTTCTTTAATGATCAGTTCTTTAGTGTCATATCAGTGATGTGCTTTAATACAAAACGAATCTTTCCAGTAGATGGGGATAAAAGCTAACAGAAGAATATGTCTGTATAATTGGGCCTTGAACGAAAAATGATTGTAGTGCTTGAGGTCTTTATTAAATAATAATCTTAATGAATTAACTAGCTTGTGTAAGGTTGGCAGAGTTAAGGTTAATTATGTCCCTGCCAACAATCACAGGTGTGGTCATTCCCCATTAGGTAATTGGTGCTAATTGGAGAATGGCCATCTGCATAAAAGGAGGATAAATCTTTTCTGTGGGGAGAAGCGAGCTAGGTGACTGTAACTGTAACTGTAACTGTAACTGTAACTGTGACTGTGACTGTAACTGTAACTGTAACTGTGACTGTAACTGTAACTGTAACTGTGACTGTAACTGTAACTGTAACTGTGACTGTGACTGTAACTGTAACTGTAACTGTAACTGTAACTGTGTTTTGGTTGCTGCTTAGTAGTGAAGGTGAATGCCAATCCTACGTTTGCTTGTTTTGTTTGAAACTTTATTTTGGCCCTTGTTCCCTGTTTATTTGTTTGTTCCTGTTTTGTTCTGTTTATTGTGTTATTACATGTGTGCAGCAGTGCTTCATTGCAGCTTCTGTTTCTGAGTCTCTAGGGGGCACTATCCCAGGATAGCGAGAGAATAGCGAGAGGATAGCGCTGTGCCCCAAAATGTTACTGGCAGGAATTAGATAACATTATTATTATTATTATTATTATTTATTTCTTAGCAGACGCCCTTATCCAGGGCGACTTACAATCGTAAGCAAAAACATTTCAAGCGTTACAATACAAGTAATACAATAAGAGCAAGAAATACAATAACTTTTGTTCAAGTAAAGTACAAGTTTGACAAACCACAATTCAATAATACAGCAGGTAATAGTGATAGTTACATCAGGATGTGATTAAATACAAAGTACTACAGGTTAAAAACTTGGCAGATTACAGTATTCTGAAGTACAGGATTAAATGCAGTAAAATAGGGGCTGATAAGAGCAAAATAAAGCACATTTACATGAAGGGTGATAGTGTCCCAGGATACAAACAGAGGAGTTCTACAGGTGCTCTTTGAAGAGGTGAGTCTTAAGGAGGCGCCGGAATGTGGTCAGGGACTGGGCAGTCCTGACATCTGTAGGAAGGTCATTCCACCACTGCGGAGCAAGGGTGGAGAAGGAGCGGGCTTTGGAGGCAGGGGAGCGTAGCGGTGGTAGAGCTAGTCTTCTAGTGCAGGCGGAGCGGAGAGGTCGAGTGGGGGTGTAGGGAGAGATGAGGGTCTGGAGGTAGCTGGGTGCAGACTGGTCAAGGCATCTGTAGGCTAGTACAAGAGTCTTGAACTGGATGCGAGCGGTGACCTGTAATTTTTCTTTTCATTGTTAACACCCTGACAACTTTTTACACTTTTACAAAATCTGTTTCAAAGCTCTGAGATATGTCCTCTAAACCACTTGCACAATGATCCCTACATTGTCAGTACACTAGAGCGGCCATTTTGAAAAGAGTTTTGAAACACACTTTAAAACGTTCTAAGTGTAAAAAGTTGTCAGGATGTTAACAATGAAAAGAGAAATTACAGGTACAGTGTTTAAACACGTGGGGACGTGTAATGCTATATTTTTAAGAACTTCCCCTACTTACTCTTTAAAGACACTATATATAACCAACAATGTCTTCTGATTCTTCTTTGGATTTGTCATCAGGAATTACTATCTGTATTTACCAATTTTCACAGACCTTACAAATGTGTACTAATCTGCAGTCCCTGTACATTCTGGACCGCACGTTTTACTGTAGATTTTGGCAATCAGAATGCCTTGGCTATGTTACAAAGGGATTTGCCATTCTCCCTCAGCTTGACCAGTTGTGTACATATGCAGGATGAGCTCATTATTTTTTTAGAAAAATAAAAAAAAATACACACACTCTGAAAAGCACTGGTGTCTATTCAATTCATCAAGTGTTGGCAGAAGTATATACCTACACCTTTTAAATTGCTAAATAGGACCATCTCTGGCATTTTACATTGTTTTGCATACAGAAATGTTATAAAGAAATTTGCAAGCACTTAGATGTTCGGTTGTTCTGATTGTATCTCAGTGGTGGTATTTAGACCAGCCAGTCTTTCTATCAATTGAATAGATCCCATTTTCATACCTTTCATTAGCAGAGCAACATTCTGACAGGCCTCCCATATGTTTGCTACTGATATTTTTTTGATTGCTAGACTTTATATGTACTGAGATGTTATCCTGCCACAAGGCTACCTTTTAAAACAAGATTAATGTAAGTGAAATATAAATTATTTAACACAGTACATATCTAGAACAACTGGAATACAATTCCCTCAATGCTACTTACTGTCTGCTAGTTAATTTCCCTGTTTATAAAAAAGTGCTCCATTGGATTTGCCTATTGAAGGAGCCAAACAATTCTAATATCAAAAACCTGTGTTTATTGCTGAAGACAAGCAGCTGACAGTCAGTCAGGTTTATTAGCAATTTAGCAGACAAGCAGGAGCCTTGTACTAATTAATGGGTAGAATCACTGTACAGAGGTGACCTGAGGTTCATTTCAATGTGTCTAGCTTAACCTTTTCAATGTTACAGTACACAGAATGGTATACCACGTGGTGTGCCAAGTTAAAAATTGCAACCTTTTGGTTGAAGATTTATACAACAAAGTACCAATACCATAAAAAGCAAGTAGCTTCAAATAACATTTTCTTCTTCAATTTATTCAATGTTATATACTCTGTTTTGAGGTACTTGGACCTGAATTCAATAGAACCTCTTCAGCTCTAGTTTGGCCTGTGCTAGATATGTATGTAGTGAAGGAGTGGCAACTACAACTACAGCTACACCTGAATTTGGGTCAAAGCACTGTGCTGCAGAGTTTATAAAATGTAATTGAACACAATATTTTAGTGAGTGCATTAAGAACCACTCAGAATGGTACAATAATCCAATTAATTAGGTGAACGTTGTCAAGTGGAAACGTTCCTGTGGTGGGTAAGTGTCGTCAGGTGTGTGTGGTGTGGAAACAGATACAAGGTTCAAACAGTATTTCTCCCAGAAATGTCTGTGTTTATTTAAATAATAACAAAAAGAGCCGCCCCTCTACCAGCGATGGTATCGGGGGTACACAGCAGGCTTGCAGGCCAAAACAAAACAATAACGATTCACAAATAATCCACAGTCCCGTGCACGAAAGTGTGCGATCTAAACAGCGTGGCTGTGGTGAGGGCTGGTGTTGTGAGGTGAGGGCAGTGTTCAGTGAGCTGGGCTGGCTCCGTACAGAAGTAACAATAAACTCCCTGAAGGCCAGATATTAGGCACTGCCACAAAAGTCTTTCCTGTTCGACTGGCAATGTCAGTAGAGATTAATGGTTTTATACACACATCTTTATTTTGCCAAGTTCTCTAAATATGTCTAAATGGAGTTAGACTGGGGTCAGGAAGTTTAAAGAAAATACCAAAAAGTGACCACAAATGTAAAGTATGTTTAAAGTATAACAATGCGAAGAGAACAAAAACACAAACGCTGACAAGAAAGTAATGAAAAAGAGCTTTATTATCATAGATACAGCATAGCTGGAAGCTTCTCAGACACATTTATTTAATTCTTCAGACTTTCAAGTGGCGAAATACAGAAGCTGTGCAAACACAAGAAAATCCACAAATGTGGAGCACCAACATTGCAAACTCGACTGCCACTGAACATCAACCAGGCCTTTGAGACTGCAGCATATACCGTATGTAATGTAAGTTTTACCACTTAATTGATTGTGCATATGAGTGCATATATTTGTTACATTACTGTTTTATTGCCATTCTTCACTCCTTTTGAAAGAACTGTTTTCTGTTTCGGTGTGAGCAGGTAATTTGAAATAAACACAGAGGGACTGATCAGCTATACACTGTACTTTGCTGAAGGTGAATTCAAATCATAGCTTTGTCCGTCAGCCCCTCTGCTATTTAAAATGTTTGTATTTGTACAGTAGTTATTTAATTTACTCCTAATATATAATGGTATTTTGAAATAATTTGTATCCTTATCTGCTCATACTACAGCCTTGCTTTGTTTACTATGCTTACCCCCATCCCATATAGCAATAAGTGGCCTGAACTGACAGGAGACCATGACGATGATTAACTTCATGAAGCAGTGTACACAGGTAAATCATTTTTACATTTAGTCACTTTAGGTGTTTTTAAAAAAGAAATGTAAACTGAATCAATTAACTTTTAGACCTTAAGAGAAAAAATTATATAATGGTCAATTGATTAAAAAACATGCTCTACTAGCCATAATCATATATCAGAACAGTACTACTTATTGGTGCTAACTGCACCCCTTCCCCAGTGTCCACCCAGTAACTCTGGGGCCCTCAGTGCATTATCAGGGGGTAAACAACCCTATTTCAGCTCCATAATCAATAACTAGTCCACATTTCCATATCTCTGTTAACTGTTACAGATAAACAGAAAGGAGAGCCAAAACCATTACAATATCATGCTTTGACTAGCATCTTACAGCTTTATAGCTGAATAGATTTCACTGTAGAAAAAGAAAACCATAGGGGTGTGCGGCAAGGACTGCGCCCCAACACAACATTTGTTGATTTAATTTTGATAAACAAAGTTAGTTGAAATTTGAATGTTTTTGTTAAATATAGTCGGGATGGGGATTGAGATAGCCTTCCCTTGAAAACAGTTGTGGAATGTGGTCAGATGTAATTGATTAATTGATTGGCAAGTAGGCTCTAACCACAGGTATAAAAGAGCAGCTGAGGACGTTCTGTGTTCTACATGCTTGGAGCTAAATTTCTGTGTAGGATGAAATTGGTGTGCATCCTCACTACTGTGTGTATTAACTAGGATCAGCAAAAAACGGAAGGTAAGGCTTATTGTTATCATGATCATCGTGTGTATACCTGATCGTTAGTGTTGAGGAAACCAACAACTTGGATCACTGTGTATATACCAGAATCACTAGCACTGGGAAAGAATAGGGAAATAGCTCAGTGGATTTTGATTCCACAGTGCACAGAGGGTGTGTGTCGTTCTCATAGAGGGAGTGTATATTTCCTGTGTCTTTCTCATCCTTCCTCAGCGGATACCCACACCCCTTTTAGAGGGTAGTATTCATGGTTTTTAATATTTGAACATCACAGTTTGGTGGCATGGTGTGGTGCAAGATTGATGAAATATTTACTTAAAGATAACATTGCCAAACATTAGACTAAAATCACATGTTGACCTTGGTGACCTTTAAGTCATCTCAGAAAAATTACAAATGTAGTCATTTGATGTTGAATGTTTACTGATATAGAGTGTGGGAAAATTTTGTTTTGCTTAATTATGCTGGCTAAACATTTTGCATATGTAAATTATTAAGCTCTGTTTAAAAGCAAAAACAAGAAAGATTATCAACAGCCTGTGCCTGACCAGTTAGTCCCCACAGAAATCAGCTGTAAAATCTCCTAAAATCTGCAACAAGTATTTTCTGCAAAATTCTGCGGCAATGACTTTTTAATAAAAAACAGTGTTAATGAGTATAAGTAAATAATAAAAAATAAGTCACAGTTAGTTAAATTCATTTTTTTTAATTAAATCACATTACTAAAATAAATCATAAAGCAAAGAGAGTTCATTAAAAAAAAAAAAAAAAAAAAAAAACTTTTACAGCACTGAATTCTTGTTATGTTGTATGTATAGGAATAAATTAAATACAGTTATGGCCAAAACATATGACTACATTTAATCACATTAGTAATAATAACATTTGCCTAGCAGAATAAGATTGTAGTTGTGTAGTGGGATTCAAGTTGGTACATTTTACAAATGCACTGTTTTACAAATGTGTACTAGGCTTGGAGCATTTTTGTACAAATGTAACAGAGTATTTTAAGAAATATATGTTGTTCATCAAAATGTTGTAATTTTAAAACATATCCACATGAAGACAGCACATAGAAATAGTTTGGAAGCTGTGACAAGCGCTTGGAAACAGTGACAGGCGACACTGATTGGCTGATAAACTAGCTTTTGTGTTTCTTTGACCAAGGCCACAATGTGAAAGTGCTACCATCACATACTACAAAACAAACGGGAAAGTAACGATAAAAAAAAGAGAATTTTCACAAAAATGTTGTCATCCCAAGTAATCGGATAATATCTAATATAGTTCGCCTCCCCCTTCCTTTTTGAGCATTCAAGTTACTACACCATGTACAAAAAATGTGCGTATTTCCATATATAATTAGACCTGCAGGACCAGCAACATAGGGAGTACAAGCAAGGTCCTAATTGTTTTTCTCTGACCTTTCACATAGAACTCAACTATGAAATCCTTTTGTATAAATAAATAAATAAATAAATAAATAAATAATAATAATAATAATAATAATAATAATAATAATAATAATAATAATAATCTTACCTTATTTCGTTCTTGTTCAGTAGCCACTGTTTGTCTATCCATGGTCGTTGTCACGGTCTTCCCGTCGTTTTAACAGAAGCTATGACGGTGAGTTATTGGTAATACTGGACTTGCATTTTGCATTTGTGCCCTATCTTCTGCCGTTATATTCGGTGCTAATTTAGATTTGTTTCTGGAATCTCTCCATGGCTGAACTAAAGCCCTGCCACACTTCTCACTATACAAATAGCGTGTATGCGCTCCAGTGACATGCACAGTGATCGTTTTTTTGCAAAAAATTGAAAATTCCGTGATTGTTTTCCGGAATCGTGGAGTCCTGGAGGGACTAACCAGTATGTCAATAACATACATCCCCACGATGGTTGTAAATTTCAAGTTAGAGCTATAAATATGATGAGAAAGTAGATGACCATGACATATAACAACAGTATGCACAGAAATGTATAGAATAGGAATTATACACAAAATGTTTAATCACAATTTGATAAGGGGTTCTCCAGCTATATGCAGAAATGTAAGTGTGACAGAGAAGGATGGATGAATGAATAGACACCCCTCTACACGCTCAGAATCTGATTCAATATACCAAGTTGCATGGCAATTGGATAAGTGGTTCTCCAGATATATGGAAACATATGTGAAGTGTGATATATTAACTTATGTAGGTACCACTGCCTCCATTATATCCCCAGCAGGAGAAAATAAGGAAATTACCATTTTTGCACAAATCTAAGCCTGCAATTTTCAGTCCTTGACAATTAAAGTTTTTCTAAATATCTGTCATACATAACTTTACAGTACAGCTTGGTGCCATCATCAAGCAGAACAGTGTGCTTGCCATCGTCTTTTAGAAAACTTTTACACTAACAGTAAAAAACATAAGCATTCATTAGCTCTCTCTCTCTCTCTCTCTCTCTCTCTCTCTCTCTCTCTCTCTCTCTCTCTCTCTCTCTCTCTCTCTCTCTCTCTCTCTCTCTCTCTCTCTATATATATATATATATATATATATATATATATATATATATATATATATATATATATAATGACAATATTACAATACATTAATTTCTCACTCAGCCATTATTTGCAATATCGGAATGTTTATTTCCCCAGGTTTGTCAAGTTGGTTGAAGGTATACAGTCTTTGGTTGCAAGTTTATGGTAAAGATAAGGTTCATATAATGTTCAGCAGTATTCACAAAGCTAAATGCCAAGTTATTTTTTAAACAAAAGCTGTGATAAATAGCATGACCTAAAGATTAATGGTATTTTGATTATGGGAACAGTAAAGAAAAAAATATAACTTTGTATAAACATAATAATCACAAGTATTTGCCTTTTCTTGGGAGATTTAGCAGTTGTACACAGGTTTAACACACATGGATTGAAAAACTGGCAGCACAAATTACACAGGTTGCACCAATCAAACATGAGGGATGCAGTCTCATCTAGAATTCTCATAAAGAGAAAATGAAGATTTCATTTTTGGAAGTAAAACTCTGTAGCTGATGTTTTCTTTCATTGTAGGGAAGTGGAATTGACTGACCCACTTTGTTCTATATGTAGTCCAAGTTGGTTTATCCTACTACTGTATATATCAGTATGTACAGCAATAAACCCAAGTCTACTCTTCTAAAACCTGCCTCCAATGAAACTGACACTGCTTTGCCTATAAAATAAAAATAAAAATGAAAGATGACAGTCAACAGACTGACTTGTTCAGATACAGTGCTTTGGTTTTATATCTATCTTGTTCTGTCTGTTTTAGATTAATAAAAACATATTGGATATTGTGTTGAAATACACTTGTTTGAAATACCATTTTTGTTTTTATTTATACATTTTGAAACCCATAATATAGTGTTTTATGTCCAACTCAATTGGTTGTGGCATTTACTGGTGTTCTGGATACTTGCTATGCTTGATCAGATACAAAATACAGACAGTCAATGATTTCCAGGTGCAAGGGTGTTTATTGATTTATTATACAATGTCCAGAGCCTTATGGCGAACACCTGTAAATAATGAAATGATGGAAGTGATACAACAGCTTGTATCACTTCGTTTGTAATCCTTGGGTTTGACCCGAAACCAAATAGCAAAAAGTCCAAGTTCTATTACACCCACACAAAACACAAAAACACAAACACAGTTAACAGTGAGTGATATTAGTGCTCGTGGTGCAAGACAGTTCTCTGTGAACAAAGGGAAAGTTTGGTGTCCGGGTTTGATACTGGCTGAATAGCGACAGCTCCAGATCTTTAGTAGCAGCCTAAAAAAACAAACAAACAGTTTTTACTCAGACAACTAAAACACAACACTCACGTTTTTAGCAACACAGGATACTCCTTCTAGGTTTGTTCCAACCATTTACAAAGGAACAGATCACTTACACTATGTCCCCTATTTATACCCTCGCTCATGACCTCTAGGTTAAAGAGCGCATCCGCTCCTCCAATCCTCAGATGCCACACAGTTTACCGTCTGGGTCATTGAGTTTGGATACCGTAGCTCCGTCCCTTTCCTAAATGACCGACTTCCACCTACCCTAAGGAATAAATTGTCGTGCCATTTAGTTAAGGGTACTCTGTTCCTTTTAAACAGTGCCCTCACAGGTCTAACACCAAGAATCATTCAATCTCTGTCACACAAACCCACGTAAACCACTATCCAGGATGTATTAGCAATGTCAAATTCTACATTGCCCATGTGCTGCTCCCACACAGCACCACCCTTCTTATGTGTCTCAATGGTGTAGGAATGACAAAAAAAAGTTGTAAATAGGATAGTTTCCTCCCTTTTAAGTTTCACTTGATCATTTTTATGTCATCTGGGATTAAAATATATGCTTGTTATACATATATACATATTTTAAAATCATCCATTTATGATCCATACTGATAATTTACACACATGAAAACATATGTTTATCCCTTTTAAATTACCAGTAATGTATCTATGTTTTTTTTTTGTTTTTTTTTATAGAATAAAAATAAACATTTTTCTCATCCTGATAGTCGAGTGCAAAGACTGGCACTTCACATGCTTTTTACTATGACCAAGAGAAAGAAAACTCCAGATTTAAATTTCATGTCGGTAGAGTATTTATTTTGTTAGTCTGGAAATTCTACTGTTCCCTTGTGCAGATTCCGAATAGACATTTCCCATGTGTTGGTCATGTTGCCTTCTCCAGGGGCTTGGGGCCTGAAATTGGTAATAGAAATGGTCATTATTGAAGGGATGAATCAGTTTTTTTTTCAACATCCTAGTAGAGTATAGGATACTCACATGTTCATTATATATATATATATATTTTCTAAGCCCCTGATATCGTAATATTTTTTTTATTGTATTTATTTAAATTTGTACTAATGCCACTTTCAAACCATGTGTATATGTGCATGGTATAACCATGGAAAAGCTTGGTAGAACTGACAAATTACTGTGCAATTTTACTGTAGTAAATTTTTATGAGTTGAGTTAAAAAGATTAGGGGCATATTATTTATTTATTTATTTTTTACCTTTCACTGAGTCACAGAAGAATTTAAAGCCATTTTGCACCTGTACAATATGACACGTTAGATTAAATGTGATGGCCACTGTGGAAGGGTAATGTTGAGGTTATTATTATTATTTGTTTATTTAGCAGACGCCTTTATCCAAGGCGACTTACAGAGACTAGGGTGTGTGAACAATGCATCAGCTGCAGAGTCACTTACAATTACGTCTCACCCGAAAGACGGAGCACAAGGAGGTTAAGTGACTTGCTCAGGGTCACACAGTGAGTCAGTGGCTGAGGTGGGATTTGAACCGGGGACCTCCTGGTTACAAACCCTTTTCTTTAACCACTGGACCACGAGGCAGGAAATTGCAGCTTGGTAGTGCGTGGTAGCACACTTTTATTATTTACAATTAAACAAAATGCAAACTAAATCGGTACTCAGGCTAAGGCTATCCCAGTGCATTATCACCAGAGCACAACTGGCTGAACCAAGGAACTGGTTTTCCAGCTCCTCTTTTACACCATGAGGCCAGGCTCAAATTGGCAATCCATTATACAAATTGAATCCGACCACTGTATATGTTTTTCAAGTTTCCCTTCATTCAGGTCAGACTTGCCTCCAGCCACATTCTCACATGGCTGGCTTTTCTGCTTGTTGGAGGGGAACTTGGACACCATCAAAAGATTAAAACGAAATGAATCCTGTCACCATTAGTCGTATTTGGTAAACACCAAGCTGAGTCATAAAATATACAGCCATGAGACATTAAATAGCCAACATCCACCAGATTTTTTTTTCAACTCCTTAAGGTAGGCACATGTGTGATCGAGGAAGTTTTTCCTAAATGGAATGAGGTTTAAAAAACAATTTGAAAGAAAACTTTACTTTCACTCTGGGCGCTGACATCTCCTTCATGCGTTTGTTTTGAATAATATGTTTTTTTGTGATTTCATGGGTTTTGGGCTGAAGTATTTACAACAAATATATAATATATACAATTTTACATTTGCAGAGTGTCTGCCCTGCCACAGTCAAATTTCCTGACATTTTGGTTGCTAACAGAGCCTTTTACTGAAATACCTCTAAAGCGAACAAACTTACAGATCAATTTCATAAGATTTTATCCTCTTATAAACATGCAAAGGCCTATGTTAATTTAGAGACAGGGCAACATCAATACTATGCTATGTTTAATATCTCTGCACATGTGTGAAAGACCAAATTGTTATAAGAACTGCAGGTACTATCAAGATAATTTATATTTCTGACCCCTTGCATTTTGCATTCATTGAAATGTCCTCCATTCCTTTCTACAGTTGTTCTGAATGCAAGTCAATTGACCTTGTTTTTTGGAAAGCTGGCAAATCTATGGGAAAAAACATGCAACACTTGCATTTTCTGGAAAACAGATACAGT
This sequence comes from Acipenser ruthenus, assembly GCF_902713425.1. Classification (NCBI taxonomy): domain Eukaryota; kingdom Metazoa; phylum Chordata; class Actinopteri; order Acipenseriformes; family Acipenseridae; genus Acipenser; species Acipenser ruthenus. The sequence goes on along the minus strand of NC_081189.1, from coordinate 90,611,655 downwards.
ACAATGATTTATTGTACTTATTACTGCAGACTAATTTGTGGTATGAAGTGGTTAAAGAGAGGGTTGGGGTGTAGACTAAGGCTGACCTCTGTCACAGCTTGTTGGAATCATTAAGCAGCCGAAATTTAAGGCGTTGCAACTTTATGGCTGTTGGTGTTTAAGTCCATTCTGGTTGTTGTGGGAATCCAAGTCCATTACATCTAATAAGACCTCTGGAGTATATCAGATTTGTACAAAAACATACCTGATGACATAATAAATAAATCTGTGGTCGAGATGGTTTTTTGATGTCTTCTGCATGTTTCACTTTTTTGGTGGCAGTAATGGTGCACAGCTGGAAGGTACTGCTAAAGTACTGTTAGCTGGAGTCCCTATAATGACCCTGGTGGGTGCAGACAGCCAGCTGGCTGAGGAAAATGGAGCAATTGTGCTCATGCTCACTAAAACTGCTCTCTGTGGTTACAGCTTATAGATGGATGCACATTTAAGGCTGTAGCTGGTGAATTTTGACAATATAATATTATTATTATTATTATTATTATTATTAGATTAAGTACTATAGAACCACTGGGATTCAACATCTGGTTTTCAGGAATATCCTGGGAATGGGGAGTCAAAGCCATGAAATAAAATAAGGTAGAAAGCCATGCAGTGCACCCCCAATAATGGTAATAGCTAAACAAGTAGGGTGCTGGGACGAACACAGGATTTTCATGTTCGGATATTTGCTCATAATTTAAATATTAATTTGGATATTTTAAAAAGTAATAAAGCCATTATATTGCTCTGAACGCAGGCAGAGACAGCATAGTGGCCCCTGTGTGCGTGCCTTTATTTTACAGCAAGATGTTAATATGTAACTCGTTAAAGTAGAAAAATATCCCAGGAGTAAAGAATAAGTTTACTTTACCCCAGTGAATTAATTACAAAACAAAATATGCCAAATAGCAGGTCAAATTTAAATTTCATTCCTTGCCATTGCCATTTCTTCGTAGTAAACAGTGGCCATAGAGTTTTCATAAAGTAATAACATGAGGCTTACCTGTGTCTTTTTGTAGCTGAACAAGCAAATGAAAACTGAAATTTAACTTTAAACACTTCAAATAAAACAAATGTGGAAATTGCATTGTAAAATGAAGGGGAAAAAACTCACCGTTTTGGTTCTCGTTTATATTACATTCCACATAACAGAAAGTTGCAACAAAAATAGATCATATATACAATCTATATAAAAATCACTACATGACATTTCCAGGAAGTTGGGTACTGTTTAAGCGAGGCATTTCAGAATGACATGCTTGCCATTTTTCTGTCCCATGAGATTCTGACTCACTAGAAAACAGCACAATGCTTTTTTGATCCAGATGGCATTCCATAGAGATCACTATGTCTGCACACGCATAATCTGGTTTGTTTACTTTTTGCTGTCTAAAACTTTTAAGTAGAGGCTCGAGCTGCTGTGTTGGTCCTGTGTGTGTGTTTTTTTGGTTTGGTTTGTTTTTAATATATTAAATCTTACTTCACAAGACAGGAGCCAGGCCTGCGTAAGGGACTACTAGAATAAAGACAAAGTACTTGTGACTTGGTAACAGAATAGGGGTTTCCCCTTGACTACTCGGAGAACTGCCGTCACTGAAGTGAGGCCAAACCGATCGAACTCCAAGGTCGGGAAGCAAGGACTAACGAAGGCTTACTGAGTCATGTAGTCGAGAGAGGTCAGACTCGGCTGACGCTCCAAGGCCGTATGGAGAGCCTCAGGATCTACGCAGGGAGAACAAAAGTGCTGGAAAAGAGAATAAGAAATAAACACATAAAGAGGGCCAGGGGTCTTTCCCCCTCCCCCTCCCCCCTCAAGAGTGTTAACTGGACCGATGGTTTTCTCAAAGATCATGATTGGGCTGAGACCAGTAATCAGTTTATTGTCAAATGCTAACCGAGAAGCTGCTTTGGCTGAAAAGCTTTACAATACTCAGAAAAGTGGTGCCGCCATATCTGACTGAGAGACCAACAGTGTTAAATAATAAGAGTCCAGTTCTAGTTGTCGTGAGCGTAAACTTCACAAAGGAGATTGCAAAAAACAGAAAAAAACAAGCACAATTCTCCAAGAGTACGTTTTTTACACAGCCGAAGATCCCGAGATTTTAGAGTGACAGACAGATCTCCACTCTCAACTACCCTGTGATCAAGAAATTCTGAGATTGCAATAAGAATCAAGACCAAATTAACGTCTTCATCTTCAATAATATTGCATGTCAGCTGAGGAGAGAGAGAGAGTGTAATTAACTACTGAAACGGCAGAGGATCCTGAAGTAGAGGCGTCGCTAAAGTCAAGATTGGCTGCTCAAGAACAAGTGTGGGCGTAGCTGAAGCAGCGGGAGAGGCGAGCTCAGCAGCTGGTGCTCTACTGGTGAGGATGGAATGGCTGCCTATATGAATGGCTCCCTTATCTAGGGTGACTTACAATTGTTACAATATATCACATTATTTCACATTATAAAGATATCACATAATTTTTTTAATACAATTACCCATTTATACAGTTTGTTTTTTACTGGAACAATCTAGGTAAAATACCTTACTCAAGGGTACAGCAGCAGTGGCCCTTACCTGGGATTGAACCCACAACCCTCTGGTCAAGAGTCCAAAGCCCTAACCATTACTCCACACTGCTGCCCCATTTGGTGTTTATCTTGGTGAGAGCCGAGTTCAAATCAGCATGAAGTTTTAACGTCTACTCTCATCTAATGGAAATCTTTATCAAATTACAAATGGTACATTGAAATTTCGTTCTGTTTGATATTTTATTTTAAAACACTGAAACTCAAAATCAATTATTGTAAGGTGACATTGGTTTTATGTTGGGAAATATTTTTAAGAAAAATAAAAAACTGAAATATCTTGCTTGCATAAGTATTCAACCCCCACACATTAATATTTGGTGAGTCACCTTTCGCTGCAATAACAGCTTTAAGTCTTTTGGGGTAAGTATGTACCAGCTTTGCACACAGTGGTGGAGTGATTTTGGCCCATTCTTCTTGGCAGATTTGCTCCAGGTTGTTCAGGTTGGTTGGACGACGCTTGTGGACCGCAATTTTCAAATAGTGCCACAGATTCTCAATGGGATTGAGATCAGGACTTTGACTGGGCCACTGTAGGACATTCACCTTTTTGTTCTTGAGCCACTCCAATGTTGCTTAGGCCTTGTGCTTGGGATCATTGTCCTGCTGAAAGGTGAATTTCCTCCCAAGCTTCAGTTTTTTAGCAGACTGAAGCAGGTTCTCTTGCAGTATTTCCCTGTATTTTGCTCCATCCATTCTTCCTTCAATTTTAACAAGATGCCCAGTCACTGCTGATGAGAAGCATCCCCACAGCATGATGCTGCCACCACCATACTTCACTGTAGGGATGGTGTGTCTTGAGGCATGGGCAGTGTTAGGTTTGCGCCACACATAGCGCTTTGAGTTTTGGCCAAAAAGCTCTATCTTGGTCTCATCTGCCCACAAAACCTTTTCCCACATCGCAGCTGGGTCACTCTCATGCTTTCTGGCAAACTCCAGACGTGCTTTCAGATGGTACTTTTTGAGTAACGGCTTCTTTCTTGCCACCCTCCCATACAGGCCAGTGTTATGCAGAGCTCTTGATATGGTTGACTGGTGCACCATTACTCCACTCCCAGCCACTGAACTCTGTAGCTCCTTCAAAGTGATTGTTGGCCTCTCTGTGGCTTCTCTCACAAGTCTCCTTCTTGTCTGAGCGCTGAGTTTTGAGGGACGGCCTTTTCTTGGCAGTGCCTGGGTGGTGTGATGCAGCTTCCACTTCCTATACCAGGGTGTGCAAGCAGTTTGATATGTTTTAAAACATAAATAACTTGTTTAATATAAATGGTGCTTGCACACCCTGGTATGTTTTGACGTTGACCAACATGTGGACTCACACACTAATTTATATATGACGCGCACGGAAGCATGCTCACACACACACACACACACACGCGCGTGCGCGCGCACACACAGACAGACAGACAGACAGACAGACAGACAGACAGACACACACGCGGGCGCACGCACACACACACTCACACGCGCACACACACACACACAGACACACACACAGACAGACACACACACACACACAGACAGACAGACAGACAGACAGACAGACAGACAGACAGACAGACAGACACACGCGCGGGCGCGGACACACACTCACACACAGACATACACACAGCAGAAAACTAGTTATTTGTTAAAGGCCAGCATAGGCAGCAGTGTGGAGTAAACTTGTTGCAGTTTCAACACTCGTGGTTTGTCTTTGTTGTGTAAAAACCTGTCCATATGCAGAAACTGCTCGTGCTGCATCCACAGAGTTTGGTGGAATTGACAAAAAACAGCGTGCAATTTTTGCCATGTTTCGGAATCTGATTTCATACCTCAGCCAGAAATCAACAATATTTACATTTTTCACGGTAGGCAGTCAAATACGTGAAATCGTGAATTTTCCGTGGCCTTACACAACGAGACACTGGTGATCCGTCGCTTGCAGCATCTGTGGAGTAGCGGTTAGAGCACTTTGTTTTTGACTGGGTTCAATCACATGTGGGGGACACATTGCTGCTTTATCTAGATTGGTCCATTAAAAAAAACCTGACTGTATAAATGGGTAATTGTATGTCACAATTGTAAGTTGGCCTGGATAAGTGTGTCTGCTAAAATAATAATAATAATAATAATAATAAAAATAATAATAATATCCGTGTTTGGTTGGTACTTGGATGGGAGACTGCCTGGCAGTACCAGATACTTCAAACTTTTCTTTGAAGTTTTACTTGTATTATTAACAAATAGTAGATTAAACAGCAAAAATGAGCTGATTTACTTTTAATTTATTGAAATGGATCGCAAAGGGTATTAATCGCTCTTGAAATAATTGCATAAGAGAAGTTATAAATATATTTATTTCACTCCTCCACCCACTGTTTTAAATGCATTTGGATCATTCCAGACACCACCTGATAAGTGAGCGCAACAAAGTCAGCAATGCATTCAACATTAATACATTTTAAAAACAAAACATCAAAGTCACAGCATGCATTATATTCGGCCGGGACATTTCAATTTGATGAGAATAAGCAGAGTGTGACATTAACAGAAGTGACATTAAATTTGACTGTATTATGGCTACGTCTGTCTTCTTTTCATACATTTACACTGTAAAACACGAGGCTGAAGTTGGCTTATTTGCCAGCTTCTTATTCGCAAGCTTTTAAGTATATAAATGTATTTGTCTACGCTGAATAAGTAGCCTTGCATTTAATGGGTTAAATCACGTTGGGCTGCTGATTGCTCTGCCGGTACCTGACAAGGGGCAACCCTCTGCAAGCCCCACTTGTTACCCCGGCGCAACGTGGTTTACTGGGGAAGAACAGCGGGTAAATATGCCACATATGCCAATTGCTCAGCTTCTTATTCATTTTTTATGTATCTACGTTGAATAAGTAGCTTTGCATTTAACGGGTTAAATCACGTCGGGCCGCTGATTTCTCTGCAGGTACCCAGCGAGGGGCACCCCCTCTGCAAGCTACACCTGTATTTTGCCCGGCCCAACGTGGTTTACTGGGGCAGAACAGCGGGTACACTTGCTACATATGCCAATCGCTCAGCTTCTTATTCGCTCTTTGTATCTATTTGAATAGGTAGCCTTGCATTTAACGGGTTCAATCACGTTGGGTCGCTGATTTCTCTGTAGGTATCTGGCGAGGAGTACCCCCTCTGTAAGCTACATCTGTATTTAGGCTGGCCCAATGTGGTTTATTGGGGCAGAACAGCAGGCCCTCTGTTTCGTTAAATGCAAGGCTACTTATTCAACATAGATAAATGAAGAGCAAATAAGAAGCTGAGCGATTGGCATATGTGGGAAGTGTACCCGCTGTTCTGCCCCAGTAAACCATGTTGGGCTGGACTAAATACAGGTGTAGCTTACAAAGGGGGTGCCCCTCGCCAGGTCCCTGCAGAGAAATCGGTGGCCCAATGTGATTTAACCCATTAAATGTAAGGCTACTTATTCAACATAGATACATAAAGAGCGAATAAGAAGCTGAGCGATTGGCATATGTAGCAAGTGTACCCGCTGTTCTGCCCCAGTAAACCACGTTGGACCAGGCTAAATACAGGTGTAGCTTGCAGAGCGGATGCCCCTTGCTGGGTACCTGTAAAGAAATCGACGGCCCAACTTGATTTAATCCGTTAAATGCAAGGCTACTTATTCAAAGTAGATACATAAAGAGCGAATAAGAAGCTGAGCGATTGGCATATGTAGCATGTTTGCCCGCTGTTCTACCCCAGTAAACCACGTTGGGCTGGGCTAAATACAGGTGTAGTTTGCAGTGGGGGTGCCCCTCGCCGGGTATCTGCAGAGAAATCAGCAGCCCAACGTGATTTAACCTGTTAAATGCAAGGCTACTTATTCCACGTAGATACATAAAGAGCGAATAAGATGCTGAGCGATTGGAATAGGTGGCATATTTACCCGCTGTTCTTCCCTTGTAAACCACGTTGGGCCGGGCTAAATACAAGTGGGGCTTGCAGAGGGGTTGCCCTTTATCAGGTACCGGCAGAGAAATTGGTGGCCCAAAGTGATTTAACCAGTTAAATTCAAGCCTACTTCTTCAACATAGACAAATACATTTATGTACTAAAAGCCAGCAAATAAGAAGCTGAGCGAATGAGAAGCTGGCGAATAAGAAGCCAACTTCAGCCTCGTCTCTAAAACCACAGACGTGTGAAACGTTTGTACGTAAATTATATGTGTGTATAGTAAAAAAAAAAGTGCTCTATTCCTAAACAGCAGTGTTTATACCTGGACTCTTGACCGGAGGGTTGTGGGTTCAATCCCGTGTGAGGGACACTGCTGTTGTACCCTTGAGCAAGATGTTTTACCTAGATTCAGTATAAACAACTGGATAAATTGGTAATTGTATGTAAACATAATGTGATATAATTGTGACAATTGTAAGTTGCCCTGGATAAGGGTGTCTGCTAAAAAATAAATAATAATTTAAATGCAATCTGCTGAACCATTTGCATTTGACTTGGTATTTGTATATTCTGAAATATAAGAATTTGCATTTGAATTTCAAATCATGGGAAAGCTTCAAAAATATTTCAATTTTAAACGCTTTTCAATAATAATGCTCATAATAAAGTAGAGATACTTCTCAGTATTGCTGGTAAAGTTGATTAACCTGAAAGATGCAAACTGAAGGACACTTTTGAGAACTTCATGTTTATTAAACATAACAAACAAAACAAGTAAAAATAATAATTGTGCAATGCACACATATATAAATATTTATATATATCTCATCATTTATGTCAGTTTTTCACAAACCTGGTCCTGCGGGCCCTATGTGTCTGCTGTTTGTGTTCCAACTGAGTTCTCAATTATTAAATTGATCCCCCAATTGAACTAACAATTAGTGACTTAATGCAATGTTAGAAATAACTTGAAATATCCAACTCTTTTGGCTGCTTTCACAAACCCTGATCAGCACTAATCTTGGACTACTTTACCTGAGTTAACATTAGGTAGTCCTAGATTAGTGTTAATTGAGGCCTGTGCAGCCAGCCATTTCTACAAATAATTCAAATGCTCTGATTAGACATTTTATTCATTCAATTGAGGGTTCAATTTGTAATTTAAAGCTCAGTTGGAACACAAATCAGCAAACACTGGGTCCTCAGGACCAAGATTGGGAAACACTGTTTTATGTAACTTGCTTCCTATATTGGTACATACCTGTTAATTATTATGAACTATGTGATTACTGTGTTTATGTTGTTATTATATAAACTGCTTTCCTTGTATGTCACCTTGGATAAAGGCCTCTGCCAAATTCATGTTAATAAATTAACATTTGTTGTATGGGAAAGTATTTGAAGTCCATTTAGCATTTGTCACATATTTGCATTTGTATTTAGTTTGGTAGTAAATGTATCACATTTGCATTTGTATTAAGCAAATTCGCAAGAACATTGACATTGCCACTGGTCTCATCAATTTCCTACTATCTGGAAAACACAAGTATGCTCAAAACCATAACCATCACATTTAACAATGGAGTCATAACTTTCAACATTTATGCTCAAAGTTTGAAATCATGGATAGAGTCTACATTGTTCGAGAGCAGTTCCCAGTCATTGGTGCTCATGCAAACAACATTCACAAATGTCAGGGGATGACTCTAAAAACAGTTAGGATGGATCGTGGTAACTCCATTTTCTCCTATGGACAAAGTTTCATTGCACTTTCCACAGTTACTTCCTTAAGCGGTATCCACCTTATCAACTTTGACCCCACCTGCATCTATGCATGTCAAACTGCAGTCGAAGAGTACCATCGGCTCACAGGGATTTATTGTCCGAAGTTGAAAATCTTGAAGGAGACTAACACGCACAAGGGACACAAGGTAAAAGATCATGCGCATTTCATTCACCTAGCCATCATTAATGTTCAGGAACAGCAAAAGCCTCAGTCTTCTAAGAGAACATTGCACTTACACATCCATTCAGAGGCTTGAGCAACCCCAATTTCACCTCATGCTATGCAAATGCAACATTGTAGTGCCTTCTTCACTTGCAACCTCTGAAGGATTCATTAAAACACAGTCAACAAGAGGCTATCAGGAGCTTTGTTCACAAATAGGATCACTTCCCATCCACTGCGTCTCTAACTACTGTGGATATTTGTCACTTCTTAGGAGAACCTTTCAATAGAGGTGAGCAGCAACATGTTGCAGAGTTTCTCACCAAATTGTCTGAAATTTGTCCTGAAGTATCTTGCATGGTTTCAGTCACAATAAGTCATGGCATTCTATGTACTACATGTAACTACTGCTCATCAAACCGAGAGGTGTTGTATATTTATCCTCTACATGTACCTGCTGGTACAGATTCCATGTGTTTGGAAGAACTCATTTATAGAAATGACAAATGGGCAGTGATTCCTGGTAGTACATGTAGGCAATGCAAAACTTCTCCAATCATGAAACGTAAACTTATTCAATCAGCAGGGAGACTGGTTGCAGTCCAACTTATGCTTTGGGAAACCAAACCAGATGGGACCGTTACAAAGTGACACAATGCTAAGTTTACTGCTGTGCAGAAGAGCACAATTTCTGTGGACAACAGGAATTACCAATTAGATTCCGTTATCATACACCAAGGAAGGATGTTACTTCAGGACACTATGTGTCTGTTCTTGCTGTGGGTACTACTGGAAAATGGTGCATGCAAATGATGCACTTATTGAAGTCAAACCATGGTCCAGAAATGCAAACAAAATGTATATGTCCTCTTATGAAGAGATCTAATGCTTTACAAATGCCTTAGCTTAAGTTCATAACACCACTATATCAAGGAGAATAATGTTTTTTTCCAGCATTAAAATGTGTTAGTATACTACCCTTTAGCACGGACATGCATATGTACCTTTTGAACCATTTATAACATTGTAGTTTTGTACCTATGTAAATATCAATCTATCAATACCTACCAAAACAGACATATTGTTTTCACCTCTCATGCAACTATAAGAATATAATGTTTACACTTTCAATACTGTCCAAAAGTCCCTTATACCATTATTTTACTTTCAAATATTTTCTCATTTCTCTTATATTACTCTTATATTTACCATACACATTCTCGAATATCTTTCCCTCGCTTTATTCATTATTTGATGAAGCAAAAAAAGAAGTGATATCTATAACAAAAACATTGTCAATGTTAAAAAACAAGTCAGAAAAATGCATCAGCCATTTAAAGGGGTGACATCAAACACAAAAGCCCAAGTTAGGAGAAGCAATTAGTCCAATCTTGTCAAGCATCAAGCAAATAGGCACAATTGGAAAGGTGCTGGGGCCCAAGATTCACACAATTCTTGCTTTTAACTTGGCGCCTTTTTTTGATCGCTTCGCTCCACTTGAAATGCACAGTGGCGCAGCGGGCTAAGGTCGTGTGCTCTTCAAGAACGTCATGTTGCAAGTTCAAACTACTTGAAATGCTCTTTGTATGACTTGAAGTGACTGAGACACACACTCACACACTGAGACACACTCACTTCTCCTAACTTGGGCTTTTGTGTTTGATGTCACCCCTTTAAATGGCGGATGCGTTTTTCTAACTTGTTTTTTTACATTGACAATGTTTTTGTTCTAGATATACAGTATATATACACTTGATTGCCCTAACCATAATTGTAATCTTTATGGTCATTTAAACTGGCTAATAATTTGAGTTTGAGGTTATCAGGGTATTGACAAAGACTTCCTCAATATCTGGCTGCATCCCTGGGGCAAACTTATTCAAACTATGCTCTTAGATCAGATTACACTGAGTGCTCAAAAGATGAAGACATTTATGGGCAAAAAAATCTTTTTATTTTGGTTCCAAATCATTTTGAAACTCTTTTCTGGTCTCCCTTGGGTGAACATCTTTATTAATTGTTTTTAAGAAACTGGGGTTTGCTCTGGTTGCTCTGATTGTATACAAAAATGTGTGGCTTATTACTGATTGAATTTTGTTAGTAATTATCTGAACCTGATGTGTACTGTATGGATGATTTGCTGCCTTGTTCAGTCGTATGTGGAAATGTAAGGCTGAAGTCATGAAAGACTAATGGTATTGGACATTGAAAGACTAATGGTATTGGACATTGAAAGACTAATGGTATTGGACATTGTCCCTTGGTAGTAGTAAGAGGAATATGTTAGCTAGGATGGAGTAAATCTTTTATGGATAAAAAATAGCTATTTTTGCATCTGCTGATAGGCAATAGCAAAATGTAACAGTTCAGCTATGGCCAAATGTTTTGCATCACCCTATAGAATTAACACATTTTGCTTCATAAAGTTGAATGAAACTTTCTGAATAACGTCAGGTTAACATATTGAATTACATACCGCTTTGTAGTTTTCCATATACAGTAGATGCCGGTTATTATCAACCCTGATAAAGACAACTTTCAGTTAATAATAACATTTTCATGGGAACCAATCCCATCCCATAGACTTCAATGTTAATGGATTTCAGATATTAGCAACTGTCTGCCGCTTAATGACAACTTTTTTTACAATTTCTATGGCTACGGCACATGCACGAATACGTCACGCACGCATCGCAGTGTCTATTTATGTATCAGTTTTCATAACGCAGCTGTACATTTATTGTACCAAATGTCTTGCAGTTCTTCTGCTGAAAGACTTCACTCCCTGATTTGATGCCAAATGCCAGTTGTTTAAACCTGCACCATCCCCAAGGGGTGTTGAATATACACAGCTCCGACGATTCTCTGTCGAGCTTGACTTACCTTCAAATACCGTTGGGTACCTTGAAACTAAGTCCTCTTTTGTGGGTGGAGCTTTCACTTTCACCAGCTCGATTCTCTTCACAAGCCTCAGCTCTTCACATGCCTTTCTACCAAGTATAGGTGTTGCTGAGTGTCTGGTTATGAAGAATTGAAGAGTGACCCTTCCATTAAGTGTGTCACACTGTAGGATTACTTGTCCTTCAGGCTTCACTCTTGGTCCCCCATATGCTACTAGCATTGTCTTGGTAGGTTGTCTCAGTACTGGGCCTGGTATTTTCTTGAGTGTTGGCTTCAGCACCAGTATCCAGCTTAAATTGAATTGGAACATTATGTATGTGCACTGTTGAATACCATGCGTCATCTCTGTTTGGTTAGATGGAGTACACTGTTCCTATAAACAGGGCATCAACATCTGTCAGCTTCTTGTGATCAGATTTTCCTAGTAGATTTTGCAGCCCTATACACTTTTCAAAAATGGTTACGTTTTCCACATGCATGACAGGTGACCCCATAGGCAGGACATGCCCGTGGCTGGTGTGTCTTCCCACATCTGCCACATGCGTGTGCAGCAGCTGTATGTACTTTCTGTTTGTGCCCATGTTTCTAACTGTTATTTACTTTGTGGTGTTCTTTGTTTTTCTTCACTTGAGAAATTGCCTGTATTGGTTTTTCAAGTGCATTAGTTCCCATGGCTTGTATTTGGGTTTTAGCTGTTTCTGCAGCCCTGCATATGTCCATAGCTTTTGTTAATGTAAGGTCTGTTTTTCTAAGCAGCCTTTCTTTCAGACGCTGATCATTTATACTGAAAACAATCTTGTATCTTAGCATGTCATTTTCAGTGTTTCCAAGCTCGCAGTTTCTAGCTTTTTGTTTTAGCTCAGTCACGAATTTGTCTATCAATGTTGATTCTGGCATTATGCACGCCCAGAACTGGTGACGCTCAAACAAGCAATAATTTTTTAATCCATTATTTCCAGCATAGTTTTATTTTGCACATCAGCATATTGTATGTTCAGTATGTACACCTCTAAAGCATCTTCTCCAACTGAGTGCAGCATAATGGCAATTTTGACACTTTTGTCATTTTTATCTGACCCTGATGCTGTCATATACGGTTGGAAGCGCTGTTCCCATCTACGCCAGTTTTCATTTAAGTTGCCGGTAAGCAACAGAGGGGTTGGTGGCTTGAACTGATCCATTTAAAAAAAAAAAATCTACAGCAGTAAAACTAACAAGGCTATTATCACTGTGTTCTTGTTTACTCCTGGACCTTTGTGTTTCTGCTCAACGTCGTGTCCATTCTTCAGAAAAACTGACCACTTCTGACACATGTAGTGTCTTACTTTATTGTTATTATGCTTATTATTACTACAAGCGTGTAGCGTATGCGGACAGAAAGGAGATTGATACTTATGGTAAGTAACAACAGACTTGAGCTTTATTCCTGAACTGCGTATGCACATGGCATGAACAACAACTAACTCCCTTTTAGTCGCAACTCATTCACGTCATCATTGCATGACCTTCGACCCGGATACTACAGCTACTGCCTTTTTGTAACAAAAATAAAACAAACTTGGACAACAGCCTGATATATATATTTTTAATATAACACAAACTTGGGTGGACAGATTTAGCTGAATATTTGCTGTGAAGATGCAATAAACCTGTCTTGTGATTATTATTCAGTTCAATGAACTTTTGACTTCCATTCATTTTCTGGCATTGGTCTCTCCAGGCATACCACATCTCTGCTGTAGCTATTTACACTCAGTTGAAGCTATGACTACAGAGGAGTGGGGTCTGTGACAGATTCTGCGCTCTCACACATCTCTATTGTTTACCCCGAGACTGTGTGGAATTGGTAAACCAAGCAGTCTGCAAGTAAAAGATCCCCAGATGTTAGGGTTGGTTGACTCATCTTTCAACCCAGTTTATGGGATTATAGCATATAATCATAAGGGTGGCTGACACTTAGTTATCATTACCAGGAATATGTTTGGATGTTTTGGAATGACGCAGACTAAAAGTATCTATCTATCTATCTATCTATCTATCTATCTATCTATCTATCTATATATATATATATATATATATATATATATATATATGTTCGAACACCCTGCAATGTTTGTAATGACCCTGTCTAGTGGTGCTGCATGATTACTTTCTGTAAGCGGCCGATGCACTTGATGTTGCGTTGCAAGGAGAAGGCGGAGACACAGGAGTATTGCAAATCAAAATGGCTGATGTTTATTTTCAAAGATGAACAGAAACAGGCAGCAACAGTGGAGTAAATATTTAGAATGGTTGGCCAATTAAGACTATAAATGAGACCAAAACAAAATGCAACGACAACAAAAACAAACATAAGTCGCTATGGATGAAGCATGATTAGGAAAAAAATAACAATTTTCTCCATTCATTCTCTCCCAACCCATCCCCACCCCACCCCACCCCACCCCACCCCACAGACTAGCGTTATGTCCTGCCAGACTAAAAAAATTATTTCATCATCAAAATAATGTTGACTAATGTCTAGGGCTGCAACAAAGGGTACATTTTGACCTTTGAAGGTTGGGAACACATTACCAAAGGAAGGTTCAAACATTCAATGGTGCTAATTTTCATAATTTACTGGTGTATAAATGGAATAAAACATTCACATGTAGTTTAAAAATACGTTATATAGAACAGTAATCATGTTTTTATAATTTCAGTAAAAATACACATTGTTTATTTACATGTAATTGATGCTACTAATAATATAATAATAGCTAATACCTAATAATAATATGAACATACGCTTGTCAAGTGCCCCCGGAGGTTGGCTGTGCCTCCAATCGCTTGCACATTCAACTTTTTTTTGGTTGCATTCAACAGCCTGGGCCGTGATGCTACCCTGTCAGAAGCTATATCATGATTAATTTAATAATTGACAGCTTTGTAGCCTATATCAAATTATTTGATTGTTGTATTTATTTATTTTTTAAAGAAACTTCTAGGTCTGTAAAATCATACATACCTGGTATATCTAGTTCCCTGGAAATGGACTCCCAGAGGATCTCTTTCAAATTGTATCTTTGTAATTTATATTCATTGCTTTTCGAAGAGGCTTCATTGGAGTTTATAAGTGGGTTAATCAGGATAGAACTACAATAAGAGAATGGGAGGATAATGCTCTGTTGGATATGTAAAGTGTTTTCAACACCCTAACTGTGTGGGTTTCATATCAGGCAGCTAGGGAGCACTTTGGAGGACTGTTTTCTCACACATTCTAATTTCTGTTTTAACAATTAACAATTTTAATGGATTTTGTGAAGGAGAGTAGTCTCTAGAGATTGCAAGCTGATTTGTCCCTGTAGCAGGGCGGAAGAAAAGCCCTGCTGTTTAATGGTATTGTTTATTTATTATTAGATCGGGGTCTCCCCCTCCGCCCCTGTGCAGATTATTGTTTTTGTTTATTATGATTTATTGTATTTGTCGGCGAGCGCCGTATGTTTTATTGTATTATATTTATGACGGCGTAGCGCCGTGTTATTGTTTTGTTTATTTTTAAAACGTGTCCTGGCAGAGGTGAGATCGGTGCTCGTCCTCTGCCAGGAGTAATAATTAAAACTCGTGCAGAAGGTGGCCATCTCCCGAATTAATTAGGTGATTTAATTTGTTGCTAATCGGGAGATGGTCACCTGTTATAAAAAGCCTGCAGCTCTCTAGTTCAGGGTGGTGGGTGATAGAGAGGAGAGAGCGAGTAGAGAGCGAGTAGAGAGCGAGTAGAGAGCGAGTAGAGAGACGGAGAGCGAGCGAAATTTACTTAAAAACGAAACTAACCAAGGATAGGGTCAGTGAAGGCGATTGCCCAGCCTGACCGGTTGTAGTGTTCGTGATTTGTTTTTGTTAACCCTTTTATTTTGCTCTGTGAGCGCAAGTGTTCTTTTGTTTAAATATTTATTTTATTTTTGTTATTAATAAAAACGGCAGCCAGCCGATTCTTTCTTTTGAACTGCAGTACTTCCCCGGTGTCAGTTTTATTTTTCCCTTCCTGCTTCTGCCTGACGTCAGACCCTCGGTCATTCCTGTCACAGTCCCCTAAAACATCTCTATCGACCATTGTTGAACTGGAGACTCCCCAAAATATCTCCAACAATGATGTTAATATAACCAAACAAGAAAACGAACATATTCAGTGATTGAGTTGTTTAGTTACAGATACAATTTGCAGGTGTTTCTATTTCTTTCAAAATTGCAGTGCATTGGAAAATAGGCCCCAAAACTTCTTGGGCTGTAGCATCAACTTGGCATTTAGTACAGTATATTCAGACTCTTACTTAATGGGCAGCAGTATGGAGTAGTGGTTAGGGCTCTGGACTCTTGACCAGAGGGTTGTGGGCTCAATCCCAAGTGGGGGACACTGCTGTTGTACCCTTGAGCAAGGTACTTTACCTAGATTGCTCCAGTAAAAACCCAACTGTATAAATGGGTAATTGTATGTAAAAATAATGTGATATCTGTATAATGTGAAATAATGTATAATGTGATATCTTGTAACAATTGTAAGTCGCCCTGGATAAGGGCGTCTGCTAAGAAATAAATAATAATAATAATAATAATTACTGTCTTGCCAAAAAGCTACCAGACAACGATCAAAGGAGAACACAAACTACTGGAACAATCAGTGACGTGTTTAAAAAACTATTTTGTTGTCTTTTGAAAAACTAAGTTGCTTGTCGGGACCATTCTGAGCCTTGTTTAATTTTGTTTGTCTTTATTTTCACAGTTAATTATCAGACAGAAATTGCTGGGTATTATATTTTTTATCGTGTCACTGTGACACCCATAGTGTGAATGGCCATGTCTCAACAAACATTTTATCGTGTGAAAAAGCACATCGCGTGATGGGTTTGTGCAAGTGCAAAAAAAATAATTTAATGGTTTACAAAAACATGAAATTACCAGAACAATATTTAACTGTTCTTTCTTGCAATTAAAGTTCTTATTTCAAGCTTTATGCTGCTACAATTATTTTATTACTGTCAGAAAATATACATTTGTTCTTCCTTTATATTCTCCATCAGCTTTCTGTCACATAACATTGCTCTTGTGGCATTGTATCTTAATATTCACTATAGACAGCAAAAAGCACGATATGCAAAATCCTATTTGATATCAGAGCAGCACCTGAATTCAAGAATCTGGGTTCTCCTTATATGCCATCCATAACTGACCTTGAAAGATCCAGTTAGCTTGCTTCTTAACAGCTGCAAGGCCAGTAATCAGTAATCTCATATTTGTTTTTAGGCCAAAGTATTCTATCTGTAAACTATCTAAACAATCTTTCATCACTTGCCACTAAATTGGTTCAGTCTGACCAGCACTCTCACATATTTTATTTTGACCCTGAAAGAAATATGTTCACCAGCTCTTCAACTAGCAACCAGCATTGTAGTTTTTGAACCAGCATATCCTGTTAAAAACCAGGACAACTGCACAACTACTTGTAGAATTTCAATAGGGTTACACATAGGGTTCACTGCCATTAGTGTGATATTAGCTTTAGTTCAACACCCAGTGTGAAAAGCGTCTGTAACAAGCATTCATTTAAAAGCAATCAATCAAGGAAGGGGGAAGACTTTAGTGTCATCTGATTTCTGAAGATGGAGGGTTGTGGATACTGTGACCTTTTTGCTGTTTTGTTGTTGGATGAATTCCTGAAAAAAGAACCATGAAGAGAACAATAGAAATCTATTAATATTTAACACATGATATGGAATGTATCTGTTGTCATTGGACAGCTACTATATCCATCCAATGCTGACATTGGATATTGTCTCTTGACCTATGCACACATTAAGCAGCATCATATACAAAGTCCATAGTGACCAATCCCATGCTGACTCTCTTTGGACATCCACTGATATTTAGCTAGCCAATAGTGATATTATTCAAAGTTTACTTTTCAAGTGTCTTCCTGCATATTTATGATAATTTCAGGCATCATCCAGGGCTAACAATGGACGATAGCTTTGGTCCAGTGCATAATGTTTTGTCCCAATATATATCCCCATTGACCGATTAATCTAAATGATTTAATTAATTATTAAAAGGTTGACAGACTAACAATTTGTTTATTTTTGTAATCAAATACTGTTAATTCAATATCAGGATCATGAGGGCCATTAATTGACCCTTACCGGCATCATAATTAACACGTGCCTCAGATCAGGTGGAGAATGAGATGTTTCTTAACAGTAACATTTCCTAGCATAATTTCTGCGTTTAGGAACATGTATTTAAGCCAATAGTAATAATAACAACTTATATGTTTAATTATCCAATAATTACGTAATTTAAGTATTTTTGTTTTGTGAACAATTATTTTTATTGAATTTTCGTTTCTTTTCTCCACCCTTTGGGAATAGGGAAATGGGGGAGACATTACAATTAAAAAAATGTCACATTAATACACAAATAATAATAATAATAATAATAATAATAATAATAATAATAATATGCACTTAATCTTACTCAAACAACTGTATCACTATAACAGGATATTCCCCAATGAGGCCAATGTATGTTTCATCTGGTCAAAAAACTGTCAAGAAATAACAAGTGTAAATGTGCAGACCTGAAGGGTCACAGAAGGATTAAGATGTTTCCACTTCCATACCGTGAAGGTACGAAAAGTAGTAATCTGGAGCAAAGTTAGTTCATCTATACCGACGTTCCATCCGGACAAAGGGATGAGAAGCACAGGGTCCTGCATGCAGCCCCCATCGTATCCTGAAAACGTTAAGCAAAAAGGAATCAACCTCTTCAGGAGTAGTGAAGGACAGCCACTCCCCGCTATGATTGACTTCCAAGATGGCTGGATACACCAAGAAATTGTCCACTCCCTGGGAGCGAAGCTTCACTCTCACTTCTCCAAAGGCCCTCCTCTTCGCAGCAGTGATAACAGAGTAATCCAAATAAAAAGAGAGCCTTTGTCTCTGCATGATGATCGGAACGGATTTATCGAGCAGCCTGGAGGAGTCGTTGTCGATCAGTGTGACGAAGGCATTGAAATATCATGGTGCATGGTTTATTGGAATCCTGAGGACCACCTGCATATACTTGATGTGCTCTATTTATCTCCAGAAAATGGTGGTCATTGGAGGGTTTGAAGGTCAGATACCAATGTGGAATTTTCTATTGAAGAAAGTGGATGGGGTCATCGCCTTCAGCCCCTTCAGGAAGCCCCAACCGTCTGATGTTACAGCGACAATTTCTGTCCTCAAGGTCCGCCTTCCTATTCTGCATAGCATCAATACGAGCATTGCATTGGTTAATTTTGTATTTTTAGTTGGCTAAGATCAGCTCTGGTGATATCCTGCCTGGCAGTTAGTGGTCTCAAAAAGGAAGCAACGTTAGCAACCTCCTTTTTAACAGTGCTGAGGAGAGTAGCTGTTTCGGTTACGTTTTGAATCACAGGCCGTATAGCTGCATAAATTGCTTCCTGAACTGATCCACGGAAAGTGCGTGCAACCTCTGCCAAGCAGATGTTCCAGTCATCTTGGCCCAGTGACCTCTTCATATGCTTAACCCTCCGGTGTGGATCGAGAGGAAGCAACAGTTCCCTTGCATGAAGTAGCCATATAAGAATGGTAAGTAGATAATTTTATATAGAAAATAATCATAAAATCAGCATAATTTGTTAGATTATAAATGAAAATCGTGACGTGGTAGTAGGAGCTCTAACAGCAAGCAGCCATCGCAGTGATCGGGTCACGTGATCTCCCCCATAATTTAAGTATTTTGTTATTTGTAACGCATCCATTAAATTGCATTGTTAACTCATCTGTAGCCTATTAGTTGCTCTAAGAAATGCCAGGCTTCGGTGTGCTTGTACACCAAATGGAGGGAGGTATCTTGGAACATGACCCAGAAGAGTGAGAAGACCCCACAGTTTTGAGCTGAGACTTGCTCTGTATTACTCTGATGATGTGATTCATAGAAGGTATCGATTTAACAGGAACGCAATTATTCAACTTTTTGGAGAATTAACATGTACTGAAGAGTCGAACTGCTGGAAACAAGGCTGTGTCCATATTAATTAAGCAATAATACATAACAGGGTGTGTGTTATCATGAGATATCACCACGCCTCGGGTGCGTTTAATTGTCTCAATCTCATAATAACACACAGACCCTGCAGTGTATTATTGCTATTAGTAAATAGGTCTATGAGTGTGTTGTTGTTGGTAAATAAAGAAGACTTTAAACTTTTTATAATAATTTTTATTTATGTAACCTTCCACTGAGAGAAAAATGAGTTCCATAGTAACTATAAAACTGTTAGCTTAATAATAAAACATTTGATTTTAAACCGTTTTGCATAATATTTTCTTTTTTGAGGCTTTGATAATAGTTTATTGTTCAGGCTTTGTAGATATTGAATTGGATATTGCCATTCACTGTTTCAACATGTATGTATGGGGTTTGTCCAGTAGACGGAGCTGCTGCTGCTGCTGTTGTGACGTTTTGTTTTTAAATCAATGTCAATGTTCTTTTCAGTTAGCCACGGAAAATGTACATAGCCCATTTAGTCTGGCGCTTGGTGTTTTCCTCAGTTGTATTCATTTCTAGGTTGTCTAAATCTGCTTCATTTACCTCAGTATGGCGATATGTTAACATTTTCTTTTTCGATGTTTTCAGCTGCAGAACTTGTAGTTAATCTCAGGGATTGCTGTCATACTGACTGACATGAGTGGCTTTGTTTACCCAGGCATGAATTTACAGTTGGGTATTGATTTGTTTACTGTGATGAGGCCGCTGATGAGACTGTTGTGTTATCACCAGATATCTAATGGCTAGAGAGAAGGCCTCAGCCAATCAGAATCTAGTATATTCGTGAATTGTGTCTACCCATTTAATAATGCATATTAACAGTGCATGATTAGGATTCTGATGTTTGCAGGTAAAAAAAAAAAAAAAAAAACACTTACTATTTATTGTTCATACAGTTTGTTCATCACTGCCGTGCGCAGAAAGCTAGTAGGCTACTTAGCCTTTACATATTTTTCATAGCATTCCATCTACTGATAGAAGCAGCTCAAGTCATTTTAAAGTAAATTATATTTTATCATGCCCCTCAACACACAAGAGTGTTTACTATTTACAGCTATGGCCAAGTTTTGTATAACCCAGCGTGCTCCCGAGTGGCGCATCCAGTAAAAGCGTTTGCGTAGAGTGCCGGATGCGCCCTATAGTCTGGACGTCTCCGGTTTGAGTCCAGGCTATTCCTTTGCCGACCGAGGACGGGAGCTCCCAGGGGGCGGTGCCCAATTGGCCGAGCATCGCCCGGGGGGAGGGAGGGTTAGGTCGGCCAGGGGGTCCTCGGCTCACCGCGTACCAGCGACCCCTGTAGTCTGGCCGGGCGCCTGCGGGCTTGCCTGTAAGCTGCCCGAGAGCTGCATTGTCCTCCGACGCTGTAGCTCTTGGGTGGCTGCATGGTGAGTCCACAGTGTGAAAAAAAGCGGTCAGCTGACGGCACACGCTTCGGAGGACAGTGTGTGTTCATCTTCGCCCTCCCGAGTCAGCGCAGGGGTGGTAGCGGTGAGCAGAGCATAATAAAATAATTGGCCATTCCAAATTGGGAGAAAATAATAAAAATAACTGGCAACGACTAAATTTATAAAAAAAAAAAAAAAAAAGTTTTGTATAACCCTATAGAGTGAACCAATTTTGCTTCATAAAGTCAAATGAAACCTGCTGAATAATGTTACATTAACATATTGAATTACAACATATAGCTTTGTCGTTTTCCATATGCTTAACGAAAAACTGACAAATTGAAACATGTGACAATTTGAAATCTAACATGAAATACTGTACTACTATAGCTTCTGGTAGACTTTTGTGAAATAATTTTGTAGCTTCTTTGATTACATGATGCTAAATAAAATATGTAAATTATGTTCATATAGTTTTTTTTTTTTTTAATTGTCTCAATGCTAAAATTCTAGGTGATGCAAAACTTTTGGCCATATTGAAAAATACATATTCGTGTCAAACGGGATTGTTAGTTCAAGAAGTTGTACTTAGTAATTACAAATAAATGTGTACTGTATGAGAAACAGATTTGTTATTGTTTGTATTTGAATGAATTGTGCAGGTATTTGCAAACTGAGGGAATACAATAACAAATAAAAGTGTAGGCGATTTTTCTGCCATTTAACAATTAATTGTATTTTAATGTAAGTGTGTGGTACTGTCTTTCTGTGCCATTTGTCATTCAAATGAAAGATTTAAACATAATATTATGAGAAAAATAACTGGAGCGTGCTGACGCCTTGGTGCTTCTATACTTTCTTGTGTGCTTCAAAGGAGATGTGTGCGAACTTGAGAGGATCCTTTTTTTCACAACCAAAAGTAAAATATCATGAACTATGACAATACATTACATTTTTGATGGTTACAGTTCTTTTTCAGGAAGGCACATGCATATAAGCTATACAGAAATTATCTTTTTTTTATTTTTTTTTTATCAAAAAGCATACACTGCACCTGCCCTAACCTCTCACTCGTGTGCAATTATTATTATTTTTAAAACTGACGATATTTCAGACAATTTAAGTGTACGTTTAGTTTCTGCAGCTGTCAACCTGCTTTCAAACTGCTTCAAAACTGCTCCGTACTTTTCCACAAGTAGTTCCCTATGATGTTGCTCTCCCTACTGTACTATATATAAAATAAAATAGCTAGTCTAAGTTAAGTACAACCACAATAAGTTTTTCTTACGGTAGTGGTGTTATGCCATTTAGAAAAACTGTTAAATGTTTTACTGTTTCCAATACATCTATACAGTATTTAAAAAACAATTATCGGACTGGAAGTATAGGGGACGAGACTCTGACCCCTGCTGGGCACAACCAAAAATTATACAAACCCAGCGCCTATGTATTATGGGAAAACAAACTTTCAACATAAACTGTGCTTTTTTAACCTTTTTCTGTTACCTCTAAATGCAATTAATACCTTGACACATTTCAGGGTCAGCAACACAAACACAATGTCGCCTATCATATAATGGAATAAAATAGGAACACCTTGCAGTAGACCTATAAGGTAATTTGTTTGCGAACATACATATTTCTGTTAAGTCATTTATCACATTTTGCATCGCTTTTATTAGTGGTATACTACAAAACATTTGGGATTTCAAATAAAAAAGTTTTTAGATGATACTAAATTATTATTTTTGTTTGGAGTGTGTTCCATTATTAAAAACATAAGTGACTGTGGGGATCCCCGAGTGGGGTCTCCTGGTAAAAGAGCAGCCGCATGGTGTGCAGGCTAAGTCATACAGCAGGTTTGCATTGGCGCTCCCGTGGGTTTGGGAGGCAAAACCGACAGGGGCTGCTTCCTCATTGTGCAACAGCGAACCCTGCTGGCCAGGTGCCCAGTGAGCTCAGAGCAGACACCGGCAGGGCTGGTCTTTGTCCTCCAGAGGCCTGTAGCTCGCTGACATCCGCTCTCGAGTTCCTGGATGTAAAAGAGGAAGCTGGCTTGGTCGTGGGATCGGATGATCTGAGCTGTGGGGAATTGCTGCGATGAGGAGAAAAAATAATTGGACATTCCAAATTGGGGAGAAAACTGTGACCAAAGGCTAACTGTTACAAAAACATACAACAAATGCCAACAGAGCTGTGAACAATAAATATGAAAGGGTACCATTGTTTTATGATCCTATCAAGTTGCTGTGAATTTTGGACTGTGTGATTCTGGCTGAGGGTCACTAATGTTTTACATTGCCATAAATGCTTGTAAACTATCTTCTGCAAGCTGTTGCATTGATCTGCAAGGATTTCACTATACCACCAAACTGCATCGGAATGTATTTCTCATCATGTATGACCATTAAATATTTTTATAGAATAAGTCAGGAGAGGTTTTAATTTTGAAGCCAATTAAAATAATTTACTGACATCAAATTTTTGAATCAATTGACACGTGTGCAAATGAGCTAAAAGGCTCTGTCATCACTGCATTTCCACCATCACGATGCTGAGACTAAAATGCCATTTCTGTGTCAGTTACAGACCCTACAACCTCAGAAAATCAGGCACTACAGTTTAAGCATAACCCCCATTATCTGCCACCTGTTTCAAATTATTTTGTTCCACAGTATCGCTCAAAATCACCCACTGTCATCATTGGATGATGCCTGATATTCCAAGTTATCATACATACACAAGTTCTATGTTATCAAGGCCAAGGTAGGGAATGTTATTGTTAGGAACATGACTGTATCGCTGGCTCAAACAACATGACAGAACATGATTTTTACCTATAAAAAGATGAAAACAGGCAGGAAGTACAGTTGTTCCATTTACTCGTTTTTCTTTCAGTATTAAAATACAGATTAATATTTCACAATGCATATTAGCTATGAAAACTCAGCAATTTACAATGATAAACAGACTGTGATCCTAGGTCTCTCCCACCCAGTACAGAACATTTACTGTAACAAAACAAGTAATGTCTTTAGTGATTACAATCGCGAAATTCAAAACTACACTATTAAAAACATAGAACAGTATAGCTAATAATTAATGACTGTGCTGATTTAAAATTTAAATCCACAGATTAATTATTATTATTATTATTATTATTATTATTATTATTATTATTATTATTATTATTATTATTGTTGTTGTTATTAGTCTTAGTATTAGTCGTCGTAGAAGTAGTATTACTATTATTATTAGTGTCCCCACTTAAAATACATTACTTTTTTGCTGTAGAAATGTATGTGTATGAAACATTTCAATACAATTAAAAGGATTAAATTATTATTATTAAGTTATTATTATTATTGTACCATCACGCTTAGTAAATTGTCATTCACAATACAGTGCCTTTAGGATTCTGTTCATGATGAAGGATTTGTTGTTTTAAAGGACGAGAATCACCAACCCACTTAAGTGTAATCCTGTTTAAGTATATTTTTAATGAAAAAAATCAGATATATAATTAAGCGTGTTAAACTTAATAATAATAATAATCGTAATAATAAAATGAATAATCCGCCACTGACATACATTGATATGCAGCGCCAAATATGGTGGTGGGAGAAAATGTCACACGAAAACCCTTAATTGACAGCTTTTGACTCCGGGGTGTGACATATACTCTGACACAAACATCTCTTTACTGCTGTTTCGTGGAGCAGTATTTCTGTGTGTACAGTAGGTATTTAAAATGCAATCACCTACTGTATACTATGTCATATTTGATTCTTGACAAATGGTTTGCAATGCTCAAATGCAGACATAAAATGAAATGTGTTTGCTTCCCATTGCGCTTTCGCCCATAATTGTTGTTTAGCAGTCTACTAATGAAGGTCACCAGTGAACACAAACCTTACCATATTTTACACATATACATCTGAAAAAGTAACTTTTATATTCAATTGTCATCTGAATAATCTGAATAATTGACTGTTTATTTGAAAATTAGTTATGACATCTTTTTTTTTTAAATATAATTTTCCCACATTCCATAGGCTATCCATCTGAGGCGGCAAATCACCAATTTCCCAATTCTTTGGACAGTGATGTGGCAGTTTTCTTTTCCATCCCCTGTCCAAACATACAGTACTATGGGGGGTGTACCAAGTAAAATACATAAATGAGTATCAGTAACTATTATGGTGGTCATACACAAATGCAAAGCTTAATACAATTACAATGCTTTTCCCCCTTCATGGCAGTCCCTGTTTTAGTGCTGTCCACTTCTAGTGGTAAAAATACACATTACAAACCGATGAAAATCACAGTCAAGTGTTGTTAAAATACTGGTCATTTTCTGAGTTAAATAAGCCCTGACAATTCTGGTGTTAGTCCTGCCCAATTGGTTGTCTGTGCAACCCTAATACATGGGTAAAAGAACATTGATAATGCCAAATCTATTTTTTTTCAATACAATTTTTTTTTTTGTTTTTTTGTTGAAAGTTAATAACATTTATGTTATGAGTTGTTTAGACTGCATGAATTTTTTTCTTTATTTATTGCCCAAAAAGTGGTTGTTCCTTGATTTTTATGTCATTACCATTGTAGCATGACCAGACCGAGTCCAAATAACTTTTATTAAACGTTCACATGGTAAGCAGTCACAGTACATCCATAATCCTGGAACTCGTCAGTTTGAAACTACCCAAACTTTCCCTGTCCCCTCCCTGAGTCACAAGTTCTTTGATTCTCTCTCTCGAGAGTGGGTCATACTTACAACAGGAACACAGCATTGCAATACCATACTCTACAACCATGATGTTTTCGTATAATTTTCTGTTTTGTTTTTATAAAATTAAAAGTAACCTAATTAAAACAGTGGGGGGCTGTTACAGGATGGCTTGGTGGGATGACATCACCTGACCAGGAAACAGACACACAGATGCAAAGTACTGCGGGGTGAGTCGCCAATGCGCTTGCTTTTATTAAATTAAACAAAAAACACTAAACACAAAACAAAACAACAACAATAATAATAATAATACAAAAATACTACAAATATCATTGGGGCGGGTGAACCCAGCCACGGGCAAAATAATTCTTGCAAAAAAAGGCGTTTAAACAATCAGAAAATATAAAACATTTGTATTTCTAGAGCACTATACGGTGTCTTTACAAAGTTTTAGATAATATTACTTCTTACTGTGTTCAGTTCTGGTCACCTCGTTACAAAAAGGATATTACTGCTCTAGAAAGAGTGCAAAGAAGAGCAACCAGAATTATCCCAGGCTTAAAAGGCATGTTGTATGCAGACAGGCTAAAAAAATTGAATCTACTCAGTCTTGAACAAAGAAGACTACGTGGTGATCTGATTCAAACATTCAAAATCCTAAAAGGTATAGACAATGTCGACCCAGGGGACTTTTTTGACCTGAAAAAAGAAACAAGGACCAGGGGTCACAAATGGAGATTAGATAAAGGGACATTCAGAACAGAAGATAGGAGGCACTTTTTTACACACAGAATTGTGAGGGTCTGGAACCAACTCCCCAGTAATGTTGTTGAAGCTGACACCCTGGGATCCTTCAAGAAGCTGCTTGATGAGATTCTGGGATCAATAAGCTACTAACAACCAAACGAGCAAGATGGGCTGAATGACCTCCTCTTGTTTGTAAACTTTCTTATGTTCTCATGTTCATATTACACTCATTCTGTCTTCACATATTTATTTAAAATAAACCGTTACAACTGTGATGCTCATGACACTTTCTGTAAGCACATCAAGAAAATGGCTTAAAAAGTTAATAATCTAAAAAGAATCAGTCACTTCTGTTAATGGTTTCCTATTTATAGTTTAACACAAACAACTGAATAGATAGTTGGTTTTGAATCCCTATTTGGTGTGGCCCAAAAGGCTTATATCGCCCACATACATAAAAAACAGGGCTCTCAATCACAATCGCATTTTCCCTTAACAAGCTTGTGGAAGGGTGTGGGTATTCACTGACACAGGAGACAGAAGTTGCAGTCGAAACACCGCACAGGTGCTCAGTTTTATTTTGTTTAATCTTATGCTTTGTACTGATTTATTTTAGCCCGCAGAGGGCGCCGTTGTCCGTGGTCTGGCTACCAACTATGGTATCCAGAACCTACGGGAATACCACGGCAGGGTACACAATACAGTTCAAGTGCACTCGCAGGTGCTCAAAAATAATGAAAAACAAAAAAGGCAAAAAGAAACAGGGAAAATAAAACACAGTAATGAAAACTACAAAATAAATGTGCTGCACTTTGCAGCGTAATTATCCCCAGTCGCCGCTACCCGTACAACCCGGGCCTCCGTCCTACACGGCTGTTTCCTCAGCTGACTTAAAACAATATCGGGGTCTGCCCAAGGATTCCCCACTTTCTCTCTATTTCCTTAAATTATTTTCTTTACGTTCTTGTGGAAGTTTTCTCCCGTCTGTCCACGGTCTTGCCGAGCAGCGCGACCGCTTGCTCGTTATACAGGTCTAAAGGGGCAGATCTGAGGATACAACAAAGTATTAATTTATAGGACCAGCAATCCCACTAAAACCCGCCTCCCAGCCACTCAGAGAGGGGGAAGCCCACACACCCTCTTCCCCACCTCTCTGTGTCACTGCCATGACTGGCAGGCAGATCCCACGGGACTGCCGCCCTCTTCCTGCAGCATTGTGCATGCGTCAGACGGCCAGTCCAGATCTCTCCCTGCTACAAGCTGTTAAATGCACTTTTGCTTTGTTTTGACTACATGGACTCACATGTTGTTTTGCTTGACCTTTTAATTCCCTAATAAAGTCCCAGGTGCACTGGCACTTGTGCATTGTCCCAATAACAGACACTCATTGATGGATTTCCAACTTGATTATTGCTTCTAAAAGAATAACCTCAAATTCTTTTTGTCACTGGCTAAGGTCCAGATGCTTGGGATGTGGATACTGCTGTGAAAACGGGCCATTCGTTTAGCCTTTTCTCTGATCAGCCTTTAAGAAAGCCTTTGATTATGGCTTTCTGGAAAGGGAAATATTGAAAACAAATATGGAAGCAATTAATGTGTGCTGCTCTGCGGTTGTCTCTGGACTCTCTGTGTACCTTGGTGTTGGCATGGATTGATACTTCACTTTCCTCTTGTTTACTGTTATATTTGTCACAGTTAGATATTGCCTTTATTTTTCTTGGCTGAAGACAGTTCTCACACATAGCATTGTTCTTTTGGCTGCTTATTGACTGCTGACCAGATTTAGAAGTGAAGAACTGCTAGACACGAATTCTACATACACTCTTAATGCAGGTCAAAGACCAGTAAGCCTGACAGAAACTTAAAGAAATGTGGCTAACAAATGAATTCCTCACATTTACCATGCCATGCACATCTGTTAACTACATAGGTCTCAAATATGCCCTTTTAAAATAAATTTATGTTTTAGCAAATATTTAGGAACATTTTCATTTCAAAACATGATATCTGGAAAGAAATCTCTGATTGCAGGTCTTGCTCATTGATTGTCTTGCACTTTCATGGCCGTTTCACCTGGAGAGTGAAATTGTCCCCACCTCTTCAGGGCTATCTTTCATTTAAGTAACCAACCAGCTACTTACCCTAATGACTGACAGCCTTTGCAGTCATTAAGATGACCCCAAAGACCTCCTGAGGTGAAATGACCCAGTAAGTGCAAATATAACATATTTCCTGGAATGGAAGGCAAGGAAACAGAACGTTTTTGTTTTAGCAAGCGTAGTTCCAGATGTTATGTTTTAAAATTAAAATACATGTTTGCAATATCATATTTCTTTCGAAGCTGCACATTTGAGACCTATATATCAATGGAACTGTGTGACAGGTAGGATTTATTTAGCTGACCAAATTATTATTATTATTATTCTTTCTTAGCAGACGCCCTTATCCAGGGCGACTTACAGTTGTTACAAGATATCACATTATACATTATTTCACATTATACAGATATCACATTATTTTTACATACAATTACCCATTTGGGTTTTTACTGGAGCAATCTAGGTAAAGTACCTTGCTCAAGGGTACAACAGCAGTGTCCCCCACTGGGGATTGAGCCCACAACCCTCTGGTCAAGAGTCCAGAGCCCTAACCACTACTCCACACTGCTGCCCATTCATTATTCCATTCATCTTACCTGTCATGCACTTCCATTCGCTATAGGTGTCAAATGTACATTTTTAAAAGACACAGACGTTACAGTAGACATTTTAATTGAACAAAATGACATCCTGTACCATACCAGGTTAAATCATTCTCTGTTTGCGTGCTTTTAATTGCAAAATTAGGTCTGGCGTTAACCAGGGGACTGTAGACTTTCAGTAAAATAAAGGTAGGAAAAGAAGAAAGAAAAGAATGGTGCCATGTCTCATAAACAAGACTGGTTAAACCTAGCCTGCAGAAGATCATTTTAATGATCTAGGTTTTTTTTTTTTTTTTTTACCAATTTCTGTTACCTAAAATCAAAAGAAGGGATAGACATTCCTTTTCCTTCATGGTTAGACAGTTTTAAGAGAACATTTATTGCATGTGTCATTGTGGCAAAGTGGTGAATACATGCAGGTGAGTGCAGTGCAGAGCGGATTAATCACACAGACAATGTTGTACAGGTGCAAGGGTGTTTATTTAAATGATTAAATGTCCAGAGCCTTAAGGCAAACCTGCAAACAATAATAGTGTTGGAAGTGGTACAGCGGCGTGTATCACTTCTGATTATAATCCCACGGGTTTGACCCGTAACCCAAAGTCCGGTTTTTTCACCCACACAAAACACAAAACACAGACACAATTCCGACAGTGCGTGATTTTAGTACTAGTGGTGCAAAAAGACAGTTCCTGTAGTGGAAAGGTGAGTGGTGATGTCTGGGTTTTTCGCTGGCCTGCGGCTGCCGCTCCAGATCGTGCTCAGTATTCTTGGTGAGAAATGACACATAAGACAAACAGTGTAAATACACAGACAAGCAAAACACTCACGGTTTTTAGTACACACAAGACGGGCTCCTTCTAGGTTATTTGGTTTAACCATATGCAAAGGAACAGATCACGTACGCTACCCCCCTATTTATATCCTCGCTCATGACCCCTAAGTTAACGAGCGCATCTGCTCCTCCAATCCTCGGATGCCACACCGTTTACCGTCGGGGTCATTGAGTTTGGATACCGTATCTCCGTTCCTCTCCTAAATGACCGACTTCCACCTACCCTACGGAATAAATTGTCGTGCCATTTAATTAAGGGTACTCTGTTCCTCTGGCACCGTGCCCTCACAGGTCGAGAGGGAGATCTAACACCAAGAATCATTCGATCTCTGTCACAGTCATGCATGTCACAAACTTGAATTTGTGCAGTCTATTAATGCTGTAGTCCAAAACGAGATAATGACAGCGGTATGCAATTCCCGTTTTCATACCCTGATAGTTGACAAGAGCACCAACATTACAGTGCATAAAATTGTTAATCCTCTAAAAAATGTTCTCAAAAAGATAGGTGTCAGAATTATTGGCACCCCTAAAGATTCTTATAAATAAAATCAAACAAAATTAAATCTGCATTAACATTCTACTTTAAGTTCATCTCAGTCTTAAGGAACTGTATTGTGGCCTTCCATGGCTTCCTGTTTCACTGGGGTGTAAAAACCCAACTGTATAAATGGGTAATTGTATGTAAAAATAATGTGATATCTTGTAACAATTGTAAGTCGCCCTGGATAAGGGCGTCTGCTAAGAAATAAATAATAATAATAATAATAATAAAAATGAGGTAACATGCATATAAAATCCATTTGTCATCTATCACCATGGGGAAAGCAAAGAACTCACAAATGAAAAGAGACAAATGGTTGTTGACCTTCATAAATCAGGCAATGGGTACAAAACAATAGCTAAAAAACTAAATATACCACTGTCACAAAGACGGCTGCAATGGGTGACGTCAGACCAGAAACAGGAAGTAACACACACAACACAACACACGTGATCACGCTCAGCATTTAATAATTAACAGACAGAACAGAAAATAAAAAGGTTGTAGCACAAAACAGGACACGGCACTTCACGCCAAAAAAAACAGACAAACAAAACGTACTAAACAGTAAACAGACGGACAGACAAACGAAACACGGTGAGTGAGACACTTCTTTTCTTCTTATTCTTCTTCTTCTTCTTCTTCTTCTTATTCTTTTTACCTCCTTCTCCACACTCGTTCTCCACTCACCGAACACCCAACCCCGAGTGAGTCAAACGTGCACCTATATATACTGTTGTGCTGGGATTCAATTACTAATTAATTATTCACTTGAATCCCAGCATGTGAATTAATTATATGCAACCTCGTGCTCACATATTACATACTTTAAATGCACGTGAAGTGATGTGCAATCCCGTGCCTAAATACAACTATACATTTTAAATCACACGTGAAACACAGACCCGTTTATATTCCGTGTACCAACTACAATACACCAACATTAACACACGCAACATACAACATATAACACACAAATGCACACAGGGGCGGGGCACATTGCCACAACCACTTACCACTATTAGGGCAATAATTAAGAAGTTCAAAACCACTGGAACAGTGGTAAACTTGCCTGGTAGAGGACGCAAGTGTATGGTTCGGGAGGCAAAGGGAAATCCAAGGGCCACAGTTGGAGAATTACAGAACTTGGTTGCATCTTAGGATCACCAAGTCTCCAAATCTACAATTAGAAGCCACCTCTATGCCAATAGGCTATTTGGAAGGGTTGCCAGAAAAAAGCCTTTATTGAGAGCAACCAATAAATGTAAGCGCCTGGAGTTTGCTAAACGGCATTGGCACTTCAATTGGAACCAGGTGCTATGGTCAGATTAGATGAAAATAGAGCTCTTTGGCCACAAAAACCTGGTTGCCTCTGCCAGGAGGCTGAAACTTGGCCGCAAGTGGATCTTCCAGCAAGACAATGACCCCATGCACACATAAAAATCCACAAAGAAATGGTTAATTGACCAAAAAATGAACATTTTGCAATGGCCATCTCAGTCTCCGGACTTGAACCCCATTGAAAACCTGTGGTTTCAATTGAAGAGGGCAGTCCATAAGCGCAGACCGAAGGATATCAAGGATCTGGAAAGATTCTGTATGGAGGAATGGTCTAAGATCCCTCCCAATGTGTTCTCCAATCTCATTAAACATTATAGAAAAAGACTCAGTGCCGTTATCCTTGCAAGGGGAGGGTGCACAAAGTACTGAAAACAAGGGTGTCAATAATTGTTACACACCATTTTTTTTGGAAATAAATTTATAACTTGAGAAATGTGTAATGTTGGTTGATTCCATTGAATCATTAATAAAGTCAAATATATTCCACATGTTGGAAAATTACAATATAGCTCAGTACTGGTATTATTTATTTTATACAGTCTTTTTTGCTCATCTTTATCAAGGGTGCCAATAATTTTGGAGGTGACTGTTTTTGATTACATAGGATAAAAAAAACAGACTGCATAAATTAAAATTCATTTAAAAAACATAATTTATTATTTTTATTGTTCACATTGTGTGGTTGATTAGAAAGAGTTTCCAAAAATATTATGGCTATTGAAAAAAGGGTGTGTTAGAAGAGGTATTTATGCCAACTTTTAACAAGCAAATGGATACTATTGTATGTCATCTACACCAGTAATTAAGGGTAAAGTTTTCAGATGGTAAACCATTAGAAGGTTAAGCTATGCTTTTCCAGCGAAGTGTTCCAAAAGTAGCCTACGGCCTAAAACAATATAACTGCTGTAAATATAAACTGCAGCACAACTGCAGTAGAAAGCGTATTTAACAACTGTAAACTGTTAACATCAAAAGACAGTCACATGTTATGTTGGGTATATAGTGGTGCATGCAATTGTAAAGGCGGTTAAGTACAAAAGTTGATGGTCTGAAAAGTACTGAGTAAAGTATTGAGAATAAATGTGCTTTATGCTGAAGTCCACAATTATGGAAGGGGCCAGGTGTCTCTGAGTTTACAGCTGGATAGGAAGTGTTGTGAAATCTGTGCTGCTGACATGCAAGGCAATAATTACACAGGAATACACAATGCATTCATGAGATTCTCCTTGTTCACAGCAAAGCCTTGTATTTCATCCAAAAGACTTTGTTTAAAATGTAGTAACTTTCATCTGCAAAACACTTCTGAGTTATGCAGTCCAACAGCTTACAATGACTACCACGAGTGGTTCATACTGTAGATTTAGATGTTTTTACAGTGAACACACTGATGTGGTCACTGTAGAACAGGTATTCCTGTGATTCATCTTTTAACCCATTGCGGACTGTGAGAATTTTTTGAGGGCCAACTGAAATGACTTAACTTCAGAGCATGTATCTGACCATATATCTACTTAAAGTATACAGTGTTATACATTTCTAAAAAGATCTAAAAAGCTCTGCAGATTACTAAATAGATGTCATTCTATGATCAAGTATACCCACACTGACCTAGTCTGAATGTGACACAAAAATTAAAAAATTAATTTTTCTTTAGAAATGTCCTCATAAGTGTAATTTAAGTTATCAGTGGTAGCCACACACCGCAGGAACTAGAATCTGAAATCATTTTTTGAATATCATTTATGGTCTTGATTTTATACAAAATAGTTTGACAGTTGCGCATTTTTACCTTTTTGAGAAGTGACTGGCAGGGTTTTAGCTTAGTGTGTCAGTTAATGTACAAAAGGAGAGTGTCTATAGAACCTGGACATACCAAGGGTTACACTCTGACATTAAGTGAAATCTTAATTTACCCAACTAGAAAGCAAAACAAAAGTTTTTGTCTTTGTCTTTTTAATTGCTTTAAAATTATTTTTTTAATTTATAACAAATATCGTCAGTATAATTATCTACATACATATGTTAGAATATGAATAATGTCTGAGCAACAGCAAACATAAAAAAATATGTATTTCTGATTTTAACAACTTTTGTTTCAGAAAAATACTTAAAGTGGACTTTGTCCATAAAATATTTGTCCATAAAATTCTATTCCGTATCAGAGCAGCAACCTCAGCAGCTAAAGTCAATGTTAACCAGCACCTCATCAAAAAAATGGGACGCTGATCTTCCACCGCAGTGGTGTCTTACATTAGTTACTCTCCCTAATGCCCAGAGTGGAGGTTATAGCTCCTTCTGCACCATCAGAGGTTTCCTCCCATGGGGGGTTGTTCCTTACCACAAAGCGTTGAAATTAGTCTTTAATTCTACATTTTAAAAAAAACCAAACTATTGTCCTTTGTATTGGTGGTGCAGTTGCTGGGTCCTCTTTTGGGGGCAAATGAAGCTCACTTCCCAACCTTAGAGGCCTGCCCGTGCCAGTCTTTGCCAGGATGGTTCTGCAAGAGCCAGAAGGGGACCCCTGGCCAAACATTAATTTCTTGTGCTCTCTCTATTCCCACCCCTATGGGGAAGCAAACCGGTTTCCTGCCTCCTTGCTCCTTCCAGCGTTCCATTCTCCCCCTCAAGATAAGTGATGTTTACTACGCAGCCTTGGAGGTCTCCCTCAGCATGGGCATTTCTCAGCACGCCTGGGGGAACCTCTGGACTTGTCTTCATCTTTTCAATTCTCCTTTTAAATTTCTAAGCATTGTGTTTTATACCAAAAAACTTACTGTGTATCTGGCAGAGAACTTGTTTACAGTACTTGCATCTAGGCAGCTATCAACCTTTACACAGTCCATATTAACAGCAAAAACAAAGAGACCAATGTATCAGATATGTTTAACCTTAATTATGAATGCCTTGGGTGTCATTAATGCATATTCTACATACTGTAGATATAACTAGTATCTCAACTGGTTGCAGTTAGAATTAAACTACTTTTATGGTGTATGACCCTTTTTCAATTTGTATTACTTCAGGGTCTTACCTGGATTGTGCTGCAGCTACCGTACCATTTGGGGATCTAAGTGTCAAGGTTGATTCTAATGAACCCTTTACGGATGGCCCATTATAATTTCAATCGATGATGTAATTGCATACAATGCTGTGACAGGTGTTCAGTCCGAGCATTAAATCCAGTTCTCTGATACTTTAGACATGCACCATATGTTACTTGATTGCACATTTTACTATATTTTAGCAGCTTAATTAGGGAGAAAATATTTTGGGGAATTATAAAAAAGCTGGAATTTGTTACTTCAAAATCGGTAATTGAGGAAAACAGACAAACAGCTGGTAAAGCTGTAGCCCCATACTATAATAATGTTACATTTATCTTGTAACTAACTAAAGTACTGTTGTATTTATGCCTATTATGAAAAATATGTACAAATGTAATTCTAAACATATTGCCAGAAAAAAAGAGTTGTGGTAATGTCTCAAACATTAGACATGTTTTTTATGGTAAAAGATTTTTATGTGATATCTTGTAACAATTGTAAGTCGCCCTGGATAAGGGCGTCTGCTAAGAAATAAATAATAATAATAGTGCAATGTGTTTGAACTCTGTAGCACTTTTAACATCCTTTTTTTTGTTAAACTGACCTTTTTATTAACCTCTATGACAAAAAATTGGAAAATCTAGCAGTCTAAAGCACTGTGGTCAAGTCTCCAACACATTTGGATATATGGGAGTGATGTTCTTATAAGGATAAGAAAAAAAGAAGTGCTATCTGTACAAAACAGCTGAATTCGAAAGAAGAGACCAGTCATATAAATATGTGATGTTTAAGAAAGTTATATGCAAAAGTTCTAAAAAGATGTAATGTAAAAGTTAAACAGGACACAACTGGAACTAACCTGGCCCTCACTTTTTTATTCATTTTTTTTCCTAATTCCTATTGCAATAAAAATTGTGTGGCAAGTTTGCCCCAGTTGTGTGTTTAACTTTTACATGTGGGTTGACCCTTTTTGTATGTAATTTGGCACCTATTGTAGATATCACATCTTTATATATCTTGTCCTTTAATTTAAACTACAAACGTATTGATGAAATTCAAATTACTGGTTTCAATCCAGGTTATCACTGAAAAAAAAGGAGTTTTATTAATGCTAAACTAATATAAAGCATATTTAGGCAAGTCATTAGACATGTGTGTTCAGTTAAAACCATACTTGCCAACATTTGCTGGGGATCTCAAGCACAATAGAAAGAAAGAAACACTGATGTACCGGTAAGTAAGCTGGGCTGAGTTGACTGGGGGACGGAGGGGGGTGATGCTGGGACGCCAGAATCACTGTCGAGCCCTCTTGAGGTGTTGTGGGCTAGTCGATGAAACACAGAGGATGGAAGGTGCCCACTTGAAGACCCCAGAGATGTACCCTACTTCGCTCAATCCAGACGGTTGTCATGCTGATGCGCTGGGGAGACCGCACTGTGGTTGATCCCCGGAGCCAGCACCGCAGCCGTTGTGTGTGCTGATGCGCCAGGGAGGCAAATAAGCTGATCCCTGGAGCCAGCATTACACTTCAGCCATCAACACCAGACAGAAGGAGATCTACATCATCATATGGAAGAAAACGCAAATGGACAGAGACACAGATGGATCACATTAGTTTACTTAAAGCTACGTCTTAGTTGGTGCTTATCTTGGTGAGAGCCGAGTTCAAATCAGCATGAAGTTTTAACACCTACTCTCGTTTAATGGAAATCAGCTCTCTTCTAAGCTCCTCTTCCCTAATGAGCCCGGAGTGGGTCTTTTTATATTTGTGGCTGGAACCTTAATTACCTATTAATAAATTACCTTATTAAGCTCCAGCCACATTCCCACGGGTTTTATAGGGATGGGGTTTTAACCCCATCCACGTCTGTTACATTTTATAAGACTGGCTTTTCACTGGTCTCAAACAACGATGGACCAATACAATAATACAATAATAATAATATAAATAATACATAACTATGCACGAGGGGAGGGCACCCCATCACAATCACACAATTAGGTTGTGCTGTGTGTATAATCTCCAAAGTGCTTTCAATTAAAAACAAATTGTCACTGTTTCGCGTGGCCGATGCAGAGCCCTAAACACATAAGCATAATAATAGTGTGTAACGTCTTCCGGTAGGGACTGGGTTTTAAAAAAATCCCACTTGTTACAATTCTTCGATCTATTGATGTTGAGGTTTAAGTTTTAAATTGAGATGAGGCAAAAACATACATGATGATAATTGGCCAGTTAAAAGCTGACAATTCCCTTTGAATCGAAAGCACTCTCCAGAACCTAAAAATACTAAGATGCTGTTTTTCAAAGCTTGCTATATAGTCCAGTTTAGCGAAATGGAAGCTAAATTGGACATTGCTAACCATCATAAAAATTTCTAGAAGATTATACAACAATGTTTTAATATATTGTTTTAACAACATAATCGTCTAAAAACAGTGATTCTGGTAAGTAAAGTAAGTAAGATTTATAATCGACTGTGTACAGCAGATTCAATTTATAAGTCTGACTTTACTCATACCAACACTGTAACCGACTTCCTAATTTTCAAATAGGGCTTGCACGATAATAATAACCTATGAAACCGATTACATGTTTTGAAAATGTGGCGACAAAAAATTATAATCAATTTACAAAAACAAAATGATAAAAATGTTAAGACACCAAAGACATTATTTTTTACATCATTTGAAAACCTAAATGTGTATTTTGGGAAGTTACAATGTGTGGTAAAAGAAGATCAGTTAGCCAGTATGTAAAGGAAAATGGGATCTGTTTACAATATTTCAGATTGCGATGGGACGTGGGTTTTCTTTCCTGGTAGTATGTTAACCTTTTTAAAATTATAATGATGTATGATAGATGTGTGTAATAATGAGTGTGTTAGTAACCTGATCAAGGTGGTGGATATCAGGTCAGTATAAACAACAGAGCAGAGCATAGGATAGGGAGAGCTGAATACGGGCTGCTGAGAATAGTAGCATGGTAGTAATTCTGACAAAGTGGAATACTATGCTGCTGGGTTTTTTTCTTTTTTTTTTTTTGCTTCATTGTGTAGTAAATTCATACTCCAGTGTTTCAAAGTTTTTCATACGTACAAACGAAGATTACCTTAACCATGTACGGCAATGTATTTGAACCCCCCCATCCCACTATTTCTTAGCGGTGATGGAGCCCCACAGCAGGACTGAGTTAATGTGAGATTGCCTTTGGCAAGGAGCTGAAAGTGAAATGATTTACCAGCTCATTTTTTTGGCTCCTCCCCATTGTAAGTGAGCTGGTCACTCTAGCATTCACTGTACAAGTGCATGCCACCTCTGGGGTGGGGGTGTAACTTTGGCTGCAGGAGGAGGTAGTTGTTAAGGGTTTGTTAAGGCCACATACTGGTAACAGATATATTTCACAAAGGCTGTGTCTCAGCACATAGCAGCCAGCCAGCAGAGAGCTTTCTTCAAAAACCCTGCCAAAATCTTTCGAAAAAGTGTCTCCCCTGTAATACAGAATGAAGACTAATGGGATTTGTATGACCTTGTCCTTCTTATGCTACTGTTTATGTGAATCTCTTCCTCAATATAATAGCCAGCATCGTAAAGAGGTAAGTGATGAACCATTCATGTAATTTATTCATTTTCTTTAGAAATAACCATAGTTGCTTTGGTGACTGCAGGCTGTAACACCAGTGTTAGATACAGTAATTAAGCTATGGTAAATGAGGTAAAAATATATATTTTTTAAAGTTGACAATATTGCTAATGCTTTCATCCGATGATGAGGAACGCATTTAAAGCTGAAACGTCTGTCGACTACACTTATCGTAGTTTGTGTTATTTGAGTTTGAAAATGATAAAATGATTATATGCAATTTAAAAGCATGTTATAAAATCATTTACACCATGAGAAAATAGGGGTATGCGAGTCTAATTTATTCAGAATTAAGGTACACCTGCAAGGTTTAATGGATATAAATTGTATTTAGCATGCAGTAGAAAAAAAACAGATTATAGTACACTGTGGTGTAAATGGTGTTTTCATTGATGACAGGTACAGTGGCTTGAGAACATGCTGTTTGTGAGTTATGAATATTCTAAGCACTAAAGTCTGAAACAATGCTCTGCAAGGTTAAAGGACCACCTAGCAACATGGTCACATTGTTACATTTTTGGCTTTCACAGACTGATTGAAATAATCAATATGACACCTGAATAAGTAAACCTGTATCCCAATTAAATTCAGATCTTGTAGTCAGTTTTATAGCTTGATATTTTAACATACTGTACTGGTATTTTTGTAATGATAGAAAAGTTTAAGAATTAGAAAAATACTTGTATTGAACTTTTGACACAGTTGTTTCTTCCATATCTTGAAGTAATGTTCTACAGCAACCTCTAGATAAAAGTGTGAATACATGCACAGCATTTTCATATATAGATAACTATATTTTTAACATAAAATCTTTTTTTTTTCTATACTTTGGCTCTGGGCCTGTCTTCCTAGTATGTAACAGTAGATCAGTTTCATGAATACAAAACGTTATTTATTCAAACAGAATATGAGTTCCAAAGTAGACCAGGAAGGAGAAAATAAAAGTCTACAAATGCTGGACAAAAAAACCCAAAAAAAACCCTGCAGTATGTAGCACACACTTTTGAGTAAATGGGCTGTCCTTTGCATGTATGATTTATCAGATCCAGGGACAATCTCACAGGTGATGACTCTGGGCTATTTTGGCGAACACAGCTATTTCAATCCAACTCAAGGTCATTGTACAACTTATTAGAAACTAAGCAGTCACCTCAATAGGCAACGTTACACAAAGGAGTTGTGTTATGTGATTTAATATACTGTATACAAGGTCCAAAGCAGTGTGTTGTACCCAGAAATCGAAGACCCACTATGTCACATGGCAAACTAGTCATTTGGTTAACTTATGAAGTGCCTGGTGACTGATGTGCCCTGATAACAGCTGCACAGGGTGGAATCAATTCATACAAAATATACCAGTTACCAAAACACTGAATGCAGTTGATACCCAAGCTGTATAGAGCAGAATGGCTGGCTTCTTACCAAGTCCTGATAAACTGTTGACACTTGGGCCCCACAAATGACAGGAAATATACCTTTCTGAAACTAACTGGAAAATCAAGAGAAGCAAATTGTGTTTTTAAAACTCAGCTGGAAATGAAGTTTCTGTTATTACTGAGAGACTCGGTAGTAAATCTTATCCAAGTTGGAATAAAATGAGTAGTTAAAATGTGTAGTGCACAATAACACTGACAAGTGACTGTATAAAGGGTATTGCCATGACAATCCCAACTCTTGTAATGCAATTTTCTTCTTCTGCTGTACTCAAAAAGCACATGCACAAAGTCCTTTTAAAATGTGTGCTTGTCCTGGATAAAAAGGAAACCACGTTAGAAATCAGTGTTCATGTTCCCCTTGTTGAAACAGAACATATGATTAAAAATAACTATGACATGACCTTGTTGTTTATTAGAATTCAGAATGCTTGTTACCCCATACACTCTACTTAAAAACAGATTGGTGGATAATGATATCTACATTATCAAGCAATCAGGGATGAATGTAAATAAAGTGTTGGGGTTATGTGTTTTGGTGGTGGTTGGCAGGGATGGGATTAATTCCTATCCCTGCCAAATACATGTGAGAATGTGGCTGTTCCCAAATTAGATAATTGGTGCTAATTGGGAACAGCCATATGATTTAATAAGGGATCTTGATCTCCATTAGTGAGAGACTACCAGGGAGCTGGGAACAGAGGGAAGTACTGTGTATGTATATATATATATATATATATAGATAGATATATATATATATATATATATATATATATATATATATATATAGATATAGATATAGATATATATATATATATATATATATATATATATATATAATCCAGGGCTGACAATGGAATGTGAAACGAGCAATGTGGTTGGTCGAGCAAGGTTCCAGCTGTCCGTATATTGGATGGATACAAACACTATAAATCTGAGTGAACAATTACCAGCAAAAAGCAAAAGTAGTAAGTAGCCGATGTGGATGAAGAACAATTAAATGAAGTGGTAGAAAAAAATACAAAAAAAAAAAATAACATGATGTATGATTTTTTTTTCTTCAAATCCACTGTTTCACCTGGATTATAAATACAATAAGGCCCTTTAGGCCCTTCGTCTCGTGCCGCACATTCAACGTATACGGACACCCTGTTGGGCCTTATTGCATGCATATACAGTACGGTGCAAAAGTTTTAGACAGGTGTGAAACAATGCTGTAAAGTAAGAATGCTTTCAAAAATAGACATGTTAATAGATTATATTTATCAATTAACTAAATGCAAAGTGAGTGAACAGAAGAAAAATCTAAATCAAATCCATATTTGGTGTGACCACCCTTTGCCTTCAAAACAGCATCAATTCTTCTAGGTACACTTGCACAAAGGGATTTTGTAGGCATATAGTCAGGTGTATGATTAAACAATTATACCAAACAGGTGCTAATGATCATCAATTCAATATGTAGGTTGAAACACAATCATTAACTGAAACAGAAACAGCTGTGTAGGAGGAATAAAACTGGGTGAGGAACAGCCAAACTCAGCTAACAAGGTGAGGTTGCTGAAGACAGTTTACTGTCAAAAGTCATACACCATGGCAAGACCGAGCACAGCAACAAGACACAAGGTATTTATACTGCATCAGCAAGGTCTCTCCCAGGCAGAA
Source organism: Acipenser ruthenus (assembly GCF_902713425.1). Taxonomy (NCBI): domain Eukaryota; kingdom Metazoa; phylum Chordata; class Actinopteri; order Acipenseriformes; family Acipenseridae; genus Acipenser; species Acipenser ruthenus. Next base: position 90,570,115 of record NC_081189.1, on the reverse strand, counting down.
ATTTCAAGGCAGACAGGGGTTTCCAGATGTGCTGTCCAAGCTCTTTTGAAGAAGCACAAAGAAACGGACAACGTTGAGGACCGTAGACGCAGTGGTCGGCCAAGGAAACTTACTGCAGCAGATGAAAGACACATCATGCTTACTTCCCTTCGCAATCGGAAGATGTCCAGCAGTGCCATCAGCTCAGAATTGGCAGAAAACAGTGGGACTGTCTGGAGAAGTCTGGTCAGAAGTGGCCTTCATGGAAGACTTGCGGCCAAAAAGCCATACCTCCGACGTGGAAACAAGGCCAAGCGACTCAACTATGCACGAAAACACAGGAACTGGGGAGCAGAAAAATGGCAGCAGGTGCTCTGGACTGATGAGTCAAAATTTGAAGTATTTGGCTGTAGCAGAAGGCAGTTTGTTCGCCGAAGGGCTGGAGAGCGGTACACGAATGAGTGTCTGCAGGCAACAGTGAAGCATGGTGGAGGTTCCTTGCAAGTTTGGGGCTGCATTTCTGCAAATGGAGTTGGGGATTTGGTCAGAATTAATGGTCTCCTCAATGCTGAGAAGTACAGGCAGATACTTATCCATCATGCAATACCATCAGGGAGGCATCTGATTGGCCCCAAATTTATTCTGCAGCATGACAACGACCCCAAACATACAGTGAAAGTCATTAAGAACTATCTTCAGCGTAAAGAAGAACAAGGAGTCCTGGAAGTGATGGTATGGCCCCCACAGAGCCCTGATCTCAACATCATCGAGTCTGTCTGGGATTACATGAAGAGAGAGAAGCAACTGAGGCTGCCTAAATCCACAGAAGAACTGGGCCAACCTACCTGCCGAGTTCCTTCAAAAACTGTGTGCAAGTGTACCTAGAAGAATTGATGCTGTTTTGAAGGCAAAGGGTGGTCACACCAAATATGGATTTGATCTAGATTTTTCTTCTGTTCACTCACTTTGCATTTTGTTAATTGATAAATATAAACTATTAACATGTCTATTTTTGAAGGTATCCTTACTTTACAGCATTTTTTCACACCTGCCTAAAACTTTTGCACAGTACCGTTCCTGATCACTAAATTCTGTCTTGTGAATACAGAACAATGGCATCCAAGCAAAGCATTGTGTGGAATTTCTTTACAAAGCAGGAGAAAATTGAATTTGCAAACTTAGTTCCTGGGAAGAACAGTCACCGCAGTTATTATTATTGAAGTGTACTTGCCGCTCGCTGTGTTATTGTTTTCTGTAAAACATTGATATCCTGTCAGTTAAGAAAAGGTTTAATGCAAAGCTTGTTTTAACAAAGCTGTTGTCTTTTATTATGCCGGCCAGAGACCCCCGCTTACAACTGCATTGTCATATTTTCTACATTTAAATTCTCAAATTAATAAATTGAAACCCGGATATATATATATATATATATATATATATATATATATATATATATATATATATATATATATATATATATATAGATGAATCCTTTAGAAAGTACGCTACTTAAACAGGATGTTCTGTTGCATATTTTTATATCCAAGCTGATCGGAAAATCCACCATGAAATTCTGGTGTAGCTTGTCTTAAAGTTAAAGCACAAGTCAAGTATTCAAGTTCTGAAATAGTTCTCATTCAGTGTTGTATAGTACATCCTGGATAAAGTTTTGAAAATGTTACTACTATCATTAAAAATGTCTACTGTGGTGTGTCATGAATAAAGCATAATGCAATAAAGCACAGATTTAAAAAAAACTGCAACATTGTTTTAGAACAGTGTGCCATTAGTCGCGGTCAGAAGTAATGTTAGTTAAATAGCAGTGTAATATCTGGAGCTATGGGTCTGCCACTCATGATTTCCATTACACGAGAGTAGATGTTAAAACTTCATGCTGATTTGAACTCGGCTCTCGCCAAGATAAGCACCAACTAAGACGTAGCTTTACAGTAAACTAATGTGATCCATATGTGTCTCCATCCATTTATGTTTCCTTCCATATGATGATGTAGATATCCTTCTGTCTGGTGTTAATGGCTGAAGTGTAATGCTGGCTCCAGGGAGCTTATTTTGCCTCCCTGGCGCATCAGCACACACAACGGCTGCGATGCTGGCTCCGGGGATCAACCACAGTGCGGCCTCCCCAGCGCATCAGCATGACAACCGTCTGGATTGAGCTAAGTAGGGTACATCTGTGGGGTCTTCAAGTGGGCACCTTCCATCCTCAGTGTTTCGTCGACTAGCCCACGACACCTCAAGAGGGCTCGACGGTGATTCTGGCGTCCCAGCATCACCCCCCTCCGTCCCCCACTCAACTCAGCCCAGCTTACTTACCTGTACATCAGCGTTTCTTTCTTTCTATTGTGCATGAGATCCCCAGCCAGAATCTTTCCGTCTCAACCACAGCCAGTTGCTGCTCCAGATAAGTTCTTCACTGTGCGACGCAACTCTTGGCCACTGAATCCGACGTCTCTGAGAAACCGGGTTGTAGAGTGTGCCACAAATCCTCGACAACCCACTTCCACTGGGTAAACCCGAACTCTCCATCCTCGCTGTTCCGCTTCAGTGGCTAGTTGAGCATACCGCAGTTTCTTCCTCTCATACGCCTCATCTACAGCATTCTCCCATGGCACTGTTAACTCTACCAGGTGAACAAGGCGTGCTGATCCAGACCACAAGACAATATCTGGTCAAAGGTTAGTGGTGGCAATCTCAGGTGGAAAAGTAAGCCGTTGACCAACATCTGCAAGCATTTTCCAGTCTCTAGCAGCTTCCAGTTGTCCTGGGCGAGGATTGGTTTTAACACCTTTTCTTGGTGGTTGCTCTCCTAGGCGGAGGAATGTTGTCTTTTGTGTGTAATGTTTTGATGGAACAGGTGACAACTTATTGGTCATGTTACGCTTGTCTTCCAATGCTAAGGCCAAACATCGCAGCACCTGGTCATGGCGCCAAGTAAACCGTCCTTGGCTAAGAGCCACCTTACATCCTGTCAAAATGTGCCTTAATGTTGCAGGTGATGAAAACAAAGGACATGAGGGATCCTCTCCTACCCAGAGGTTTAGGTTCTGTGGTGATGGGAGAACATCATATGTTGATCTGATGAGGAAACTGATCCTGCTCTGTTCCATTGACTATAGGTCTTGCCAGCCAATCTTGCGTTGTTCCACACTCTCCCATCTCATACATTCTCCCTGCTTGGCCTGGGAAATGGCCTTTATACACCTCATCCTCTCCTCCTGCTTTTGCACCTCGTTGACTACCAGCTTCCTCCTTTGAGCTGGGGCTGCCTTGTGCCATGTAGGAGGAGCTGAACTGAAACCAAGACCCCCTCTTCCATGCTGAACTTGCCCCATGATATCACCAATTCGAAGGGCAGCCTTTGCATCTTCCACAGCTTTCTTTGCCGTCCACTTTCTTCCAGTTTTCAACACAGGTGCTGCCTCCCTTACGCATTTATCGCGTGACTCTACTAATGTCATTTCCAGTCTGACCTTGGCGCACTTAAACTCCTCGGTTAGAGCAGAGACTGGTAGCTGCAGTATTCCTTTACCATAAAGTCCCACTCTGCTGAGGCAGCGTGGAACTCCCAACCATTTCCTGATGTATGAACTAATTAAAGCTTCCAGCTTCTCTACTGTTGTCAAAGAAACCTCGTACACAGTCAGTGGCCACAGCAACCTCGGCAGTAGACCAAACTGAAAGCACCAGAGTTTTAGTTTACCTGGTAGAGCGCAGCTGTCTATGCTCTTCAACCCTTCCACTGCTTGTTGTCTAACTTCTCCCACACGAACTGTGTCCTTTAGATCCCCGTCGTACCATCTCCCAAGACTCTTCACTGGCTTCTCAGACACCGTTGGTATTGCCTCACCATTAATGAAGAATGTTTTATCTACTACTTTGCCTTTAATTATAGAGATGCTCCTTGATTTAGTGGGCTTGAATTGCATTCGTGCCCATTCAATGTTATTGGTTAATTTGCCCAATAATCGATTAGTGCAGGCTACTGTTGTAGTCATGGTTGTCATGTCATCCATGTATGCTCGAATTGGTGGTAGTCGCATTCCAGAAGCCAAGCGCTCTCCTCCTACTACCCATTTTGATGCCCTAATGATTACTTCCATTGCCATGGTAAAAGCCAGTGGAGAAATGGTGCATCCTGCCATTATTCCAACCTCTAGGCATTGCCATGTAGTGCTGAATTCTGAAGTTGAAAAACTGAATTGCAAATCTCCAAAATAGGCTTTCACTAAATTTATTATTGTCATCGGTACACTGAAAAAATCAAATGCTGCCCAAAGTAGTTCATGTGGCACTGAACCATATGCATTAGCCAAATCCAGGAATGTCACATGGAGCTCCTTCCTCTCCTTTTTAGCTGATTGAATTTGTTGCCAGATCACATTGATGTGTTCTAAGCAACCTGGGAAACCTGGAATGCCCGCTTTTTGTATTGAAGTGTCAATGAAGCAGTTCTTTAATAGGTAAGCTGACAATCTCTGAGCAATAATGCTGAAGAAAATCTTGCCTTCTACGTTTAATAGGGAAATGGGACGAAACTGACTGATGCTTGTAGAATCTTTTTCTTTAGGTATAAAGACTCCACCTGCTCGGCACCATGCTCTTGGTACAACCTGTTTTTCCCATGCCACTTTCATCAATTTCCACAGAATTCGTAGAACTCCTGAAGCACTCTTGTACACTCTGTACGGAACTCCATTAGGCCCTGGAGATGATGAAGCCCTTGCTTTTTTCACAGCTTGCTCTATTTCTTTCCACTTAGGTGCACAGTTCTCCATTTGGTATTCTGGTGGATTGATAGGTGGGATGTCTGACGGAATTGACATAGGCTCCTGCCTTTTTGAATCTGTATGTGTTTCCTCCAAATATCTCTCCAGCTCAACCTTAGATGCTTTTAGTGTGCCATTCTTCTCACTGGTGAATAACTTCTTTACAAATTTGAATGGGTCTTTATAAAAGTTAGCTCTCGCACGCTCCTTCTTTTTGTAGCGTTTCCGTAGGCGCTCAGCTCTGCGCAATGTTGCAAGCTTATCTTTTATGACCCTTTGTAAGAGATTGAGTCCCTCCTTCTGACTTTGTTCTGCTCTTCTCCACTGGTTCCTCAGCTGTCTCCTTTCTCTAACTAAGCGTTCAATCTCCTGCTGCCGTCTAGACTTTCCAGGAATAGTTTGTACTTTTTCCTTCCTTTTTTCAACTCCAAACCTCTCACTTCCATATGCGTAGATGATGTCCCCAAATTTATCCAGCTTCTTTTCAACTGTTCCACTTACACAAAGCATGTTTCATGCAGACACCCCCATAAGTTATATTATGTCCATGCATTATCTACGTGCATTGGAATCTGCATTTTACACACACTTTAAGAGCCGGGTTGCCCAGCACCTGGGGTTCAAGCCTATCCCCCTACTTAAGGATCATATCAGTGAAAAGAGCTAAGACAGGAACAGATACTCTAATCTTTGGGTTAAGAAAATGTAAAGCTGGGTTTTACTATGCATGCAGCTAGTAAACACCCATTGTCATGGCAGCTGGATTCATTGAGTGGCAGGGCTGGAGTTTTTGCTGGATCTCTGGAGCACCCTTATGCAAAAGGACGAACCGTTTGTGTCCCTGGACAGAGCTTGTTTTGGTATCTGAAGTTGTCCCCTCTAGACAGCATGTTATGAATTGCGTATTTTCCATGCATTGCCACCCATATGGTTCAACCATGTTGTCCCATTTGCTCACATACTGTAGGATGTATTGTATACACATAGATCGCTCTGAGTCCACCTCTATAGAAGTTTACCATAGTCCTGTAAGGCTACTTGTGAATGGCAGTAGTACTTGGGTACTGCAGATATTGTAACTTGCTCAGCTTTGTACTGTGGCGAAGATATTTAATACACCCTTTTAAAATGTCACTGAGAAAGGCCAATGTCTTTTACAAAATGTGTGAAGCTTATAATATTTGATCTTGGTAATTTTAGAACTCACTGTGATTGTATTCCCCTTTGCACATTGGCTGGGAGGGTGGGGGTTTATGCAATTTGCTTCTCAATCACCCTAAAATGGAAACAGCTTGTAAAATCTACCATATTACTGTGGGTCTGGTACATTGGATAGTTTCAGTTTCATCTTTCACTCTTGGCATCTGTTATTTAAATATCTCATTGTATAAAATGTAATCAACACATAGATGACTGACTTCCAATATCATGACAAAAGGGAGTGCAGAAGTGATGTAAAGATAACTGTAAATGGCTCTGCTGAATTCCTGTGATTTTGCCACGTTAGATGTGAATGTTAATAGATTGCTTCTGATATTTTCTTTAAAATGCTAAAATACATTCAAGACCCACTTGTTCAGTACATAATACATAATACATTCTGTGTGCTTTTTGAATAGGATCGCAAAGGCCATTCGCAACAAATCCAAATATGAACTCAGATGTGGGCTTAGCTCTAATAAATATAATTGAAGTGAATATTTATATGTATGCATGTTTAACAAAACGATTCCCTGAAAGAGAAGACGATAGGCACGGCTACAGGCCCAATTTGTCCACATCCAGAACTCTGGCCTGAGACCACCAAAGCTGTCTACGCGCCACTACAAGCCCCGCCAGGCTTCTACCTAAGGCTTGCCCTTGGAAGCCTGAAATATGGAGCAGTGTACCTGACACTAGGCGAAGCTCTGAGGCTATCGGCTCAGGGAGGGGTGCTGACCGCAGGATGCCATCCAGGTAGGCCGTTAGGAGACCTGCCGTGTTGCCAGGAAGATTGAACCTCCTCCAGGAAATCCGGGAATACCGAAAAAGGCTGGGGAGTCGAAGCTTGTCGAAGGTGCTGCCTTCCAGGGAACCTGGAGAAAATTGGAAGCTCGCCTCATGAGTGCTCGAACCAAGCTTGATGGAGGGGTCACATCAGTCTATGAGGCGATCTCAGAGCTGGGCCCTGTCTCCTGAGTCACTTCCTGGACCTCTGTCTCCGGCTGCTCCAAGGAGTCTCCATCCAAGGAGGCCGCGATGGAAATCGCATCCTGGTCCCCTGCGCTCATTGCCTCATCTTGGTCCGAGACGTCGTCGACCACCGGTACAGGCAGGGATGCTACTGTGGCATTAAATATCTGGTCAGCCTGCTGCCTGACCAGATATTTAATGACCTGGGCCATCTGGCTCTTCGGGGCCGAAATGTCCTTCACCTGTCTGCTGTGCCTGGTTCGCTTACTGCTCCTCGAGAGAGACCGTGAGCGGCTACAGGATCGGTGGGCAGGAGCCTGTGCGCAGGGAATACCCTGCAACGGGCTGGAAGGCAGGTGAAGAAGGGGGAGGGTGGGGCTCCCAACGCTGCAGAGGGCTCAGCTGAGCTGGCTGATGAAACTGCCTCTGTGAACTCTGCCAATCTTCTATGCAGGGTCCGAGACTGGGACGCTGCACAAATCGAGCAGAACGTCTCCTCGCCTAAGGCAAAGGAGACGTGCTGCATCCCCAAGCACTTAACACATAAGAGATGCTTGTCCTGTGGGGGAAGCATCCTTCCACAGGACGTGCAAGGGTGGAACTTAGACATGGTGCTGCCCGGAGCGCCTGCAGTAGGGCTGTCACTTAAGCCTCCAAATAGTAATCGATTAACTGGGCACACAAAATCGAATCGTTCGAATAAATATCAATGATTGTACCACCCACATACATTTTCGTTCCATTCCTCTCCCCCAACGTGATTATTTTAATATCATTGCTGTACATCAAAAAAACGCAAAAAACGGGTTTTTCTCCGGAAAAAGCCGAGAAAACCATTCAATGGCAGAGTGTGAGCGACAGGAGCCGAGACAAGCCGATAAACAAATAAATAAATAAAAAAAGGCGTATCTCATGAATAGTCATACCTGCCCCTGTGATCACATAGGGGCGGCCATAAGGAAACAAGCTGCCTGTTACTGAATCAGCGCACAGAGACTATCACGGACATTTGCAGAGCTTTTTTGAGATGTTATAGTAATAAAATAATGACTTGGATTGCATTATTGAGGAGTTTGGTGATAAAACGAGTGATCAGGAGATGATTGATCGGTATGTACGACTATTATTATTATTTATTTCTTAGCATATGTGAAAGCGATAGCGAACGAAAGGGTGGGGCGGGGCTGGAGATGCCTAGTGAGTGCTTTGTTGATATGCAGTGCCTTTTAAACCCGTTTGTGAAAAAAAAATACTTTTAAACAGCGCGTCTAAAATTAACTAAAATTAACGAAAATAAATTGGACCTGACGCGCCTGACGCGCACTTAATAAATGGACTGCAAAGGGTTAACATCACTGATTGTTTTTTTATATTGTTAAATATTCATTATATAACAGTTCATTTTGAAACTCCAAAGAAGCGCAAACTATATACAGTCAGTTTTCTTCAATGTGCACAATGTATTTACAGGCTGTTTGCCAGGAATACAAAGCCCTGCTCTGGATTCAAGGCGGTGCGCTTTTCTGTTTGTTTACATCTAATACACAGATAGAGGGGCGTACTTAGAAAGCATTTTCAAAACTGATTCGCTGGTAGGATGGGACCAGCAAATCAGATGCTAGTTAACATGAGCAGGAAAAGAAGAGCACACCCACTGCTTGTCTGGCAGAAATACTGTAAATAGCAAGGCAGGGCATTAGGTCAATTTTCGTTGATAACCAAACTTAAATAATGTTATTAACTATGTGCGTTACAAAATGTGCGTTACAAAAATGTAATTATTATCCAGTATTTACATTGACGTATATAATGAGGAATGGAATCGATCGAAAAATCGATTTTCGATTTAATCGTAGCAGCCCTAGTCTGCAGTAGGGGTGTCTGAGCCGAAGCACCAAAGCACATATGCATGGGACGAACGCACTGAAGCACCGAGGCGTCGAGGCTCTGGGGCACCAAGGGTGTCGAAGCACCAATGCACCAAGGGTATCGATGCAGAGGGTGTCTGTGCACCGAAGGCACTGAAGCACCGAGGCTTCGAGGCTCTGGGGCACCGAGGGTGTCGAAGCACCGATGTGCCGAGGCTCTGCAGCACCGACGCACCGAATGCATCGGTATCGATGCAGGGGGTGTATATGCACTGAAGCGTCGAGGTTCTGGAGCACCGAGGGTGTGGAAGCACCGATGCACGAGACACTGAGACAGCTATGCACCGAGGGCACTGATGCAGGGAGTGATTAAGCGCCGAAGCACAGAGGTGTTGAGGTCTAAGGCACCGAATGAGTGCACCAGAGGCATCGAGGGCGCCGAGCGTCAAACACCGAGGCACTGATGCTCTGAGGTGCCAAGACACAGAGGGCGCTGAAGCACCGATGCACCGAGGCCCCAAAGGTACCAAGGGCACTGAAGGCACCAAGCACCAGGGGCGTAAGCACCGAGGTTGCTGGGCCAGTGTCTAGTCTGGACCGTGTGCAGTCACACAGCCGATGCAACGCGCAGCTTGCAGCAGTGTGGAGCATTGTCTACAGACAGTATAAGCCTGGCCTGTGAGTAGTCACACAACTGGGGCAGCGCAAAGCTTACAGCAGCGTGGAGCATAACTACAGGCCTATACACAAGGAGATAGAAAAAAGAGAGGTATACTTTTTATTATTTTTTTTATTTATTTTTTTTACAAAAAAATTACACACACACACACAGCAGAGCTGAAAGTAGGGTAAACAAAAATATTTTTTTTTAATGGAGTGCAATTGCGCAGCGTTTTCTCAGTCCTCAGAAGAGTTATTGATTCTGGGAAGTGGCAAGCCGACTTCCAACAATATTTGCTGTGGAATTAGCAGAAAACTCGAAGTGAGAGCTCTTTTACAAAGATACAATCACGCAACTGCAGAGGTTAGTTATACCTACCTTACCTACTTGATGGTGAGAAGCAAAAGAGAATAGTTCTCTGTATAGTGACTATTTATTACCTCTGTGAGGCGGGACCGAGGATGTCACTCCACGGAGGAGCCTATCGGCAGCTTTGATATAAAATGCTCAGTGAATACCTGACCTATCACAAAAGTATTGGTTGGTGGTTGTCTTCGAATTGAAAGGGAACCTCTGTTCACCTCAGTTTTGAGCAAGTTTCCTCTTTAAGCTCATACAATGCTTAGCCTTTTGAACATTAAAATGATTATATGTTACTTCCCTCCAGCACAGCGTCTCCAGCTCAGTAAAGCAATACTGAGTTGTGGCACATACTGCACTTTCTACCTGTGACGTAATTTTTTGTTGACAGGGTCCCACATAAGTATAGCACTCCTTTTAAATTTTTAAATCCTAAACCTAAGAATTAATATGGAAGGGCATAACTTGCAAATGTACCTTTTTGGCCCTTAAGAGAGAATAACAATCTTTATACATTGTGGGCCATATTCATAAAAGATGGTGGTAATTTTTGGCCATTAAAAAAAATAAAAAAATACTGGGCAGTATTTAACACGTGATTTATAAAACTACTGCCTGGTTATTTTAATGGCCAGTAATGGGTTTAGTTGATTTCCCGTCACAGATTGTTACCGAGAGATTGTATCTGACCAATTGTCAGAGGTATGCAAATGAGCCGTATCCCCTACTTAAGACATCAATGGCATACACCGTCTGTTTACACCGTCACGTTACGGCTATGGGACATGTCTGGAGACAGGCAGGTTGTCTAAAATATTGTGGTCAGGTTTAAAAAAATAACAATACCACGCACAGGTGCTATACGCGAGTGAAAGGATAGGTTAGGGGCAGTTTACGCTTTCTGATTTAAAATGTATGGCATTTTTATATAGCTTATATGCACATGCCTTCATGAAAAAGAACTGTAACCTCCAGAAATGTCATTTTTGTCACAGTTCATGAAATTTTTTCTTTTGGTTGAGAAAAAAAGGATAATCTAATATTGGTTTCAGGAAAGTATAGAAGTAGAGTGGGTGGAACAGGGCCCAATGAGCGGGGCAGGGCCCTGTCCCCTATGAGAAGGATAGTGCTTATCGTAAATGCAGCAATTTTGAAATCGAGGTAAGATTATCCCAGCAATCATCAATTGCAAAATAAATATAAGTACGTTTGAGTGGGTTTTATGTTTACAGAGCTCTAAAGTCACTACATATCGCAAAACACAATGACACCTGTTGAATTAATTGTAATAATAATTCCTCAAAATATTATATACATCTCACAAAATATCATTCTTTGGATTGTACAATTCACCTAGATTACATTCGGCACAAAAAAAATCATATTTTTCAATGTGGATTTTCTTGTATAACAGTTTGTTTTACTGCGCCTTGTTGGTGGCACCTTGAGTTTCCGTTGCAGTTTACCTATTTTTAACAAAAACCACACAACCTCATTATACTACACATACAAACTGCTTTAAAATAAATGTAATACTCTTTAATCTTTTTGAATCTCTGTTTTTGCATTAGTCTGACAGTCGGAACAGTAAAAAAAAGTAATTTAAATATTTTGAGGTGGTATTTCTAAGCTATAACCAGCTACCAATGGAAAAAAAAGTACATTATTGATTAGTGCTATATGTCAGGAAGACATCCCTCTTTGAATTCTTTTCCTATCCTGAGAGGTTTTATGAGATATAGGGGTTGGATTAAGCGACTCGCACTAGAGGTTTTGACCGGCTTCAAGTTCAGCCCATTCTCTGCTAGAGACAATGCTAGAATGCGAGTGCGATTGTTAGTGGGGGAAACAGCTTTTTTTTTTTTTTTTTTTTTACATAATTAGGGATTGATCTTAACGACAAAAATACAGATAAATCATAAGTTAAATTGGACATGTCATTATTAACAAATAGGGTGACATCCATACATTTGCCAGCCGTAGTACCAAGAACCGAGCTGTTGCAGTCTATGACATCTTAAATTGTAAGTCTTGATATTAGAAATTTGTAGAAAGAACAGTATTTCAAATGGGATATATGCTTATATATAAATGAAATGATTAGTGTGTATAGAAAATCTACAAAGAATACTTGGGATACATTTGAAAGGCACGTTTTTACTTTACCCCTTGCAAGCAGACGAGTGATTGACAGCAGTGACAGAGACGGGGATAACTGGTCAAACATAACAGGGCAGCTCAGATATATAGCGCAGACACTCATACAATTCATGGTGGAACTGATGATGCAAATATGCTAGACCATTAAAATACATGGATTTTGTAATATAGAAAGGAAGTTAAAAAATGTGGAAGACATGACTTTGCAATACACAGATTTAGTTTAAATTGGATAAAATTTATAATATTTTAAAAAAGAAATGCTTCATATTAATTATTTATATAGCTTTTTCAGTGGCAGATAAATTGATCCAATCTTGTATAATAACGTTCTTTACAAGTTCTTAATATGTAAAATATTGTTATTATGACTTTTTGACCCCTAAAAAATACTACAAAAAAAATATTGCATAAAGGGTATAATTATACTTTCTAATGCCCTTTAAAATGTGCTATAATAAGTTATGTTTCTGTATATTATAAACAAAACTCATGTATTAAAAATTACGCCTATGCATTTTTTGCAGCACAGACTGCATTGACAGAGACTGCATTGTCTATATTGAAAATCTATTGAAAATATTGAATAAAAAACTAAATATGGCATTAATGAAATGGAGCTGCTTAAACCGGGAAAGGAAATGTATACGACTGTTATAAATGTAATGAATATGGTCTACTTTTTAGAATTTGTATGGCAACACCTTTTTTTCTTTCCACAATTGTATTATTCAGGATACTTCTATAGCATAAGTTATCCGTTTAAGACAAAACCACAAGCATCTTAATCAAGTTTTTGTTAATAAACTTGTTCTGTGATGCCCTTATGACACCCGGAACAGCCCAGATTCCCAGGTTTTTTGCCTTGTTTTCTTGTTCTTTTCACCTTTGAAAACTCTTTACAGCACTGTATGAATAAACCACTAACGGGGATCATTCCACTGTCAAGTATCAAGAGGACCAAGGCCTAGTTTTTCGAAAAACCATAGTGAAAGCTCTAATTACTGCTTAACTGTAACAAATAAACAAGATGTTTTTGGAAAAACTAAATATGCAAGCACCAGTCTACAAATATGTTTGTAGACTGGTGCAGACAGTTTTGGCATACATAACTGTCCAAGAGATCTTAGTCCAATTGTGTTTTTTACTTTTATCGAAAGAAATAAAACAAACATAGTTCTGTAACTTGGCAACCTTGATTTTCCACTCATATGAAAATATATGACTACAGTTTCTATTTTTTAAATATGTTGGCAATCGCATTTTGGAAGTCAGTTTTTAAATTAGGTCTTTAGGGGGTTAGATGTGTTTACTACCAAGTAAATTTCCATTAGTTTCTTTATTTCAAAAGTGAACAAGTCCAGTAAGTTGTAATGATAATAGGTGCAGAGTTACACTACTTAAGGATAAGTTACTAATATTGTCAGGTTATTTTGTCAAGTACATTTTCCTAAATGCGTGGACTTGATCAACCTTGGATATGCCGCCACTGATTTTTCTTTTTAGAATTTTATAGTACCAGGGAATCCAGCTGGATTGCATCAACCACTTATTTCTAGGGGTAAATCCAGCTCTGGCTTATCCTGATGGCATATAGATAGATTGATCAAATCAACCCCAAATTCAGGTATTTTAAAGTTGTAAACGCTAATATATTCAAGCTGTGTTCAGACAAGGCTGATAGATCAAACCCAGACTGATTACAGAACGATCTGACTGTCTATACCAAACCTCAGATCAATCTATAACGAGTCCAACTCAGACCGGCTGGGTAGTACGTTTTTAGGCCCTGGTGTGCCTTGTACTTTTACTTTTCAAATCAAATTTAAAATATCAAGCAAAAGAAACATATCAAGAAAAAGAAAAGTAAAATTAATGGAAGTCATTTGCTACTTTAATACTAGTGTTAAGACTATTTAACCCCATTAAACCATATACATCACCATAGAAGACAAATCTCTTCACATCTGTAAGTCCCCTTAAATTCACATGACTTCACCGGCATTACAAACTACAGTACAGATCTAATATACAAGTAGGATATTTAAGAAGGTGGAGATTAGAATGGCATGAAAATATGAACGTGCTGTAAAAAACTTTCCAATCTCCAAAATATATCAAGTTACTCTGTCTGATATTAAGTGCATTTTGTCACGTTCATGGACTTCTTTAATTCTCTAGTAGAATAAGGGGATGCAAACAGGAGGACTACTTGATAAACTCCTATAGCGCTTTGCTCGTGTACTGGGTTACAGATTTTCACATACCCAGACAACAGTTAATCAAGAATAATCACACAGACTCAGTTATTTAAAGTTTAACGAATCGGAGTATATATTTACTCCTTTGGTTTATTAATGCTTAAATGGATCGAATGATTGCAGATCTACTTCAAATCCTAGCTCATAGACAATCCAGGCAGTCTGGTGTCTTTGCAAACTAACAGCATTAATACTATTAAAGCAATATGGTTCCATCACACACCTCAGGCAGTCTAAGACACTCTATAACAACATCTCTAAAGCTAATAATAATCATAGCCTATAACATCATGCTTCAATATATGTGAAATATAAATGCAAGATTATGCTTACCCTCGGTAGAGAAGTATGTCTTAAAATATAAAACAGAACAAAGAAAGGACCAGCAGTAAGCTTTGCAAAGTGGCCTTCAAAAGATGGATCAGTCGCCCTGTGTTACCAAACTGGTCTGATAACTTACTGTAGTTTAGTCCTCTCTTTTATATAACGTTTTCTCTCCCTTTGTGCGTCAGAAGGCAAGTTGCAACTGCTGATAATGAATATGGCTACATGAGCTCTCCAAGGGTCTTTCCAAGGTTATTGAATCATGTCAGTGTTTTCTGGTTCACTGAGCTCATCACTAAGCTAACACAGAGTTATTTGCAATAATATTTCTGCTTGTAGCTGTCTCAGCATAATCTAAATAATACAGAGTTTTTACAATAATATTCTTGCTTTTAACAGTTTGCATCCAAGATATCGGGGTGCGCCTAGCAAGGCTGAAAATCCTTTTCTGGCTCTGCTCTTAAAGGTTTCTTAAACAGTCTTGAGTACCTGATAGCTGTAGGAGACCTGAACTCTGGTAGCAGGTCTCCCATCTTTGCATTGTAGTTTTCCCAGATGAGCCCACTTTACTGGATGACTTACATTACATACAATACATTCAATTCTATTTACATGGTCTGATTTAACACTTAAATGAGAAAATGATATGCCTTGTGGATCATTACATTCAAACATTATTCTACAATGCTTTACCATATGGGTACATGCAGGACACGGTTTTGGTTCTGCTTGTGGCAGCCTAGTTCTACACTTTTGACATCCACACAGTAGTCTGGGCGTATGTAAGTACATCCCCCTTTTCAGAGTTTCCCAAAGGAAGTAATGGTTCTGGACTGATAACTTTTTCGTTCATGCATTTCAATTTGATCACAGAGGGTTATTTTATTCAAAATATCTGGGTAGACCAGAACTCACTATTTTTCATGTTAGAGGTTTCCCAAGCCTCCATTTCTTCTACTTCATCAGTGGGGAACCCCATGAGAAATGAAGCTGGTTCTATTGAAGGACCATAACTGTGGCTGCATAGGGCTTCCACTCAAAAGGAACTACTACCTAATACAGGATAGTTTACTTGCTAGAGATATCTGTTTACTTGCTAGAGATATGTGGCCCATTGTATGGCTGATGTCATGAATAGGGTTTCTTTGTGATGGGTCATGGCATAAGGCAGGCAAAAAGTGAGCTCTGATGACCCGTGTACAGATGTCATCCTGTGCATAGAACATACATCATACAGTAGTTCTAAATAAAAAAATGTTTTTTTATGTTTAATCTTTGTTTTTGTGATTTTATAATAAGATAATACGTCATGAGTACGGTGTCTCTTATTGTAACATAATCATTTAACAGTTTAAACTGCACCAGGGGACAATAAGAAATACACGACATATTAACTTTTATTACAATTCCTTATTATTGCCTTTCACTTAGAGTTGCTTGTGTTATGTCTATACTCCATAACATTTGTTTTTCTGCCATAATTTTCTGCGACTGTATCAGTTACATTTTAAGTAGATGTTGTAACATATTTGTTTTTATCACTGCAACTTGTAAATTACTTTCCGTAAGTTTTTATACTTTTCCATTTTTTGTGATATATTAAAGAAATAATGTTTTTACCATATCTGTAAAATGGTCTTGATGGTTAAATAGCTAGTGTAGACAGCATGCTGAGACAGGGGAAGTCAGTGTCTGCTAATGTTGATCCAGACTGTTGAATAGCAGTTTATTTGCTTGGTACCTGTGACAAAATATTATAATGAAATAGTAACTGACATTTCATCACTTCTAACATTTTTTGTGATTTGTGTTGCCCCCAACTGTTTGTGCATCTGTCAGAAAGCTTTAGAACAGAGAAATATGTGGTGCCTGGGAGGTCACATGCTTCAGTTTAACGAC
Organism: Acipenser ruthenus; assembly: GCF_902713425.1. Taxonomy (NCBI): domain Eukaryota; kingdom Metazoa; phylum Chordata; class Actinopteri; order Acipenseriformes; family Acipenseridae; genus Acipenser; species Acipenser ruthenus. The sequence goes on along the minus strand of NC_081189.1, from coordinate 90,553,644 downwards.
CAGGCCTGCACTGCTGTGGTATTTTAAGCATCTCAACCAGACAATTGTAAATGGCTTTTTCCCCCACATACAGTACAGTACACACAGGAGTTGGACAAATATTTGAAACACTTTTTTCATATTTTGAACACACTTTTGTGTGAATGGACTGTGGAGATAAACTTTGTTTTACCTTAAATTATATAAACGTATAACACATATTTAAAAATATCACCTTCCTGTGGCCGCCTTGTGGCCTCTTTTAAAATTTTACTACGGTATAACAAAGCTGTCATGGTAAATCTGAGATCAGTTTGGTAGTCTTGTAAAAAACATGGTCAGCTATGGTGATTGCATAATTTAGTCATGGGAAAATGCTAAATTAACAAGTGTTAATAAGGTTATAAAATGCCTGGATTATTTCTGTGTTAATTGATCATTGATTATTGCTATTATTATTTTATGCTTTCTAAATTCCCTTTATGTAACATTGAACTTGAAAATTGGACAGACAACATGGCTTTTATGAGAAAAAAAAGCTGTGATTTGAAGATGCCCTTTGTCTTGTTAGAACAGAAACTTCTACACACACAAAACAAAACAAAAAAAATACAGGGGAGGAGTGGGAATTGGGATGATGTGTATGTTGTCTTGGTGACTTTAAGAACCAAGGCAAGCCTTTGACTTCTAGAACACAGGAACATAAGAAAATGTATGAATATGAGAATGCCATATGGGGCATCAATGCTCATCCAGTTCCTAGTAGTTGATTAATTTTAAAAACTGGGTCTTAAAGGAACCAAAAGGATGCAGCATTAACAATATAGTTAGGTAACCCATTCTGTACCTTCTGTGTAAAGAAGTTTCTGCTACCCTCTGTCCTTAGTCTGTCTCCAGTTAATTTCCAACTGTGTCCTCTGGTTCTGGTTTCTGTGCTGTGCTTAGACATGGCCAATGTAAACCCAAATGTGTAACATGTTCTTCCCAAGATCTAAACAAAACATATGGTACCATAAAGACAATTGGTGTGATACACAAGAATACCTGTCTTTTTTAAATCTCAGAGGTGCTTTTCATAACTGTTAACTGATTGGTTGATCTGAGGTATAATATAAAGCATTTTTTTCCTTACAGCATCAATTATCTCATATGGCTTGTGGCATTAATAATATACTTCTTGGAGATGATTTTTGTTTAAGTCCTTTCTATGATCTTTATGCAATTTACCACAAAACACATATACAGCACCAGTATAAATATTTATTATTATTATTATTATTTGTTTATTTAGCAGACACCTTTATCCAAGACGACTTACAGAGACAAGGGTGTGTGAACTATGCATCAGCTGCAGAGTCACTTACAACTATGTCTCACCCGAAAGACGGAGCACAAGGAGGTTAAGTGACTTCCTCAGGGTCACACAATGAGTCAGTGGCTGAGGTGGGATTTGAACCAGGAACCTCCTGGTTACAAGCCCTTTTCTTTAACCACTAGACATTTAAAATGTATTTAAAAAAAATAGACATAACACTCATTGATGCATATTTTATGATTTGTGTAGCTTTGCAGTAAAACTGAACTGATTTGCCATATGGTAATGGTTATGAAAGATTATTTCAAATGACAGAATTTATTTTTAATTTAAAATGTATGTACTGTGTGGTAAACATATTTTTTACTCAGAATTATTACCATAAATTGCGTGTAATGCATTATTTTATTCCATTTTGAGTCTAGATACTCCTGGAGTTTGTTAGGGATGAGGTTAGTAGATCCATGGCATCAGGAATAACGTACATTTTTCGGTGACAGTTTTTCCCACTGACAGGAATTGGATACAGAAACAATGGTCTGACTTAAGCTTGTGCTTTTAAAATGTATATTTAACTCATTCAATATATGATTGAACTACATAATCATTTATTCAAATTTGATTTGACATGACAGCAGTCATTTTTTCATGCACAATAAAATGTGTCAGATATGAAAAATGCATTGGCTGATAATTATGACCAAGGGTGAAGATGTTAAAATTTGAGATTCTAATTTTACATTTCTGAGGACATTTCATTTCTGGAATTATGCATGTGCCAGATTGTGAAATCGTGTCTCATACATTTAAAGAATCACGACTATTTTTTAAATTTTATTACTATGGTAAAATACTGGGGGACTCGTCTGAACAGTCCGAGCCAAGAAAGCTTTCTCTAGTGCAGTATTTTTCAGCCCTCCAGTACCCCCAAAAGTCCAGGTTTTTGTTTCAACCAGGAGCCAAAGAGACTTTAAGGCCTGGTCACACGGACGACTTTTGTTGACGGCAACAAGAGGAACACATTTGTTGCATGCGTGTTGCCTTGCATTTTGCGGTGGTCACAAGAGTAACAAGCATGCAGCCAAAAGCTAGCAACACACAGGCAATGCAAACCAATCATAATGCATGTTTTTGTCACAAGATGTAAACATGCTGCGAAGGAAGACTACGATATAAAAAGGTACTAAATTACATTAACAAACCTGTAGTTCCTTCTTAATTAAATAAAAATGTGTACATTTGTAGTTATTTAGTTAGTAGGTCTAGATATTTAATATACCAAACATAATAAATATATCGGTATTCATTATCCTAAACAATGGTTTTCAGTACTTTTAATTCTAGGCTTTCGAGAGCAAGAAGGCAGACCTGAGATTTTGTAATTTTGTTTTCACTTTGTTTACTGTTAAAATGAAAGATGTTATGATTTGGGGTTAATGTAGGAATGACAGGCATGCTCCGTACACAGAGCAGTGGTTTTCAACATTTTCTTTTTTTTAAACTGTGCTCCTTCTGTCTGGAGGTTTCAGCACAAGTTCCTCTTTACAATTTTTGCTCTACTGAGTGGTTCCACAGTTATTATTATCATTATGTATTTCTTAGCAGATGCCCTTATCCAGGGCGACTTACAATTGTTACAAGATATCACATTATTTTTACATACAATTACCCATTAATACAGTTGGGTTTTTACTGGAGCAATCTAGGTAAAGTACCTTGCTCAAGGGTACGGCAGCAGTGTCCCCCACCTGGAACTGAACCCACGACCCTCTGGTCAAGAGTCCAGAGCCCTAACCACTACTCCACACTGCTGCCCACGTGGAGTAGTGGTTAGTTATTATTATTATTATTTATTTCTTAGCAGACGCCCTTATCCAGGGCGACTTACAATCGTAAGCAAATACATTTCAAGTGTTACAATACAAGTAATACAATAAGAGCAAGAAATACAATAACTTTTGTTCAAGCAAAGTACAAGTGTGACAAACCACAATTCAATAATACAGCAGATAATAGTGATAGTTACATCAGGATATGATTAAATAGTGATAGTTACATCAGGATGTGATTAAATACAAAGTACTACAGGTTAAACACTTGGCAGATTACAGTATTCTGAAGTACAGGATTAAATGCAGTAAAATAGGGGGCAGATAAGAGCAAAATAAAGCACATTTACATGAAGGGTGATAGTGTCCCAGGATACAAACAGAGGAGTTCTACAGGTGCTCTTTGAAGAGGTGAGTCTTGAGGAGGCGCCGGAATGTGGTCAGGGACTGGGCAGTCCTGACATCTGTAGGAAGGTCATTCCACCACTGCGGAGCAAGGGTGGAGAAGGAGCGGGCACTGGAGGCAGGGGAGCGTAGCGGAGGTAGAGCTAGTCTTCTAGTGCAGGCGGAGCGGAGAGGTCGAGTGGGGGTGTAGGGAGAGATGAGGGTCTGGGGGTAGCTGGGTGCAGTCTGGTCAAGGCATCTGTAGGCTAGTACAAGAGTCTTGAACTGGATGCGAGCGGTGATCGGGAGCCAGTGGAGCGAGCGGAGTAGTGGAGTAGCGTGGGCGAAGCGAGGCAGAGAGAACACCAGGCGGGCAGCAGAGTTCTGGATGAAGTGTATAGAGTGGTGTTTTATTAATGGTCACTGAATGGGTAGTGGAGTCGCCTGTATATCGGACATACATTTTTACATCCTGAAAACAGCTCATCCAGTTTATTAAAGGTGTCATGGTAGCCTATACTTGCATTGAGACTGGTCTCTTAATGTTTGGGGGTAATGAAGGCTATATAAACAGAACAACTTTGCCTAATCTGATTAAACTTTGCATGGACATTTATCTTACTTCTTCACACTACAGACACCCGATTGGCTGAGCTATTGTGGGTACCATTTGTTACAAGAAGGTTAACATTTTGTATACTCTTTTCACACCAGTGACACCTGATTGGCACCTGAGTGTAATACTCCACACTGCTCCCCAATATCCCCAGTTGCAATAAAAGGCAGAATAATCCGATTAACAAACAAATTCTGGGACTCACAATCTGCTTGGTTTAGGATAGAATATAGTAGAGTCTATGTTTACCATCAGTCTGCAATACACCAATTAGTGGAAACAAAAACCTGGGGTATGTGATGAAGTCAAATAGGCTTCCTCATGAAATGCACCCTGTAAATAGAAAAAATAAACAGTACAAAGACTTAATCACGGAATGAAAACATTCATGGACTGGTTAAAATAAGCACTACAGAGACTTTTGACCAATACTTTTCTTTGTGCCGGTTGTGCATGCCGTTCTTATAAATGTATGTCATCACTGTACAAATAAAGGACTAAGTAAATAATGTAAACTACTGTGCACGGAGAAAAGGTGAGATATGGTGCGGAAACCTGAAAAGGGAAAAAAGAAAAAAAAAAGTTGATTTAAATAAATCACAACAGTAACAGTAACATTTTAATGTTTAAGGCGCTCCGCGTGGAGTCTGGACGTTGCGAGTTCGAGTCCAGGCTATTCCACAGCCGACTGTGGACGGGAGCACCCAGGGGGCGGTGTACAATTGGCCGAGCGTCGCCAGGGGGGAGGGAGGGTTAGGTCGGCCAGGGTGTCCTCGGCTCACCGCGCACCAGCGACCCCTGTAGTTTGGCCGGTGCGTGTTTCGAACGCTGTTATTATGCAGCAGGGTGTGTGCATAATACAAGTCTATGGGGAGGTAAACTCTATAATAGTATAACCAGATGGTATGGATTTTAATATTAGTATTACGGGTAATGGAATCAGAATGTTAACGGAATGAACTTATGTGTTATAGTTCTAGTGGTACTGAGTCAAATAACCATGTTTATAATAGAAGATTTATTTATGATTTTTAGACTGGTTCAGGGGGTGGGGCTTGCTAGCAAGCAGGTATATAAGCTCCCTGTGAAGTATTTGGAGGAGTCTCTCCCCTGAGGAGGTGCCTGTAAGATAGTGCAGGTTATTAAGGGACTGCAGTGGAAAGGAGGATACAAGTTTGTTTTTTTCCTGGAGCAGTTATTGCAAATACCATTTCTCTGTTTATTGTTCTGTTAGTGTCAGTATTATAATTGTCCAATCTTATTCCTGTCAGTCATTGGACGTTCCTGTAAAGTGTTCTACTGCTGCACTTTGGAAGTGGAGGCAATAAAGACTTAATTTACAACATCTTGTCTGTTGACTTCTTCCTGTCTGTCTGCTCCAACATCTACCCCTGGCTACACGACCACATCCCTCTTACATGGTACTTGAGGACAGAGTTTAAAACCACTGCCAAAGAACAAATGTACAAATAACAACAGGACAACTGCAGCTTTGGAGGTTAGTTTTATTCAGAGAAAAAGCCCAAAAGGAAAGAGTGCCACAAGTGCACGACCAGCTCCATCCAGCTATCTGTACACCTCAACTCCTCTTTATAGCTGTTCTGTATCCCCTCCACCCCTCCAAAATGAGTGATTTCGGTGCCCTAGCAATGCCCACTAGTGGGCAAGTCCTTTTCTTGGAAAATAGCCACTTCTAATGAAGTTTCCCCAAAACAAACCAATAACGGGGAAATTAGCAGGTGCACAAGCATTCCAGTCATTTATCAATGAAGCTCTGGGATATTCCTACGCCTATGTGATGTGAAATGTATATTATATACACATTTTAATCATGCTATAAGGTGATAAATAATGTATAAGGTGTAAAGTGTAACCCAGATTCAAGCTGAACTTTATAAGTTTTCATTTCGCAATTGTCGACCCCACTGGTGCATCCAATTTAGGATTGGATCAGCCATTTATGAATAAGTATTGAATTTCCATAACCAGCTTCACTAGAATAAGCCATATGGGGGTGCTAAAAAGCAAATAACCAGAAACTGTCCTACACTGCAATGCAAAAACATCAGCAATCCCAAGGTACTATACAGTAATCAGCCTGCTTAAAACAGCCAGAGCTGTATTGCAGAGCCCTATTTTCTAAAACTATAGTAATGTTAAACTAGTATTAAACAACTTGCTTGCATGAATTAAGAGTTTGATTGTTCACAGTCATTTCTTGCTAGTTTTACACTTTTAAAACTATTTTATTCAGAAAGTTGAAGCATTCCTAAACATTTTTTTTAAAAAATTTGAATAAGCAAGTAGCACTGCTAAGCCAAATTTTTAATTTGTGGACTTGAAGTTTTTGACAAGAATCATAAGCACTCAAGGTCGCGGGTGGTTCGATTGCCTTCAGCTGAGATTTACCCCTAGGGTATATGCTGAATTCTGCTTTTGGTTGCTGTCCAAAAATCTTTCTATAAGAGCTTCCCGTCCTAAGGTGGGAACATTGGTAAAACAGGATATATGGATCGCATCCAACTTTTTGACACAGACATTTGTCTAAGTGATAAAGGCCATAAGTCTCCATTATTACCAGCTGTAATGGGAGCTGGCTTGTATTTTGTTGCCAGTTTTACTTCTTTAGAATATTTTATTGTTCTTTTTTTAAAAAACTCAGTTTCCCATAAAATGTGTTAATGTTCACACACAATTGCCCAATTATTTTATCCCCATTTTTTTCCCTCAGAATGTACAATTATGTTCCCTCATTGCAACAATTCCACACAACAGCTTAGAGAATTTAAGGTCAGTGGACGCCCTCTAATCCCACGACCAAGCCAATTGCCTGTTACACCCAGGAACTCAAGAGTGGATGTCAGCTAACTACCAGCCTCTGCAGATATCTGCTTGAGCTAACCAGGCGTCTGGGCAGTAGGGTCCGCTGTAGCACAATGAGGCAAACCATTGCTGCTGGTTTTGCCTCACAAACCTGCGGGAGCACCAGAGCCAATGCAATGCTCCCTCTGGAATCCCCAGCAAGATTGCTGACTTTACGCAGCAAGAACACAAACCTGCAAACAAGGTAACTGATGATGAATTAGGGCCCCATTAAATTAGCTAGGGTAAAATGGATTCATTTATTCACCCGCTTCTTGCATTACCTAGTTTGTCTAGTTCATTGCACAAGTTTCTCAGTATGCAAAATTATATATTTTATTTATTTATCTATTTAACCATTGAGACTGATGCCTCATTCACAAGAGGGTCCTGGAAATTTAAAAAGGGGGTTCTTAACTAATGTTTTTTGTTGTTGTTAATGACTGAAAAAAAAGATTTATGAATTAAATTTAAACAACAATAATGTAATGTTTTAATAAAAAAACATATTTTTCACACCTACACTGAATTGCTGTTAAGTAGGTCTATCTAAAATTATTATTATTATTATTATTATTATTATTATTATTATTATTATTATTATTTATTTCTTAGCAGACGTCCTTATCCAGGACGACTTACAATCGTAAGCAAATACATTTCAAGTGTTACAATACAAGTAATACAATAAGAGCAAGAAATACAATAACTTTTGTTCAAGCAAAGTACAAGTGTGACAAACCAAAATTCAATAATACAGCAGATAATAGTGATAGCTACATCAGGATATGATTAAATAGTGATAGTTACATCAGGATGTGATTAAATACAAAGTACTACAGGTTAAACACTTGGCAGATTACAGTATTCTGAAGTACAGGATTAAATGCAGTAAAATAGGGGGCAGATAAGAGCAAAATAAAGCACATTTACATGAAGGGTGATAGTGTAATGCACACTCATATCAGTGAGGAACCAATCTGTTGCATAACAAACACAAGGCAAAGCAGGGAAGACATAACTATAAGGAGATTTGCATTACTGAAAGGCCCTACTAAGGCTTCACATTGCAACAGAAACCCATTTATCGAGTAAAATGAAGAACAAATCTTCCAGCCAGCAATTGTGCATTGGTAATTAATGGATGATATTTTGTGTATCACTGCACTTGTGAGACAGCTACAATCTTATTATTGTATTCTGACTGACAGTGCTTTGGTTTAATGGAACTAAACAGTCAAAGGATTTTCCATGCTCTCAAGCAGTGACAGATTATTTTTTGTCTACCGTCCCAGTTTTTTTTTTTACTTTTTTTTTTTTTTTTTACTTCTACCTGTATGATGGATTTCTTTTTTTTCTGGTCAAAATCTTCTTCCACTTCACTCATAATCACGCATACTCAGTAAAGCAATGCTTTAGTAGGGGGCGGGAAGGTTTGAGTTGCTCCTCCAATTAAAACCAGGGATCAGACTACATCATCTGCCATTGCTACTGTGTGTGGTTATAGCAGGTAGGAGTTTGTAACTGAGGCTTGTCTCCTCTGGACCCCTCCAATTAAAACCTGTGCTCAGATCTGCTACTGCTAATACTGGCAGAGTTTATAACGTAGACTTGTCTTCTCTGAGGAGCCAGAACTGCTGTTAATCTTTTGTATTCTTTTATTTTTTTAACTCTTAAATTTTGAGGAGGCACTGCCTCCCTTGTCTCCACAAAACACAATGTATTAATTTGCACCATTGCATGGAAAAAAAAAAACAACCCCACTGTCCAAGGGAGAAAAAATAAAGGTTTGAAAACTACATTAACATAATGGCCTATTAACATGGAAATAATTCGATTTCCTTTTTTTGCTGTTGGTTATAATTTATGAATTACGTGGCCCAGCTTCTGCTAGTGAAAGCAGCAGTCCCTTCCAGTGTGCCGCGGCTGCAGAGATGCATTTCACTTTTTGATGTCATATTTTAATCAAAACTTTACATGACTTTGCATAGCCACTTAGATTTGCATTATCTTCAGTGAATACAACTATATCATTTTTCTCAAACACAGTACATTAGAGGTAGCCTACCCTTTCCTGTGTACTTTCACCCTGCACTTAAATCCAATTAGATTATGTGCATCGGTCCAGGTTCCTGATGTGATTATAAACTTGTTTCAATTTCAAAAAGAAAACTGGACAGGATTTATTGATTGACACTTAACAGCAGCCAATAACCACTCTGGGCTCTCCATACTGATTGGTAGATATATTTGCATCCGGGGCAGGCTTAGTATCCTTGGAGATCTCAACTGATATTGTAAAGCAAGTGAACATTTTGCAAGTGTCCAAAATGAATAATAATAATAACAATAATACTACAGCGGATCATGTGCAATAATTTTGCATTCTACTGGTAGCAAACTACTTTGTACAACCTACAATATTTAATTGGATCAGATACGTCGAACTAAGATCCAGAGGCATTTAGACTGAGACAGCAGTCAAAACAATCATATACGGGGCTCCTCGCCCTGTTACAGGCTGCTTTGCATGTTTAAGTTCTAAGGGCATGTGTGACAACCCATCAGCATTTGCGTGATGATTGGTACCCTTGTACAGAACATCATAGTTATGAGCTCTTAAATACAAAGCCCATCTCTGTATGCGGGCAGCAGCCATTTCTGGGATACCTTTCTTAGGACTAAAAATGTGTGAATTTCCTTCCACAGAGGAACTGCCCAAATTTCTTGACTCCCCAAACTAAACGTGGAGCTTCTCTGTCAATTTGTGCATAGTTGTGTTCTGCTGAAGATAGTGATCTAGAAACAAAAGCAATGGAGCGTTCACAACCATCACATGCGATATCACAGCTCTAATGCCATATGGTGAGGCATCACAAGCAAGCCGACTCTCCCATGCTGGGTTGTAGTGTGTTAACACCTGTTCAGAAGTAAATGCCTTTTTTGCGTCTTGGAATGCTCCTTCGCACTGTTTACTCCATTGCCACTCTTTCTCTTTTTGTAGCAGCTTGTTCAATGGATACAGTTTTGTTGACAGTTTAGGCAAAAACTTGTGATAGTAATTGACAAGTCCAATAAATGACCTAAGCTGAGACACATTTGTTGGCTGTGGTGCATTTAACACAGCTGCAACTTTGTCTGGAGATTTATGGAGTCCCTCTGCATCAATTATGTGTCCACAGTATGACACTGCGTCTTTAAAGAACTCGCATTTGCTGTGGTTAGCTCTCAGGCCAAATTCTTTCATTTTCTGGAACACTATTTGAACATTTTTTAGATGTTCCTCGTCAGTTGTTCCTGTTACAATTATGTCATCCAGGTAGCATCTGCATCCAGGAATGCTCTGGAGTACTTGGTCTATAGCACGCTGCCATAAGGCTGGGGCTAAGGCCATGCCAAAGACCAACCGATTGTATTGTAGAAGCCCTTTTTGTGTGTTGATGGTGAAGAATTTTTTTTATTCTTCCTCCACTTCCATCTGGAGGCATGCTTGGGCTAGTCTAGCTTGCTGAATTGTTTCCCTCCTGACAGTGACAGAAAAATGTCTTCAATGCAGGGCAGGGGATACTGCTCAGGTTGTAGCACAGGGTTGATTGTCACCTTAAAGTCTCCACAGATTCTGACTGTGCCATTTTTCTTCACAAATGGCACAATTTGAGTTGCCCGTTCACGCCAATTGACTTTTGTCAGAATTCCCATTTCTTCCAGGCCTTCAAGTTCTTTGTCCACTTTGTCTTTGATGGCATATGGTATTTGCCGTGCTTTGTGGAAACATGGTTTTGCATCTGGGTTAAGCACAATTTTTGCTTTTATTTCTTTTAATGTTCCAATGCCCTCTTTGAAGACTGGGGCTGCATCAGCCAACAGTTTCTCTAGCTCCACCTTTGTATTTCCGGTTGCTTATGCTGGTCTAGGCTGCAGAGTTTTAATTGAGTGCCAGTCTAGATGAATTTTGCTTAGCCATTCATGGCCAAACAATGGTTGCCTCCTTTTTCAATGACATAGAGGTCCAATCTACATTTCTGGTCTTCATATTGAACAAGCACTTTTGACAGCCCAAGTGGTGCAATCTTCTCTCTTGTATACGTTTTTAGCAGAATGGAGGTTTTCTGAAGTTTGAGTCCCTAAAACATTTGTTAAACTCCTTGTGACAGGGTGGCTGAGTTGTGACGTCAGGTCAGAAGCAGGAAGGGAAACACTGACACCAGGCAAGTACTGAAGTTCAAAAAGAAAGACGCGGCGGCGCCATTTATTTAAATACAAAAATAAAATAAAAGGTTTAAACAAAAACACTGTGCTCACAGAGCAAAATAAAACAGTTAAACAAAACATAATCACGAACACAAAATACCAAACAATACAGGTCAGGCTGGGCAGTAGCCTTCACTGATCCTATACGTTTTTACTTTTGAGTTTCGTTTCTCTCTCGCTCCTCTCTCGCTCTCTTCGCTCTCGCTCCTAACACCCACTCTTTGTCCAGAGAGCTACAGGCTTTTATGCAGGTGACCATCTCCCGATTAGCAACAAATGAATCCCTTAATTAATTCGGGAGATGGCTACCTTCTGCACGAGGTTTTTAAATTACTGTGTGGATGGGGCTTCCCATCCACGCTACTAAACAATACAATAAATTTGGCTATGCCGTCAATTAAATACATTTCTAAATAAATACAAAAACAAAAACACCCGGCACTTCACCGTCATATAAATATAAATACAGTAATAAATCATAAACAAAACAAATCCAAAATAACACATTGCACAGGGGGAGACCCTGCTCTAAAAATAAATAAACAAAACACTGTACAGGGCTCCTTGCCCTGTTACACTCCTCCTTAGAAATAACACACACAGCAGAACCTGTGTCAAGTTCCATTTTAAGTGGTCACCCTTCTACGGATGGCGTAATCCAGATAGCTTTTCTATCAGTATTAGCTAAGCAAGTGTAATATTTGGGTTCGGATGTAGTGAAGAAATGACTCTAATATCAACAACTCAATTAGATGCAGACAGATTACAATCCAACAGTTTTATTTAAAACAGCTCACACGATGTCCACAACAACTGCCACCCCTTACCCTTCCTGGTGTTGTCAATAAAGCTTAGCAATACAAAACCTTTAAATAACTTTATACAAACAATTAGAAGGCAAACACTCATACACTATTAAAGCAATACTGCACAGCAAGCTTAATGCTGCCAGGAGAGTTTAACCAACTTACTTGCTAGCCTTTTAACAGTAAGTATTTTTCTTTATTATTAATATCTTATTAATGCTGTTTTACATTAATTATTAATTTTGTAAATATAAATGTTAACCTAATTTTAAAATACTTAATAATCCTAAACAATAACAAAAATAATCTTACATTTCTTCCCCCTCCTCCTTTAGAAACGTCCTCGTTTCTATCAAAAACTGTTACAACCTATAATCCTTAACTGTAAACAAACGGGATGAATTAACAATACATTGTAATCAAGAACTGGAGGGTTAGTCCACACAATATTATTATTACTTATTTATTTATTTATTTACTTACTATAAGTTGAAGACATTACGAAATCTTGAAAGCGTTTTGGTTTGATTTGACGTCTCTCATGATGGACTACAGGACTTGGAGAAATTTCAGTTGGAGCTGTAAGCCCTCTGCCTGTTACTGGGAAACGATGCAAGTTAGTCCCTGGTGGCGAGTGTGTGGTCTGCTCTGCTGAAACAGATGGGCAGGGGTCCCTCACTGATGGGTTTGACTGACTCCTAGGTTGTTCAGGGACACTGCTCCCAGACAGCTGTTCTGGACATTTAAAAGGCAAGGCTCCCGACAAAGCTGTTAACTGTGGTGTCTCTTTAGGGATAGACGGGTGTTCTGCCAATCTCGTCCTCAGATGCTGGGGTACAGGGGAGGTATATTTCCGAAGGCGGTTATAATGTACCACCTGAGATTTTCCTGTAGGTTCCAGCAAATATCGAATCCTGTAGTTCACACCTGGGTCATCTTCAGTGGATCTAAGACAGTCCAGAATCTCATAAGGCCCCTTCCAGTGAGGGGAAATTTCATTCGGGCCATAGTAGGGTCATGTAACCATACCAGATCACCTTGCTAATAGGGGTTATGCCTGATGTTTACCTAATTTTAAAATACTTAATAATCCTAAACAATAACAAAAATAATCTTACACAAGCAACATTAATGCAGCCTGTCGTCATATCATCCAACTCACCATCACTATCAGCTGTTTACTTCGTTTCCCTGTGTAGTTTTGAACAACCTGCTGGGGAACAGCTCGACAAACAATTTGGATATGCCCCTTTTTCCCACACTGCCTGCATACTTCACTTCGGAAATGGCAAGTGTCCTGTTTTTCCACAGCAACAGCAATTGTTAAACACTGCCGACTTGAATTTACTTTTTGGTGTAACATGCAATTTATGTGCTGCTACTTCTGTGCGGTGAGTAGCTTGAAGCTCAAAAGTGACACGTGCTGCAGTTTCCATTGAAACAGCGATTTCAACTGCCCTTGATCTCAACTGCTGCCCTTGATTTCAACTGCTGTTTGATCAGCTTGTTTGCAGACACTTTTGAATTGCTTCTTTCCAGATGCCACACGCCAAGTTTTACATTACGATGCCTTGTCTCATTTGCTTTATTTTTGGAGGTAGCGCTGTGTAACTGCAGTGCATAATAAAGACAGACTGATTTGCCATGTTAGAAAAACAAATAAATAAATAAAGAAAAAAACGCGGGCTGTGACAGTTAAACAAGTCAATTGTAACATTGAAGAGGGGGGCTTTGTATCAGAAAACTGTTGACGGAGTCGGAAATCGCGTGTGACAGGTAAGTGTGTTAATTTGTTACATATATATATCATGGAGAATGATTTTATTCTTAATACACGGACGGTAAAATGTGACTGACGTGTATCTGAGTGTCCTGTACATATCATGGTTGTGCCTTTACCAGCTGAGCAACTTAAGGACCCCACAATCTCTGGGATTTTTTATTTAAATAAAATAGGGGCACAAGATGAGTAACTTTTTTTCTTATTCACTGTGGCACTGACTGTGGCACTGAAACTAAATTTTTTTTGGACAATGACATTTTGAGCCTTGCAAGTTAAGAACATGAGAACATAAAGTTTACAAACGAGAGGAGGCCATTCAGCCCATCTTGCTCGTTTGGTTGTTAGTAGCTTATTGATCCCAGAATCTCATCAAGCAGCTTCTTGAAGGATCCCAGGGTGTCAGCTTCAACAATATTACTGGGGAGTTGGTTCCAGACCCTCACAATTCTCTGTGTAAAAAAGTGTGTCCTATTTTCTGTTCTGAATGCCCATTTATCTAATCTCAATTTGTGACCCCTGGTGCTTGTTTCTTTTTTGAGGTCGAAAAAGTCCCTTGAGTCGACATTGTTAATACCTTTTAGAATTTTGAATGCTTGAATCAGATCACCGTGTAGTCTTCTTTGTTCAAGACAAGTTGTGATGTCTGGTAAAGACTAACCCATTTATAATTTACCCAGAATATTTTAGTAATAAATTACAGCAGCTCACCAAGATTGAAATAAGATCCATTTGCCAAGACATTTATAACAGTAGTTTCAGCAGAGAAATTGTTTATGATTGAATCTATTTTTGCCTCTGACATGCTAGATTTCAAGTCAAAGTCAAACTAAATTTCAACATAAAAAATAGTACTTAGTGCATTAAACATTATTTTATATACTGCAATAATATATACTGCAATCCTTTGCAACTGTAAAGGAATAATTAAATGGCAGCTGTGAAAACACCATTAACTGCAAAGAGTATTAAACTAGAGCAGCAATTACAATCAACTACAGTAACAACTAGAAAAAAATAATTATATGACAGGGCAAAAACAGAGTTTTACTATTTCTTGCTGTGGCAAAAAGGTATTCGACTCCAAAGATCTGAGTGATGGAGCTTGAACTGTATTGTGCCATCCATGATTCAGCGCAACTTGTTTAAAATGGGGTCTCTGACATGGGAGCCAGGACGTATTGGTGAATAGTGTGTGAAATGGCTGAAATAACTGAAGAAAGTGTTGTGCACATATTAAACTATGTAAAGCTTAGGTTTCACACATGACTTAATTTGGGCATAAAATATCTTTTCCAATTTCTTCTCAATTACAGTACACTGTAAACAGAGTCCCATTCCATGTATGTGTGTCCCACACTCAAGGTATTTCTGAGTGGCAGTTTAGTTCTTCGTTATGGCAAAATTGAGCAAGCTGTTGCTGTTACAGTGTTGGTACCCACGACCATCACTCCCAAGAATGTAATTAATGTATTCACAGTTCAGCTAGGAATCCAGTAACACAGGAAGGAAACTCGCTAACAGATAATGCTCCTCCCTGCAAAACATTGCAGATTGTATCTTGGGTATTAAGGTGATATATTGTGATAGTGTGCACTGAACACTTTGTTTTATAGTAGAAAGCTGATGCCTCAAGCATTGGGCAGAGAAGGAGTGTGTGAAGATCCATTGTAAGGAATATATCCATTGCCATTTTGTTTGTCTGCTTCCTTTGCTTAATGGCTTCATCTTTTATTTGTTCTTCAGGCATATTACTTGTTTTATGAGCATATCAGGTGTCACTCAAATTCATAATCCCAAACTCCACACAAAGGATCTTGTAATTAATTGGTATCTCAGCCCACTGAATTGAATGGAAAGGCAAGGGCTGGACAAGAACTGCAAACCATAAGGTTCAAAGAGAAACGACTTATCATTGAACTAAACAGCAAGCTACAGCTATGGCCATAGTTTTGCATCACCTAGAATTTTAGGATTGAGACATAATTAAAAAACAAAAAACTATATGAACATCATGTAATCAAAGAAACTACAAAAGTCTACCGGAAGCCATAATAGTAGTACAGGATTTCATATTAGATTTCAAAATGTTTCAATTTTTGTGAGTTTTTCATTAAGTATATGGAAAAGTACAAAGCAGTATGTAATTCAATATGTTAACCTAACATTATTTAGCAGGTTTCATTCGAGATTTGTGGAAATTGTATGTTCAGTTCCCTCCCAAAAGTTAAAACACCCCTGCATTATATCTCTCCTCCCATTTTGCGGAGCCTTAAATTTAAAGAATTACTTGCTTTGGTGCAGTGTAAGAGAAACCGCAAACTGGAAAGCTGCACAATTTTCGCAGCTTCTCACAAGGCACACCCATGTTAGCTTTAGATTAAATCTACCCCCTAGTCATCTATTCAGAAGAAGTCCTTCATTTGTCAGTTGGGACCACACATTTTAATTAAATAATCATCTATTTACAACAGTTAAACACATTTTATATGGGAGGAGGATCGAGTAGCCCATCAACCACAGTTTGAGATGTGGGACCGCTCCCTCTGTCACAAAGGCTAGGAAATTTCCACAATACACAAAAAGTAAAATATATGAATGTGTGCATGTATTCATCTATCCCAATACAAGTCAGAGGGCAGAGTACACACATATGCAGGTATTGACAAGTATAGAACTCCTTACTAGCTGTTTCCACTGAGTACCAAATCGAACCTTCTGTGGTTTCAGCATAAATAATCTGCACTGGTTGTATGAGTCAAAACCATTAGAAATTAGGGGCCATTTAGTGACTTAAAATGCATGTGTGTTTGGTGTACATTTCTGTACTCTTGGAACTGTCTTTTTTTTAAAATAATTACTTTAACGAAATGGGAGAGTTGGCTAATGTACCAGTCTTCCAGTCAATGTGTATTTTTCCTATTAGTATTAGTGCCAAGGAGAGGAAAACATAGCTTGCTTTCTTTTTTGTTATTGGACATGGAGCCTATTTTCTAACAACCAATGCACTGCAGTTTGCAATAAAGATTATATGCAACTGTGGCAGTGTGGCAGGGTGAAAGCCGCACAGACATTACCGTGAGGGACATCACTGCGCCGACCATTAAAGCGACTGCCCATAACAGCGCTACAACATTACCATGAGGGACATCACAGCGCAGACCACTACAGCGATTGCCCATAACAGCGCTACAACATTACCATGAGGGACATCACAGCGCAGACCATTACAGCGATTGCCCATAACAGCGCTACGACATCACCGCGCCGAACTACAATTCAATTCCCAGAAGACTTTGCAAAGTTAAAAAACACGTCACTTACCAGGAACTCCCCCCGCCTCCCTCAGTATGCAGGTTTTAATATGGCAGCAGTGTCAGTGAGACTCGTATTGCATACCAGGTTTGATGAAGATCTGCAGATCGAAACGTTGCAGATTGAAATGTTGATCTTGGGTATAATAAAAATATAAACACTTTGGAGCATAATATATAAGTGTGCGGGTACTGTTTGTTTAACTTTAAAATCTTTCTACCCTGCACCTCAAAAGACTTTGGATGTGTGTATGTTTTCTCTTTGTTTACTACCAGCCCCCCATCCCATTTCTCAGAGCATCCATTTCTCAAGGAAGAAATAAACAGTTGTTTGTAGTTCTGCTATTTTGGCTACAAAACTGCCTTTGGTGTGTTTCTTTTATCTGCCGCCGCCACAATATGTATAAACGTTCGTTTGCCCGTTTGGCAGAGCACCTAAAAATGTAATCCTGTAAGCTGCTGGAGAATAGATTTATACAGTGTGTGTGTGCGTATACAGTGGTCAGGAAGGGGGTTAAATTTCTACCTGTCAAAACACGTGGGAATGTGGCTGGAGCTGACAATTGCCACATTCCCACGTGTATAAGCCACAGGTGTATAAAACAGGTGTTGGAGGGATGATTAGGATTGATGTTGGTGATAGAAGAGGAGGTGGAGGTGGAGGTGGAGGTAGAGGAGGAGGAGGTGGTGGTGGTGGTGGAGGTGGAGGTGGAGGTGGTCTGTGTTTCAAGCTCCGTGCTGGGCTGTCTGTTTGTTTACGTTCGATAGTTTTTGTGTCTTTTGTTTTGTTAAATGTGTTTTGTTTAGTGTTTGTACCATGTTATTTTTGCTTATTTATTTAATTAAAGAGCACATTAGCGCATTAACATTGCAGCTTTCTGTGTCTGAGTCTCTGTCCATTACCATCTGGGCTGTGAAGCTACCGTGCCACAGCAACCTTTTACCTTGATTGCAGTAGGTGTTGCTGCTAGTCGCAACTCCCTGTAATATGATGGTGAAAAAATAAATAAATAAAAATCAGCCCAACTGGTTTATTCTCTATTGGTTTGATAGCAGGGATAACCACAAAACAAAGTATTTACAGTGTATTTGTCATACTGTATGTATGAGAATGATGAAGTGAGGTTACTGGGGTAATGTAGACTGACTGTGTGGTCCGGTGGTTAATGAAAAGGGCTTGTAACCAGGAGGTCCCCGGTTCAAATCCCAGCTCAGCCACTGACTCACTGTGTGACCTTGAGCAAGTCACTTAACCTCCTTGTGCTCCGTCTTTCGGGTGAGATGTTGTTGTAAGTGACTCTGCAGCTGATGCATAGTTCACACACCCTAGTCTCTGTAAGTCGCCTTGGATAAAGGTGTCTGCTAAATAAACAAATAATAATAACAGACTTATATATAGTAAACTACAGTAACACTAACTAAACCACAGTAACACTAACTCGCCTGGCAAGGCATAACAGCAATTTATATTAAAAGCCTCTTCTATGTCTGTGTCAACTCCCTGACAATCATTTATTTATTTATTTTTTTTTGTAGGATGTTGGATGTGACGACTTACTGGTATCCAAAACCATCATGGACAAATGTGGAGTCTGTGGCGGTGACAACTCAGCCTGTGAAATAATAACAGGAACTTTCAAACGTTCAGTCCTGTCAGTTGGGTATCACAAAATTATTGAAATTCCCAAAGGAGCAACAAAAATCAACATAACAGAGATGGTTAAAAGTAGAAATTACCTTGGTGTGTATTTTTAAAAAATATAATCTAATAACACTAATAAGAGTGCTAAAATGCACAATTTTTAATTTGTACCAACTTTACTGTAGCTATCAGTTGCTACTTCTTTGTTGGTTTGGGTTCTTAATTAAAATGGAGAGAAACCTTATATGCACACTTACAATTATACAGTGCCGAGAAAAAGTTTGAGGATTAGATCTAAGTCCTAATAATAGATAAAGATAACCTGATTAAACAAATGACACAAAAACATGATACTTTTTCAACATTTATTTATCCACAAATGATTCAACATTCAGTATCCATGTGTGAAAAAGTATGTGAACCTTTAGATTCAGTAACTGGTGGCACCCTGTGACAGAAATACAATGAGTTCTGGTGATAAATCTTCCTCCCGACCTGTGAGGGCGCTAAAGAACGGGAGGAGAAGTATCTGGAAGGGCTGGCCTGACAGTTCGTTTCCGGGACCGGAAAGTGGGTCAGCCTGGAAGGAAGCGAGACTCTGTTGTAAGACCGTATTGATTTGACAGGTAAACAAGGGGCAGCTGCAAGTAATAAGGCAGCTGCAACCGTTTACCTAGATATCATGCGGGATTACATATAGGGGCCAGGGTAACGCTGTTCTTTTCCTTCGTTTGGGTTAAACGTTTGGAGAGAGAAGGATCGAGAGAGGAGCTCTCATCGTTAAAAAGAGATAACTACGTGTTGTGTTGTGTTGTGTTTGTCTGTGTAATTGTCTGTGTTTTTCACCACCAGACAGTTAAAGCACTACTCCGGAGCTGTCGCCAAGGGTCAGCACTATCCGGAGCACCACTGCACCCCGCACTATCTGTGTTTGCCCCAGCAATACTGCACTCACCCAGGACTGGTGACCGTCTGTTTGTTTTTGTTCAGGACTGTGCCTTGTTTATTGTTATCCCCGTGCGTTACACATCGTTGTGTATCGCCGGGGATTTAGTTGCTTTGCGGTCACCAGACCTGGAAAAAAGAATAAAGCACTGTTTTCACTGGAATACCGTTGTCTGCCTGTCACTCCTGCACCGCATCACCGCTACACCTGTTCCCCTTACTTACCACTTTGCCACACACCCCCTTGAGCAGAAATGACTTCAACTAAGCGTTTCCTGTAACTGTTGGTCAGTCTCTCACATCGGTTTTGAGGAATTTTGGCCCATTCCTCCTTATAGAACTGCTTCAACTCAGTGACTTTTGAGGGCTTCCTTGCATGGACAGCTCGCTTCAGGTCCTGCCACAACATTTCGATGGGGTTTATGTCCAGACTTTGACTAGGCCATTCTAAAATGCGGAATTTCTTCTTCTGCAGCCATTCTTTTGTAGATCTGCTTGTATGTTTAGGATCATTGTCTTGCTGCATGACCCACTTTCGGTTCAGCTTCAGCTCACGGACGGATGGCCTGACATTCTCCTCTAGAATCTTCTGATACAATGCAGAATTCATGGTTGTGTCAATGATGGTAAGCCGTCCAGGTCCTGAGGCAGCAAAGCAGCCCCAAACCATCACACTCCTACCACCATGCTTGACGGTTGGGATGAGGTTCTTCTGTTCAAACGCAGTGTTTGGTTTTCGCCAAACATAATGTTTTTCACTGAGGCCAAAAAGTTCTACCTTTGTCCAGAGAATATTGTTCCAGAAGTCTTGTGGATCATCTATGTGCTCTTTGGCGAACTTCAGACGGGCAGCAATGTTCTTTTTAGAGAGCAGTGGTTTCCTCCTGGCTATCCTTCCATGAACACCATTCTTGTTCAGTCTTTTTCTGATAGTTGAGTCATGAACACTCACATTAGCCAATTTAAGAAAAGACTGGTTTTCATTCAAGAAGGCTATCATGGTAAAACTATGGAATTTCCATAATTATCATTGGGGTTTACAAAATTTTTCTCGGCACTGTATTCTTCAGTAATAAACATTATTGTTTTAATCTACTACTCTTAACAACACAAAAGAACATACAAATTAAACTACAAAAGCAAAACAGATTTATAGTTATGAAAATAATAATATTGAGTAAATGTAGTTTTGACAACAATCCCCCAGGTCTTGAATACTGGAATCCTAGCTCATAACCAGTGCTACACGTCTCTGTTTTTCAGTTGTACTTCAAAGGATCCTAAGATCTTGATTATATATATATATAATTTCTTGTCATATACAGCATTGAGAAATCACCATGGCGAATCAGTCATCAATGGAAACTGGGCCATTGACAGACCAGGCATTTACACTGCAGCAGGAACAACAGTCACCTACAGAAGGCCCAACGAGATCAGCAGTAAAGCAGGGGAGTCCATTATTGCCGAGGGACCAACTAGTGAAGTATTATATGTTTATGTAAGGGACCACCATCAGGCATTATTTACATGTGAACTGTATTGAGTTTTGTAATTATACCAACTCCAGTATTTATTATTGGCTGCTGTACAATGTAGCCACCTGTAAAAATATGAGAAAATATTTAGTATTAAAGAGAATTCACAACACAAAAGATTTAGTTTTCAGGACCACGCATGCTTCTTAGGATCCAATCCAAAAAATATAACAGCCTTCTCTGGTCTATAGCGATATTCAGCCAAATTTCCAGAGGTGTTGTTTATATGTTGTAACACGGCCGCTCTCACTCACACCCCTATAGAAACATAGACCCAACACAAACTTGAGGTTTTAGAGCTTTTTACACACACTTTTAATAATGCAAAAAATAAACAAAAACAAAATAAACACCTAGCTCTACTCGAGCACTAAGTAAACATACAGGAACACACTAACTATAAACAGGACAGCTAAGCTGTTTACCCGTTAACAAGCAAACACCCTGTTTTACACACTGTAGCACGGTAACACACAGTCTCTTTCGTTTGACTGCTTGGCAGCATGGTGCACCTTCCTGCAGTCCAGAACAGACTGGCTGTCTCCCTTTTAAACTCTGCATCTGATAACAATAAAATTAAATCATTTAACACACGCATTTGCATGTGTGTTTGGCAGGGAGGATTTTAACCCCCTTCCTGCCTTGTTACAGTCTGTACTCTTCAATTATTGCGCTGCTTTGCTCTGAATGCTGTAAACATGCATGTTCTGTACAGACTCTACATTCCTGATTTGACTAACTAGACTGCTACAACAATGTGCAGCTGGTAAGAGCTCCTGTTTTACATTGCAGTATAGGAGAGGTTATGGTTCATCAGCTTTTAGTATCTCTATAGGCTCATTCCTGTGAAGCTTGTTATGTTAATTCCATCATGTATTTGTATATACAGTAATCCGTCACATATCCGCCATTAACCTCTTCAGCAACATTAGTTTATTATTGAACAGAGAAAATTAGTTCAGATACTGTAGATCCTACCAAAGTTCTCGTAAACTATGTGCTCCGTGCTCTACCATTGCTGGTAGTGTCACGTGAGCTGTTCAGTGTGTTGACCTGTAAATAAATCCTGTTCGCTTGCGGGGCGTATCAACTTCAACCTCCGTCTCGATCTCCTGCCTGTCACTGCCGTGAATACACGCACCCACACAGCAGATAGCTACTCTGTCACAAGCATTAATACCCTGTATCTTTCTAAACAAGGGATTTAGGGGAGCTCCCTAATAAAAGCTGAATCTCAAAACAATAATTGTGTGAAAATAATAATTGTTACAGCTGTGCATAATGGTATTTAAAACAGGATTAATTTATCCGACTTTTTACATATCCACCCTTACTCTGGTCCCACCGCAGTCGGATATTAACAACATTTGATATGCCGCTCACAAACACACACACACATCCTGCTTATCTGTGTGGACAGTCATTTCTACAATAGGTTACTGTCTTACGGCTAGCAGTGAGGTAGAAAGGAAAGATTCACACATACTATTTTGCTAATAAATATATTGGGTCTGCATGCAACACAACAAGGAGATTACTTTATATTATGTGCATTTGTTTAATTTCTTTTTTCAAATTGTGCAAAGGAACTTTTAAAATAGCAATGTATATAATGGGCTTTCTTTTCACCTTTAGGTCATATACCAGCAGCCTCGTCCGAGTGTGCATTATGAGTATATTGTACGCAGGGATAATGTGTTCAGCATACAACCTATTCCAAATTCAGAAATTCAACCACTAGGTAACTATTTCTAATATAACTTTTTATTTTTTTATTTTAATTCACACCCACATGATATTTCATCAATTAATGTTACTTTCCTTTATCAGTATCACTAAACAGGACACTGTATAGCTGGTTTAAAGTTTCTAGGGAAAGTGTTTAAAGTTGTTAAATCCAAATTTGTCCTGAAATGTAGAAGATAGAATATTCTCAGAATTATTTTGGCTTTTTAATACATACTTCTAGCCAGCAAAAGGCCACACAGACTGCTGAAATTGTTACCAAGAGAATAATAAAGGCCGACAGTAGATCATTTTAATGTTTACTGCCCAGACCGCCAGTGGGGATTCTGTCACTGGCAAAAGCTTGGTAAACTGTGAGCTGCACAGGTGGAATTCCATTACAACTATGTATCGCATAGCAAACTCCACACTGGATGGATACCACGCTGATGCCTAACTGTTAACACCATAGAAAAGGATACAATCTGCCAGCAACTTAATTTAATTGACAACATCCAGATGCTGATGATTAATAAATTCACGGGGCATGTTTTCTCCAAGAGAATCTAATTTTTATTTCCTATAATGTTTTAGCATGGAATATCAACCCAATCATCCTTCTAACAAATACTGTGTTACCTGTTTTACTGGCCCCTGTCTATCTCTCTAAGGACTGTGCAGTGTTATCTAGCATTACAAGGTTGCTAATTTCTTTGAAGAGGTAGACACTTCATATTTACAGTGGTATATGAACATTGCATATTAAAAGTGTTGCTGACCATGACACTGAACATTTTACTTCATGTATACAAACCATTCGATCTGATATGACATACCCCTTAGATGAGGCTGCAAGAAATGCATTGTTTTTTGTGGCTGCAGGAAATGCTCCCATTTCTAGTTATTTTTTAAATGAAATTATTATTACATTTATTTTATTTCTCTTATCATTTGAACAAAGGTGAAGCTCTGAGCAGCCAACTAGAAGTCTATACTGAGAATGGCCAAGGCTACATCTTACCTGATGGGGAGAACTTTGTAAATGGTGTCCACACAAACCAGTTTCTTCCAGAGCAGGCTGCACCCACCACTGAGCCATATGAATTGTACCCCTGGGAAGAAAGAAGGGAAAGACAAACAGTGTACAACTGGAAGCATGCTGGAATGACTGAATGCAGTGCCACTTGTGGGAAAGGTAAAAAGCATCTTCAGTCTCTCATCTAAAGCCTCTTTCACACTGGCATGCTCTACCCAGGTTGGACCCTACCCGGGTAGCGACCTGTTGTCATTCGGGTCGGCTACGCGATTTCACACTGCTTTTGAGGAAGCAGGGTCGACCTGGGTGACAGAAGCAAATAAAACAATGTGCATATCAATGCCCTGGAAGCAGCTTGTTACAGACGCTCCCGTCCAAGCTTCTCTGGATTGAATCGTCTGCCCAAATGTTAATGAGAGAAAAATGTTTCTTCATCCCTGCTGCCATCTGGCTCATGGTGCGTCTCAATCAACAGAAATATGGCTACACAGAATAAACAGAAATGTTCCTTGTGGAAGTGAAACCTTCACTCAGGCGTGGCTGTTTGTTATTTTGTTGGCTTACAAACGGCCGTCCTGAATTTTGTCTCGCTCGACCCGGGTCAACCCGGGTATGACCCAGGTACGTGGTTTCACACTATGTGGTTTTGAGATCCGGGTTGCCAGAATCCGGTTCGGGACCCAGGTAGGAGTGGTAGTGTGAAAGGGGCTGAAGTTTATACTTGGCTGTAATTTGTTCTTGGCTTTTGACCTGATGACCTAAAAAAAAACAACTAGAAGTGATAATTCAATTTTGAAGCCAATATTAGCCTAACCATGTCCAACAAAGACCAAAATTATTCCGTATGTAATAGTTGGGCTATTTTTGAAGTGATTGATGTCTGCCTCTCAACATGTTGTTCCTACTTTCTTTATTGTGCCATTAAATGTTTTTTTTTTAAATGAGAACAATTTTATTAAAAAATGATCAAATAAACAGAAGAAAATAAGCTAGAGCGTGTAAAAAAAAAACCTGATTAAACTTGATTACCAAAAACCACATCTTCAGCCTAGTGGTTTAAAGCTGTTAAGGTTCTCCAAAATAAAAAAAGGACTTTAAATTATGTAGACAGTGACATGGTGATACATGGCTGGTTTGAGAGGTTACCCTCTGACTAGTGCTAATCAGGGTCTTTTGAAACTGCCAGTAAAAGTTCAGTTTATTTGACTTTTACTGGTTATTCACTGGGCCTTCAACTCTCCCAGCCGGGGCATTTACTGCCAGGAAATGCCCTGCCTGTAGGTCGTTATTGCTCAAATAATCTTCTTTCTTAGTAGAGCTCTTTAATTTAATTTATTTATAAGCATTTTGTGGAATGTCTTATTTTTCAATCTCTCATAAAAACACACCTTTCTATGACAAAGAAAACAACAACTCTCTTGATTTAATATTCATATACAATTAATTGTTCTGGGTAGATATTGGAGAGAATTTGATATTGGGGACCAAATATATTTATGCCTTGATTGCTCCAAACTAGCTGAATGGATTCTATTCAGGTTTTAGTGAAACACTACATTGTGTATAAACGGCGTTAATTTGAATAAATATATTGTGATTGGAAACACAGAAGAACGGTAAGGTATGGAATATGTGAAACAGAAGTTATCTTTTTAAGCAACTGGTATAAAAACCTAACTTTTCTTTCCAGTGTGTTTAGTTGAATTCAAGTAAGGATGTGGTGCAAACAGTATTAATTTCAATAAAAATTACTCCAAATGTCATAAAAAGGAAGTTTGAGTCTACTTTATCTTTAATCTAGGTTACTAAAATAGAAATATTTTGACTATATTCGTTTTTATAGGCTATGGGTAAGCTGTGTCTCCTTACTAAATCAAAAAAAAAAAAAAAAATCCTGTAGAAATGTTACCAGAACTATAAGCAACTGAATTGTATTCTATTAACAAAGTGAAAGTATTCATTGACAGCAGCAGCTATGTAATTAAGACCAAAGCAATGATCTTCCCCCTTTTTGTTCTAGTGAAATGGAATATATAAAATGCTCACATCATGTGGGTCCTGGTAACTTGTCTGTTTTCTGCACCTGCACTAAAAAGCCTTTTGTTTCTGTCTCTATGATCAAGGTCAAAAAGTTAACACAGCTCCCTGAGGGTGCACCTTCTTTACATGACAAGCCTGAGCGTATAAAAGATATGCTGCCAAACGATACACCATGTGATTCCAGATCACAAAATCACAATGACAGAGGCTCCACAGTGCTTATACACGAACACTGACTTACAAGAGTACGTTTTCAAGCAGTTGAAACTGCACCAAAGAAATTCCAAACAATGCACCTGCTCATGTTTTGCCAAGTAGCTATCCTATATGTTTGAATAACTTCACAGTTCAAAACACTTGACAGATAGGTGACCTATTAATACAACAATGGGTCCTTTGTATTTTATATCTTGGATCCCAGCGAGCAGAGAAAATACTTGGCTTGCAATATGAAACAATAACATGTACAAATGACTCCACAAACAGGATTGTTTGTGTTGATTGGATTGCTGTACATTGACAATGTGTACGGAACTGGTAAGAACTGAAATGTGCTAAGGGTACCAGTGAAGAGGTGTAGGAATTAAAGAGGACTGGCTAGCAGCAGGAACACTGTGAATACTGAGCTGGAAGATCATCACTCCAGCAGACAGCCGCGCTGAACGATTTTCAGTGGAATCTTTGCCATATTATTACAATTTGTTCATTAAAATAGAAATTATACAGCAGTTGATAAATAAGTATGTGTTTTGTGAAGGTGGTGAGCAAGAATGCTCTGTTCTTTTATAAAATCATAAACTCTTGTATCCAGCAGGGATTATTTCACGGACCTTAATTCTGTCTGCCTCAGGTATCAGAGATGGGTGTAATGTTATATCCACATTGTAAACTCCTAGCTCTTTTAAAGCCCCCCTGGGGTTATCCAAACTATTCCAAGTGAATTTGCAGCTCAAGGTAAACTTTTTTTTTTTTTTTTTTAATTGCATTTCATTCTGTGCATGCCACATTTTTAAAATGTGTGTAATTGCCTGTAGTTTTAAATTGCATGGTTACTCAACCACTGTAGTTCTGAACAGTAGCATTTTGTTAAAGCGGGTACTTTACATACATGTAACATGACAGTTATCCTAAGTTTCGATATACATAGATTTGCCTCTACATATAGTTCCCTCTCTCAAGTTGCAGAATTCTGCATTAAGCGTTTCTACCTCTTGTCTACTTTTTGCACACTAATTATTTAATGGCTGCAGTGTGACCTTGAAGGTCACATACTGTAACCTTCAGTGAATCATGATTTCTTATTTTGCACGGCAGGGAACACCACAGTGGTGGCTTACATCAACCACCAGGGGGTCTCCGGTCTCTCGTTCTCAATCATGTTGCCCAGGAGCTTTTGCTATGGACTCACGAGCACTTGCTTTTAGTAAAAGCAGTTCACCTACCAAGGGTGAGGAACTGGGCAGCGGACCTCATCAGAAGGGCCCCCGACAGTTCGGAATACTGGGAGCGTGTAGACGCTGCTCTGGCACTCTGAAGTGTTTCAATGACTTTGTCAGATAACCCAAGACGGCTCAAATGTCTCCACTCAGGGGCCAGACCACAGTGTCCCCCGCGTCTGGCTCAGCAGGTCACGACGGGCCGGCAGCTCCCACGGCCGACAGAACAGGAGCTGTGCCAGTGTCGAGAACCATGTTCTTGTGAGCCACTTTGGGGCTACTAAGAGCACCTGGACCCGATCTTGCCTGATCTTCTCCACGCACAGTGGAAGCAGTGGCAATGGTGGGAAAACATAGAGGTTCACAACTTCTGGGGTGAAGTTGCCATTCCGAACTGTCGGGGGCCCCTCTGATGAGGTCCGCTGCCCAGTTCCTCACCCTTGGCAGGTGAACCGCTTTTACTGAAAGCAAGCGCTCGTGAGTCCATAGCAAAAGCTCCTGGGCAACACGATTGAGAACGAGAGACCGGAGACCCCCTGGTGGTTGATGTAAGCCACCACTGTGGTGTTGTCTGTACTGATCAACACGTCTCCATTGTATCTATCGGAAAAATTGCTGCAGGGCCAGGTGAACTGCCCGCAGCTCCAAAACACTTCCTGTACCCACAAGCCATTCCAGACAGTGCCCCAACCTAGGTTGGAAGCATCTGTAGTCATCACCTCTCTCCTTGTGACACAGCCCAGAACTGTGCCCAATCACAGGTGAGCTGGTTGTTTCCACCACGAGAGAGGCTCCATACAGTAAGAGACACTATGAATAAGAGGTGGTGTTCTAAGACAGGGTGGCGGACCTTATGGTTCAACTGGGCTTGGAGAGGACGCATACGTAAGAGCCCTAAGGAGAGGATCAGGGATGCTGCTGCCATCAGACCCAGAAGTCTCTGGCAGGTCAGTACCCTCACTGCTGCGTTGGGCTGAAACGGCTCCAAGCAGACAGTTTACCTCTGGATTCTGTTGTCTGACAGATTGGCGATCTTACGCCAAGATAGACAGGCCTTTGAGAGGGCGTTAACCAGCTTTTCAACTGGTTCACCGTGATGCCTAACCATTGGAGGTGGTTGGTGACCAGTCCCGTGTGCAACACTGTCTGTGCTGGTGACTCAGCATATATCAGCCAGTTGTCCAGGTAACAGATCACTCTGATGCCTTTTAGTCTGAGAGGGGCCAATATAGCATCCATGTAGTTTGAAAAAGTGCAAAGAGCTAGAGAGAGGCCAAACGGCAGTACACAGAACTCGTACACAGTGCCTTAAAAGGTGAATCACAAGTACTTCCTGTGGCTGGGTCTTATAGGGATGTGAAAGTAGGCATCCTTGAGGTCCACTGTAGTGAACCAGTCACCTGACCTTACTGGCTGCAACAGCTGCTGCGTTGTCAGCATCTTGAACCTTCGAACTCTCAAGTATAGATTGAGCTGTCTGAGGTCGAGGATCGGTCTGAGGCCGCCATCCAGTTTCAGCACCAGGAAGTACCTAGAGTAAAACCCTTCTCTCTTCGCCGAGAGGGTAAACAATTGAAATGTCCTGTTTCTACAGTAGGGCCGTCACCTGAGACACTAATACAGTGTCTTGAGGGTTCATGACTGTTGTTGCAATCGAATCGAAACTGCAGAGAGTAACCGTCCCTCATGGTGGTAATCACCCAAGTGTACGTGGTGCAAAAATCAGCAATAATCCAGGTGGGCCTGATAGATCCGACCCAGGACCTGTGGCAGAAAATCCCTAGGGCTGCTGGTTCGTAGAGGCTCGCGCCTGCGGCTGCTGCTTGTGAGCAGGGTGCCGATAATTGCGCCGGCCTCCACATTGCACACCGTGAAAACAGTTCTGCGCATTAGCTCAGCACGGGCTGCAGGAGCCTGAATCTGCTTTTGGGGCTGAGGACACCTGTTTTGCCAGTGGTTTGCTGGCTTATGGGCTGGGGTCTTCTGCTTGGGGAGGGCATGCCAACTCCTTGGAAGACTCATGTGCTTAGTGAGAACATTTTAGCATCTCATCCACTGCCGGCCCAAACGTATGTCCTGGTGTTACAGGTGCATCCAGTAACGATGCCTTATCCTTGTCAGTTACTTGAGCCTTTTTTCCACCACCAATGTAGCCATGCTCCTGACCATTGTACAGACAACTGGATCAGGTGGTTGTTGACCAGACTCAGCTTGTCCAACTGGAGGGACAAGGGCCTATGGTCCAAGGACATCGATTGTAGCAGCATGAACTGGTAAGCCACCAGTATCCACAGGGCAGCAGTGTGGAGTAGTGGTTAGGGCTCTGGACTCTTGACCGGAGGGTCGTGGGTTCAATCCCTGGTAGGGGACACTGCTGCTGTACCCTTGAGCAAGGTACTTTACCTAGATTGCTCCACTAAAAAAAAACCAACTGTATAAATGGGTAATTGTATGTAAAAAATAATGTGATATCTTGTAACAATTGTAAATCGCCCTGGATAAGGGCGTCTGCTAAGAAATAAATAATAATAATAATAATAATACTGTAGCTACGAAGAGCTGTACATAATGCTGAAATCGCATAGGCCTTTTTCAGAATCATTTCAGTGACGTGGCATTATTTATTAGGACATGAAACGTCCTTTTGCAGCAATGCTAGATTAGGCATCTGCACCAGAGAGGTGATGGAAGCAATGCCCAGCTTATCTGCATCATGCACCCTATACTAACTGTCCAGGGACCATCTAATTCCACAGTCTGGGATGGAAAGATTAATTCTTGGGTGTCCATGCCCTCAAATGCAGTAAGGGACATGGTGTCCTCCTGCTCTGGTTATGGGTTAGGCAAAGGTGCCTGAACCCTGGGGACTGACAATGGTGGAGCCTCGCAGCAGGTCCGTCAAAAGGGACTGCTGGTGGTTCATAGCTTCAAAAAGTTTCTCCTTTTGCCCCACAACCTGGCCAGTACCAGAATTCATGCTACGGCTACTCCTGTTCATCCTCCTTGGTAGAGCAGAGGGGGAGCTCTCGGAGCCAGAGGATGAAGAGGAGTATTTAGAGAAGCACAGGCTCTTAGTCTTGCTCCTACCCCAGAGTGGGGACTCTGTAGACCACACTGCAGGGGATGAATGGGGTTGAAAAAACAGTTCAGCCGTGCAATGTATACACACAAGAACAGGCAGTAAGCTGACTGGTGCTGAAAACTGTTGTGTACACAGAGTACACAAAAATGGGACGCTGGTAACAAAAACGGCGTGTCACTGGTACTGATTCTGATATGAACCAGATGACTGGTACCAACCTTGGTACCAATAAAGGTGACTGGTACCTACTTTGGCACCGACAAGGTCACTGGTACCGACTGGTACGGGGGCACCGACTCTGGTACTGACCAGATCACTGGTACAGGCTCGGATACCGGCTCTGATACCGACTAGGTGACTGGTTCTGGTACCAACCAGGTCACTGGTGCAGGCTCTGGTACCGACCAGGTCTTTTCCATCTTGCCCTTCTCCTCTAAAGGTTATCCTGCCTGTCAACATGAGCCAAGCATCGCCGCGTCAGGAAGTGTACCACAGCAGCCATCCTGAGTCCAATGACAGGTCTCTGAAGGTGTGTGGTTTTATACAGCTCTTAATTACTCGCTTCTACAATGGTTTGCACCTTGTCATTGGCAGTGCAACATTTTTGGAGGGTCAGCAATTGCCCAAGTGCAAGGCAAAATCCTTACATCACATTATAATGTTTGCGCCTACTTAGTATTCCAGATCCCCGCCAAACTCCATGCTCTTTTCTTCATTTGAATACATTTCAATATCATTTAAATGGATTAATGATGGCAAAGTACTAATTTGATTGCGGGTGCAGAACGCCAGGTGGAAACCATTCTTTACATACGCCACATTTTCTGTGACCGCTAAAGTCTCACTTTACACCAGCTAAACACGGGTTTTGGCAGCAACATGGGTGTTCTGCAGCCACAAAATCACTTTGCACGTATCCTTACATCGGCCCCTTAAGTGTGGAACTAAAGTCAGAAAATGATGATGACAGAAAGTGTTGGAAAATTGCTATGTTGGAGAGAGATTTAAAACATGAGTAGCAAAACCCAGGATAAATAAAAAAAAAAAAACACAACGGAGGATCAAATGTTCACATAGGCAAGGCAATAAGTCAAACAGAAAACAGAAGGAGAATTGGAGAGAACTGCAGTTTTGAGGATTTCTTAAGAGGAAAATATTTCCTGGTGTTATTTTCAAACATAAGAGCACCTTTACAGTGGAGATGGCAGGGTGATCACACCTTGGCACATTGGGTCCCAGGAGATCACATGTAGCCTGTGCTCATTATAACCAAATCTATACCACTGTTATGACACATGATTGAAGTCCCAAAAAACATGTGTTCTCTGTTTTTCTTTTAGGCATTCGGTTCTTGATTTTTATCTGTGTGGAAAGAATCACGCATGAGCAGGTTTCTGAAAACCTCTGTGATGTAGCCATGAGACCTACACCCGAAGAGGATACTTGCAACTCTCAGTCCTGTCCTGCTTTGTAAGTTACACAAAGATCTAAAAAGAAATAGAGCAAGAACAATAAGCTACCGTACCTAATTTAAACCAATGCCTTTAACTTACTTTGGTCATGCTGAGGAGATTGGGGATAGATGCTTCATATCGTTGTAACATATATACAGTGCCTTGCGAAAGTATTCGGCCCCCTTGAACTTTGCGACCTTTTGCCACATTTCAGGCTTCAAACATAAAGATATGAAACTGTAATTTTTTGTGAAGAATCAACAACAAGTGGGACACAATCATGAAGTGGAACGAAATTTATTGGATATTTCAAACTTTTTTAACAAATAAAAAACTGAAAAATTGGGCGTGCAAAATTATTCAGCCCCTTTACTTTCAGTGCAGCAAACTCTCTCCAGAAGTTCAGTGAGGATCTCTGAATGATCCAATGTTGACCTAAATGACTAATGATGATAAATAGAATCCACCTGTGTGTAATCAAGTCTCCGTATAAATGCACCTGCACTGTGATAGTCTCAGAGGTCCGTTTAAAGCGCACAGAGCATCATGAAGAACAAGGAACACACCAGGCAGGTCCGAGATACTGTTGTGGAGAAGTTTAAAGCCGGATTTGGATACAAAAAGATTTCCCAAGCTTTAAACATACCAAGGAGCACTGTGCAAGCGATAATATTGAAATGGAAGGAGTATCAGACCACTGCAAATCTACCAAGACCTGGCCGTCCCTCTAAACTTTCAGCTCATACAAGGAGAAGACTGATCAGAGATGCAGCCAAGAGGCCCATGATCACTCTGGATGAACTGCAGAGATCTACAGCTGAGGTGGGAGACTCTGTCCATAGTACAACAATCAGTCGTATACTGCACAAATCTGGCCTTTATGGAAGAGTGGCAAGAAGAAAGCCATTTCTTAAAGATATCCATAAAAAGTGTCGTTTACAGTTTGCCACAAGCCACCTGGGAGACACACCAAACATGTGGAAGAAGGTGCTCTGGTCAGATGAAACCAAAATCGAACTTTTTGGCAACAATGCAAAACGTTATGTTTGGCGTAAAAGCAACACAGCTCATCACCCTGAACACACCATCCCCACTGTCAAACATGGTGGTGGCAGCATCATGGTTTGGGCCTGCTTTTCTTCAGCAGGGACAGGGAAGATGGTTAAAATTGATGGGAAGATGGATGGAGCCAAATACAGGACCATTCTGGAAGAAAACCTGATGGAGTCTGCAAAAGACCTGAGACTGGGACAGAGATTTGTCTTCCAACAAGACAATGATCCAAAACATAAAGCAAAATCTACAATGGAATGGTTCACAAATAAACATATCCAGGTGTTAGAATGGCCAAGTCAAAGTCCAGACCTGAATCCAATCGAGAATCTGTGGAAAGAACTGAAAACTGCTGTTCACAAATGCTCTCCATCCAACCTCACTGAGCTCGAGCTGTTTTGCAAGGAGGAATGGGCAAAAATTTCAGTCTCTCGATGTGCAAAACTGATAGAGACATACCCCAAGCGACTTACAGCTGTAATCGCAGCAAAAGGTGGCGCTACAAAGTATTAACTTAAGGGGGCTGAATAATTTTGCACGCCCAATTTTTCAGTTTTTTATTCGTTAAAAAAGTTTGAAATATCCAATAAATTTCGTTCCACTTCATGATTGTGTCCCACTTGTTGTTGATTCTTCACAAAAAATTACAGTTTCATATCTTTATGTTTGAAGCCTGAAATGTGGCAAAAGGTCGCAAAGTTCAAGGGGGCCGAATACTTTCGCAAGGCACTGTAATGGCTACAAATATAATTTAACACTGACAAATAGCAGTTTTGTTTGTGAACAACAACCTGAACAGGAAAAAAACAACAAAAGAAAATGTTAGAACTAAAAAGGACCCTCTGTTTCATCACAGGCCCTTATGCATAAGGAGGAGGGGATTTGGTTGAGACATTTCAAAGAGCACGTGTTCAAAAGTTAAAATTGAATGAAAATAAAAACTTCAACCTGATGAAATCAGGCAGTGGTACTCTAGTTAGCCATGTAGAATCCTGGATGTTCTTTTCTGTCTTGTTTGTGTCAC
The DNA here is from genome assembly GCF_902713425.1 of Acipenser ruthenus. Classification (NCBI taxonomy): domain Eukaryota; kingdom Metazoa; phylum Chordata; class Actinopteri; order Acipenseriformes; family Acipenseridae; genus Acipenser; species Acipenser ruthenus. The sequence continues at coordinate 90,519,533 of NC_081189.1, read as the reverse complement.
AGTTCTGGCAGAGATTAAAGGTCCCCCCTGTACTACACGCAACATGAGACATACTCTTCCAGTCATCGAAATCATTTACCTGCTGCTCCATTGTTAGGAGAATGGCTTGCAGCAAAGCTCTTATTTTCATCTTCAGATTTGTCGTCTTTCAGTAAAAAAAACACCAGCATTCTTTACAGATCTACATATGTCTACCCTGTATTCGCAAACTGTCTGGTAATTCACATTGTATCTGCTGTGTCTCTGTATTCTTCTTGCTGTGTGTGTCGTGCTCTAGCTGGGATGTTGGGGAATGGTCTGAATGCAGTAAGACGTGTGGTCCTGGAATTCAGCATCGGCAGGTGCTGTGCAGACAGGCCTATTCTAACCAAACAACAACCGTCCACCCTCATCGCTGCCACCACCTGGAGACGCCAGAGACCACCAGCACCTGTCAGCTGAAAATCTGCAGCGAGTGGCAGATCCACACTGACTGGACTTCAGTATGTATTACTTAGAGCTCTGTATACTAAACTGTGCACTAGCTTTCTAAAGCCTGTTGGAAATATATAAAAAAATATGTTTTTAATATATTTGGCTTTGGTACGTTTCATTCATTGATATATGTATGTCGTGTAAAACAATACTATGTTACAAAATGTAGAAATTATAATTAATAAATTATAATACAGTACTAGTTTTTTTTTAGCAGTTTTCTAAATTATTAAACTAACAAATTAAACAAAGCTTCAACGAGTCCAGATGTATTGAAAAGGGTGCATCCTGTTTCTTATACAGTGCTCAGTGCCTTGTGGGGTGGGACAGAGGACCCGAGATATTAAATGTGTGGACAATCTGGGAGATGTTGTAGATGATGAAGAGTGTAACCTGAATCTAAAGCCAGAGGACTCAGAGAACTGTGATGCAGGCCCCTGTGCAAGGAGCTGGTTCTTAACAGAGTGGAGTGAAAGGGTACACATTTTATTCCTTTATCATTAACATCAATGTTTATCTGTAAAATATCAACTCTCCATACGTACATACGTTGCCCTCTTTTTAACATCATGGGAATTACCTTGCACACCTCAGCACTTACAAAACTGCTCAAATTGGAGAAAAGCCAATGCTGTATCCAATCTTTCAGTTATTCTCAATTTGGGTGCTCTGTTGGCTAAAACCAACAAGACCATTGCCAGACAATTATTGTACAAGTAGTCCCAAACTGATCAGTACTACAGTGGTTTGGAAACCATACCATTTTAAATACATCAGTTTAGTATATTGTAGATTTATAACTAAAACCATTTCAATAAATAATATTACGAGAAACCAGTAAATATTGTATATACAAGTAATTTAAAACATAGCATTATCCTGGTCAGTCATTTTTGCCACATAACAGAGCAAGTGGGGTCCAAAAATAACATTTTATATGCATAGACAATAAGCCTTCTTCACACAAGTTCACTAAATTAAATATTTTTGGGCTGGTGAGATCCAGTAATTGTTGTGAATAGAGGTTGCTCCTCAGTGATCAGGAACAGACTAATGTTTACTTTGGTTTGGATATCAAAAAACACATTTCTTTTTGGCTGGTGAGACCCAGTAGGCCAGTGCTTGATCACCTACCTTACCTTTGTTATGTTCTTTATCTATTGGTGTTTAGATCATTATTTACATTGCTAAAACACTTTTCTAGCAACAAATCCCATTTTTTAAACCACCGAATCTGCTTCAGAAAAGACTCCATAAAGATTAATTTATATGGTGGGGTGGTTTGAAAAATTACTAGGGGAGTGCAGCTGAAATTTCCATCCCCTTTGTATCTGTGATTCTGAATAGAGATTTTCCATTTACTAACCCACAGTTGCAGAATTCTATCATTTCCAACTTTCTATCGTTGCCAATTGCAGGTCGTGTGTTTCAAATGTTTTATTACAGAGTTGGATTTAGTACCTTGCCATTATTTGATACTTCAGTTCTAATGTATCTGCTTTTAAACTGTCACATCTGCTTTGACTGATTTCAGGCGACTCTGTTAAAGATCCTTTGAATTCTTTTTTTACAGCTACATGTAGCCAGTTTACCCTACTTCAGCAGAAAACAGATCAAAAGAATATGAAGACCTTTTAATGAAACACGTTTAACAATATTTGTTGCCTTTAACACTTTACTGCAATTGTAATATACAGCTTTGAATATTTCCTGTTAACCTTGAATCCCAGAACATAAACAAATCCAACATGAAACAAAAACACAAGTACAGTATATAGAGTATAGTAGAGCCAAAACATGCTACCGTCCCCTTAACTACTAAACATAGGTGCTCTTTACAATTATTGGCAGTAGTTTTTCACAAGGGAATCAATTCAAACAACAATGACCCTGGTAAATATGTGAGTAAATCATCTGTATGTTACAGTGTGGTTGTTGGGGAATTATTTATGGCTGTGTTTTGGTTTTATGTCTCATATAAGTTAATGCAATACTGAAGAGGCCTGGTTAGAGGACTGCCAGTCCCATGATTAACTTAATTAAATCACGAGCGCTCTGAAGACTTCAAATGTAAATACTGTATGTGCTGTGAATAATTATTGTGAATATATGCAGGCTAAAGGGATTATCCTTATGACAAAGGAAAAGGCTTTGGATATCAAAGTACAGTATTTATGGGAAATATGCAGGAATTCAAAGTACTGGGTCTGTATAGATACAAAGAAGCCTACCATGTTGCAGTGTATATATAAGTTAACTGCAATGCCTTAAAAGTGTTTATTGTTGCATTTAGTGGGTAATTTCCAATGAGCTTCCAAGTTAAATAAAATAAAGTTTTGATTAGTTTGTTTAAAGAATAAACAACAAAACAGTCTTGTGCTCTTTTAAGTGAGAGCATTTCCAAACTGGCACAGATGTATGGTGTTCCTCTTCAGCATCCTGGTTCCCTTCCAGGATACAGTAGGGTTTAAACACCTTTTCCGAGTTTGGTTAATAAAGTGATGGTTTGGATTTTTTTTCTTATTATTGCAGTGCTCAGCTGAGTGTGGGAATGGCACCCAGACCAGAGGTGTTGTTTGCCTCATGAACCATATCAGCAGTTTACCTTTAGAAGGCTGTGGCAACGAGAAGCCTATGGAAAGCAAGCCTTGTAACTTTGGGCCGTGCAATGAGAAAGTGGAGTGGTTTACAGGACCATGGGATCAGGTATGGGAACATTTATACAAATGTTTATGTTGTTGGCTTTTTATCAGGAGTAATAAATAAATGCAAACATTCAGAGTGTGGCAATTGCCTTTAAGAAATCTGTTTTACACCATTATTGAGTATCAAACAATAACAATCTGGCAGTCTGACTTAATATAGAACTTGTCGTAATCAAACTAACTAAAACCCTTTTATATTTTATAGGTGATTCTTTGTTTTACTTTTATCCTTCTGATATGAAATCATTTTGATTTCACTTTGCTTGTGTCCTCAGAAATGCATCATCTCTGCAGTGAACTGTGGGATTTTAGTCCTGGGCAAAAATGTAATCTCAGATTAAACTCGACAAAGAGATACAGTTTCCACAGTGTTAGCTCTTGAGGTGCTGCCCAGTGTCAAATATATTTGACATTGACAAAATAGGCATTAAATAGGTATGGAAATATACCTTTCACGACACACGTTCAATGAGTTTACAACCTCGGTATGGCAGTAAAAATGTCATCGCCCAGGATGAGAGTAGAATTTGCTCCCAATTGGCTTTTAAATAACTCAATTCATAAGTTAATAATATAATAATAATAATAATAATAATAATAATAATAATAATAATAATAATAATAATCTTTATTTTGTATAGCGCCTAAATACAAGCATCTCAAAGCGCTGAACAATAACGCTAAAAACAACAAAGCAAAACAAAATACAACAACACATACACAAGCATATAGTTAAAAATAGCACAGATTATAAAATAAAACATTGCATAATGGCATAAGCCTGACCATGATGAAATGCCTGTACATAGAGATGCGTTTTTAGTTTTAGGTTTATAAAAGCTTCAACAGTATTAGCCTCCTTGATCACCTGCGGAAGATTATTCCAAAGCCTAGGCGCATAACAGCAGAAAGCCCCGTCACACACAGAACGAAGCTTAGCCTTATCCTTAACAGATCCGAATTTGCAGAGCGTAGGTTACGAGTGGGAATGTACCTCGTTAACAAATCAGAGATGTCATTTGGGGCCAAGCCATTTTCCAACTCTTGACGGGCAACCAATGCAGAGAGGCAAGAACTGGTGTAATATGAGCACCCGTTTTGGAGCCAGTTAAAATGCGAGCAGCAGAGTTCTGAATGTTTTGGAGCCTGCCAGCCTTGGAAGCACCAGCAAGCACGGCATTACAATAATCGAGCTGGGAGGAAACAAAGGCATGCAGCAGCAGACGGGCTATGTTCCAGAGATGAAAAAAGGACACCTTAGTGACATTACTGATATGAGACTCGAAGGTTAGACTGGGGTTGAAAACCACACCCAGATTCAGAACTTCAGAACTAGATTTAACTTTGAGCCCGTCAATCACCATACTAAAACACTCAATGTTTCTCAGTTGTCAGGGAGAGCCAAGCAGCATTATTTCTGTTTTGTTGCCATTTAGCAGCATACAATTTTGCCGCATCCATACTTTTAACTCAGACAAACAGTTATTAAGTTCCGAGACAGCCACGTCTATATCAGGTGTAGTCTGAATATATAATTGTGTCATCTGCATATGAGTGAAAGCTCACACCATGACGACGTATAATCTGTCCAAGTGGCAGCATATAGATGTATTGCCATTTATTTATTACCTACAAATAGTGGTAATGGTAATTACTTGGGAAATATGAGAATCTGCACATCCCTAGTAAATATCAGTAAATTATGAAGAGGATGCATGTATACACATGCAAGAACTCCCCTCCAGAAAGTATTTTCTTTCAAATTACATTTTAATTTCTGTTTCATTTATCAAATTCTGGAGACTGTTTAACTCCCCCTCCCCACTGTGCCTCAATACAAACGTGTTTGCTCTCGTACACCATTAACCTGTCCCAATGGATGTAAGAAATACATTTTTCTACAACAACCGGACGCTGCTCTCCCATTGTTTTCTATGGAGGTCAGGTGTTCTGTTATAACAATTAATTAACGACACCTATTCTAACACAACCGCTTACTGATGAAGCGATTCACAGGAACGTCCGAGCCCTGCTCTCAAAAGGTTAACTCTTTCAGTGGACTTCAATGATTATTTTGACATACAGAAGTAAATAAATAATATTTTGTAGTATAATAGTTATAATGACATTGTTGTGGCTTGTTCCTCGATGATAATGAAACTTGGTCCTTACTGACTCAGGACCGATTATTATCTCTAAACAAAAGGAGTACAGTAGTTAAGATAACTGTGATTTTACATACCCGTACCACGTTGTTCTTTAAGTGCCTTTAGTGAGAATGATGCATTTCAGGCTTTAAGGGTGAAAAACAGTCCACGATAAACTAAAAGCTAGGCTAAACAGACAACAAGAAATGTTTTACTTACCTGTAGAAATACAGTAACAATGAACAACCTTTATTGTTTCGTAGTGCTCAACTGAATGCGGCAATGGCACTAAAAGCAGGAGTGTGGTCTGCCTCAAAAGGTCAAACAGCAGCTTCATGGTGGTCGAACCCTCCGAATGCAGTCACCTTGAGAAGCCACCTACAGAAAACAACTGCTATCTGAAGAAATGTGGTGCAAAGTGGTTCACCACAGAATGGAGTGCGGTGAGTGAAACTGTTGTATTATAAATATAAAACAAAGGGCTTGATTCACTGTTTTTGTTGGTGGTATCATTTCTAACTTAATATCAGTGCTAATATTCTTCTTTAGCAAACAATCTACCCACAAAGTCAGTCTGTGTGCTTGAATTAGCGCTATTAACACATTTTCTTATTAGCGCTTTGTGAACATAATTAGGGGAAATCCTGTGTTAATTACACAATCCATGCAATCCACAAGGGTGTAAGATACTTGTTAGCACCTTCTTAATGGAGCGTTATTAAAACCAGGAGAAGTCAGCTTTTAAAAAAAGAGATATTAATCCCATTCTTATACATGAAAGTAGTAGGACGATGTCTACCATTCTTTGGTTACATACTGTGCATAATAATAATAATATACAGCCATTTACATACAAAATGTAAAACATGAATTGAAAAAAATAAATAAAAACTGTTGGCATGTATGTACCACAAGATAACTCTAGTCTATATGTTAAAAATAATTATCATAATGTAAGTTTTTTAGTGCCTGTCCAGACAGTTTTGTATTGGTCCAGAGGCATTTTAATTTTCTAAAAAAGAAATGAATTAATATTATGATAATTCGTATTAATATGTAGACTATAGAGACCGAGTAATTGTGTGGTATAGTTTTCAAAGGTTGGTCTTGGTCCAGCTTTGACCCACTCCTTGTTATAATATACAGCAGGGATGGGAATTTATTTCTAAAATAGAAAATAGGTTGCCAGAAAATAGTAAATATAATTTTGCAAATAGTATTTTTCTTTTTTTTTTTTTTTTTACATAGTTGACCCTATCTACCAGCTGTCGTATCTGTTACGGTAAAAGTCTGAATCTGGACACTAAAGTTTCACCAGTAAATGTCAACATTGACCTAATAAGGTGGCAAATGTCTGAAATTATGAAGAAATAGATTATTTTGGGACATTTACATGTTATTCTTATGATTTACCAAACCTTATTGGTAAATGTCCGAAATTATGAAGAAATAGATTGCTTTTCAGACATTTACCGGTTAATCATGTGATTTATGGATGCCTATAACAAAAAAATCATTATAAATACATGTCAAACAATGTATTTATTTCTGCATACACATTTTCATTGACAAAATAATCATTAATGAGCTTACAGTAATGCACAATTGAGCAATTTAAACTAGTTCAACACGGTAATGAACAACATTGTGATCCATTATGTAGAATAACCAACATTCTGGTAAATTTGCGTATAAAACAATTCACAATGGTGTTGAAGGCTAATGTACTCCAGATACACAGTAGTTTGATTTAAAAACAAAAACAAAAACAAAAAAACAAACATTCTGTTAAATGCAAATAAAATCATTGTAGGACCTCAGTTTTTTCAACTAAAAAAAAAAAATCACTTTGGTTATGACACAAAACGCCACAAGTACAGGCTCTGACTAGATATATTTACTTACTTATTGCAGCATGGTAGACTCTTGTGGCACTTGGAGTTACACAGGACTCCTGAAGCCTTACAATGCGCGAAAGCGAGACATTCGGTCATATGCCAAAGCATTATCATGTTTACTTCAGAAATGTATTAACACATCTTGAGATTTGCAAATATTTAGACTTTTACCATAACATATACACCAATTTTGTACTTTTTTCCTTCATAATAATGAACTGAAAATGTCAGTACTGCCTCAATCAACAAGCCTGTCAGAAACATGCTCCCCCCGCCACAGCTGTAAATTCAAAATTAGACATATCAGTATGATGAAGAAGTTGATGATCGTGATGTATATCAACAGTATTTACAGAGTAGTATCGAGTAAGAATTAGCAATGACATTTGTAGTCACAATTTGATAAGCTACTCTCCTGATACTGTATATTCAAAAAGGTTAGAGTGACATACAGACAGATGGATGAAAACACAGACACCCCCATATAGCTCCAGAATCTGATATTCTCAATCATTTAAACTAAATAATGTTAATACAAAGTTGCATAACAACTGGATAAGCGGGTCTCCAGATGTATGCGGAAATGGAAGTAAGACATACAAATGGAAGGAAGTCTGCAGGCAGCAGAACACAACGGGGATCATTTCATAACCCAGGACAGCAGAACACAACGGGGATCATTTCATAACCCAGGACAGCAGAACACAACGGGGATCATTTCATAACCCAGGACAGCAGAACACAACGGGGATCATTTCATAACCCAGGACAGCAGAACACAACGGGGATCATTTCATAACCCAGGACAGCAGAACACAACAGGGATCATTTCATAACCCAGGACAGCAGAACACAACGGGGATCATTTCATAACCTAGGACAGCAGAACACAACGGGGAAAATTTCATAACCTAGGACAGCAGAACACAACAGGGATCATTTCTACACTCTGGTTGGCTGAGAGGGTATACATAATGGTGAACTAAATAATGTAAATGATTGTATCATCCCACAATCCCTCATTTCATCCGCAAATCTGTGATAATGTACTCTAGTATGTATTGCTTAACCCTTTCTGTACTGCATATTTGCATTATGGATAAGGTTGCCGTTTAAGATTTTCTTAATTGTTTTCCAAAGAATTTGTAGAATTTTTTTAAAATATATTTTTATGGGGGGCTGTGTGGTCCAGTGGTTAAAGGAGCGAGCTTATAACAAGGAGGTCCCCGGTTCAAATCCCACCTCAACCACTGACTCATTGTGTGACCCTGAGCAAGTCACTTAACCTCCTTGTGCTCCGTCTTTCAGGTGAGATGTAGTTGTAAGTGACTCTGCAGCTGATGCATAGTTCACACACCCTAGTCTCTGTAAGTCGCCTTGGATAAAGGTGTCTGCTAAATACACAAATAATAAATAATAATAATGTTTTCATAAATTAATTATCAATGGTTATGTTTACAACGACTTCTACCACCCACAATGGAATATTATTTTTCTAGAATTTTGATGTCATTAAACCATTATTGTACTATACTTTTCAAGATTTTTTTAGCTTCTTTATAAACTCCCTTTCTCCTGTAATCTCTTGTTAATAAATGCTATTGCACAACTTCAGAATAAATAACGGAAAGGACAATGGAATTAATTTATAAAAAATGTCAACCAGAGAAAGGGCACTGATCAGTGCTTCTTCACAATTATCAAAAGTACAATTTACAACAGACTTCTCTGAATAATTTCAAAACAGCTTATGCTTTGTACTGTACATTTTTTACAAATACAAATGACGTTCATATTACAGTGAAGCTAGGGTAACATTGCTGAAAAGGAGGGGTAACCATAAAACAATGCACATATTAATAGTATGTAGTTTTAAAAAAAATACAACTTTAACACAGTACATTAACAAATCTATATGTGCAATGAGGACATCTTAATGGAAACATGTAATGATTACATTTAGCCAACCTTGGAGGAAGGAAAAAAAAAAAAATATATATATATAAAAAAATAGAGTTGACAAAATGCTGCAGTTACACCTGCTGTAAACCAGGGTAGCCATGACTACGTAAGTACAATTAGAACATTCTAAAAAAGTATTTGAAATAGAAACAGAAAATACTATTTCTATTTTAAATAGGTATTTTGTAAATGATAAAATATTTCCGTGCCCATCCCTGATATACAGGCAGTATAACTAAAAATGTAATTGTAATGTGAAATTCAAATCACTTTAACTAAAGCAGGGATTGTTTGAATGCTGATATCTCAGACAGAGTCCCACTATCATGCCAAATAGGGTGGTATTAACGCAAATGAATTATTCATCAAAGCTAATAACACGCCTCCAGTCTTAACTCCAGCTTTACCACTGGTTTGTAAATCAGGCCCAAAGGGTTTGAAATACAGCACAGGCTCAGCTTTTTACCAGACCATCCTTAGGGGGATTTCATGTGGTATCTTTTACTAAAGACTATAAATAACCCTAAGGTTTTGGTTTTTATTGCTGTCAAAAGATGGTATGTTGTGATCAGTGTGGACAAGGCTGATAAGACCACACAATCGGCATTATAATAAAGACAATAAAACAAACTTAATATGATGAAATATGGAAGTTTAGGTTTCACATGCTAAATGCGTGAGATCAAATATGCTGCTCTGGCTGTGATGAAAAAACAAAGTATTGCTCCAGAGTTGGAGAACAGCCGCAGAGCAAACTCAGAAAGATGGTGATTCATTGATGCTCTTATTGAGATCACTAAATACAATACAAATAAGGTCAGGACAGTCTTTCAGCAGTGTAGACTTGTATACAGAAAGACTTGTATACAGAAAGAGAACTCAAAACTGCAGACCAGCAACTAATCTTGTTTGCTGTAAGTAAACTAATGTTAATTACTTGGAAAGTAGGATTTATTATTATTATTATTATTATTATTATTATTATTATTATTATTATACATTTTATAGTGTGTGGTAAACTGATTTTTTTTTTTTTTTTAAATAAACATACTGTGTACAAATCACGCGTTACAATATAAGAAACATTGATTTACATTTTGTCCCTAGTGTTCAAAACCATGTGAAGGTGGCTACAGGGTGCGAGAAGTCCGTTGTCTTGCAGACGACATGACGCAGAGTGGCAGCTGTGACCCATTCCTCATGCCAGAAGATAGAGAAGAATGCAACTTTCATCAATGCATCCCTGAAATAGGTAGGGCTGCTGAAATAATAATTTAAGACCTATCAATATGAATTCTGTATTTAGTAAACCATACTGGTATAGTTAGAAATTTGTTAAATTCTACTTTAAAACCCTTAATTTGCTTTCAGTTCCTGTTCTCCTGTGTACTTGGGCTAGATTGGCTGGATTGCTGCACAGCAAGCTAAAGTATGGGGCTGCAGATCATGTAGCACAAACAGTTCAGACAGTCTCTCTGCAAGGGTTAATATTTAGGAACATATAATTATAGTAAACTAAATACATTATAAGCAGCATTCTTCCAAATCAATAGAATTAAGTAAAAATAAAGGCATATCCTAATATAAGTTAATATTTTTTTTTTCCTTCCTAGATGAAAACTGCAAAGATATGTACTTCAACTGCAATGTGGTGGTACAAGCCAGACTTTGTGTTTACTCCTACTATAAAACAGCATGCTGTGCCTCTTGCACAAACACCAACAGGAGAGGTGTCAGTGTAAGGAGATAACTGACATGAGAACAGTCAATATTTCTTACAATTTACTGAAGTACATTCCAGTACAATGAAGGTTAATACCATGAACACAAAGCATGCGCATTAAGCTTTTTTGTAACATGACATAATTGTTAGTTGGTCCTGCATATGATTTTGCACAAATTAAAGAATTGATTTTAATTTTATCTAAAGTGCACATTTCTTTGACTTTTAACATTAAACTACATGTTATTACCTACATCCAGACTGTAAAATGAACATGTGCATTTTTTAACTGACCTATATTACATTGAATATGATGTTAATGTTGCTTCACATATAAAAATGTCAAAAATATAATGTGTTATTGTGATTTTTGATGAGCATTTTGTTTCCCCACAAGAACATCTAGCCTTGTTTTGAAACACACGAATATACTCCAAAGCCTCACTGCAGGCTTTAGAAACACAGTGTCAGTTATGCATGGATAATGGATATAGCCCAATTCTACAAAAGTTAAACACACAACAAACACAGAATATCAACTTATTTTGTTGGTTCTGGGCTATTTAACACACTTTTTAAAAGTGGAAATATCAAGTTGTATCATCTACTTATTTCAAATTACAATTTAAAAATGTAAAAAAATCCCATACATTATACATATATATACAGTGCCTTGCAAAAGTATTCAGGCCCCTGACCAATTCTCTCATATTACTGAATTACAAATGGTACATTGAAATTTCATTCTGTTTGATATTTTATTTTAAAACACTGAAACTCAAAATCAATTATTGTAAGGTGACATTAGTTTTATGTTGGGAAATATTTTTAAGAAAAATAAAAAAACTGAAATATCTTGCTTGCATAAGCATTCAACCCCCACACATTAATATTTTGTAGAGTCACCTTTCGTTGCAATAACAGCTTTAAGTCTTTTGGGGTAAGTATGTACCAGCTTTGCACACAGTGGCGGAGTGATTTTGGCCCATTCTTCTTGGCAGATTTGCTCCAGGTTGTTCAGGTTGGTTGGACGACGCTTGTGGACCGCAATTTTTAAATAGTGCCACAGATTCTCAATGGGATTGAGATCAGGACTTTGACTGGGCCACTGTCGGACATTCACCTTTTTGTTCTTGAGCCACTCCAATGTTGCTTTGGCCTTGTGCTTGGGATCATTGTCCTGCTGAAAGGTGAATTTCCTCCGAAGCTTCAGTTTTTTAGTGGACTGAAGCAGGTTCTCTTGCAGTGTTTCCCTGTATTTTGCTCCATCCATTCTTCCTTCAATTTTAACAAGATGCCCAGTCACTGCTGATGAGAAGCATCCCCACAGCATGATGCTGCCACCACCATACTTCACTGTAGGGATGGTGTGTCTTGAGGCATGGGCAGTGTTAGGTTTGCGCCACACATAGCGCTTTGAGTTTTGGCCAAAAAGCTCTATCTTGGTCTCATCTGACCACAAAACCTTTTCCCACATCGCAGCTGGGTCACTCTCTTGCTTCCTGGCAAACTCCAGACGTGTTTTCAGATGGTACTTTTTGAGTAACGGCTTCTTTCTTGCCACCCTCCCATACAGGCCAGTGTTATGCAGAGCTCTTGATATGGTTGACTGGTGCACCATTACTCCACTCCCAGCCACTGAACTCTGTAGCTCCTTCAAAGTGATTGTTGGCCTCTATGTGGCTTCTCTCACAAGTCTCCTTCTTGTTTGAGCGCTGAGTTTTGAGGGACGGCCTTTTCTTGGCAGTGCCTGGGTGGTGTGATGCAGCTTCCACTTCCTGATTATTGATCCAACTGTGCTCACTGGGATATCCAAACACTTGGATATTATTTTGTACCCTTTCCCTAATCTATGCATTTGTATTACTTTATCTCTAACTTCTGTAGAATGCTCTTTGGTCTTCATTTTCCTTCAGATTCACAGCCTGACCAATGATCCTTCAACAGTGGGGTTTTTATCCAGAAAATGTGACAGCAGCTTTAATGGTTCACAGGTGGAGGCCAATGGTAAGGTAATTGTGTCCTCGTTAGGGCAATTTCTTTCATCGGTGTAAACTGGGAGCTTCCACAGCACAGGAGTTGAATACTTATGCAAGCAAGATATTTCAGTTTTTTATTTTTCTTAAAAATATTTCCCAACATAAAACCAATGTCACCTTACAATAATTGATTTTGAGTTTCAGTGTTTTAAAATAAAATATCAAACAGAACGAAATTTCAATGTACCATTTGTAATTCAGTAATATAAGAGAATTGGTCAGGGGTCTGAATACTTTTGCAAGGCACTGTATATTTAGCCGTTACAAGGGCAAGATTGCAGAACGACTGGAATGCTACAAGGCTGAGCCGAGAGGCTGCCTTGTGACTTATCACATGGAACCCCAGTAATAAGTAGCTGGGGCTAAGAAATTGAGGAAGAAACTTATGGAGGGAGATCACTGTCAAAAATATTCGTATGCGTAAAATGAATTTTTTGGATGTTGTTGCGCTGTTTTGGGCTATCGAGCTGGCTCATGACATCCAGTTCACCAGCTATATTTATTAACTTGGAGGGCAGACACGCGTTGTCTTTGGACATAGCTGGGACGGGAATTAATTCAGTTAGACACTAAAGCAGCAAGGGTATTCTCAAAGAGCTGCTTTAATACTATAACAAGGGCATAACACAGTTCATGGTAAGTGGTTTTATGCAGAACTGTAAACCAACAAGAGATATACAACATAACAGTCCAGACACAGCAAATAATAATGAAAAAAAAAGCTGCCCGCATTATCATTAAGGTGAACTACATCACTGCAAACCATAAAATCACCCATCAGCCACTACTTTCTGCCTTCTTGGTATCCACAGTAACAACTGACCTGCTCCCTTGCAATATTTATAGTTAAGAATAAACACACTCATTAACATTTACACGTGAAATGCAGGTTTCCATGCAAAACTAGGCGTGGATTTTCCTGTGTGTTTCGTCATTTACACGAGTAAATGAGATTTACCCTATCCCTCTCTTAGGTTGTTTTTTTTCAGCCACAAACCTAATTTACCCAAGTAATTCTCCCAAACGTGCACGCGCATCACCATTTCACATGTAAATTAACCCGCATGGAAACCCCATGAATGTCTCTATTAGTATCATTCCTAGTTTTACATAAGAAAGTTGTTAGCAGCTTACTGATGCCAGAATCTCATCAAGCAGCTTCTTGAAGGATCCCAGGGTATCAGCTTCAAAAACATTACTGGGGAGTTGGTTACAGACCCTCACAATTCTCTGTGTAAAAAAGTGCCTCCTATTTTCTGTTCTGAATGCCTGTGGCAAAGTGATGAGTGAATAGTAGTACTAGAGGCACAAAACAATTGCATCCCAAAAGTAGACAAATCTAAATCTAAAACAAAATGGCCAAAATGGTTTAATAGATCAATTAAAAAAAATATTCAGCAAAAAAAGGCACTTTACAGAGCGTTTAAAAGGGACCAAAAACAAAGCACACAGAAAGAGTACTTGGAACTGCAAACACAAGTCAAAAAGGAAGTTAGAAAGGCCAAGAGAGAGATAGAAATCAATATTGCTAAGGGGACTAAAACCAATTCCAAAATGTGTTTCCAATATTATAACAGCAAGAGAACATTCAAAGAGGAGGTTAAATGTCTAAGAGACACAAATGGCAAAATCGTAGATGAAGAAAAAAAAATAGCAAATATATTAAATGATTACTTTTCACAGGTTTTTACAAAGGAGGACACGGACAACATGCCCCACATGTCGACCTGTTCCTATCCAATTTTAAATAACTTTAGCATAACAGAGGTAGAAGTGTTAAAGGGACTAGGAGCTCTTAAAATAAACAAATCCCCTGGGCCAGATGAGATCCTGCCAATAGTACTCAAAGAAATGAAAGAAGTTATTTACAAACCGCTAACCAAGATCATGCAACAGTCTCTTGACACAGGGGTTGTACCGACAGACTGGAAAATAGCAAACGTAATACTGATCCACAAAAAGGGAGACAAAACCGAACCAGGTAACTACAGACCAGTAAGCCTGACTTCTATTATATGTAAACTTATGGAAACTATGATAAGATCCACAATGGAAAATTACCTATATGGTAACAATATCCTGGGAGACAGCCAGCATGGTTTTAGGAAAGGGAGATCGTGTCTAACTAACCTACTTGACTTTTTTGAGGATGCAACATTGAAAATGGTTAACTGCAAAGCATACGACATGGTCTATTTAGATTTCCAGAAAGCTTTTGACAAAGTCCCGCATAAAAGATTAATTCTCAAACTGAACGCAGTAGGGATTCAAGGAAATGCACATGGATTAGGGAGTGGTTAACAGGTAGAAAACAGAAAGTACTGAGGAGAGGATTAACCTCAAAATGGAGTGAGTTAACCAGTGGTGTACCACAGGGATCAGTATTAGGTCCTCTGCTATTCCTAATCTACATTAATGATTTAGATTCTGGTATAGTAAGCAAACTCGTTAAATTTGCAGACGACACAAAAATAGGAGGAGTGGCAAACACTGTTGAAGCAGCAAAGGTCATTCAAAATGATCTAAACAGCATTCAGAATTGGGCAGACACATGGCAAATGAAATTTAATAGAGAAAAGTGTAAAGTATTGCATGCAGGCAATACAAATGTGCATTATAAATATTATATGGGAGATAGTGAAATTGAAGAAGGGAACTATGAAAAAAACCTAGGAGTTTATGTTGACTCAGAAATGTCTTCATCTAGACAATGTGAGGAAGTTATAAAAAAGGCCAACAAGATGCTCGGATATATTGTGAGAAGTGTTGAATTTAAATCAAGGGAAGTAATGTTAAAACTTTACAATGCATTAGTAAGACCTCACCTAGAATATTGTGTTCAATTCTGGTCACCTCGTTACAAAAAGGATATTGCTGCTCTAGAAAGAGTGCAAAGAAGAGCAACCAGAATTATCCCAGGTTTAAAAGGCATGTAGTATGCAGACAGGCTAAAAGAATTGAATCTATTCAGTCTTGAACAAAGAAGACTACGCGGCGATCTGATTCAAACATTCAAAATCCTAAAAGGTATAGACAATGTCAACCCGGGGGACTTCTTTGACTTGAAAAAAGAAAAAAGGACCAGGGGTCATAAATGGAGATTAGATAAAGGGGCATTCAGAACAGAAAATAGGAGGCACTTTTTTACACAGAGAATTGTGAGGGTCTGGAACCAACTCCCCAGTAATGTTGTTGAAGCTGACACCCTGGGATTCTTCAAGAAGCTGCTTGATGAGATTCTGGGATCAATAAGCTACTAACAACCAAACGAGCAAGATGGGCTGAATGGCCTCCTCTCGTTTGTAAACTTTCTTATGTTCTTATGTTCTTATGTTCTTAATACAGGTGCGTGCAGTGCAGAGTGGATAAAAAACAGACAGACAATGATTTCTGGGTGCAAGGGTGTTTATTGATTTAATTAACAATGTCCACAGCCTTATGGCAAACACCTGTAAATAATAAATGATGGAGTGATACAGCGGCGTGTATCACTCTGTATTTGTAAATCCCCGGGTTTGACCCGCAACCAAAACTCCAGTTTTACACACCAACACTAAACACAAAACACAAACACAGTTCCTGTGCAAGTGGTGTAATACAGTTCTCCATGAAATGCAGGGGTGAAAGTGATGTCCGGGTTTATGCTGGCTTCTGCTACAGCTCCGGATCGTGTTATAGGAAGTCTAGTTTAAAACAAACAGACAGTTATAATAAACACTAACAGACAAAACAAACTCACGGTTTACAGGACGGTAACACAGGTTCCTTGTAGGTTGTCTCTAACCATTTACCACGGAACAGATCACGTATGCTATGTCCCCTATTTATATCCTCTCTCATGACCCCTAAGTTAACGAGCGCATCCACTCCTCCAATTCTCAGATGCCACGCCCTTTACCGTCTGGGTCACTGAGTTTGGATACCGTAACTCCGTCCCTTTCCTAAATGACCGACTTCCACCTACCCTACGGTATAAATTGTTGTGCTATTTAATTAAGGGTACTCTGTTCCTCTTGCACCGTGTCCTCACAGGTCAAGAGGGCGATCTAACACCAAGAATCATTCGATCTGGCACAATGCCCCTTTATTTAATCTCCATTTGTGACCCCTGGTCCTTGTTTCTTTTTTCAGGTTGAAAAAGTCCCCTGGGTCGACATTGTCAATACCTTTTAGGATTTTGAATGCTTGAATCAGATCACTGTGTAGTCTTCTTTGTTCAAGACTGAATAGATTAAATTATTTTAGCCTGTCTGCATACTACATGCCTTTTAAACCCAGGATAATTCTGGTAGCTCTTCTTTGCATTCTTTCTAGAGCAGCAATATCCTTTTTGTAGTAAGGTGACCAGAACTGAACACAATATTCTAGATGAGGTCTTACTAATACATTGTAAAAAGTTTTAACATTACTTCCCTTGATTTAAATTCATCACTTTGCACTATATATCCGAGCATTTTGTTGGCCTTTTTTATAGCTTCCCCACATTGTCTAGAGGAAGACATTTCTGAGTCAACATAAACTTTTTAATTGATTCCTTCTTCAATTTCATTACCTCCCATATGTTATTTATAATGCATATTTGTATTGCCTACGCGCAGTACCTTACACTTTTCTCTATTAAATGTCATTTGCCATGTGTCTGTCTAGTTCTGAATGCTGTCTAGATCATTCTGAATGATCTTTGCTGCTGCAACAGTGTTTGCCACTCCTCCTTTTTGTGTCATCTGCGAATTTAACGAGTTTGCTTACGATACCAGAATCTAAGTCATTAATGTAGATTAGGAATTTCTTTGGTTACTGGGCACAAGAAGCTGCTTGATGAGATTCTGGGATCAATAAGCTACTAACAACCAAACGAGCAAGATGGGCTGAATGGCCTCCTTTCGTTTGTAAACTTTCTTATGTTCTTCTTATGTTCTTATGAAGAGGCAGCCTGGACTTGCCCATCTGCAAAAAACAATGATTCCAAAGCTAGGATAAAGTACAGATGGTTTGAGAAAAGTCATCCTTGCCTGACCAATCTTAAAATAAATTCCATGAACATTTGCTCATTTGTAAGGACTATAACTTTAAGTTCTAAACATAGGACCTTTTATTTAATTGGTGTCCATTCACAGCCTTCCGTTTGGCCTGCTGGGTGTCAGCTGTCCTTCATTACAAATGCTAGTTGCAGATATGCACGGCTGAAAGCCGCCACTGATTAACGTGCTTTCATTACTTAACTTGTATGCTTGCTGCGCGGTGCGAGACAGTAACAACATTCTAGACAAAAAGAAAGGAAATTAGTAGGGCTCCTGATTTCCATTCTTGGGAATGGCAAATTCCGTTTTTCAAAATTTATTAAGAGTTACAACGTAATTTGAACAGAAATAACATTTTTACATTAAAAATCTATTAAATTATTATTATTTTTTATTTGTCCCTGAGATACTGTAGTTTTCAGGAAAAAATCTTTCTTAACACTAGAACAGCCACGTGGGTCACTGTGACCACTACATTTTTAAACTGCTTCGTTATGGAAATTAAAGACATATTATCAGATACAACTGAAAAGCTTTATTCATGAACATCATATCTAACATTTGCATCGCAGAAACACTGTATTTAAATGAAAAATTAAACATAAAGGATTTTAAAAATGAGCGCATATACTGCAAGACAACAGTGAAAATCTAATAACAAACTTCAAAAGAAACGTATTATTATTTGTTTATTTAGCAGATGCCTTTATCCAAGGCGACTTACAGAGACTAGGGTGTGTGAACTATGCATCAGCTGCAGAGTCACTTACAATTACATCTCACCCGAAAGACGGAGCACAAGGAGGTTAAGTGACTTGCTCAGGGTCACAGAATGAGTCAGTGGCTGAGGTGGGATTTGAACCGGGGACCTTCTGGTTACAAGCCTGTTTCTTTAACCACACAGCCTCCAACATATGTATATATAAATATATTATACCCGTGTACAGGTGTAAATGGGTACATGTACACAAAACTATAAAATCGAAATCATTGTTTCTAATACTACATAAAAAGAAAATAAAACACTACTTCCGGTATGACGGCTGCATTGTACTCGAGGTATGACACAGGCCCGGTTTTTGGGATGGAACCGCATAACAGTCTCGCGTTTTGATTGGTCCATGTCTGTCACATGAATATGTCGTCACACGAGTGGAAAAGCGTGCAGGCATTTTTAACATTGTGATCAGATAGAGAGAGTGATCTGCTTTCCACAACCTTACCATTAAAATATAATGTGGTATTACACTGTACTGATATTACAAACAACAAGGAATTACTTTATATAAATGATCATGTTATGCACGAATGTAAGAATTGGCTTTCTGTGGTGGTGTACTTTTTTCTTTCAAGTAGCATATATCTATAATCGTTTTTGCGATATATTTTAATATAAAACATATACGCTATTGCAGTTTTGTTACAGGATACATTAGTTTATCTCTAATGTAATCACAGTTTTACATATAGACTGCCCCTGTTTTCATTTACGTCGCAAATTCTGGGCCGCTTTACTTTTCAGATAATGTCCCAAATTCTGGGCCGATTTGGTTGGCATATAACATCCCAAATTCTGGGCCGTTTTGGTTTTTAGATAACGTCCCAAATTCTGGGCTGCTTTGATAACATCCCAATTTCTGGGCTGCTCTGGTTTTCAGATAACGTTCCGAATTCTGCATTTTCGAATTCAGGCCAGTTTTTGAGATATTCTGCTTAGCTAACAGCCGAGTTTCTAAGTCATGCATGCACAGTTTACCATAAACTGGACCGTTAATTCATTTAAGAGTACATGAATCAAAGTTAATGTATTTTTTACTCTCCTCAGAAAACATTTAGGAACATGGTATACCAAAAAAAAAAAGGTCATCTCATTTGCTTATGTAATGTCCATCAATATATAGTGAGGCATAGGGGTTTATCAGAACTTCTGGGTTTAAGAGACCAGTGCCCTTCAACAACTTCAAATAAATCCTATTGTATTGTATTAGTCAGCATTTCCCTTATCTATTCCTGATCATTTATACTGTAGGTCAGGGGTTTTCAACCTTTCTTTGAAACTGTACCCCTTCTATCTGGAGGTTTCAGCTCGAGTACCCCTTTACAATTTTCGCTCAACTGAACGGTACCTCAGTTACAATAAAATGGAGAATAATCTGATGACCCCCCCCCCAAAAAAAAAAAAAATTGCAGTACCAATTTGCAAGTTGCTAAGTGGTTGCGTTCCTCAAATTTGCACTGCAAAGTGATATCTTAAAGAATAGGGTATATAGTGCTTTTTTTCGCCTCCCCTCGCTTTTGGTGCAAAACTGTGCTCCGATACACTCAGGCTGATACTGTGATCACAAAACACTTGGAATGGACTTAAATTGGTGCTTCTGTACTCTTTTTAGATGCACAACAATCTTAGCTAAAGAAAATGGGTTCCTTCGAGTTCATAAGACCCACGACCGCCATTAGCTGAGCCTTACCCCGATGGTGTTTTTATAATGGGATTTGCCATAGGGAAGGGGGTGGTCTCTTATCATACCCGTATCTCCACGACCCCTGGGCCAACAAACTCAGAAGGACATTCTTTGCGTGCACAGGAGTCTTAGCTAAAGAAAGACATCAGCCACGGGTTCAAACGCCACCCCACCGCCAGATGGTGGGCGTTGCCCCAAATGGGTTTTATAATGGGATTTCCCATAGACATTTTTCAGGGTGCTGTATCTCGGGTTCCGGGGGTCCCCAAGACTTGAAAATCGGTATGGAGGTCCACCTCGGGGCCCCTGTCGATCCCTCCAAGTGACGTGTCCCCAGCTAGAAAGGACACCAGTTTAGACTTTTTTTGCCAACCTGGAGCTCAAAAGCTATTGGAAATGCAACCTTGACACCCCATCATGCTGAAAATGTGTAAATTTGTTGAAAATGTAGCATTTGAAAACGGGTGGCTCCCTGTGAAAGAGGGCCCCCAGACATGACCCTAGGAAGTTCAACCTGGTTTCTAGGCCCCGGGGTCATGGAGATATGACCCCGAAAAGGGTAGTTTTTGGACATTTTTGACAGGGCGTATCTCGGGTTCTGTGGGGGTTAGGAACTTGATTTTTTTTTGCGTTGGGGCCCCATGGGTCCCCACACAAGGAGTCACTTTCATGGTTCAAATGCCAGGACGGCTTGGCAAAGTGAATTTTTTCGTCATGACATGAGTTTTTGGGTGAACCACCACACCTTTTTAGGGGGTGGTTTGAGGTGCTCCCCTGAATCTATATCACTTTGAATGGTGGTTCTACGTGCTCGGGTTCGAGAGATATGCCTGAAAATGTGTTTTATAACACTGCCATAGACATGAATGGGGCTGAATACCCGAAAATATATTTTGCAAAGAATTGCTATGGTGGGTGTATGCGTGCAGGGGTTGCATGGTGGGTGTATGCGTGCAGGGGTTGCATGGTGGTGTGTGTGTGCCAGGGTTGCATGGTGGTACACGTGTGTGGAGGGGAATTGGAGTTCAGGTTTTGCGCACAAGAGGGGCGGGGAAAAGACTGGGAAGGGTAAGGTAAAAGAAAAATTACTACAATCATTTATTTTCACTTTCGACTCCCAGTCTCCTTCCCCTCACTTTATGATTTTATTTTGTGATTATTTAATTATTGTCAAAATAAACGGCCTTCATCTACTCACAGTTGCAGTCTCATTTCTGTCCAAAAAGAACCTGAAACACTACAATATATTGATGGACGTTACATAAGAAAACGAGATGTCCTTTTTTCGGAATACCATGTTCCTTCCCAAAAATGTGTTTTAATATTAGGCTTTAATAAAGGAAAACGACTGCTTAAATTAATTTTCATGTATCTATTTCAGTGCAATGTAGTTTCTTCATGTAATAAGAAATACGTTTTTAACATTTACATTTTTGTTTTTTTCATTAAAAAAAAAAAGATTTCTGGGGAGAGTAAAAAATACATGAACTTTGATTAATGTACTAAGGGTTACTCTCAAATGAATTCACGATCCAGTTTATGGTAAACTGTGCATGCATGACTTAGAAACTCGGCTGTCAGCAGATTACCCAAAACTGGGCTGAATTCGGAAATCCAAAGCGGCCCAGAATTTGTGATGTTATCTAAAAACCAAAGCAGCCCAGAATTTGGGACGTTATCTATAAACCAAAGCGGCCCAGAATTTGGGACGTTATCTAAAAACCAAGGCGGCCCAGAATTTGGGACGTTATCTAAAAACCAAAGCGGCCCAGAATTTGCGACGTAAATGAAAACAGGGGCAGTCTATATGTAAAACTGTGATTACATTAGAGATAAACTAATGTATCCTGTAACAAAACTGCAATAGCGTATATGTTTTATATTAAAATATATCGCAAAAACGATTATAGATAAATGCTACTTGAAAGAAAAAAGTACACCACCACAGAAAGCCAATTCTTACATTCGTGCATAACATGATAATTTATATAAAGTAATTCCTCATAGTTTGTAATATAAGTACAGTGTAATACCACATTATATTTTAATGGTAAGGTTGTGGAAAGCAGATCACTCTCTATCTGATCACAATGTTAAAAATGCCTGCACGCTTTTCCACTGGTGTGACGACGTATTCATGTGACAGACATGGACCAATCAAAACGCGAGACTGTTATGCGGTTCCATCCCAAAAACCGGGCCTGTGTCATACCTCTTGTACTCTATGGAGGAGCTACGCGTCTACCAGCTGACTGCCTGCATCCAAGAGCTGTGTTGTAAATACAGACGCAGTTCCATTGAACACTATTGTGTAAACTGGTACGTACAAACCTGTAAAACCAAAATGTTTTTTTTTTCTAATAGTAATATACAAATATATATATACAATATATATATATATATATATATATATATATATATATATATATATATATATATATATATATATATAACATACGTTTCATATTACTATTAGGCACATAAGTTGTTGTCCTACCTGTCTTTTCAGATTGCTGCCGTCATGTGAGTGCAGCTTGCCGTATTCCAATCAAAATGACTACTTTCAAGATTAAATATTTCCTTCTGTTATATTCCCAGTTACATTTGTGCAACAAAACGAAGGATTGTTGTCTCCAGGTACATTGAAAAATAAGTAACTAGGCTTTCACTGAGTTTACATCTTGACAAATCCACAACCATAGCAATCTCTGTCTCGTACTCAGTCTGCAAAGAAAGGCTTGAAATTTAAAAAAAAAACAAAAAAAACACGTGTGCTAGGAGGAGGGGGCGTGTCTTGTTTGCTGCATTTCCAAAAAAATAATAGAATATCTTACGTTACATTAAAACGTTACATTAAAAAAAAGAATTGTGAGCTCCCGAGTGGCGCATCCAGTAAAGGCGCTCCGCGTGGAGTGCAGGATGCGCTCTAGTCTGGACGTCGCGAGTTCTAGTCCAGGCTATTCGAGAAGGGTATACTATTGGGCTATTCCACAGCTGACCGTGGACGGGGAGCTCCCAGGGGGCGGCGCACAATTGGCCGAGCGTCGCCCTGGGGGAGGAAGGGTTAGGTCGGCCAGGGTGTCCTCGGCTCACCGCGCACCAGCGACCCCTGTAATCTGGCTGGGCACCTCCGGGCTTGCCTGTAAGCTGCCCGGGAGCTGCATTGTCCTCCGACGCTGTAGCTCTTGGGTGGCTGCATGGTGAGTCCCACAGTGTGAAAAAAAGCACATGCTTCGGAGGACAGTGTGTGTTTCTTTGCCCTCCCGAGTCAGCGCAGGGGTGGTAGCGGTGAGCTGAGCTTAAAAAATAATTGGCCATTCTAAATTGGGAGAAAATAATAAAAAATAATTGGCAACGACTACATTTAAAAAAAAAAAGAATTGTAATGCATGTGGCAGTTCTAAGTAGAACTGTCTGGATATTTAATTAATATATTTAGGAAAAGTCAAAAACGGATATACACACACGATTTACAACGGAAGAGTAATTAATATTTTAAATCCAAAATGGGCCAAATTGATCTGGGATGGCGGTTGTAGTGTTAAAACAGTCCACTAGTAACAGTAGGTCAGTCAACAAATCAATTTGCTGGCAATACAATACGCAGACTAATCGAAAACAAGGGACATTATTACAATAATATACAATTTTCATAAAATGACAAATTAAATACAATGTTCAGGACACTTATCTCTCCCATCTTTAGTTTCATCTGCAACAACGCAGACTGGTTTATGCTGTATTTACTGTAAAACTGCTTGCATGTGTTTCTCGTATACCCTGGACAGATAGAGTTGCCTTAGTTCGAGTCGGGCTCTTCAACTAGGGCAGCAGTGTGGAGTAGTGGTTAGGGCTCTGGACTCTTGACTGGAGGGTCGTGGGTTCAATCCCAGGTGGGGAACACTGCTGCTGTACCCTTGAGCAAGGTACTTTACCTCAATTGCTCCAGTAAAAACCCAACTGTATAAATGGGTAATTGTGTAAAAAAAATAATGTAATGTATGTAAAAATAATGTGATATCTTGTAACAATTGTAAGTCACCCTGGATACGGGAGTCTGCTAAGAAATAAATAATAATGATAATAACTAGTCTTTTAAATTTAAGGGGGCCAGATTGGAAAAAAAGTTAGGAGTAGGGGGGCCAGAGTATTTTACTCTGCACATTTTTAAACAATAATAAATATTACATAACTTAATGTTCATATATTGAACAAGACTTACACATTTTGCCATATGAATAGTACTTTAATAATAGAACAGTGTGAGAATTTAACAGAGTATCATTACAAACATTTTAAAATGTATGTGACAGAATAACTTTAACACCTCAACCACCGTGTCTATTCCTTGTGTTCAGTGGGTGACGGAGTAACGGATTTGCGGTAACTAAATAAATGAATACATAAATTCAATTAAGTCTTTTTAATCCAGGGGGGGTGGGGGGGGGGTTGACGATTGTTTTTTTCAGGTACTTTTCACTTTTCTGTATAGAACTCCAAAATGATTCCACAGAACAGAACTCACAAAACAGCTAGTTGCTTTTTTAAACAACTCGATTCAAACAGCACACAGGCAACCCCAGCAACAGACACAGGCAGTCCATCAACGTAACGCCCACACAACCACCTGTTTTCTCATTATCCAATGATCCAAATATACATACAAAAACGTTTTATACAAGCGTCATCGCTGGGCTTCTGGGTAGTGTAATTTTCAAAGCAATCCATTATTTTTTATAGGAGAATTACAGCAGTAAAACTGTTTGCACAGTTTTTTTGTTTAAAGGTTTTGTTGCAAAGCAGAATTCCATTCCCAAAATGCCAATTCCGTTACCAATGCCTAATTCCGCGATTCCGTCCGTGATCGTGGAAAATCAGTAGCCCTAAATTTTAATTTCATAGTTTTAATACAATTAACATTAATAGCATGCAGTTTGTTTCAATAGCATTACAGTGATAAACATATTTGCTTTGTATTATTAAAACAGTGCCTTATCTGGCCCACCAATTAATGTAATTGAATACCACCAACATACAGTATATTCATGCAGTAGTATTCTAAAATGAGATCTGTGGTGTAGTGTTAAGAATGCAGATCACTTGGAACCATCTGTTGAACACATGTAACATTCACCTTTGCAGACTGAAAACTATTTCTAGAATAATTGTTTTTGCTTATGATTAAAAATTGGATATTTGTTTTGGCAAACTACCTTTTATACAAGCTTTATTTAAATTTCAGAGGTGTAGCTGAATGTTTGTTTTCTTAATATTTATTAAAAATGTGTTGATTATACAAATACAGAAAAATGATATTTCTTTAGCAGTTGACTCAATACTTGGCTCCTAACACCAATGTGTAAATCTAGTAACAGAAAATGAATGATGCACTTTTACACAGATGCTTGCATAATGCAAGATTTTTTTTTTCCCCGCAGCCTGCTTTAGGCATGAAAACAGACCATAGATAAAGTAGATTAAGTAATCATCTTTGCCTTATCCTCTATTATGAATTCTGTGAAATGTAAGATGTCTGTATCTGTTTATATATATATATATATATATATATATATATATATATATATATATATATATATATATATATATATATATATAAACAAACTCAGAGGATGATTCAGAATCAGAGGCAGAGCCACAGTAAATGTCTTGTTTAAATTTAAAGTAAATTGAGATAAATGTGTTGGAATACTGTTTCAAAATTGTATAAATGCAACAAAAATAATACATTGAAAGGGTTAATGCGTGGCCGAAGGTTTCTCACTGATAATGTACCCCTTCTCAGTCAGAACAGTTTCTCCATATCTAAAAAGCTTAGAGAGAACGCTGGTTTGTATATAAACATTGTTTATAACAAATTATTCAAAATTCACAAGTGGCCGTGTGTAAGGCATTTACATATCTCATCCAGGTATATCACAGCAATTGTAGAGCCCATACCAAACTTTAGCTTTTTAAAAACCCACAAGGTTTTTATTTAGGGTCCTCCCAGAATCTGATTAACGTATGCTAAATAATGTTAAATAGCAAGTTTCATGACAATTGCGTAAGTGGTTCTCCAGATATATGGAAACATGTGTGATGTGCAAATAACAAACATACATATTTATGCCTTCACAGGGGATTTTATCCCGTCGGGAATGATAACAAAACATAATATGAAATTTGACAGTTATTTGCCTTGTAAAAATACCCAAACTAACCATCTACACCCCCTTACTAAATTAAGTATTATGATATTGGCAAACATAAATGTCTAGGTTCTGAAATCCACTGTGCTTGACATAAGAGGACGTATGTACGTTCCTGAATCTTGTTTGATCCAAAATCTCATGTTGAGTTCACTGAAAAAAGAAGTAACTTCAGGAAGACAAGAAAAAACCTGTGTGTTTTGTTGTAGAAGCAAAATTCTGTTCTTTTTTTTTAGCATCGTACCAACAATCATTTATTAATACTGTCAACATTTACAAAGCCACATAAATAAACTGAATAAAATACAGTATATAAAATTGAAAAATGACCAAAAACATAACAGAATTATATTCTGTAAATCACAATTAACAGAGCTGAACCAAAAGAAATTAAATTTAAAAACTAGCAACAATAAATTTACCCCTGAGATTACAAAAATATTCAATCCTGGTATGCAAGTATATGTCAGTTGCTAGTATGTATTGGATACATTGTGCTGCAGATAAATTGAAGGCACATACATGTAAGGCAGTGTTGACCACTAAACAAAACACTTTACTCCGTAGTGTCAGGTTGAATAATAAAAAAAAGCTCCTAAAAAAACCTTTTGTATATATTAAAGCATGGCAGTTTGAAAGACAAAAAAAAAAAGTTAAGGCCAATTTCTGCACGTTTTCTAGAAATGTAGTTTGCACTAAGACCTGATCAACACCACAATGTTATTAGTTATAATAAGCATATCCAGTACATGCTTGCTAATGTTATGGTAATCATTAAATGCTTGTCAAAACTTCTATGCACAATATAAATGTATTTTACAGAAATATACAGGCTGCTGCCAATGTTCAAGAAGACATATGAGCAATCTAGGTACTACCTTTGGCTTTTTGGTTAGTTTACGTAACAATCACTGATAACATTGAGAAGTACAGAAACATAAATAATGAACGACAAAAGCTGCAGACAAAACTACACTGACACTGTTATAATGTAAAGGTCATAATTTATAAACTTCCCATTTAACAAAGAATGCTTAAAATCCATGTTCAAGTTTTTCTTTTATTTGTGTACACTTCAAGTGCAAATCAAAAACAAACAAAAATAAGTTGGTTTCAAGTTTGCCATTCCCATCTACAAGTTCTTGAACTCATTGATGCTTTAACGCATAAGACAATTTTTCAGTGCTTTCTCAAAAGCTTTATAAACTGTAGAGATGACACAAGTATATACCTTGCATGTAACAAAATCAACAAGTACAGCAACAGAAGATCCCTCCCCAAAAGTCCTGTCTTACTCACTGTCCGTCTCCAAGTCTGAATCGGACCATTCCACTGGAGCAAGTAAGCCTCTCCTTTGTGCATACTCTAAGACAGCCATGTAACAAAAGTAATACTGGTCCCAGGTCTGAATACTGAATGCACGTTGAGTTCTCATTCTCTTCACTGTCTGGTTGACATCAACTGTACCAATATCCTCCAGTCTGGACAGACAGATGTCAAGAGTGCAAAAGGTACCTAACAAGGAAGGGGAAAAGAAGGAAACTTTAAACCATCTACATTTTCAGATGTAATTTCTTAGCTGTTTGTTAGCCTTGTTTGCAAGTGTTACTTAAATAGTTACTTAAGATGTTTACCAACTACTCCTGCAAACAATGTCATTTTTCAAGTTGCTTCTGAAAGCTACATATTCTTAAGTAGGGTGCTCTGAAAAATTTCCACTAGGGGCGCCATGTGGTCAACTATCACCTCTGAATCTGTGATTTTGTATTTAAGTTTTCACTTTTAAAAAGTGAACAAGAAATGACTACTTACAGATTATTAAGATACATGCCCTTTTATTATGTAAAAATGTTAGTGAATATATATTTGTTCAACAACATGTACTTTAACTATATTATTCTCTCTAAATCCCAAACATAAAATACAGAATTAATATTTTTTCTTGTACCTGTTCTTCCAATTCCTGCACTGCAATGAACAACAATAGGTGGACCTCCAGGGGGACCAGTCCATTCAGACCCGAAAGCCTGAAACGCTGCTTCCTGATGCTGTTTTACCTGGGATCTGAAATCTAACATGGCAGAGGCCGATTTTGGTACACCAAAATCAGGCCAAATCATATACAGATAGTGTGCAACATCTCTGCTCTCTCCAGTCTGAAGAAAAATAGAACAGACACATCTATGAAAGATTGTTACTTTGGCTGTGGGTAACACAGATATAGAATGAAACATTTTAGTATGGCACAATAGGTAGTATTTGTAAATATGTGTGGCTTAACACTAGAACCGCCACAGTGGTCATTTTGACAATTTTCACTTTTTAAATTTAAATTACTCTGCGTGTGTTAAAGAACCACGGTTGTCTGTTCTTGACTTTTCCTAAATACATATGAGTTTACAGCAGTATGTATTTGGAGAACTGCCATCTGGCTGCCTACGTGAGCATATATAGTCTGCTGTCTTATAATATTATATTTAATTATATATAATAATCTATATTTTTGCATTTTGATTTGAGAGCAACTACAGATATATTTGCATTGGCAGCAGAAATTTGGAATAACTTCATTGAAAACAGCATTGCTGGGGCTTCTGAGTGGCGCATCCAGTAAAGGCGCTCCGCACGGAGTGCAGTATGTGCCCTATAGCCTGGAGATCGCAAGTTCAATCCAGGCTATGTCACAGCCGACCGTGACCGGGAGTTCCTAGGGGGCGGCGCACAATTGGCTGAGCGCTGCCCGGGTCGGGAGGGCTTAGGTCGGCAGGGGAATCCACGGCTCACCGCGCATCAGCGACCCCTGTGGCCGATAGGGCGCCTGTGGTTCTGCAGTAGAGCCGCCATATCTGTGTTGTCCTCCGGCACTATAGGTCTGGTGGCATCGCTGTGTATCTGCAGTGCGAAAAATGACGGCTTGGCAGGAGGACGTTTCGGAGGACGCGTGTTCCAGCCGCTGTTTCCCCGAGGTCGGCGGGGGGGTTGCGAGCGGTGAGCCGAGGATACAGATAATAATTGGGAATACTAAACTGGGGAGAAAACCGGGGTAAAAAATTGGCGACGACTAAATTAAAAAACAAAAAACAAAACAGCATTGCCCGTTTTAAGCTAAACATAAAACAATACATGGACAAGCAGCTGTTTCTGACAAAAGCACGGTGTCGCTGGACACAATGCATGTCAAACAAACCTTTGACGATCAAGTTTTGGCTGGCAGCTGACCCTAGCCCTACCTATGCAAAGATGAAACTAGCCCAGCTGGTCAGAGACTGGATGACAATGTGGTACTTAGGCTGATGTAACCGTGCTTAGAAAAAGGGATGAATGTTACCAATGACATATTTTTTTATTTCACTGTAATTCGCAAAACAGTTGAAGAAAAAAAAAAGCCTGGTTGGAACAGTAAAAGCGAGAAGAGTGTTTCTACCATCTGCGCAAAACTTAGTACTCCGTAAAAGCAACCACCGGTGTCCAGTTGTAGTCATCAATTCCTTCGTTTTGTACAATGAATGCACCGGGGAAAATATCACCTTATGATGCTAGCCACGGAGCTTTGGCAGAAACATTTTGATCAGAAAACTGCAAAGCAGCAGAGAAACGCAGCTCAACCTGGATACAGTGCGTATCAAGTGACACACACAACAGAAAACAATGCCAGGTAACTAAATGCAATAAAACTTCTGATATCTGTGCCCAGTGTGAAAGAGCAGTATGTGGTAAATGCACACGACATGTTGAGAAGTGTTACTTCTGTGTGGATTGTGAAAATATGGGGGCTACTTTGAAGTATGTTTCCCTGAATGCGCATTCCCCTTACACAATATGAACCGAGTTATTTTCTTTTTTATAAATAATTTTTGATTTTACAATTCTGTATGTAGGCCTACATGTAACCAATTTACAGCACAATATTTTCTTTTGAAATGTTTATTTTATTATAGTTTTCATTTTTTGAAGTCGTGCTATGCTGTAGGCTAATGTGAAAAAAGCCTTTTATGTTATTTTTGTAAATAATTACTTCGTTTTTACAATTTTGTATGTACATATAGCAGTTTACACCTGTTTACACAATATCTTCTTTTGAAATGTTTATTTTATTAGTTTCATTTTTTTACGTCATGCTTTGTATGCGCTAATTTCTAAAAAAAAAAAACACCCTTATGTTATTTTTGTAAATAATTTTACAATTTGGTATGTACATATAGCAGTTTATGTTTACACTATTTTCTTTTGAAATGTTTATTATAGTTTTTCATTTTTTTTACATCATGCATTATATGCGCTAATTTAGAAAATAAAGCCTTTTATGTTTACTTTTAAATACAGTGTTTCTGCTATGCTAATGTTAGCTATGAAATTCATAAATAAAACTTTTAAGTCGTATCATTGTGTGTCATTTTCACATCGAAGCGGTTTAAAATGTACCTGTCAAAATGACTACCGCTGGCGGTTCTAGGTAGTAGCATAAACCTGGTGGTTCTAGTGTTAATGCTTGTCTAAATCAATTGACACAAAAAAAAAAAAAAAAAAAAAAAAAAAAAACAGTGTACTGCTGAAATACATCTGGGGAAATTGTAAAGGAATACATTCCCAATAAGCTATCACAACTATCTTATGGATACAAGTGTTTAGCAGTATTAAGATACACTTGTGGTTCGATTTGACACAGTCTGATTGTTAGAGATTAAAGTCATTTAACCTGTGAACATGGAAATCGTTAAATAAATACTCTTTGCTATTATATTTAAATGTTTCGACATTTTAAATAAAAATATGTACAAAATTATGACCATATACCATGATTCTAACTTTTATCGTATACAGTAATCCGTCGCATATTCGACTGCGGTGGGACCAGAGTAAGAGTGGTTATGTAAAAAGGCAGATAAATTAATCCTGTTTTAAATACCATTATGCACAGCTGTAACAATTTCTATATTCACACAATTATTGTTCTGAGATTTATCTTTCATTAGGGAGCCGTGCGCGTGCGTGCATTCGCTGCTGAGTGACAGGCACGAGAGCGAGACGAAGGTTGAAGTTGATACACCCCACAGGCGAACAGGATTTATTTACATAGCAACACACTGAACAACTCAAGTGACACTACCAGCAAGGGCAGCGCACAGAGCACATACAACACAGTGTACAAAAACTTTGGTAGGATCTATAATCTCTGAACTAATCTTCTCTGTTCAATAATAAACTAATGCTGATGAAAAGATCGATCACGGCGGATAATCGGTTAGGGCGGATATGTGATGGACAGATACGCGACAGATTACTGTATATGCATCACCAAGTGTTTGTTTAATTAAACTAGTGCATTGATATGAATAAAATGCTTAATATGTGAATAATTATAGTAAAATGACAATGAACATTCAAATATGCATGTCTCAGACATATCTTACCTCCTTGTTGTAAACTTCTAAATGGGAAAGCTTGAAGTCTTGAAACATCTCTATATGAATATTTCTAATTAAAAACTGCCCATATTCTTCAGTTTGCCCAACCTCAAGTGGCCAGTATTGTCCACATTTTATTCTACCCCTTTCCACAACTCTGAAAACAATCACAGGGCACTTTGTAAATTTATGATTTCATTTAATGTTGGATTCTACTCAATAGAAATAATTAACTGGATTGTTATGAAATAATTACCTTGTTGTCATTACAATAATTAAAACCTTTTGTTCCCATACCATACGCCAGAAGTCCCCAAATGTTTTTGGCAAAGGACCTAAATAAATTAATTAGAGTTAGGAAAGTGCAAGACAACCAAGTCTTATACTTCTATACTAACTCAGCAGAAAAAGTTTAAAAAAGACAATAAAAACAAAAACAAACCATTAATCATTCAATGCTGTTTACTGGCGATTACATTTGACTACTCACAACCTCATATTCAATTGAAATGTAACAGCAAGACTTTCAGAGAGAAAAGCTGGTGCATTTCAACCCTTTTACATTTTTTTGAAATCCAAAACAAAATCTGGGGATATTGAAATGGTATATATGGTCAGCACTACGTAATGAGGACACTTATGGCAGACATATACCTTTAAGGGTTTAATGCTTACATTGCACCCCTTGTTTTAAAAATGCAGGGTGTAGTCATAGTGGTCTGGCATCTGTTGGACAAAACAATGGAGACTGCTGAATTTAAACAAAAGCCAAAAACAGAAGTTACCTGTCTGGAGTCTGAACAAAAAAAGAATAAAGAGAGAGGAGCGGCGCTGTAACACAAACAAGACAAGCTTTGCAGATAAATGATGCCGTTTATGGTTTTGTCGATGCTGCTGCTTGATAATTCGTTTTTTGTTTAGGTTACGAACTCTGCAGAGCTAGCTTGTTTGAGTTCGGTGATTTTGAGAATGATGTTGTTTTGATATTGTTGTATTAGGTGAAGCTAATGAAAATGAAAAGAAACCAGGTACTATGATGACCTATGTTTAACTAACTATTAAAGTGAGTTACCATTTGGGGTTCTGATCACCACCCACTTTTGCTAAGCTGGGATATATCCTTTTAAGTTTCTGTGTGTGTGCACGGGGCTGGTGTGGTCATTGTCCAGTGTCTAGGATTAGGACTCTGTTCTGTAGGAACAGCTCAACCGTCACTGATATCTGCTTAAATGGAACACAACTCTGGGAGACGGTCCTTGGCAATGCTATTTATGTTGCTTAATTGGGGCGTCACTTTGTTAATTGGGATACAGCATTTTCAAATGATGAACAGAGATTGTTTTTCAGAGCAAGACAGGTTCGCGTAGCACAGTTTCAATTTCTCAGGCTGCTCTTAACCCCAAAACTGAACTCTCCTGACTCCAATTAGAAACAAGGAATGCAAATGTTTGGGGAAAATGTGGCAGTTATCTGCCCATTATAAATTACATTTTTGCATGATTGTTTTTCAAGAATCTTTTTTTTAAATTTTTTTTTTTAATAGTTGTTCTTTTCCTATACAGTACCTCATTCAACAGGCGTGGCCACAGAGTAAGTAATAAGTGACTAATCTTGTTCAGGAATAAAAAAGCAATTGACTTGTATTTCAAATGATGCATTTAACATTTATTCATAATGTGATTTTATTCTCTTATCATTTAGAAAAAATAAACAATAAAAAAATACCTCTCTTTTGCAAGTCATAAATTATGAATATAAGTGTGACTAAGGTCTTCTCAAATGCCTTGTTTAAATCAGGAGAGCCGATTATTCAGGATATTTTTATGTCTCTCGAGGCGACCCGCACAAAGAAACAGCCATTGGTTCCTTTGCTCTACATTTTAAATATGCTGATATATTAACATTAAACATCTGTTAAATTACCACTTTTAAGCAAACTGTTGTCAAAACATTAAGTGGCTGACCAAAGTTCCCCCATCAAACATCGTAACAAAACCAACACAAAACAAATAAAAGCGCCCCGCCCAAAAAAAAAAGAAAAAAAGAGAATAATCCAGTCTTACCCTGTGCGGCTACGTATGCATTCTTTCTTTTATATCCATCCATAAAACTTGCATTGATATAGTCAGAAGTCTTAAGAAACACAAAACATTAGGTTACTATAAGAGACGCAATGGTAAAATAATGTTACGTTGTAGTGAACTTGACTACAGAGAAAATGATGGCTAGGCAATACCCGTCTTGCAAAAGTAATGGATTAAGTATTTATTAAAAAAATATATATATCTATAATAACATTTATAAAAAAAAACAAAAACATTCCACCAATAGACTTGTCAAATCTTTGTACTGTGCATGTTTGTGTTGCCTTTGATTTAACTGTGCATTTAAAAAATTAAAAAAAAAACAAAAAAAACTATTCAACCTAAAATATGTAGCTGATCTGTAATATTTTATGAAGGGATAATTATTAAACATCGCAAATAAATAAAAAAAAAAAGATAGCAAGTCATTAATCTTGGACGTCATCTAGTGGTGTATGACGGGTAGGAAAATACTTTGTTTCTTGTACCATAACTAAACGTGTATAAACGCTGTAAACTTAATTGGTGTTCTGCATTGCATTTTTCAACACCACTTTTAGGTAACTTCCAAACCCATAGACTTGGTATATGGGGATTGTGGAAGAAGAAAATCATACAAGAATACATGAACATATGTTCCAGACATAAAAACTAAATAAAAAAATATTTTGTGAATAATCTGTATGCTGTTTGTACCTCATCATCATCATCCACAACATTTAGTTTTACTCTGGACTGGTCCAAACATAGAACATCACTGTATCGATTTTTGATCTGATTGCAAGGCTTCCTAGAAAGAAAAGGGGGGGGAAAAAAAGCACAGGTGCATTAACATTACCATCAGCAACCTTGTTAACCGCCACTCAATTGATCCCAGGATTAGGACATGAAGGGTCAATTGCAATAAACTTGCAGATTTAGTACGGAGCTGCATACTAAGATTTTTCTTATTTGTTCCAGTTAGTACGATACCACAAATCTTTAAGTCTACAGAAAATCGCTGGACTACCTTAGTAACGTGTTTTAGTATCCTCTATAGAGCAGGGGTGCCCAGACTAGGTGTACAGGATCTACTTTTCCCATCCTCATCTTAATGCGGTCTACCAGCAATGAACTGTCAAATTATTACATACAGTAAAACCTCTAACCGACCGACCGTCGAGGTTTATACAAGACCTATTTTTTAAAAATTAATTATGAAATACTTTGAATTATGCTTGAATGGCAGATCAGACTCATGTATTTTGAATTTACAGTGGTGAAAACATTAATCTTCCTCCTATTCACTGTGAAAGTGATACGTTTTTGGTTTCTTGCTGCTTGGTCCAGCACTCTTATTAAGGCCCTCACTGCAATATTATAGAAAAAATGGATATACACGTGGGATAAAGCACTGTACACGTAGTAAAAATAAATAAATAAATAAAATATCACAACTCACATGTATCATATCAACTAGCAAGCAAAAGTTTAGCAACGGAGTAATGGTGAGAGAAAGATATTATGACAGGTGGGTTGGTCAACCTGTTTGAATCTTATGGCTGTGTAGTAGTGGTACAAGAAGTGGAAGGGGGCGGTGCGTGTTGACCTGATTGTGTGGAGAACTGAACTACGAACTGACTAGAAATTGGAACAAACAGTAAAAAATATGCCAAACATAGAACTGGGAGTGTTAGCAAAGTATACAGTGCTTCAGGGCTGTGTTATTGCCGGGTGGCGATTTACCCTTCAATAACTTCCACACAAGTTCTGCAGCAGCGTTTCCAGATTAGGCCGACACCGTATTGCGCTGCCAAATTACTGTAAATGTGTGATTTAAAAGAGAAACTGCGAGAAAATAGCAGCAGTAACGGGTAGCATTAGCTACTATACATACAACACCAGTTGATAAAGTTAAGAGTTAAACAGCACCACCTTGTGTGATTATTGAACAGTAACCACGAGAGACCGGAATCCTGGGAAGGGGTTATATGTCCATGCTGCGAATTGGCAAAATAAGTTTTAACCTCATACATTTTGACATTTTCTGTGGTCTACTAGAAACGTGTTTGGGATCGACATCATGGGCACCCCTATTCTACAGGGCAAGAGCACTTACTTTGAGTTTGTGCAATTGAGAACATTTTTAATACGCAGCTGGCGATGATCTTGAGCTGCTTAGTTTGTTGAAATTGGTATTAACTTGTGTACTAGTTTAGTTCCGTCCTCAGTACTAAACCACAGGATCATCCCCAGTTAGTACGCTCCTTTTAGTTCATTGTAATTGATCCGAAGTGTCTGGATACACTTCTTCCCTTTTAAATGGTTACTATGGCAATTGTGGGTGGACAACAGGGTAGAGTGCTACTCCACACAAGGTTGTGAAAGGTCTTCGGACCTCCCTTGTAGCTAGACATTCAGAAAGTAAATGTCTGTACACCTACCTAATAGGTTTCGATTTAGTATCTTTATTAAAAAATGTTACATTTATATGACCAAAGAGAAGTGCTGTTTCCAGCCGAGGACAGAAGCAGACCACTGCACAAAAAACAAGCTAATTGTTAACTTACAATTACTGGAGTACATGCTGTAAATACTATTAAATCTGCAAACAAGGCACCTCTGTTGCAACTCGTTTATGACTGTTTATGTTCTTCACAAAAAGGGGCTACTAGGAGCACCTTGGCCCGGTGCCCAATTTTCTCCACCCACAGCGGAAGCAAGGCAAGCGGTGGGAAGGCATAGAACAGTTGCCTTCGCCACTGGTGTGCCAAGGCATCTACCGCCAACGTATCTCCATCTCCTAATATGGAGAGCCAGAGAGGATAGTGGGTTGTTTCCTGAGAGGCAAGAGATCTATCTCTGCTCTCCCGAACCTCTCCCAAATGAGGCTACCACCTTGGGTTCGCCTTCACTCTAAAGTATTGGGATCCTCCTTGAGAGGAGGTCAGCTGCCCAGTTTTCCGGAACCCGGACAGTACTGCAATGGTACGGGGTCGGTGTACCGGGTAGGTACGTTAGTGCGCAATGGGGGTTACACATCCCCTGCCAATCTAGGCAATGCCCCAGCCAAGGCTGGACGCATCTGCTCAAGCAGCAACGGCGCTGTGCAACAGGCGGGTGCAGAGCTGCAGCTCTTGTATACAGCACTTACTCTAAACAGGGCTGGTACAGTATATAGTACTTGTAACAAAAAAGACGCTGTCTCAGACAGCACAAGCAGCAACGCCGCTGTACAGTATGCTACAGGCAGAAGTACTGTAAAAAAAGATTAAAACAGTGAGTCAAGACTCAAACCAAGTCCGCTGGTACTAGACGAAGGACGGTACCACTGTTTAAACCAAAGTACTGACTTTGAACCGAGACTGAACCGAAGTTGAACCGAGCACAGTAATTTAAACCGAGATGAACCGATAGGTATGGTACACTTAGTACGATATAAACGGCACACTCGGTACAGCACTGGTGTGGTAAACTCACTCGCTATTCGGTACGTGCACAGGGTTGGAAACGGGGCAGGTCTGCAACCCATAGTTACTACAGAAGCAATATATAGGGCTGCCCACCTATATAGCTTCAGGCAAACCAACACAGCCTTTGCAAGAATTCTGCAAGCAGAACTAATGTGGCAACGAGACACTGGGATAAACTGCAAGCAGTCTAACTCAAAGCGCATGTCTCGTTCAAACGCAGGACTGCTGAGCCCAACAGCTGTGTTTGTGTTTCTGTGAAAAACAGAAGAAAAAAAAAAACACACAAGAGAAACAACTCTCTCACACAAAACAGTAATAACACGATTCGTTTAAAATATATAGTTTTCGTAATAAAAAAAACTAAACACTTTTTTTTTTTTTTCTTCAATCAAAGCTAGCAGCCTGTGAGAGCACAATCTAACAATCTTGGGTTGTATGATCCCTGGGAAGGGGTGACAGAGCCGCCTGCTACATGCAGGGCACAAGGCCGCTGTAGGACGTTACAGAACAACAGACTGAGTGCCCAATTATGTATAAATAGCAATTACTAATACAACATTAATAATATTGCATAATATACGTGTAATACACAAAAGCAAATAAGCAGATAAAATAAACGTGTTACTTATCTGTTCGTAGCTCTCTCGTCAGGTTCAGATGAAACGAAAAATGATGACTGTGTGTGTGTGTGTGTGTGTGCGTGTGTGTGTGTGTGTGTGTGTGCGTGTGTGTGCGCGCAGTCACTATATCCTCGGGGGTGGGCACAACTGTGTCACGGGCTCAGACGAGCAATCTTTGTTATATCTATTCAGGTTACAGGGTCTTTAGGAAAGAAATACCCATGAGGTAATGGTTACATTTCGTACTTGATAGGGAACTAAACAAGGAAAACCCAGACAGACAGGCTTGAGGAACTCCTGGATCAACTATCAATGAAGGATAGAAATGTAAGCGAGCTGGACCGAGACACTGAAGCAGGAACCGAGTTGGAGGGATAGAACGAAGAAGTGAAAAGTGCCCAGGACTATCAGGAGTGACTGATCTTGTGGAACACCCGTGCTGCG
Organism: Acipenser ruthenus; assembly: GCF_902713425.1. NCBI lineage: Eukaryota > Metazoa > Chordata > Actinopteri > Acipenseriformes > Acipenseridae > Acipenser > Acipenser ruthenus. The sequence continues at coordinate 90,480,888 of NC_081189.1, read as the reverse complement.
GAGCAAGAGGATGGAGGCAGCTCTGCCAGTTCAGTCGTCTCTAGGGTAAGAAAACAGCCACCTAAAAATAATCCTTTAAAAATAGTAATCCTTTGGCAAAACTTCTGGAGCCAGTATGAAGTGTCAATTCACAATAATATTAGCTTACGCAAAACAGACAAATTTAATCATCTCAAATCTTATTTAAGCAGAGCATCAGCAAGTGCAGTTGCTGGATTAGTAATTCATGCCCATATAAACAAATAGTTAAACCTGACTCCAGTAAAGAGATCCAGCAAAGTAGCAGCTTTGCGCTAGCTGTACGATGAACGCGAGATTCAAGTGTGCAGCTTAGATGCCATGGGAGTAGCACCATACACATATGGTTGTCTGTTGTGCCCAGTATTACTGAATATCACCCTGGAAGACATCACACAGGAATTTAGTCACCAGCAAGACACAGACAATAAGTGGCTGGTGAACGAGTTTATGAGATTCCTTCAGAGGGAGGTTGAAAGCAGGGAAAGGGCTGTACCGGACTAAAGTTGCTGTAACTCTGACTAAAGTTGAGGACACACCTGAAGAAACACAATCGAGTTACAAACCCATTCAGATACATTATGAGCAAAGGGCAAAAAGATCCAATACAGCAGCAGCACTGCACACAGCCAGCCTGAAGGAGAGAGCAAACTGCATCTTCTGCGACAAACCGGACCACAGGTCCAAGGTCTGCTCAGAGCTCACACGAGAAACTAGGCGTGAAAAACTAAGGAGGCAAGGGAGATGCTTTGTGTGTTTGGGATCAAGACTCATTGCGAAATTCTGTAGAACGAAAGGAGTAGCGTTTGAAGTATGTTATTTCATTAGTGTCACCAAGAAACATGGAGAAGAAAACAGTACTGCTACAGACAGCAACAGCTTGGGTTGAAGGGTCCGTGAACTGACATTTAGTTCACCGTTTACTAGATGGAGGCAGCCAGCTAAGTTTCATTGGTGAAGTTATTTCCTGGTCACTGAAGCTGCCGACTGTAGGAGAAGAAACGCTTAATTTGCATATATTCGGGACAGACGCACCAAGGAGAACCAAATACAAAAGAGTAGAAGTTTGACTCAAAACCACCCGGAACGATCAGTACGTAGAATTAGAATCTTTGGAGATGCTGAAAGAAAATGTTGGGAACGGCATTGCTTGGGTTTGAAGAACTTTGTATAGTACTAACTCAAAACAGAAGCAGTTCTAAACTCCAGACCGCTAACTTTTGTTCATAACGATAGCGGAGAGGCACAACCGCTGACACCTGCGCATTCTCTCATAGGACAACGACTTATGGCACTGCCACTGCAGACATTCTCACAGTCAGACAACATCACTGTCAAACAAGAGCAAATAACCAAAAAGATGGAAATAGACAGGGACTGACAAATAGCTTCTGGAACAGATGACGAAAGGAATACTTAGAGGAAATGTGGTCAGCTCACCACAGCACCCAGACAGAGCAAACACAAATGAAGGTGGGGGATTTTGTGCTAATTCAGCGAAGACAAAATGCCAAAAACAGATGTGGAAGAATTGAAGAATTGTTCTACGCATTCGTTGTTGTTGTTTGCATCTGCCTTCAGAAACTGTGTTAAGAAGACCAATTCAGTTACTGCACCCTTCTGGAATTTCTTTTGCTGAACTTTAATAATGGTTCATCGGGCAGGAGGTTGTTGCAAGTCGTGTATGACTGTTTATGTTCTTCACAAAAAGGCAGTTACAAAGGGGGACTTTAGTGTATATAACAAAGACTACATTACCCAAGATTCTTGGATCCAGAAGATCACGTGATAAGAGAAAGGAGCGAAAACTGTTTACTATGTTATGAAGCCTGCTGGGTTTATTGTTGGCTCAATTCAACAATAGAATGTAAACATTATGGAATAAAAAATAGTTTCATTGTTGACGTTTGTTCCTTTATAAACAAATAGTACAGAACAACTATTCTTTTCTGTTTTTATTACACTGTGGTTAAATGATGTTCTGATAAATATATATTGCTCTATACTGATCAAAACAAATGCAATTGGAACTTCTTTCTAAGTAATTCTGTGTCAAATCAACAAAATCCAAGAGGTATCCCCACTTTACCATATAAGGTGCAGAACATTTTGTATAAGTTTTGTGGAAATCCTAGATGGTCAAGTGGGGACCACCAGTTGAATTGACATGGGCCTATTTAGAATTGAGAACATGCTGACATTTAAGAATTGCCTCCTGCATCTATGAATTGTCTGGATTATTGTGCCAGTTTAACATATATCAGAATCTTATAACTGTGATGAAACTAGCTCAGCTCCTTGTGATGAAGTAGGTGGCTGTGGATAACTATACAGTTATCTTTAATTCTGTATCAAGAAAGTATATCAAGAAATTATGGTGGCCAATACATAGCATGTATCTTATTGCTAAGGGATAGAACAGTCTAGGCTTAAAGCAATCAGCAATCCAATGACCAAACATGTAAATAACAGAACTGTAAAGGATGGAAAAAATATCTGCTTTGCAAAGGGCTTCGTTATTTATTTATTTAGTGCAAAGGGATGCATTTTTTTTTTATTTGTAGTAGCTTCGGTATTTTTTTTTATAACCTTGTTTCTAAAACAACTAAACAATAAAGCACTATCATTTTATCAGTCAAATGGCAATAATTTGAAATGTTGACTATATGGTAAAAACAACAAAAAAAAAAGCTTACTTGGAGTAGTCAAATGTTCCAGATGGAGGTTCTTTCCTGATTTCCTCATACTCTTGATATATACCTTTCTTCTTCTTCCTTTTTATATGTTGTACAAGCTCCTGAATATGCATCCCTCCATCCTCTGGCAAATGAATGGACATCTCCATCACTGAAGGCAATGGACGGGATTTCTGCGGCAGGGGGGGAACAGCTAATTCTTCAGAGGCATGCTTGTGTAAAGGCGTGTCTGGTGGGGTTTCTGACTGTGGGGGAGGCTTGCGACCGTTTGTGTTGACACTAGAATCTGTGTCAGCACCGTCATAGTTCGCAGTCACTACAGGACTGTTCCAGTTCTGCAAACTACCCAGAGAACTGGGATCAGCATGCAAGTTGCTAGTCCGGTTTTCATGATAATGATTATGTTGATGTTTGGTGTTGTCAGTTACAGTCTGCGGAGTACAATTCGAGTTCAGTCCATCACTAACAGGATTCTGGTCTAAGGTGTATGATTGAAAAAGACTGTCCATGCAATCCCCATTTTGCTGGCCTTGGGTGGAATTTACACAAGATTGGATCCAAGCTACATGGCTGTATTTAGATGAGCCTCCAAGATGCTCTGGCAACGATTCCATTGGTATGTGGTTTGCCAGCTCATGAGCTTTCACAGTGCAGACCTTAAAAAGTAACACATACATATATTAAATCCACTATTCCTTTTTTCAACCTTTTAAAATAGCTAGTACTGGCTAGGCCTATTGAACACCAGTCGGATGTTACATATCATCATAATATTGGGTTAACTATACCTACAATGAAAATATTGTTTTTGACACAAGTGATAAGATCAACTGGAAACAGGAAGCATGAGTATTTACGGTACGCTTTGTACCATACTGGGAAAGATTAACAACAGAAAACTGATGCAAAAAGTAACATTCTTTTTTAAAAAAATAAATAAACCTAACATTAAAGCTTAATAGTGTAGATCATGCACTGTTTCAGTAATCTTTTTGTTTTAAAAGAATATACCCTCTCTCTTAGCTTCTCCCTCACAAAAAGCCTGAGAACAGCAAATGGGGCTCGAAACCACAAAGGAGATGAAACAATGAATACGCACTTCAGCCTAGCAGGAAATGCACCCTGATGATAAAAGATAAAAATATAAGTCAATAATCTGTAGAACATAGATAGCTACAGACTACACATACAATAAACTTTGTGTGGTGACAGTAAGTATTGACACCCTCCTTTTCAGAGGATTATAAATTAGAGCAGTGGAAAATATCTGCTAAGAGTGGATTTAAAACCACAGAGTGTCAATACCTTTGGACACCACTGCATAGGTAATATTTTAAAGTTATGTAATCAGAACTTGTATTAGCAGGTCATATCAGCAAATTTGCATTAAAAAAAAAAAAACATACCTGCATTTGCAGGGCAGTAACTGTATACTCTCTAAATGAAGTAGAATAAGCAAACTGGGTTCTGCATTACAATTAACATAACATTCTTGCATCTTTCACCTGCACCAAATATTAAAAAGGCTATTTTGCTTTTGGTACCCAGCTTTGAATTATGCATACAATATTATATTGTTGATGTGCAGAATTATGTAAATAAAGTTAATTTTAAGAACAGCTTTCTCTCTTATAAATACAATCAAATTAACTAATTACCAGCAGCCTCATAACAGATTTGGTAATCATCCAAATGAACAATGAAATACACGTTTGAAGACATCTTCATCATTTAACGTGCAAGTGCTGAGAATTATTCCAGTAAATCTTACCTAATATTTATTGCCATCACTCTGAAGGTCTCAGGTTTTCCTCTATGAAAAATGCACACATTATGGTAAAGGTGAATTTGGTTTGTTTAATGGTCATTTATGTGAAGCTGTCAGTGAAGTTAATTTATTGAACGCTCCCTACAGATACTTCAATGCTACACTTCTCGTAAGGTAAGGTTGCCTGAAAACATGTCGGCCATAGAAAAGCAGTGATTGGTACTCAGACGTGTCACTGCGTCAAGCTTCTGGGAGCTTGGGTTGGGTTATTTTAAGCAAACAATCTGAAGGACTCAAACTCTCCCTGAAGCATCTTCACTGTGGTTGATGCAGCATTAAGTGCATGAGACATTCACCAGTTTTACTGTTTAAAAATCAAATAGACGTTTAACATAATGTGTGCATCTTTCATATAGGAGAATACGAGGTGTGAAGTGAAGGTAATGCATACAACATAAGATTTACTGAATTATAGGGACACCTGTAAATATTACTGAAATTCTACAAAAAAAAGGACAGCTATACATACCACTGGCTTCTGCAAATGTTTATTATCCATTTCAGAAGGAAATATCAATCAATCTTTATTGCTTATATAGTGTTTCTAAGCGATTTATAGATAATCATAACAAAAATGAACATACAAAACAAATAAAATATGACAATACAAATAACCCTTAAATTACATAAAGAAATAGTAAAACAAGTCATTTCAATTACTTTAAAAAGCAGTGATAAAAATTAGTATAAAAATAAATACAAAAGTAGTAAAAAAAATTAAAATGCATGTTAAATTATAAAAAAGTGTCTTTTAATCTTACTTTAAAAAGCAGCAACAGATAGTGCATCCCTTACAAATCGGGACAGATCATTCAAAAACTTGGGTGCTCTAAAGCTGAACACTTTGCCACCTGCTTTCTTTGTAACAGAGTGTGCAATCCCTCTCAGTCAGAAGGCTACAGACAGCTTTCAGAACCTGAACTAATTGAGACAAGATAGTCATGTGAAAATCTGTTTTCTTTTAAATGGCGAGGCAGAAAGAATGTAGAGGAGTGTACAGTAAGCGAGTTATCATGGCTCCAAGGAAAGAGATAAAATATGATGACCATGTGTCCGTACTTACCCTTCACAAGGAAGGATATTAGAGAAATGGCAAGGAAAGTGAATGTTTTGCATAATGGAGTGCAGACCACAATTAACAGATACAGAAAAAGTAGTGGGTGAAGGGTTTGTTTTTCAACATGATAATAACCCTAAAACACAGCCAGACTAAACCTCAATTACTTAAATCAGAAACAACAGGTTTTCAAATTGATGCGCTGGCCTCGCCAGTTGCCTGACCTCAACCCCATTGAAATGTTATGGGATGAGCTTGACAGCACAGTGAAAAAGAAAAGTGCAACCAACATAAATATGCCTGGGAGATGAGAAGGACTAAATGGGCAAAAAAAAAAAAAAAAAAAAAAGACAGCAATACACTGCTAATGTTGTGTGACAGAATGCCTAGAGCAGCGGTTCTCAAACTATGGGTCACAAGTGCCTTTTAATGGGGTCACAACTACCTGTGCAATTTAAAAATATATATTTTAGTTTAAGAAATATGTATGTTAATTTACTATTATTGGCACATTTTACTCCAAATTTTACTCCCAATGACTCCTTCGCTCTACCTGCCTTTGTCTGAACATTCTGAACTGGTTACCTAGCAACCAACTGCATGTCAGCCAATCAGCAGAATGCACTCCTGTTTAAGAAAGAAAGGTGTTGGAAACGGGACTAATGAAGGGGAATCGAGTGGCACTGCAGTAAAAGAAGTGCCAACAACAAGGACCCGATCAGCAGTAAAAAGCAAAAACCTGAAAAGCTTGTAGATGCTAAATGGCTTGCTTTGCTAGCTTACCTGGCAGATATTTTTGATCGCTTAAATATTCTTAACACAACACTCCAAGGATGAGATACAGCTTTCCTTTCTCTCACTGACTAAACCGAAAGCTGGATCAAGAAGCTGTCCTTATTGTACAGTGGCGTAAACCGTGGCAGCCTTGAAGGTTTTTTTTTTTTTAAACTGTTGACTGTAAAAAATGTTGCCATTTTGTATTGTGAATTAAAAAAAAACCAATGGCTATATAAATTTTGTTGATATTGTTTTACTTGCATGTTTTACTTATCAATACTAACTATTCTGCAATATCACAGGGTAGTGGGGTTGTGTAGTCATTTTTATTGCTAGAAGAGGGGCGCAGTGCAGCGAAGTTTGAGAATCGCTGGCCTAGAGTGTGTGCAGCAGTCTCTAACAAAGGGGGAATATTTCGATGAGAAAAGTTTGCAGCTAAATGCCAGCAAAACATATCCTCTGTTGCATTCTCTTTTGAGGAGGTTAATACATTTTCATATGTATCAATAGTTTATGATGATTCTTTCTTTCTTAGTTGTATTTCAGTAAAATTATGACGGCCATCGTATATGTACCGTAGTTTAAATAAGTAACAAATAGGCATTTTTAGTAAGCCATAAGCTGTAAAAAAACCTTAAAGAAAACAATTATACCTTTAGAAGATTCAAGATTTTCACACAGAGTTCGTAATCAAAGTTTCCATAAGTTGAACTGGTCATATCATAGATGAAAATCAAGCCATCTCGTTGTGTCTCTACACTGAAAGAGAAGAATATAACCTTGTTATAACATATACATTCTTACTCTGTTTTGGATCCACTCGTATCTTTCACCTGCACAAAAAGGACATGACTATATAGCTTTAACTGTATTGCTTATTTATTTTCAACGCTAAAGTAAAATCAGTTGTCATACCAATTGCCAGTCGCTTTAAACTTAACAGCTCAACAGAAAATTTCTGTTTCATTAAATTTAGTACATGGAAAGAATTTCAAGTTAAATTATATTTTGTGGGGGGGCTCCTGAGTGGCGCCCTATAGCCTGGAGATCTCAGGTTCGAATCCAGGCTAAGTCATTGCCGACCGTGAGTTCCCGGGGGGCGGCGCACAATTGGCCGAGCAACGCCGGGCAGGGAGGGCTTAGGTTAGCAGGGCAATCCACGGTTCACCGCGCACCAGCGACCCCTGTGGCTGATAGGGCGCCTGCAGGTCCGCAGTGGAGCCATTCAGATCTGTGTTGTCCTCCGGCACTATAGGTCTGATGGCTTCGCTGTGGATCCGCAGTGCGAAAAGAGACGGCTTGGCAGGGACACGTTTCGGAGGACGCATGTTTCAGCCTCCGTTTCCCCAAGTTGCAGCGGTGAACCGGGATTAATAACACCACAATTGGCAATTCTTGGCATTGCAAAGTGAAGGGGAAAAAAAACTCACCGTTTTGCTTCTCGTGTATTACATTCCAAATAATAGAAAGTCACAACAAAAATATATAACATATCAGGGCTAGAAGTTAATTTTTTAAGGCAGTAGTGAGGATAAACACTTACCTATTGTTTTAGATAGACTGAATAACCCAAACTATCACATAGTAGGCCTATATTTAAATCATGAAGTATTTATTGAAACCACCTTGTGCTCAATTAAGTAATGGAACTAATGGAATTCCTTGTCGAAATGCATTTTGTTTTATCCTTAAGTTCTACAAGAATGCAACCCTATTTGTCATCTAAGCATTTGATATGCCATCAGTACGGTAACCAGGTTATGTTTCATCGGTGCAAATTAAGTGGTACGAAATTATCCTTATGCCTTCAGTTGTTGACTGAGATTTTAGTAACTAACAAATCATACACACCTATAAAAGACAGCGATTAAAAAAAAAAAAGTTAAAAAAAAAAAAAAAAACAACATGTGCCACAATATTGTTGAATCCTGCATTGTATGACCTTACAAATTATAAGGTTACAACCACAATCGAGCTGTTCTGAAAATGAAAACTAATTCCAGCACGGTACCGCTACATTTAAAAGATTCATGCAACATGTTATACTAACTGGTTTGTTCATAAATATGCATGCTCGCACCCTGCCTTTTCACTGCATTTTGAAATGCTGTACAATTTTGAAGAAATTAACTAAGTAGTAATAACAAAATGAGGGATATCATCGTGTAAAAGCACACGTTTCACTAGTTAAACAGAAGTACGCAAAGTAGTGACCTATTATAAAAAGAAAACAGATAAATAAATTAATGCACCTCAAGATTGTATTTCTCTATTATTCGTACTGATAAATCAAGGAAGACATTACTTGGATCATGGTAACATTATAGCAAGCTATTTGCTCCTGTTTTTATTTTGATAAAGTAATAATTATCTACCTATTATATGTTCACTTTTAGCGTGGGTGAAACCAGGGTTAACATTATAAAAAAAATAATCTCCATGACAGATTAAATTAGCATTTTATACACTGAATAAACTTAATATGTTAGGTCATTGCCTATTATCTTATAAAATCATAATGTTTAACAGTTATTTAATTTTCCTTTTGGTGTTTAAAATAAACTTCACATCTTTAACTTGTATCCACGTTGTTCTGTACTGGAAGTATTTGTACTCCACTGTCCAATACAATTTGCATTGTGGGCCTCGCGCGTATCTGCATGGGGCGGTACAAACCTCAGTCATCTGCAAATCGGAAAGCTCTATTGGCAATGGTTTCCCGCTTTATGAAAGATACTAATAATGTACGCATTTTTAAAAAAAATACAAATACCGGTAATTTGAACGTGTTCACTCAGGGTAGGTCATATACTGCAGCATAATGTATCAGAAAAATGTTACTGCATAAAAAAAATAGCAAATTAAGAGTTTTGGGTAGCAACATGCTGCCAAATATATGTTAACTTCGAGCCTTGATAATATATACAATCTATATAAAAATCACTACATGACATTTTCAGGAAGTTGGGTACTGTTTAAGCGAGGCATTTCAGAATGACGTGCTTGCCTTTTTTTCTGTCCCATGAGATTCTGGCTCACGCAGCACAACACGTTTTTGTCCCAGATGGCTTTCTACAGAGATCACTACGAGTGCACATCCATAATCTGGTTTGTTTACTTTTTGCTGTCTAAAACTTTTAAATAGAGGCTCAAGAGCTGCTGTGTGTATATATATATATATATATATATATATATATATATATATATATATATATATATATATATACTGCCTGCAGTAAGTCTACACCTTCAGAAAATGAGATGTACCGCAAGGTTTGTGTCCAGTATGACAAAAGCCAGAGTGGCACATTTCATCTACCTTTAAAATAATGGATTTTAAAGTGCATGAAAAATCAAGTAAGCATTATAACTGTGTGAAACTGATGAAGGCAAAGTCTGCCAAACAAGGCACATCAAAAGCGTAACAATTACTTCACACCATAAACACCTCTGCGATTTTTAGAACAGATCACAGCCTTGCAAAGCATGCACAACCGTATTCTGACCTGTATGAGGCAAAAGGATTGAATGTGGAGAAAACCTATAGAAATTCTTTTTTTTTTTTTATATATATATATATATAAAATTTAGTCGTTGCCAATTATTTTCTCCCAATTTAGAATGGCCCATTATTTTTTAAGCTCAGCTCATCGCTATCACCCCTGCGCTGACTCGGGAAGGCGAAGACGAACACACACTGTCCTCCGTTGCGTGTGCCGTCAGTCGACCGCTTTTTTTCACACTGCGGACTCACCATGCAGCCACCCAAGAGATACAGCGTCGGAGGACAACGCAGCTCTCGGGCAGCTTACAGGCAAGCCCGCAGGCGCCCAGCCAGACTACAGGGGTCACTGGTGCGTGTTGAGCTGAGGACACCATGGCCGACCTAACCCTCCCTCCTCCAGGGCAGTGCTCGGCCAATTGTGCGCCGCCCCCTGGGAGCTCCCGTCCACGGTCGGCTGTGGAATAGCCTGGACTCGAACTCGCGACGTCCAGACTATAGAGCGCATCCTGCACTCCACGTGGAGCGCCTTTACTGTATGCGCCATTCGGGACCCCCCCTAAAACCTATAGAAATTCTAAAGTCACAGGTGTGTATACACGCTATTGTGAGGACCCAGCATCCACCACAGTTAACCACAATGGCAACTGCTAAATATTTGTTGGTTATCTCAAATGGTTCTACAGATAGTTCTCTTACTAAGGCAGTGATATGCTATGTGAAGTATGCTGTCAACGATGTTGTCCACAGACTTTATTGGGGTTCGGAATGTGGGGAAGGCAGATGCATTACAACATAAAACGCAGATATCTAGCTTCTCTTCCTTTCTGGATTCAGTTTTATTTCCTGCAGTCACATTCATTCTTTACAATAAAATAAAAAAACAATAAAATAAAATTCTGTTTTATTTTATAACAGATATCATGTTATTCTTCATAGTGATCGCTGGTGTCCATAGGTCTTAAATGAAAACAATAGAGTTATATTAACTATTTGCGGTCCTATGTCAGACCAGGTCCGACATTACAATTTATCCCTTTCCGGTCTGACGGATCTGAGCAATACGCATAGTCCCTGCACCACAGACCTAACACGGACATAAACAAACAAGATAGCTGCTTCCGCATCCAGCGCTCAAAGAACATCACAGACATTTGCAGAGCTTTTTTTAGATGTTATAGTAATAAAATAATGATTTGGATCGCATTATTGAGGAGTTTGGTGATAAAATCTCATACCTATGAAGAGGTATGTGAAAAATACAGCGAACAAGGGGTGGGGCGGGGCTGGAGATGCAGTACCGAGTGTCCTGATGATAAGCAGTGCCTTTTAAACCTGTTTTACTTTGAATAAAATTACTTTTAAACAGCGTGTGTAAAATAAAGTGGACCTGACGCATCTGACAGGCAATGAATAAATGGACTGCTAAGGGTTAAACAAAGAAATCCAAACCACACAGTAAATGTAATTGTGATCTTTCCATATACACGTGGAAACATTCTATAACTAGCCTCTGCTATACTGCATGACTAATCCTGTAGTTAACAGATCAAAAATTATTTATTTTGTTGTGATGTTTTTTTTTTTTTTTTTTTTTTCACTTAAGCAGTGACAGTGCATCCAGCATACAATAAATGGCGTTTCTAATTCCTCATACTTTTTACCGTTTTCTTTTTTTTTATTATTTTATTTTTTTTTATAAATTTAGTCGTTGCCAATTTTTTACCCCGGTTTTCTCCCCAATTTAGTATGCCCAATTATTATCTGTATCCTCGGCTCACCGCTCGCAACCCCCCCGCAAACTGGCGGCTGGAACACGCGTCCTCCGAAACGTGCTCCTGCCAAGCCGTCATTTTTCGCACTGCAGATCCACAGCAATACCACCAGACCTATAGTGCCGGAGGACAACACAGATCTGGCGGCTCCACTGCAGAACCACAGGCGCCCTATCGGCCACAGGGGTCGCTGATGCGCGGTGAGCCGTGGATTCCCCTGCCGACCTAAGCCCTCCCTACCCGGGCAGCGCTCAGCCAATTGTGCGCCGCCCCCTAGGAACTCCCGGTCACGGTCGGCTGTGACATAGCCTGGATTCGAACCTGCGATCTCCAGGCTATAGGGCACATCCTGCACTCCGCGCGGAGCGCCTTTACTGGATGCGCCACTCAGGAGCCCCCACTTTTTACCGTTTTCAACATTTGATTCATCCAAGCTTTCAGTTAAATTGACAACAATTACAAAATTCAAAAACAGCAGTAGTAATACGGTGGTGTTGCCCTAGTCCCAAGGTTTAAATCCCCAAATAAATGCTGTTAATTATTACAAAGCAGTTCCTGTTGTAATGACCATATCCCTATCCCTAAAAATAAGACTGTAGATGGAACAAACTATATAAATGATGGGATGTGGGCGCAAATTGAGAATCAGATGCATTCTTGAATACAAATAAACATAGGACTATAGTTGGTCCGACATCACAATTTTCCCTTTCCGGTCCAATGTCGGACTCTGTCCGACATCAAAAAGACACGAAAAAAAAAAAAGGGCGTATCTCATGAATACTGATAGACCCGACACCACATAGGTAACACGGACATAAACAAACAAGATAGCTGCTTCCGTATTCAGTGCTCAAAGAACATCACAGACATTTGCAGAGCTTTTTTTAGATGTTATAGTAATAAAATAATGACTTGGATCGCATTATTGAAGAGTTTGGTGATAAAACAAGTGATCAAGAGATGATTTATCGGTATGTACTATTATTAAGAGGCATTTGAAAAATATAGCGAACAAGGGGTGGGGCGGGGCTGGAGATGCAGTACTGAGTGTCCTGTTGATATGCAGTGCCTTTTAAACCTGTTTTACTTTGAAGAAAATACTTTTAAACAACGTGTCTAAAATAAACTCAGCGTGTGAAAATAAACTGGACCTGACGCGCCTGAGACGCTCTGAATAAATGGACTGCTAAGGGTTAATAGTGTAGTTTTGAACCTTTTACTGCTGCAATTAACAGGAGCAAGACAATTACCCATAACTACTCCAGTTAATATAAAGCTCACCAGCAGGTTTCATCTTATATTCTCATATTTCATCGTAGACCCATGATGAGAATGATTATTATGATTAAATATGATCAAAACCAACAGGCGATTATAGAATCATGCAGCTATACTTAAATTAATAGAAAAAAAAATGTTCAACCAAGCATTTATCACTAATAATATAAATAGGTTTAAAGTTAAAGTTGAGTCTTGGATAATGCAATAGAATTCAATATTGCAAAATTACTTTTAAACAATCATAATTACTGTCGTTTACAGTAAACTCCTAGTGAATCTGAGACGGTTTCAGGCTCTCACTCCAGACAGAGCTATAGGGAAAAATGTTTTTTTTTTTGTGTCACGGAAAAAGATCTACTAAATAATTTAACACAAGTGAACAACCCTTTTAAATCTGTGAAAATAATGAAAAATGAATTCTATTGTAACATTTATTTGAGTTTGCTTATTTTAAACTGGAGCATAGATGTGCAAGTATGCAGGTATTCAATGGTTTTAAAAACATTACTGCTGAAGAGCCACTCTAAAGAGAAGTACTGTACCAGGATTTAACTTGTGGCACCAGAGCTCCAAAGCGTACTTCACTCAAGCTTCACGCTACAAACACAAATGATCTTAAAAATCCCAGATGAGACACTCCCGTTAAAAAAAAGCTGTGCATTTGTCCAAATCCAATAACAATCAGACTTTTAAAAGAAAAGCAATCACTGAAAAACACACATTTCTGCACGCAAAATCCCCTCCCCCCCCCCAATTATTCCAAATGGTATTTTAATCAAAAAATATTAGAAGATACCTTTCAATTGCTCTGTCCAACTGATAGATTATAGCCTGAAGTACTGCTTTATGTGTAGTAACATCAGGTCTGTGTAACCTGGCAGTGAACAAGGCTAGAGCTGCTCCTTTAGCATCTCTTCCAGGCTGACAGGAGAAAAAAGAAAAACAGCTTAATAATGTTCACAAATTACAGAAAATAAAATCGATCAGAAGTCACAAGAACAACTAATCTTTACATGATTTTCTGTTTCAGCTGACAGTAAAGCACTAACTGAATATATTGTGGACAATATATATATATTTTAATAATTTGCTGCTGATCTGAATTCTTGCCTAAATTCTTAAAACAAACAAAAAAAAAACTTCACTTCTACCCATGGGAACAACTGTTCTATGAAATGAGTTTGTGATAAATATACTTTCACTCCAAAGCACAGTCTTTATAATTAACAAAAGGTTAATTAAACTATTTGGAACTTACTAGCAAAGCACTAAAAATGGAGTAAGGTATTCCTGTTTACCAGGCTTGTTGGCAGTCTCTCTTTTGGGGGGGGGGGGGGGGGGGTGGTTCCTTTCCAGTAAGACAGGAGGAAACATTTTCTTCTTGGCATCAATGGCATGCTGATGTACTTTTGTTTGTAGTTTATTTTTGTGAAACATTTGCGTTACTATATTTAGCACTCCAAGCAGTTTGCCGAACTAGTTTGCTCAATATGGTGTATGGAAGTCTGTTGTTCTGTGTTACAAATAGAATGCTGACCTGATTCCAGAAGCACTTTTCTACCTGTTTTATTGTAGTCTTATTGTTTTGGTCACTGGAAACATGTTTATTTGCATGTTTCTAAAACAAAGCAGGTACACATGTACTTCCAAGAACAGATCAAGGCATCACATACAATGGCTTGAAGTCTTACTTTAAAATGTAATGTATGCTACAATTTAATATTCGATTATAAAAAACAAAGTACTTGGATTAAGTACTACTCACAAAGGCATACTTACTAAAACAGTAAATTTACCACTCAGCAGTTCTGAACGTAGAGGCTCTTCATCAGGACTGATATTGTAAATGCCTTCTTTTAATCTTGTATTCTGAACATGAAAACAATTGTTTTTATTGTAACTGCAATATTAATGTTAGAAACCTATCCCAGTTACATGTAAGAAAATACAATGTGTAAGGTTGTATGTAAAATGCTACCAAAAAATAAAAATTACATTTGGCCAATGTCAATTAACTGAAACCCTACATTTGAGATACTGTAGTTTATATGAGTGTTAAATTTAAATGTATATTAAATTTAAATGTATATTTGACTGAGATATACATATGAAACATTTAGCTCATGCTGACTGTTGCATATTTTTGTTTCTATAAACAGTCGATTTAAACATTAGGCAATAAGATTTTTCAATCAAAACAAAAATACACAAAAAATAACTCCAACAGATTATCAATTAACATTTCTCTCTGCCCTGATTTGCTGAACTCTGGCATACTTTTTTTTTTTTTTTAAACAGTTACATTAATTTTATTTACTACCACTGTTACAAACAAATAAATGTATTGCAAAAAGACAAAAGCAACTGGCACAAGCATATCTAGAAATGTGCTGCATTTCCAAATTAGGGATAATCCCTGCTCTTACAGTTGCAAGCACTGCATGACACCCCATTACTGAAATTTATGAGATGGAGTACTTACTTTATATGCCTGGAATAAATCAATGGCTCGAGATACATCAAACTTTCTTGCCATCAAAAATTTCACAGCAGTGTTTTGGGACACCAAGACGACATTGGGTTGCTCTCTATTTTTCAGTTCTGTGAAAAACTCTTCTACTGTCTGTAAAAATAAATAAATAAATATATTATAGAAGGTTCAAGCAACTATTAGCAACCTAAAAAACAAAGCTTGTTTCCAATCCAAATCCAACAAAGTCTAAAGTTCTCCAAATGTTTCTGAAACAGAAGGCACAGATGACAGCTAACTCCAGTCATCCGTTCCAGAACAAGCTTTGGTCCCATATAGTAACTACTAGGCTACTCTGTGACAAATCAAAAGCAAGTATGTGGGTAGGCACACTGAAGATTCCGTATAGATATGGTCATCTATTTGCTTATTTTAAACCATACTCACTTATGAAGACTGCCACAGTGAATATGACATTTTGTAGTTTACAATAATATCCTCAAGCTTACACAATGCATTTACTTTACTTCACTAGTTTTATGATGCTATGTACCATTTTTTTGTGAAACAGTACTTTACGACTGATGTTTTTTTTTTTTTGTTTTTTTTTTTTGCAGGAACAGGAAAAACAGAAGTTTACACAGATCTCTGTGGGTCTGGGAAAAGCCCTGAAGTGACAGAAAATGTTGACCTTAACTGTAAGAAGTTGACATAAAATTACTAACTACCACTGTCCTAAACTGTTATAGAAATGTACTAAAAATGCTGTCCTCCACCTCCACACATGCCGAAACATGTAAAATAATAAACACATACTGCATAAACCTATTTTTTATTGGCATTCTTTGCATGATTACACAACACACTTTCAATGTTAAACATTCACTGAAAGTCCTGCAATGACATGCAAAACAAAAGAGACTGCTTCAGTTACTCTGTTGTAAACCCATGTGACCACAATTAGGTAGGTACAATTGGAACATTTATTATATCATTACATAATATCTTTGTAAAATCTTACAAATTTGTTGTAAACAATTAGCATTTTATTCCCAGTATGATTCATATGATGTGAAATTGAAAATATTATCATAGCTCCTCATTAATTACCATGTAAGTAAAATGGCATTTTGTGGTCAGTCACAAATTAATGTCGGCCTACCTTCTACAGATTTAACATTTTGGGCAAATTCTTAAAAGGTCAGCGTGTCAATGCTAAATCACGAGATTCTACATTTATTCTTCCAGTTAGAAGCATGCAAAACCTAGTGTACTAGCTGTTCTGTCTGTTTAAGGCTTGATATGTATACCAGATTCAGAAGGATGAAATGTCAGTCTTTCTCTGTTCTGAGTTCCCCTTCCCAGAAAAATGCTTGTTCTGCTGCATTCTTGGATAAGGATTTTTAAATGACTAAATATTTAGCATAGAAACTAATTAAAATGGAATACATCACAAAACTATATGGAGAAAAAGGTTGGGTCAAATGTGTGCAGGGAGATACAGTACTTCCAAGCAACCACACTAGAAAAACTTGAACAGCCTTTTCCTGTAATTTTAGTTGTCTCAAGTCCACATAAATATAAAATTATACAATAATTCCAGAAATTACTGTTAGATAAATTTGTAGTAAACCACCCACTTACTGTAACATGCTACAGCCTCATTTCTCAGAAAAGCGAGTCACGTCATATGTACTTTCCCCTTTCCATTAACAGCAGCATACTCAACAGTTTTCACCAGCAAAATTAACCTTTTAACTAAATATTTAAGGACTGCATTTCTGTGGTAAAATCTAATCCCATTTTGGTCAAAATGAAAGCCCCCCAAATGTACTACATTACATGTAATCTCATAGAAAGAAAGTAAATGCCAAATTGTAGAAGAATGTTTAAGTTTGGAATTTAATTTCTGTCTCCTACTGTTCATAAATAGTGCATCTAGAATAATTTAACTTTTAACAAGATTTCTTTGTGCTGGATTTCAACTCGTTGTGCACCCTAGTAAAGTACGGTAATAAAGGGATATTAACTCTGTAATGCCTACGCATTTTTTTAAATGAGAAGAACTGCTTTATGTAACTAGATTCCGTTTCTTGGACAAAATGCTCCTCTCCCTACCAACAAATTGTACTACATATTGAAGAACTGTGGCTTGTGTGGCTGGATTAAAAAAAAAACTAATAATAGAGGGGTGGCTAAGAATTGCATCACAAGTGATATAGAAATAGGCATTACAGGGTAAAAACAGAACATGCAGAGGCTCCCCACGACTCAAGTGTGGTTAAAGTTATCATAAAAATGTTAAGGCTTTCTGGAAATCTGGGCCAGGAAATTATACGACTAATTATGTCACTGACTACATTTATCCACGTTTATAACAAAATAACGATTACTTTTGGAAAGTATACATAATATTAGCATTCACATTTTGTATGGACGTTTGAATACTGATTATTAACTAGTTATGGTTAAACAAAACAAAACAAAAAAACTCAACGTAATAAACACTAATCAGGCCTGTTCCACTCCTCCTCACCTCCCTCCCACCCACTTTTTCTATCACATAAGACATGCTCCAGCTTTATGTGATTAAATGTACCTAACAGGCGAGTTTAACAAGATTAAACTGCAATTTACCTTCCGGAAACATACTAACACAGAAATAAAAACATTACAATCTAAAATGTAAATATTTGTTGTTCAGCTCTCTCACCAGCTCCTCCTGGGCTGTCAGACTCTCCGCCATCTTGCAGCCTCAGTCAGCAGCAGCACTGGTGCAGCCCCGCCCACAGCCTCGCTATCAAACCGCCCAGCCGAACCACAGTGCTCAGGGCAATGTTTCGCCCCCCTATAAAAGTAGATGCAGAAATGTTATTTAAAAAAACAGCCGTCACTATCGGTGTATATGTAAGCGACCAAATTTGTTAAAATGTATTCAAATTAGGTTCAGGTTCGGGTTTTGCAATATAATATTAGAGATATTATAACTGAGTTAGTGTAAATATGTAAATAAAGCATAATGTTTTTTTGTTTGTTTGTTTGTTTTTTTAACTTGAACATGATTTTTCATGTCAACCTCTTGAAATACAGTCTTAACTGATAATTTAGGCGTCAGAGTTGTCGTGATTAGACGCGGTCTCAGTTGTGTTCTTCCCCCGATGTAGTTCTAAGATATTTATATAAACTTTTAAAGATCCAGTTCTTTTCTAGTGACAGCACAGCAATATCAACATAATTTGAACTGGGACATACGAGTTTGGAATACGTACAGACAATTCGCATTGTTATGTTAAGGGCCCATTTGCAAATGACACACACACATAAACACAAAGCCATTGTATGGTGTGCACTGTATGTAACCACCTATTTAACCGAGAACATTAGGGTTGTGTCACAGTACATTTCTGTTTACTGTGTGATCTAAGCTCATGTCAGAGAGTGCATTGTCCGGTATACTGCCACATTTTCATCTGCTCCTTGAAACAATCTCTAACTCAGTCTCATCTCATTCCAATATCAAACTGTCTTCAATACAATCTGCAACCGGACATTACACATACGCCAAAGATCAACTATATATCACATTTTTGTATAACTGATATTAAAACATAAATTCACCGACCTCCAATAATTTCTTGACAGTATAATAATAGTATATACTGTAGCGTTTCACCGGAGGCAAGAAATGAAGAAAACACACTGCTGGCAGTTTAATTATTTTTATTCATTTGGACGCTAGCTCTCGCCACATCATTAACAGGGCAGGGGTGCAGCGGTGTGGACTCCTGCACGGCGGTGTGACAGGCCAATCATTAACAGAGCAGGGGTGCAGCGGTGTGGACTCCTGCACAGCGGTGTGACAGGCCAATCATTAACAGGGCTGGGGTGCAGCGGTGTGGACTCCTGCATGGCAGTGCGACAGGTCAATCATTAACAGGGCTTGGGTGCAGCGTGTGGACTCCTGCACGGCGGTGCGACAGGCCAATCATTAACAGGGCTGGGGTGCAGCGGTGTGGACTCCTGCATGGCAGTGCAACAGGTCAATCATTAACAGGGCTGGGGTGCAGCGGGTGGACTCCTGCACAGCGGTGCGACAGGTCAATCATTAACAGGGCTGGGGTGCAGCGGTGTGGACTCCTGCATGGCAGTGCGACAGGTCAATCATTAACAGGTCTGGGGTGCAGCGTGTGGACTCCTGCACGGCGGTGCGACAGGCCAATCATTAACAGGGCTGGGGTGCAGCGGTGTGGACTCCTGCATGGCAGTGCGACAGGTCAATCATTAACAGGGCTTGGGTGCAGCGGGTGGACTCCTGCATGGCAGTGCGACAGGTCAATCATTAACAGGGCTTGGGTGCAGCGTGTGGACTCCTGCACGGCGGTGCAACAGGTCAATCATTAACAGGTCTGGGGTGCAGCGGTGTGGACTCCTGCATGGCAGTGCGACAGGTCAATCATTAACAGGGCAGGGGTGCAGCGGGTGTGGACTCCTGCACGGCGGTGTGACAGGCCAATCATTAACAGAGCAGGGGTGCAGCGGTGTGGACTCCTGCACAGCGGTGCGACAGGTCAATCATTAACAGGGCAGGGGTGCAGCGTGTGGACTCCTGCACGGCGGTGCGACAGGTCAATCATTAACAGGTCTGGGGTGCAGCGTGTGGACTCCTGCACAGCGGTGCGACAGGTCAATCATTAACAGGGCTGGGGTGCAGCGGTGTGGACTCCTGCACAGCGGTGCGACAGGTCAATCATTAACAGGTCTGGGGTGCAGCGGGTGGACTCCTGCACAGCGGTGCGACAGGTCAATCATTAACAGGTCTGGGGTGCAGCGGGTGGACTCCTGCACAGCGGTGCGACAGGTCAATCATTAACAGGGCTGGGGTGCAGCGGGTGGACTCCTGCACGGCGGTGCGACAGGTCAATCATTAACAGGTCTGGGGTGCAGCGGGTGGACTCCTGCACAGCGGTGCGACAGGTCAATCATTAACAGGGCTGGGGTGCAGCGGGTGGACTCCTGCACAGCGGTGCGACAGGTCAATCATTAACAGGGCAGGGGTGCAGCGGTGTGGACTGCTGCACGGCGGTGCGACAGGCCAGCAGGATCAGTGGCAAGTGGAGATCCCAATCCCGCTGGTGCTGACTGGTGACGATGGCCAGTTGGGTGCCGAAGGTCTGATTAAAACACTCAATAGGCCGTCGCTTTGGTGGTGAAGGGGGGTGGTGCAGGTCTTGCTGATCCCCAGCCTCTTGTAGACGTCGCCGAAGACCTTGCTTTCAAATTCTGCCCATGGTCTGAGTGGAGCTCCTGGAGAACAGCCCACCGATGAGCGTGTCCACCACCGTCTGCGCCTCCTGGTTAGGCAGCGTGTAGGCTTCTGGCCACTTCGTGAAGAAATCTACAGCTGTCAAAACAAACCAAGGGACTCATGACATCGATGGCCACCCTCTCCATTGGTTCACCGCCCTGGTACTGTTGCAGGGGGGCGTGCGACTGTTCTCCTTTCCTGACGCTTGTCTTGGCAGTGCAGTTATTACAGAGACCCACTGCCGGCAGTGGGTCTCTACATCGCAGTGGCAGCGTCCCCAGTAGTACCGGGCACAGAGGCGTGCCAGTGTTTTGTTGATGCCAAAGTGCCCTACCCCTGGCAAGCCGTGGTTGGCTTGGAGTACAACGCGCTGGAGTGAGGTAGGCACCACTAGTTGCAGGCAGCCCTCGCCGGTAGACAGGACTTGTAATGAGCGGTGTAGGACGCCCTCCCGCAGGTGTAGGACAGGAGCATTTCGAGCCAGCAGGCTACCTGTCCTTTGGGTTCCCTGAACCATAGCAACCACTGCAGCGCGGCATGATCGGTGCAGAGTACAAACCGGCTACCACAGAGGTCGGGCGGTAGTGTTTGATGGCTTTTACTGTCGGCAATAGCTCCCTCTGGGTCACACAGTAATTGCGCTCCGCTTTGGTGAGGGCACGACTGAAGTGTGCCACGACTCGCTCTCCGTCTTCAGGAGTGCCTTGGGACAGCACCGCACTGATACCCTCATTGCTGGCGTCGGTGTCCAGGATGAAGGAGGCTGTTGTGGACGGGGCTGCGAGCACAAGAGCGCTGGTTAGGGCATGGAGCAGTTGGGAGAAGTCGGCCTGTGTTCGGGGGCCCACTGGAAGTGACGTTTTTTGTCCATGAGGCAGTGCAGAGGGCTGCCAATGGTGGCGAACCCCTGTACAAACTTCTGATAATAGGACGCGAGGCACAGGAAGCTGCAGACTTGTATGGTGTTGACCGGGGTGGGCCACTGCTGCACAGCGGAGATTTTCCCTGTATTGGTGGCGATATCCTCCTCGCTGACCTGATGGCCGAGGAAGGTGGTCTTGTGCCTGAACAGGTGGCACTTGTCCTCTGCAGCACCTGCCGCAGGTGGAGCAGGGCCTCTGAGAAGGTCAGGTCATGTACCAGAAGGTCATCCAGGTACACCACACATGACTGCTTGGGAATGCTGTCCAGTACCTTTTCCATCAGATGCTCAAATGTGGCTGGGGCGTTGCACAATCCGAATAGCATGACTTTGAACTGCCACTTTGAGGCCCTGTTCGGTGGATAATGCGGTCTTCGGTTTGGAGTCAGTGGTGAGCTCCACTTGCTAATAGCCGCTCCGCAAGTCAAGGGAGCTGAACCATGATGACCTGGCGATGAAGTCCAGTTACTTGTCAATGCGGGGGAGTGGGTAGGAGTCCTTCTTGGTGACCGCCACTTCACACTCCACCGTGGATGGGCATGACCTGGCGAGGTATCCCGGTTGTTAGCACCTGAAACAAATAGGAGTGACAGAGGGATCAGAGGTTAAGTGTCTGTCCTGTTGCTGGTATGGCAACGGGGCAGGGGCAGCAAATCGCCCCCAACTGGGGGCCAACCTTTGCCTCCATGGTGTGGAGGTAAGGTTGCCCATTGGGGCTGGTGGTCTCGGAGGCCTCCCGGGTCCTGGAGGTGGTGGTACTGGGAGTGGTGGAATTGAGAGAGGAAGTGGTGCTCGGCTGGGCTGGAGCGGTGAGTAGGCCAGGGAGTCTTTGAAATCCTCAGGCAGTTTCACAGCATCTTCCAGGTTGTCGGGGTTGTGGCGCCGTATCCATGCCTGGGTTTTCTGCGCCGACCACATGGCAAAACTGCTCTGTGATGATAGCCTCGCCCATCTCAAATGCAACCAGGTATACTTCCAGGTTATCCTCCACCGTTATTTTCTGTGCCCTCATCTTTGGGTCGTCATCACGGGTCCTGGGGATGCGTTGGGAAGCATCGCAATACCGCCCCTCTTGATCAGAGTCATGTACATCCTTGACCTCCCATCTCCTGTCCAGTGCCTCCAGCAGCGCCGACAATGTAACGTGATCCATCCCATGTTCTGACACCATGTGTGGCAAAGTGGTTTGCAGTGCTCAGGTGTAGTGGTGATGTGATTAGGAAACAGAAGACAGACAACAAAGTTCATGCAAACTGGTTTTATTATTGTAATCCTGGTCTGGCAACCAAAAAGAATAATCCCAGGCAATACACAGCAATATGTATTGCACTGTTTCAAAACAACGGGTTGCGGTCCCGAAATAATAAGACACAGTTCGTAATTAATGAAACACAGTATAACACACACAAAGACACACGTTCACAAGTCAAGAGTGATTGTTATTGTGCTCGTGGTGAATATATAATTTGTGTAGAATGGTGCAGTGTTGTCTGGGTTTAGTGCTGGCCTGTAGCGACAGCTCCGGATCATGTTAGCCGTCTAATAAATAACAAACCGTAAACAAAGGAACAGATTACCTAGCCATGTCCCCTTTTGTACCTTTAGTCACGACCCCTTGGTTAGCAAGTGCAACTGTTTCTCCTCCAATCCATGGTTGCCACATTGCTTTCCTTCTGGAGCGATGACTTAATGTACTGCAGCTGTGCCCCCTTTCTAGATGGCCGACTTCCACCTAACCCTGGGAATTAATTGTCAGGCCATCCAGTCCAGGGCACTCTGTTACCTTTACACTGCATCCTCACAGGTCGGGAGGGAGATGTATCACCAAGAATCATTCTTTCTCTGTCACAAGCACCTATGCATGTATTCACAGGTATTTGTTTATGCGTTCTCCAGATGGCGTTGCAGTGTATTGTAAACCTCCACCTCAAGTATAAAGAGGTTGGAGACACAGAGAGGTTTGGAAAATACTACAGTTTTAAACATTATAACCCCATTTTAAAGGGTTAAGGATGGAATTGAAACCAAGACCAATAATTCTCAAATATAAAAAGTTTACATTAATGAAAGTCCATATTAACTATATTGGTGTCGGTTTTTACTGCCAGAAGCAATACTGATATCTGAAGTTAGTAAAATAAACAAAAAAGGACAAATCTAGGATGGAAGGTTGTTAAAATAAAAACAAACTATTTACCAAAAAATCAAGAACTGCAAAAAAGTAAATAAAGGTCACAATCAATGATCCCCTTCAAAATCCTCATTGCTGATTATTGGACCCATCACTTACAATTCAGGGATTACAAAAACTGTCCCTGACATACAGCCAGAATCAATATGCATCAGTCGAGAAAGCCTGCTCTTTGTCACTCCCTGGAAACCTTTTTGCTGGATTTTTTTTTGGAATTGGTGCTGGTAGTTGTTTATATTTTTCTGTATCATTTGCTGACTTCTTCTGTGGAATGCTGCAGGAGGAATCATTCTTTTGCACGCACCATTTTTCTGCACTTTTACTGGCTAATAAATGTATGTTCATTCTAATTAGTTGGGAATGACCATGATCAATATATATACTTTTTTACTGTCTGAGGCTGTGTTTATCTACCCCATTACCAGTGCATAAATGGTGAGGGGTAACTTTCACCTTCCAAACAGAGATTGTGTTCCACAGAGGCTTGTTAGGGTAACATTTCAATTATCTTTGGTTTAGTTTTGGTGAATGTATTTGTTTATTGCAATTTATTTCATGTGTACCAATGTTTGACATACCACTGCTTGAAATTATATTCCTGTTAATCTTTATAAATGATGGCTTCAGTAGTGTTATTACAGAATGAAAATGCAAAATATTTTGCTGAACGAAGGCGAGTATTGCCAGACAAGCCTTGGTAATGTTTCCATCATTTTCTGTTAGATTGCAACACATCATGTCAGGTATGGGATAGTCTTTTTTCTAAGCTTGCACACAGGAGACAT
Source organism: Acipenser ruthenus (assembly GCF_902713425.1). Lineage (NCBI taxonomy): Eukaryota > Metazoa > Chordata > Actinopteri > Acipenseriformes > Acipenseridae > Acipenser > Acipenser ruthenus. Next base: position 90,456,278 of record NC_081189.1, on the reverse strand, counting down.
CACCCAGAAGCCCCTGGGACAAGGGTACATGTGATATCACCAGTGCTGGAAGAACAGAAGTCGTTAACAAACACTCTCAGAGCATATGTGAATTGGTGCCTAGAAGTCCTCACTGGCACTTGGGACCAGAAATTAATTTGGAAGTGTCTGTAAGGTGTAGCAAAGGCTCACATTTTTTATGTTTTTAATTAAAGTGGGCATTAAGAAAATGCATACGATTTCCATCTGCTTCAGGGACTTTTACAACACAACTTTTAACACACTTAACTAATGAGTGTTATAGATTGCCATTTATCTTCTTAGCACAGCATTTAATTGCATTCAGCAGAATGTCCTCCAAGTTTCCCACTGTCACAGAGTAGGCTTGAGTGGCACCATCAGAACCAGGAAGCAGTACAACGCAGACAGAGGTACAGGACTGAAACTGCCGCAGCAGTATATTTATTAAATAATAAATTAAACAGTTTTACAAAAACATGAAAGAAAAGGGCACATTGGTCAAAACAAAACAAACACAAACAATAGCTGAACACTAGCTGAACACAAACAAATACTGCCGCAGGCCAGTAATCACACTGCTACCTAAGAAAGGAGACCTCTGCAACCTTAAGAACTGGTGCCCTGTCTCATTGTTGTGCTCAGATTACAAAATCTTTTCCAAGGCACTGGCAAATCGGCTGCAGACACAAATAGGATCAGTGGTGCATAAGGATCAATCCTATTGTGTACCAGAGCGATCCATTTTTGATAACTTGTTTTTAATAAGAGACCTTTTTAATGTGTCCAAACTTTTTAATATTGATATTGGTTTAATTTCAATTTACCAGGAAAAAGCTTTTGACAGAGCTGATCATGAGTATTTGTTTCATACACTTAAGGCATTTGGTTTTGGCCCTGTTTTTATTTCTAATATTAGACTCCTATATAAGAATGTTTTTAGCCTAGTGAAAGTAAATAATGATCTGAGTGTCCCTTTCCCTGTGCAGAGGGGGATACGGCAGGGCTGCTCCCTCTCATAGATGCTCTACTTCCTCTCTATAGAGCCCTTCCTGCACCAGCTGAGGGAGAAGCTAACAGGGCTGGCTGTGCCAGCTGCACCCAACAGTGCCCCCATCAGGCTGTCTGCATATGCTGATGACCTTAATGTCTTTGTCACCAATGATAGGGTCGTCACTGTGCTGCAGTCCTGCATTAAGAACTATGAAAAGGCCACCTCAGCTCGTGTCAACTGGGAAAAGTGCAGCTTTTCTGTCTGGTACCTGGGAGGGAGTGACTCCCCCATCAGTGCCCCGAGCTCTGACCTGGGAAAACACTGGGGTTAAGATATTGGGAGTGTTTTTTGGAAAAGAAGCATTCATGCAACAGAACTGGGAGGGATTGCTGGATAAAGTGAAAGGGAGGTTGCAGAGCTGGCAGTGGCTCCTTTCACAACTCTCATTTAGAGGGAGGGTACTTGTTATTAACAATCTGGGATAAGGGCATCAGCTAAGAAATAAATAATAATAATAATGGTGAATGTACAATATTGATTATTTGAAGCTGATGATTTACAACTGTATCCTTCCTACTTTTCACATTGTGGGAAAAAATCAAACCGACGTAAATGTGAACGCTTTGAATATGACACACATTATATATATATATATATATATATATATATATATATATATATATATATATATATATATATATATATATATATAATTAAGACTTGCATTATTTTTTTATTAGTCTTTTACTAGTGAGTCTGAATACTAAGTTTCATTCATTCAGCCAACATAAGGCGGCCAAATAAATGAAGTTTAACAAAGCACTAGCTTGTACTTTAAAACATGTTATGCCTATTTAAGCAAATTAAAAAAAACAGTAAGGATAACAAGCTGCACTGTTTTTTAAAACCTTTAAATCCGTTAACCTGTTCTGCAGTCCTACAGTACCTACACCAATTTCGAACACCATTTCCAGCACTTCACACCAACATCAGTCCCGATTTCCTAGCAAATGTCCCGCGTATGCACCAATTTAAATCAATTATTAATACTGACTATTAAGCTTCTAAATCCGCACTTACTATCGTACTTATAATCAAGGGACATGCAACGTATTTCATAAGGTATATTTGCAAAAAAAAAAAAAATAACTGCACTCTTACCGAAAACTTTCAAATGTCCATATGGGGCTCAGATCGGCGGGAAGAATGGACGTCAAACCAGCCAAGCATTATCTCCTCGAATGACATTGAAATGTAACTAAAACCTGTATTTTGGACTTTGGTGATGCTGCAACAGGACCGTCACAGCCTTGTTTACCCCTGTATCTGAAAACTGTCTTTGGTAAGCAAAACCATTCATTTTCATCAGAATATTAAATTTTGTTTTCATATTTAGAGTACAGTAAGCAGGCAGATGCTGTTTTCTGCTTTCCTTGCAGACACTTTTTCAGAAGTTCAAAAGATGCCGCTTTCACTGAAAATGGAGTGAAGGACTGGAAAAATCTGAAGAAAAAACTTCAGAAACATTCGTAATCTGGCACCACAAACAGTGTTCTGAAAGGTGGCATTTGTTCAGACAGTCTAAGGAAGTAGGTTCTGACTGTAGCATCACAGTTACCAAATTCTCACAAAACAGTGGTGCGTGAAAACAGACAGTATGGTACGACAATATTTTGCAGCAACTAAGTTCTGTAAAATCAGATTCGGATCAAGCTTTTTGTATAAACAACAGCAATTCGAATAAATGTAGAAGAGGATGTTCCAGGCAAGGGAATGAGCGAAAAGGATTCAGAAGTTTGGTTGGCTGCCTCCTGCAGCGGTATGGGGGGCTCAGATCAGTAGGAATAATGGACGACAAACCAGTCAAGCACTGTCTCCTCGAATGACACTGAAATGCCAATTAAATACTTTATCTGTACTACTTGTGTTTCTTTTGATATCCCAGCAGCCCTAGCGGTCTTGGGGTTGCGCAGTAGGAAAAGTTTGTTAGACCTGCTTTGCGTGCTTGCGGGGAAAAAAAATCGATCTTCTTTCACAAATATTTTTGGTCACCCCGTCACATGGGTCAGAACAATTTCTTGTGAGGGTTTGGGCAATTTATACGCGCCGCCTATGCTGTCCAGGTTCATGTTTGATGGTCGTGAAATTAAATTGGTAATGACCTGTGCAGCATTCATTACAATGAATTCTGGCTATGCAGGAAGAACTGAATTGCCTGATAATCTGAAAGCTTTATCCAGACCCATTGCGATGATGGTTCCCAACTATGCCCTAATTGCAGAGGTAAGTTGACATTGATGTAATAAATTAGTTAATTGTTACTTGAGTGATTGCGCCTGGATTCTTTAGAGGATAATCACTGGCACCTGCCTGTGCAAAGTGACACTCTGCCACAGGTAATAGGCAGCCCTATAAAACGGGTGGAGGTGGTATCCAAGAGAGATTGACAAGGCTGAGGACGAAGCTTGCAGTCCTAAAGAAAATCCACAGTAGCAAAGAGAATGGGAGAAAAAGAAAAGTGAGGAACAAACACAAAAGCAAAGCAAGCAGTTTGTTTAGGAATCCGGGGGTAGGAGTGAAACCCGCCAGGGAGCTAGAGTGCCAGGCCGGCTACGGGAGCAGTAAACCCGATGGGAAGTATTGTTGTGTTTGTTCAAGATCTATATGTAACACAGTTAATGTAAGGCAGCAAGTAGTATTGTGACTATTAATGTTTGATCAGATCAACAAGTGACTTAAAGAGCCCGGGCTACTGGCATGTGGGCTGTATTTCATACAGCGAAGTAAATTATATTGTTTTGCCATTGCCTGCTGAAGGAGAACCGTTAGCAGCCACTGCTAATTGCAGTATTTATACGCCTTGCGTTTGGATTTCAGCTCCTCCTTGTTTTGCGCTGTGAGAAGAGGGAGAAGTGATACTAGGAGCAGAGCAGCAGGAGCTGCCTCTGCCTCCACCACCTCACTGCTTCCACCACCAGGAGGAGAGCAGCAGGAGCTGCCTCTGCCTCCACCACCTCCACCAGGAGCAGAGCAGCAGGAGCTGCCTCTGCCTCCACCACCTCAGCCGCCTCCACCACCAGGAGCAGATCTGCAGGAGCTGACTCTGCCTCCACCACCTCCACCGACAGAAGCAGAGCAGCAGGAGCTGCATCTGCCTCCGCCACCTCCAGAAGCAGAACAGCAGGAGCTGCCTCTGCTTCCCTCACCTCCACCGCCAGGAGCAGAGCAGCAGGAGCTGCCTCTGCTTCCATCACCTCCACCGGCAGGAGCAGCAGGAGCTGCCTCTGCCTCCACCAACGTGGGAGGACGGCTTGCCGCTCCCACCTCCACCAGCAGAGGTTGAATACCTGCTGGTTCCACCTCCACCGCTGTGGGAGGACTGCTTGCCGCTCCCACCTCCACCACTAGAGGAGCTGCAGCTGAGTTTACCATCGCCTGGGCATGCCTTCACGTCACCGCCCGGGGATGCCTTCATGTCACCGCCCGGGGATGCCTGCCTCGCACCGCCCAAGGATGCCTGCCTCGCACTGCCCAAGGATGCCTGCCTCGCTTTGCCCAAGGATGCCTGCCTCGCTTTGCCCAAGGATGCCTGCCTCGCTTTGCCCAAGGATACCTGCCTCGCTTTGCCCAAGGATGCCTGCCTCGCTTTGCCCAAGGATGCCTGCCTCGCTTCGCCCAAGGATGCCTGTTGCGCCGCATCGCCTGGGGCTGCCTCTTGCTCCACATTGCCTGGGGCTGCCTGTTGCTCCACATCACAGCAGGAAGTACTGTAGCCGGAACCCCACCAAGGGGAGCTGCCAGCCACGAAGAAGGGGGGAGGAGGTCCGGAGACAAAGAAGGGAGAGGTCGAGGGACCACCTGCCCCCGCAGCTTTTCCGCTGCCAGGACTGCCCCAGCTGAAGGAGTCAGCCTGGGAGCTGTCAGCAGTTACGCTGACAGCATTGCCAGTAGCAGCTGGGCTACTGCCAACATTGCTGCCTGTGAACCTCTTGAAGTCCCTATTCCAGGACTTTGAGCGAGACTTTTGGAATTTTAAGGGGGGAGGTGGCCATTGAGGCCATGTGTGCTGCGTACAAGGGGGGGTATATGTGGCAATGTGCCCCTCCCCTGTGTGTATTTTTGTGTTTTATATTGTATGTATGTGTAAGTGTTGATGTATTGTAGTTGCTGCACGGGATATAAGTGGGTGTGTGTAGCGAGAGTTATTTAAAATGTATAATTGTATTTAGGCACGTGGATTGCACTTCACTTCACGTGCATTTAAAGTAGTTAATAATATGTGAGCACAGGGTTGCACGATTTAGTTCACGTGCTGGGATTCAAGTGAATAATTAATTGGTAATTGAATCCCAGCACAATTGTATATATAGATACACGTTTCACTCACTCGGGGTTGTGTGTTCAGGGCGAAAGAACGGGAGAGAGTGAGGAGAGTAAAAAAGGTAAATAACCAATTGCTACGTCATGCTGGAGGACCAGCACGGTACTTGTTTGTTTAGTGTTCGTCACTGTGTGTTAGTGTCTGTTAGTTTTGGTTATCTGTCTGTTTATTTTGGTGTCAAGTGCCGTGTCCTGTATTGTGTTTTCTTCAAACCTTTTATTTATAATAAACTGCCGCAAGCACCGTCATCATTTCATTTCACAGTCCTGTGTGTGTTTCCTTTCCTGGGTCTGACGTCACCACTCAGCTAGCCTTGTGACACACAGGCATAGAGGTGAAACTCCCCCTCAATTTTTCCACCCTAGCTACTTATTACGGGGTTCTGAATGGTAATGCACAAGGCAGCCTTTGACAGCCTTATAGCACTCCAGTTGTTCTGCAATCTTGCCCTTACGACGGCTTTGGTACACTCACCCATTCGGTAATGGTTACATTTTGTACTTGAAAGGGAGCGTTAGGTTATTATCATAACCCTGGTTCCCTGAAATAGAAGTGTAACCATTAACCTTCAAGGTCGCTGCATCCATGATCCCCTGCGACTGTGTCACAGGCTCAAAGAGCAGCTGTGGTATACAATATTCCGGATATGGGTCTTTAAGAGGTAAATACACATTCGGTAATGGTTACATTTCTATTTCAGGGAACCAGGGTTGTGATAATAACCAATGTTATTACACTTCTTGTAACACTGTCATTTAGGAGTAGGTCCATCTTTGGCGGTCTGACTCAACATAGTGAGTGTGCAAGTTATTAAAATGATTCTGGAAGGATATGTCAATAAGTGCTAACTGTACAACCAACTTAAATTGTATCGCAAACCATGACAGGGATACGCTGGTATCAGAAATGAATCAGTCATGTGAGATCTGCCCATTTACACAAGTGTGTTCTACATATTCTGGGCATTTTTTGCTCCACAACAATCTGGTAAATATATATATATATATATATATATATATATATATATATATATATATATATATATATATATATATATGTGTGTGTGTTTTTCAGCTGGAACTTTGGAATGTTTAGTTTAGACATTAGGAATGTACCAGTCTAACATAATAATACAAAATTGGCCAATTACTGGAAGGTATTGTATGAAAAATTATACCACAGTGACAGCTTTTGGTCAATGGGTGGCACTGTTTGCCAAGTTAAAGTCCTATTACAATAAAAAGTGATCAAGTCATAATATCAGCTTGTTGTTTTTACATTCCCATGAACATTTACCCTTAAACATGTTTGGACATGATGGGATCTTTTACATAACTTTTGTATTTTCTACTTTTAAAAATCTTGCTTGTTAAAGAAAAAAAAAAAAAAGAAAATGGTCTTTTTTATCCCACAGGATCTGTTATCTATGGTCAGTGGGCGGAAATCGAATAGAAAATTACCGGGTTGCTTTTGACACATTTGTTAGGTAACAATTTGATGATATTGCAGAAGCAAAGGTACAATTCTTGAGAAGAGAAATGCTACAGGTTCCCTTTTTTGTGTTTACATTGACTTTGATAACAAGTGCCTGGAACCTTGGAAACTAATCATCCCAACTTAAGTACAAAAAAGAAACCCAATTTTTTTAGATGCTTGTACCAACAATCGACACTGTATGATATGGCTACCTAATGGACAAATTATTAGCTGTAAAACATTTCGTACTATTCACTGGTATAATGGGGAAGGTAAGTAATTCCAGCTATTTCTACAATATACCTAATGTATATTATTTGATATTGTTTAATATTTCAGCATTTTGTTGCATTCTTGAAATGAAATTAAACTCATATTGTTATTTATTTACCCTCTATATAGAGTATGTAAATGTGATTTTTTTTAAATGTTTTTATTATAAATTACAGTAGCTTTATTTTAGTTTAAAACAAGTTTACAAGTGCTGCAGATATAGGTTTCGTATAATGCAATTCTGTTTTATTTTTAGTCTGTTGTTGCCCGAGCACTGCTAAACAACATTCAAGATCAGGCAGGTTATGTTCCTGTTTATATTAACTTTTCTGCTCATACCTCTTCTGAAATGATTAAATCTAAGCTAGATATCTGTGGGTTTTTTTTTTTTTTTTTTTTTTTATAGAACACATTTTTTTTTACATAAAGAAAAACAATGTTATAAAACCAAACCAAAAAAAAAACAAAAAAACAATTTGGCACAGGTAGAAACCATTTTTAGTTTCCTCCATCCTCCCTTCCTCCTCCACTATACGGCTCCACCTCTGCAATGGTCTCCCACTGAGGCAGGTGAAGCTCACTTCCCAACCTCAGAGTCTCGGCCGTGCTGGCCTCGTCCTCCACCAGGAAGGTTCTCCCGCTCTCTGCCCGCTCTAGCTTCCCCTTCTGGGAAGTAACGCTTGCTTCCCAGCCTTGGAGGCCGATCGTTTGGTCTCTCCGAGCCTCTTTCCTAAGTCACAAAACACTTCTTCTCCTATTTCAATTCCTGAGGTTCTTCCTCCACAGAGGCTTTGCTCCTGCTCATTTTTTCTCATTTGCTCACTGACATGGATTGCCTTCAAATTGTCAGCGTGCTGGTTAGTGATTCGAACAAACTGCCTTAAAGCCATTTTATTTATACCTAATCTTGTAACTGGATGGACTTTTGTGAAAGAATACTCTTTATAAAGGCAAATAACCAATCAAGATAGTGTTGGCAATTTTAGTTTTTTTTTTAAATTTATTCTGCATCTTTTTTTTACATTGTCTATAAACAAATGTATTGTCTTAAACTTGTAATGAATAATTTACTCTTGTATTTTGTCAGTTGGTTAAACTCACTGAGAAACTGTTAGCTCTGTTTGAAACCACCAGGCAACTGTTTTATTAATGGTTTCTCCCTGTTTAGGAGTTTGCTGATATATAATCATTCCAGCTGACCTCTCAATTACTTAACTAGACCCTTAATTGAACTGATAATTTGCTTAATTAGACCTTTTTACTTGTTTTCAGCTCTTGAACAGTCATGTTTCAAGTTAGCTATAACATTTGATAAGTAACTTGAACTGCAACTGTTTTAGAGCTGAAAACAAGTAAAAATGTCTAATTAAGCAAATTATTAGTTCAATTAAAGGTATAGTTAAGTAATTGAGAGCTTGGTTGGAATGAAAACCAGCAGACACAGGGGGTCCCCAGGACTGAGTTTGAGAAGCCCTGCTTTAAACACTAGAAAACTTAATTGTGAACAACAACGTCAGCCACGGACATAAATACAGCACAGAACACATACCTTCACCTTCACCAACATTTACTCTAATCATCACTAAAACCGTGATCACCCTATTTAATTATTTAATCACTTATTCAATTCATGGCTCCAGCCACATTCCCACGTGTTTTTGCAGGGAGGATTTTATCTCCCCCCTGCCACACTGCCACAGGCTCCAGGAAAGATAGTGGTTTGGCCCCATACCACATATTCCTCTGATGTGAATGAACACAGGCTATGTTATTATTATTATTATTATTATTTATTTCTTAGCAGACGCCCTTATCCAGGGCGACTTACAATTGTTACAAGATATCACATTATACATTATTTTACATTATACATATATCACATTATTTTACATACATTTACCCATTTATACAGTTGGGTTTATACTGGAGCAATCTAGGTAAAGTACCTTGCTCAAGGGTACAACAGCAGTGTCTCCCACTGGGGATTGAACCCACAACCCTCCGGTCAAGAGTCCAGAGCCCTAACCACTACTCCACACTGCTGCCAGAAGCTTCCCTTCTGAGCAATTTTATAAACATGTTCTAAAAGTAAAATATTTATTTGCATGGTGCCAGTACATGGTGCCTCAGACAGTGCTACAAAAATCATTCATGGCTCCATACGCTTCCCAGTGTTTTTTTTTCTTAAACTCTTAATAGAATCATGCACTGTGTTTAATACTAAAACAAATGATTTGGATAACTCCTAGATACAGAATTACCCCGAGGATGTTTCTGTTGAGGTTTATAATTAAATAAATGGTCTAGAGTCAGATTCTGGGGTTTAAATTAGTTACATGCTGTGATGCTTCTACAGTTTTTCTCTGGGCACTCAGATACAATTTACAGACATATCCAGGTCCACATATGTTACATTCTTCTCTGTATGGGACATGGGATACCTTAATACATTGAAAGTTAGTTAAATAGGAAAATATCAATCACACAATTGTGTCTCTTTTCCATCTTTCGGCTGATCTTTTACAAAATTTCAAACCAGTTTTCATCAAATCTGCCACCCTGCAAATTAAATTGTGCCCTTTTTAATTTGTTTTGTTTTGTTTTGAACACATATTACTTTTTAGAAGGATTATTCCAGGTGACAATAAGAAATAAGGTAATATGAATGTGGAATTGCAGGGCTCTAAATTGGCAACAAAAATGGCAAGGCCCCCATGCGTTCTGTATAGGTTATAATGGGCTACATTTTGAGGAGCTGCTGATCGTGGGGTACGGCTTGCTCACTAAAATCTTTCGTGTTTTTGCAAAGAGGAGACGATAACCTATCTAGGGATATTTCGATATTTACTGAGCAAGGCGTCTAAGGTGGGTTAAATGGGGCGAAACAAGCGGGTAATATAGGGTCCTGCTATGCTCCTGATACAGATTTGTTATTAATATTTTCGTTTTTTTTTTTTTTTAAAGGAGCGATTATTTTTTAAATAGTAGCAATATATTAATTGAGCAAGATGTGTAAGTGAGTTAAAACACACAGAAAAAGGACACGCTGCTTTGTCAACTACATCGCGAATAAGGAACCGGGAATAATTTAACCAACTTCCAGGTGGTGCATCGGAGGGGTGCCGACATTCTTTGGAATTAAACAATTAAACGCCCCAACGCATTATGTACAAGTACAGTTTTATGCAATTTAACTTAACTTATGTGTGAGCAAATGAAAACAACCTATAATTGTTTTTGTTTGTTTCGTTTGTTTTATTGTAAAGCCGCAATGCACTTGTAAATTACCGGCAATAATGCAAATCTGTAGTGCACTAATAGGCCTAGTGAGTATCTTTCTAAACAATGGATTTATATTTAAACAGAGATCTTTTCAATGCTGAAACGGAAGTTACTAGGAATAAAATAGCACAAGATTTCGGAATTGTAATGCACAGCTGTGACTGATAAAACAAAACAAAAAGTCTGCATCAGAAATAGTATACAGTGAGTACCGTATACATTTATATACTGTATATAAACAATGTTTACATTGGATGCCGACAGTTTCTTCGGATCTAAACAACGAAACGCTCCAACACATTAATGTAAGTGCACAATGTAACGTCTGTGTTCTCCTTATATTCTATTAATGTCTAGTTTTTTTAAGTATTACTGTGCAGGACCCACTTTAAGACTGTTACCTTTATTATTTATTTTAAAATGTGCCCTGACTAATCTACCGATTAATCAACTAATGCCCATAAATTAACCAATCAAATATTTTAATCGAGTAACAGCTGTACAATTTATTTATTCAGAAAATGCTGTTTGTTTTGGTCAACCAGCAGCTAGTTTCAAGCCTGTGAGGACAGTTCCCTGTGCTGAAGCCAGACATTGGCTTTTATTGCGTCAAATCTTATCTAGTTTTTTTTTTTTTTTTTTTTTTTTTTTTTTAATTTGCAACATATAGTAGACGGATGCAGCTTACAGAATATGAATCATGCTATGATTTTGTGTAATCTGCATACAAAGATATTTGGCAGCAATTAACACATGGAAGCTTATCCTATTTAGAACGAGACAGATGCTACCAGCAGATGCCGGAACATTCAGTTCTTCACCTGGAATGTCCACAAAATGAATTCTGTAATGAAATGTTTAGGATCTCTGTTAGACAAGGCCAAGTGCCCTCCATTTTGTTGGCGTACCTATGCCTCATATTGCTTCATAGTGTATGTAGACATCAAGAGCGAAAGTTTGTTTATTATACAGTGGTTATGATGTCAGTATCCCACATGAGAGAGAGAGAGAGAGAGAGAGAGAGAGAGAGAGAGAGAGAGAGAGAGAGGGGGGGGGGGGGGGGGGAATCCCCAAACCGATTTTGGGATGTTATCTGTGTATCCCTGTGTTTTTTTTTTGGCAATTTTCCTCAAGGGAACTGATTGTCATATTAATGAGTTAGTGCATTTGTGATTGTAGTTTGAGAATTCTGTTACCCACGATTATGTACCTCAACTTAAATGCTGTGGACATTTTCCACCAATGCATTATATGGTGACATAATGACTGCAGTCAGGTAGTGGATATGAAAATGTTAATTAAACCCATAAATCTAGAAAGGTTTTTTAAATGATATTTGTAAGTAGATTAAATATGGGTCAGTAGGTAGATAGGTTTAAATGTCCAAGCAGTCCGTTACTCATAAGTTGTGTTAATTGGTTCTATTGTATAGTGTGGGTTATTTATGGTGTTGCTGTAGAAACACTATTCACTAGAAAACAATTGAACCATACAGCGTATACCTTACAATGGGCAACACAATTTCTGGAAACCACCATGCGTCATAAGGTGGTTTGTAACAAACACATATTATTGCGTTAGCTGCTCAATATGGCCACCATTTATCATGAAGAAGACTTTCATGTGTGAAATTCCTTTAGAAATGGCAGGACTCAACATTTATACAGGAACATTTAACACAATTAGATTTTTTACAGCGTCAGCCTGAAAAGTCCACAAAATATCCACCTCATATACAGACGTGCTCAAATTTGTTGGTACCCCTCCACAAAAAACGAAGAATGCACAATTTTCTCTGAAATAACTTGAAACTGACAAAAGTAATTGGCATCCACCATTGTTTATTCCATATTTAATAGAAATCAGACTTTGCTTTTGATTTTTTATTCAACATAATATTGTAAATAATAAAACAAATGAAAATGGCATGGACAAAAATGATGGGACCGCTAACCTAATATTTTGTTGCACAACCTTTAGAGGCAATCACTGCAATCAGACGTTTTCTGTAGCTCTCAATGAGACTTCTGCACCTGTTAACAGGTAGTTTGGCCCACTCTTCCTGAGCAAACTGCTCCAGCTGTCTCAGGTTTGATGGGTGCCTTCTCCAGACTGCAAGTTTCAGCTCTTTCCATAGATGTTCGATAGGATTCAGATCAGGACTCATAGAAGGCCACTTCAGAATAGTCCAATGTTTTGTTCTTATCCATTCTTGGGTGCTTTTAGCTGTGTGTTTTGGGTCATTATCCTGTTGGAGGACCCATGACCTGCGACTGAGACAGAGCTTTCTGACACTGGGCAGTACGTTTCGCTCCAGAATGCCTTGATAGTCTTGAGATTTCATTGTGCCCTGCACAGATTCAAGGCACCCTGTGCCAGGCGCAGCAAAGCAGCCCCAAAACATAACCGAGCCTCCTCCATGTTTCACTGTAGGTATGGTGTTTTTTTCTTTGAAGGCTTCATTTTTTCGTCTGTGAACATAGAGCTGATGTGACTTGCCAAAAAGCTCCAGTTTTGACTCATCTGTCCAAAGGACATCATCCCAGAAGGATTGTGGCTTGTCAATATGCATTTTAGCAAATTCCAGTCTGGCTTTTTTATGTTTTTCTGTCAAAAGTGGAGTCCTCCTGGGTCTTCTTCCATGGAGCCCACTTTCGCTCAAAAAGCGACGGATGGTGCGATCAGAAACTGACGTACCTTCACCTTGGAGTTCAGCTTGTATCTCTTTGGCAGTTATCCTTGGTTCTTTTTCTACCATTCGCACTATCCTTCTGTTCAATCTGGGGTCGATTTTCCTCTTGCGGCCGCGCCCAGGGAGGTTGGCTACAGTTCCATGGACCTTAAACTTATAAATAATATTTGCAACTGTTGTCACAGAAACATCAAGCTGCTTGGAGATGGTCTTGTAGCCTTTACCTTTACCATGCTTGTCTATTATTTTCTTTCTGATCTCCTCAGACAACTCTCTCCTTTGCTTTCTCTGGTCCATGTTCAGTGTGGTGCACGCAATGAAACCAAACAGCACAGTGACTACTTTTCTCCATTTAAATAGGCTGAATGACTGATTACAAGATTGGAGACATGTGTGATACTAATTAAAGAAACTAATTAGTTTGAAATATCACTATAATCCAATTATTTATTATCTTTTCTAAGGGGTACCAACAAATGTGTCCAGGCCATTTTAGAATATCTTTGTAGAATAAGCAATAATTCATCTCTTTTCACAGCTTCTTTGCTTTATTCTATGACATACCAAAGGCATGCAAGTATACATGATAAAATAGCTTTTAATTTCATCACTTTTCAGGAGGAATAAAGGATTATTTCAATGAGCTGTAAGGGTACCAACAAATTTGAGCACGTCTGTAACTACCATATTTTTTTTTCTTTTTAAAGATTCAAAGTTTATAGATTTTTTTATTAAATGTTTTTTTTTTTTATTTAATGTGAAGCATTCTAGAAAATACACTTCCAAATAATTGAAAAGTCCATTTCAGAATATAAACTAAACTTCAACAATACATGTTCATGTTTACCCACAAAACTTCTTATAAACATAATCTGACTCCTCCAACATGCAACTGATTTGTGTCTTCCTGGTGTTTTACAATTATTTTTGTTTCTCCCTGTGGCAAAGTGGGTTATAGTGCGTAGGTGTAGAGGTGATGCAGTGCTCCAAACAAACACAGTACTGGTGATATGATGGTTATTTAATTTTTAATCCAATAGTCGAAACTGACCAACAGAAAACGATAATGAAATACAGGCAGTACTCAATGCTTGGTACTGCTCTGTATAAATAATGCATGGGGAAGTCCCAAATGATAACACACAAATCCACAAATAAATAGACACACACAGACAAAACATACACGGTCACCAGTCCTTTAGTGAGTGCAGTAGTGCTAGTGGTGAATATAACAACAGTGTGCTTTAGTGCAGTGATGTTCCGGTTGGGTGCTGGCCTCTGGTGACAGCTCCGGAACCTGCGTTTAGACGTCTAACAAACAGACAAGTAACAGTTAGACAAACGAAGACAAAACACTCATGGTACATTTAACATGGGTCCTTCCGGTCTTCAATACATTTACCCAAAAAGAAGGAATAGATTACGATTCTCCGTCCCCTTTTTATGCTGTCACACATGACCCCTTGGTAAACGAGTGCAACCACCTCTCCATTCTGTGGCTGCCACATCGTTTACCTTCTGGTTCAATGCGTTCTTGCAATGGAGTCTCGTCTTCATCCAGACTGGCCGACTTCCCAACCCTGGGAAAGAACTGTCAGACCAGCCCGTCCAAAAAACTCTGTTCTCGCTGCTTAGCACCCTCACAGGTCGGGAGGGAGATTTACAACCAAGACTCATTGTATTTCTGTCACACACACCCATTTAGGAAATGTAGCCTTGCACTCATTGCTAGATCTTTAAAGATTTCCATATACACTCAGATTGTTTTTTAATTGTGTATGTGTAAGTTATAAATATGTATGTTTCCTACATACAGTTAAAAACATGAACCCATTATCAAAGATATTGCAGAGTAAATCTATTTAGGGAATACAGAACTATCTTACAGACAAACATATACCTGGGGGATTAGTCACATAGAGCATTCTGTCAGAGATCTCTCCGATATTTTTCTTTCACATACCCTCAGGACAAAACGGTATTTAAAAGTTCAGGCAAACAGGCATCAGAGGGCTTTGTGGACAACTTTGGTAACTCTTTAGTCTTTGGTTGTCGTGGCATTTATTTTTTGGTTGTCGTGGCATTTATGTCGTGGCATTTATTCTTTGGTTGTCATGGCATTTATTTTTTTATGGGCTGATTTACTAACTGGCGCAACCCAGGGATATTCAATGAAATGACATGAATACCAGTGTTTGAGATTTATTACTGCAGCATGTATGTTCTTTAAGCATAATAGCAAAACTGTCACAAGTCAAAGAAAAGTCATAGGAAAAATATTAAATGACAATTGAATAATTATTTAGCACATGTATTGTGTCTGGCTTCATTATAATTGCGCCAGATACACTTGCAGGAAAAACATTGTGCCAAAACAAAGCAGTACAGACATTAGTGTTGCATTTGCGCTGGTCCATCTGAGTTTAGTAAACCAGCTCTTAGCTCCTATGTTACATCTGCATCTCACCACACCGTCACACATACAACATTCACAACAAGATACTATTATTATTATTATTATTATTATTATTATTATTATTAAGGGATATCCCTTACAAGGACTCCCCGGAAGCGATCACACTGATGTGATCGGCAGCAGAGAAAGGAAAGACAGACTGACACGCTCAATGAATGCTCAGGCAGTTTATTATTGCAGAGCCCTAAGGGTATCTGCTTGAACACTGTAAAAGCAGAGGGGGTCACTACAGGGAAGCATCCCCTCTCATGGTGACCACCGGCCCTCGCCCCAAACCACCACCACCCAGTGTCCCCTATGTTTACACAAGCATACAGCCCCCCCCCCCCCCCCCCCAACGTTTAATTACTCCTTTTCCCAGTTACATGTTACCCATGATACTATGCACTATGCAACTAATTTGCATAGCACCCCGTACACATCACATTATTATTATTATTATTATTATTATTATTATTATTATTATTATTATTATTATTATCAATAACAGCTACATTTACAGTTTGTTGAATGTACAATATGTAAATATTTTTCATAATCACCTAGTAAGGGATGATTGTCTCTGGTAGAAAGGCACAGTGATCAATAAGGCACGATAAAAGGCACTCTGCTACAATATTTGCTTTCGCTTGAAACGTCTTCTACCTGTACAGCATGTAAAGTATTCTCCATGTTGGGCATGATGGAAAAGTTTTTCCAGAGAGAACTTCTACTCAAGTAATCAGCAGGAGAGCCAAGTGCATTTGGAAAAATGCAATGTGTAACCAATACAGAGCTCTATGCAAGCAGGTTTCAGACACCCTGTTTACCTGCCAAGGTTATTTTAATTAATATGAAATTCTATGGTAAGCACTTTCTTAAATGTATTGTATTTAAGTCATGTTCTGTCTGGATCTATTATGCTCTCTTATTTCTACTGCCAGGTTCTCATTAATTTCTATAATGTAATGAAGTAATGGTCATCACACCATTGACTCCCTTTTCTGTACCAAAAGGTACTTTTCGTTAGTTAACATAAAAAGATCATTCATTACAGAGACCTTGAATTTAAACTGCTGACGACCCATGAATCTCGCTTCAGTTGCCTAGACTAATTTTGTCCCTTTCTTAGCCAAGCCTGGAACTGCTTTGCTGTAAGCAGGCAAAAGCAAGGTTACCAATTCATTATATTTCTTCAGGAAAGCTACTGTATATTAAAGTTATTAAATACAGTCTGCACTATATTGTCTTATTTTCAAACTTAACAGTTCTTCTCTTATAATAATAATATGTATCTTATAATATGTACACTTATATTCTGTTTGAATTATTCTAGTATACCTGTGTTTACTCCTTTTCTAAATAAAAAAAAAACTTGACTGTGGATACATTCTTGAGCAAATTAAACTAGATGCTCGTTTTCTGCCTTTTCAGTCTTCCTGTAACAAGACTTTCATTTTTTATTTCAGTAAAACCTCATACAAAAAAAAACAACCACTTATTTTTATTTAAACTTTACTCACACATATTGGCACTTTTCATAGAGTTTGTTATTCTTATAGAGGCTCTGTGTTTAGTTTAAAACCTGTTTCTAAACTAGTTCTTTTTTCTGTTAGTGTCCAGTTAGTTGCCTCGTTCATGCAATACTTTTTGTTAGTATAACAGTTTATACAGGGGGTCTGAATGGGAAATGCACCTGACCAGCAAACCAGCTTTAATGCCCCAATATTGCTTCACTCAGGCAAGCCGGGTTGAGGAGTAGTCTGCAGTAAATTTACTGACAAAAAGCTTGTAGCCTTATGCATGTGCCCAAGTTAATAAACTAGGTTACAGCTTTGTATTACCTTGTTTCACTATCAAACTTAACAGTTTCCCTGTAATGCATACTTCTGTGTTCTGTCACAGTAGAACTTAAATAAATGCAACATTTCTTTTTAGTTTTAAATGTAATTCTGGCCAACAGTTGCTTTTTCTTTTGTAATACATGTTTTTGGCTCACAAACATCATCCCAATTAAAGTTGTTACCTTCCTGATAAGAAAATACAAAGTAGACAACTTTTCTTATTTAATTAATGAAATGCTCGCTTCTGCCTTTTCTCTCAAGGCCTTTTGGCACCAGTAGCTCTCAGTTAATGAGAGTTTAGCTCATTTCACAGGCATTTCTGGTCAGTGTGACCCCAACCCAGCTCCTTTTTTACAATGATTTCTATAATAATAATTTATACTGTTATACTAGAATGAACAGGAATATAGAATCCTACAAAATTCTCATAGACTAATACATAGTACATTATAATTTTTTTTTTTCTGAACAGTGTGTTTCAATAATTTGATTAGTATTTCTGCTGGCTTTATAGTCTTTAAAACACAGTACAGTTATTACAACATTTTAACACTGTTGCAGTTTCACAAATCTTATTTGTATCCCAAAGATCAGCCTGCTTTCAGTAGCGGTGACAGTCTTGGGTCAGTTTCTGCTCTCAGTCTGTCAAAGCCATCACAGGTGTGGGTGACAGTCTTTAAAAGCCTGATACCTGCAAAAAAATTAAACCTTGTTTAATTAAACCTTGTCATTCCCATCATTAGTGGGAAAATTTCAAAGAAATTAAGCTGGTTCTATCTAAGAGCTAAAAAAGGTGCTCGCACCTTGTACACACGTGGTTTGGTTTGTATTTTCATGTTCCACAAATGTCATTCTGCTCTCTGTACTCCTCTGTCACCTCTGGTCTGCAAGTGCGGACACTAAAAGAAACGACGCGCTCATTCACATCCTCATTATCATAATTGCGGATCATTATATGCGCGTGTTGAGTAATTTGCATTGCTCTTAAGCTTACACAGGGTGCAGTGCAAAATAATGGCCTGGTCGCAATGCAATTTGAATTTTGTGGACATTTGGACAGGACATGTGTTCATTGCTGCTGCCTGTGTTGCATATTATGGAGCCTTTACATCTCATTACAGACAACTGGAATGTATCAGTCTTATCTTATACATATAAATATAAGTATTCCCAAGTGTTTTTACACATCTGTCACGGATATCTTGTGGTGACGTCAGACCAGGAAGGAGACACACACGGTACTGCAAGGTATGAAGTGCTGATGCGCGTGTTTATTATTAAATAAAACGTTTAAACAAACAAAACACTTATACCAAAACAAAACGGCACGGTGGGCAAAACAAAGACAAACACAGTGAACAAGTATCGTGCTGGTGTAAAGCCAGCACGAGTAGCAATTGTTATTTATATTTGTACCTTTTAACCTTTGCGGTCCTATGTCGGACCAGGTCCAACATTACAATTGTTCCTTTCCGGTCATCAAAAAGACATCAACCACAGGTCCCTAGTCGTTTTTTCTCCGGAAAAAGCCGACAAAAGCTTTCAATGGCCGATAGAAGCAGCAAAAAAAAGAATGGAGGCGGATAATGAGCAATACACATAGTCCCTTCACCACAGACATAATATGAACATAAACAAATAAGATAGCTGCTTCCGCATCCAGCGCTCAAAGAATATCGCGGACATTTGCCAAGCTTTTTGAGATGTTATAGTAATAAAATAATGACTTGGATAGCATTATTGAAGATGATTTATCAGTATGCACTACTATGAAGAGATATGTGATAAATACAGTGAACAAGGGGTGGGGCAGTACTGAGTGTCCTGTTGATATGCAGTGCCTTTTAAATAAAATACTGTGAATAAAATTACTTTTAAACAGCATGTGTGAAAATAAATTGGACCTGGCGCACCTGACAGGCGCTGAATAAATGGACCGCAAAGGGTTAATTTATATTCCCTCTCTGAACTAAACTCAACCCGAGTGAGAGATCCCTGCCTCTCTTATGCAGTTGTTCCTGGGCTCGATTGCTTGTTAATCATTCAATCGGGCCCCGGCACATTCTGCACGTGAACTGTTTTGGCAGGGAAGGCAATTAATCCTTCCCTGCTGACTTAAAACACCCGTGCACACATCAATTTTAAACAATAATAACACAATAGACAATATATAAAATGCACACGGGTGGGGTGTATACTGCCATAATGTCTTAAAGAAAATATATGGGTTGTCAATAGGATTTATTAGATTAAGGCCGCTGATTCAACAAAAAAGCCTTTGAAATACTATAAGCTACAAATGACAAGAAAATAAAAGCAGCCTAAGGGATTACCATGTTTATATAATAATACATAATTGGAAAATGTATTCAATTTTTAGTTATTGGGGAGGCCCTGTTTTCTGCTGCAGTGCCCAATTTTAGCACAAACCTCACGATTTGATGTTGTGCGGGCTATGTTTTGCCCTGGTTTTGTTTGGTGTGTTTCAATGACAACTTGACAGACACTGTCAAACCTGAGACCTAAATCACTTGGACCAGGAAGGCCAGGTTGGGTAGCAGTGGCCCTTTTGATCCAGGACATAGTGGTCAGAAGAAATTCTGATAAATGAAAACCAATACCAACACGTTTGTATTGCAGTAGGAAGAATTAAGTGGATTTTTTTTTTTAAACCTGAAAAACGCATAATAAAAGGCTTGCAAACAATGATGTGTTGATTTCCATTACACGAGAGTAGATGTTAAAACTTCATGCTGATTTGAACTCGGCTCTCGCCAAGATAAGCACCAACTAAGACGTAGCTTTACAGTAAACTAATGTGATCCATATGTGTCTCCATCCATTTACGTTTCCTTCCATATGATGATGTAGATATCCTTCTGTCTGGTGTTAATGGCTGAAGTGTAATGCTGGCTCCAGGGATCAGCTTATTTTGCCTCCCTGGCGCATCAGCACACACAACGGCTGCGATGCTGGCTCCGGGGATCAACCAAAGTGCGGCCTCCCCAGCGCATCAGCATGACAACCGTCTGGATTGAGCTAAGTAGGGTACATCTCTGGGGTTTTCAAGTGGGCACCTTCCATCCTCAGTGTTTCGTCGACTAGCCCACGACACCTCAAGAGGGCTCGACGGTGATTCTGGCGTCCCAGCATCACCCCCCTCCGTCCCCCACTCAACTCAGCCCAGCTTACTTACCTGTCCCCAGCCAGAATCTTTCCGTCTCAACCACAGCCAGTTGCTGCTCCTCTCTGCTGCTTCAGATAAGTTCTTCACTGTGCGACGCAACTCTTGGCCACTGAATCCGACGTCTCTGAGAAACCGGGTTGTAGAGTGTGCCACAAATCCTCGACAACCCACTTCCACTGGGTAAACCCGAACTCTCCATCCTCGCTGTTCCGCTTCAGTGGCTAGTTGAGCATACCGCAGTTTCTTCCTCTCATACGCCTCATCTACAGCATCCTCCCATGGCACTGTTAACTCTACCAGGTGAACAAGGCGTGCTGATCCAGACCACAAGACAATATCTGGTCGAAGGTTAGTGGTGGCAATCTCAGGTGGAAAAATAAGCCGTTGACCAACATCTGCCAGCATATTCCAGTCTCTAGCAGCTTCCAGTTGTCCTGGGCGAGGATTGGTTTTAACACCTTTTCTTGGTGGTTGCTCTCCTGGGCGGAGGAATGTTGTCTTTTGTGTGTAATGTTTTGATGGAACAGGTGGCAACTTATTGGTCTTGTTACGCTTGTCTTCCAATGCTAAGGCCAAACATCGCAGCACCTGGTCATGGCGCCAAGTAAACCGTCCTTGGCTAAGAGCCACCTTACATCCTGTCAAAATGTGCCTTAATGTTGCAGGTGATGAACACAAAGGACATGAGGGATCCTCTCCTACCCAGAGGTTTAGGTTCTGTGGTGATGGGAGAACATCATATGTTGACCTGATGAGGAAACTAATCCTGCTCTGTTCCATTGACCAAAGGTCTTGCCAGCCAATCTTGCGTTGTTCCACACTCTCCCATCTCATCCATTCTCCCTGTTTGGCCTGGGAAATGGCCTTTATACACCTCATCCTCTCCTCCTGCTTTTGCACCTCGTTGACTACCAGCTTCCTCCTTTGAGCTGGGGCCGCCTTGTGCCATGTAGGAGGAGTTGAACTGAAACCAAGACCCCCTCTTCCATGCTGAACTTGCCCCATGATATCACCAATTCGAAGGGCAGCCTTTGCATCTTCCACAGCTTTCTTTGCCGCCCACTTTCTTCCAGTTTTCAACACAGGTGCTGCCTCCCTTACGCATTTATCGCGTGACTCTACTAATGTCATTTCCAGTCTGACCTTGGCGCACTTAAACTCCTCCGTTAGAGCAGAGACTGGTAGCTGCAGTATTCCTTTACCATAAAGTCCCACTCTGCTGAGGCAGCGTGGAACTCCCAACCATTTCCTGATGTATGAACTGATTAAAGCTTCCAGCTTCTCTACTGTTGTCAAAGAAACCTCGTACACAGTCAGTGGCCACAGCAACCTCGGCAGTAGACCAAACTGAAAGCACCAGAGTTTTAGTTTACCTGGTAGAGCGCAGCTGTCTATGCTCTTCAACCCTTCCACTGCTTGTTGTCTAACTTCTCCCACACAAACTGTGTCCTTTAGATTCCCGTCGTACCATCTCCCAAGACTCTTCACTGGCTTCTCAGACACTGTTGGTATTGCCTCACCATTAATGAAGAATGTTTTATCTACTACTTTGCCTTTAATTATAGAGATGCTCCTTGATTTAGTGGGCTTGAATTGCATTCGTGCCCATTCAATGTTATTGGTTAATTTGCCCAATAATCGATTAGTGCAGGCTACTGTTGTAGTCATGGTTGTCATGTCATCCATATATGCTCGAATTGGTGGTAGTCGCATTCCAGAAGCCAAGCGCTCTCCTCCTACTACCCATTTTGATGCCCTAATGATTACTTCCATTGCCATGGTAAAAGCCAGTGGAGAAATGGTGCATCCTGCCATTATTCCAACCTCTAGGCATTGCCATGTAGTGCTGAATTCTGAAGTTGAAAAACTGAATTGCAAATCTCCAAAATAGGCTTTCACTAAATTTGTTATTGTCATCGGTACACTGAAAAAATCAAATGCTGCCCAAAGTAGTTCATGTGGCACTGAACCATATGCATTAGCCAAATCCAGGAATGTCACATGGAGCTCCTTCCTCTCCTTTTTAGCTGATTGAATTTGTTGCCAGATCACATTGATGTGTTCTAAGCAACCTGGGAAACCTGGAATGCCCGCTTTTTGTATTGAAGTGTCAATGAAGCAGTTCTTTAATAGGTAAGCTGACAATCTCTGAGCAATAATGCTGAAGAAAATCTTGCCTTCTACGTTTAATAGGGAAATGGGACGAAACTGACTGATGCTTGTAGAATCTTTTTCTTTAGGTATAAAGACTCCACCTGCTCGGCGCCATGCTCTTGGTACAACCTGTTTTTCCCATGCCACTTTCATCAATTTCCACAGAATTCGTAGAACTCCTGAAGCACTCTTGTACACTCTGTATGGAACTCCATTAGGCCCTGGAGATGATGAAGCCCTTGCTTTTTTCACAGCTTGCTCTATTTCTTTCCACTTAGGTGCACAGTCCTCCATTTGGTATTCTGGTGGATTGATAGGTGGGATGTCTGACGGAACTGACATAGGCTCCTGCCTTTTTGAATCTGTATGTGTTTCCTCCAAATATCTCTCCAGCTCAACCTTAGATGCTTTTAGTGTGCCATTCTTCTCACTGGTGAATAACTTCTTTACAAATTTGAATGGGTCTTTATAAAAGTTAGCTCTCGCACGCTCCTTCTTTTTGTAGCGTTTCCGTAGGCGCTCAGCTCTGCGCAATGTTGCAAGCTTATCTTTTATGACCTTTTGTAAGAGATTGAGTCCCTCCTTCTGACTTTGTTCTGCTCTTCTCCATTGGTTCCTCAGCTGTCTCCTTTCTCTAACTAAGCGTTCAATCTCCTGCTGCCGTCTAGACTTTCCAGGAATAGTTTGTACTTTTTCCTTCCTTTTTTCAACTCCAAACCTCTCACTTCCATATGCGTAGATGATGTCCCCAAATTTATCCAGCTTCTTTTCAACTGTTCCACTTAATCTTTCCAATGCAACGCAGAGATCTGTGTTTACTGTGTCCCATGCAGTTTTCTCACAAGCTCTTGGCCATTTAACTCCAGGCTTGTGCCCGTTGAGGTTCTTTTCTCTCTTATGCTGGTTTGTCTGACCGGGTTCACAAGGATCATTAGGTTCATCACTAACTGTGTCCATGCAAGTCCTCCTCACATCTATGACAGGGGTGCTGATATCCTGCGAACTGTGGTTTGCTTCCTGTCGCTGGATTTCATTCGACTGACTTGACTGACTTCGTAAGA
This sequence comes from Acipenser ruthenus, assembly GCF_902713425.1. Lineage (NCBI taxonomy): Eukaryota > Metazoa > Chordata > Actinopteri > Acipenseriformes > Acipenseridae > Acipenser > Acipenser ruthenus. The sequence goes on along the minus strand of NC_081189.1, from coordinate 90,432,482 downwards.
AGTACTGATCAATGCGAGGCCCTTGTCCCTTCTCCCTCAAGCATTTCATTCTCCCTTGATGAATCTTCAAACCCCTGACCGTTGTCGCCTTGCTCCAGCCGCAGACACAAACCTGGAGTTCCATGTCTTTGTTAACTGCAGATCTTGAACTAGTCTTTTGTGAAGTACTCTCCATACTCATATCCGTTTCCGTTCCTAAGTCGTTAACCGTGTTGTCCAACGTTGAGTCATCTTCCGCCCCCGCTCTCGCAGACTCTAGGGGTATTTTTCTCTTTAATTTCTTAGAAGCCTTGGGCGGGTGTCTCCAGCATCCTGTAAACACAGAGCTGGATACTGCCGACAAGGGTAGCTAACCCTTACCAGCCCCAATGGGGTCTCTTTCCTCCTGTCAGCTGTCTCTCCAGGCTGTCACAAGGTCTTTCCCTTGTTGCCAGCTGCACTATTCACAGCAGTCACTGGACGTATCCAGATCTTCATGATTTCCATTACACGAGAGTAGATGTTAAAACTTCATGCTGATTTGAACTCGGCTCTCGCCAAGATAAGCACCAACTAAGACGTAGCTTTACAGTAAACTAATGTGATCCATATGTGTCTCCATCCATTTACGTTTCCTTCCATATGATGATGTAGATATCCTTCTGTCTGGTGTTAATGGCTGAAGTGTAATGCTGGCTCCAGGGATCAGCTTATTTTGCCTCCCTGGCGCATCAGCACACACAACGGCTGCGATGCTGGCTCCGGGGATCAACCAAAGTGTTATCAGTACTTATGCAGCTTACTACAGGAAAACCTACTTGATCTAAATGCTCTTTTTTGCACCATATTTCTGACATTTTTCCATTGCAAGCTAAAAAAAATGTTGGTCAATTTATATGTAGCTGTGTAGGAAGAGGACATAATTATTTTGAACATTTTGTGAGAAAGAAAAAAATAATTGAACAGCCTTTTATTAAAACATCAATATTTATATACTTAAATGTAAATATATACCCAGAACATTAAAATACAAATTGTAATATACTTTTTTTCAATAATGTATTACAGCCAGGACCTGCAGTAAATGTATGTATGTCCTAATGCAGCAACATTAAACATATACAAAAATGCAATATACAATTGAACTTCTGATGTGTACAATGTTTAATGGAGAAGTAATTTTGGTAGTCTTTTAAACAAAATAAAGCTCATCTAGAGTAACAACCTCAAAACAATGCTAAAGATTTGCTGAAACATTTAAAACAGTTACTGTAACATACACAGATTTGTAATGTGCTTAAAGCTATTGACTGCATCAAATTTCAGTCCCGTGCATTTACACAAATGTTTGTGATTTTAGAAAGGAACAGCAGCGGCCCCAGCTGTGCTATGGCATGTATGATTTGGTGAGTCAATGAGGCTAGCACACAAAGGGGTAGATGTACTAAGATGGGCCAGTCACAGCGCAAACATACCGCAATTTGGATTTTCGTTGCGACAATTTGCAAAGTACACATTTTGTGTTATGTACTAAGAGAAAATATGTTCATGAAAACAGACGCAATATACTAATTTAAATATTTGTTGCGTCTTCTTAGCAAGATCTCTAACATTATACATTGCGAGAGTCATGTGACATTGTTAAAATAAATAGCGGGAGTGGAGCTGTGTTTTGCTGCAGCAGAGGGTGCACGAAGGATAACATCTATACATGTAAGGGTGCAAGAATCAAAATAACATGGCGTTTACATTGTTAAATGTAAACATCATCTGTACAATGCATTCTGTTCCGTCTTCATTTGACCTATTTTATATACTGTTATATATGCACGCTACACTCTCCCCTCCCAGCCTCAAGTCCGCCCTGGACTTGCTACCCAGGCTACAGTCCGACGACTGCGTACCAGGGTACCTGCATCCCACTCTGACACCAGGAACCAGCGTTCCTGGTTCCCGCAGGCAGGCGCATCACACAGGGCGAGGCAATCCACACACAGACGGAGGGCGGGCACGAACCCTGGACCTCTCGCACTAAAGCATAGTGCCGATACCGTTGTACAAAGGAGCCAGCTCCCTTGCAAGGAGCGCATATCGGGCTTATGTCTTTGTGTGCGATTATGTCACCTACCAGCCCTACTGCTGCCTTCCCCCATGCACGCTACACTACAGTAGCATCTCACTAACCCGGACATGTTTGTCCGATCCGACATAAAGAGTTATCGGGTTTAAAAACAATACAATAAAATTGCACGCGCATACATTTACAGTTCTCAGTTTTAAGTATTTTAAATATAAATCATTGCACTGAAATAACACTAATGTGTTTTGGGTAGGCTACACATTACATTATGTAAAAATATAAATCTGTACAGTAGGCCTATACAGTATACAGTACAGTAGTAAAACCAAATGAATACCTAGCACACTTTCTTTTTACTTTAGCCTACCGGTAACACAAAATAAATCATGCTGCTGCATTTTACACATTGATGTACAATGCAAATAAAATATTATTTTAAATTGAAACTAAATGATTTTGTTTTTTTTATTTTATTTTAATTATTATTATTTTTAACTTGGCCTACTTAACAACCTAGAGAATTAACACACAGTAGATCATGGTCCTATACAGATGCTGAGAATGAGCTGGAGGGGTTAGTGGCACATGTGTGCAGTCTATTGCTCCCAACATGCTGGAAAAACCAGAAACGTCATAGAAATTTGTTTTCAAGGCTTGTAAGTACACCCTGACTAGTTAAAATTAGGTAATTAGGTGTTCGCCTCAAAAATGCATTGAGCACAACTGGCATGAGAAAAAGCGAACTGGGAAATGCCAGCAACAACTGCGACTTTTTAAAACATGCTTTCAAAAGTGTCACAATTGTCTGCAGTTTTAGTACATCTCATTATAATATTTGAGAACCCTGATCACCCCCTTTTTGCGAATTTATGCAGGAATGCCCATAATTACATATTCATCTAAGGCTGAACTGCAAAGAAAAATTGCTGCTGCAAAGCATTCCCTAAAAAGTCGCTAACAGCATTGCACTTGTTTAGTACATTTCACCATAGACTTCCAACTCGTTTGTAACTGGTTTGCAACTAATGCGACAGGCGCCACACTTTAGTACATCTACCCCAAAGTGTCTTGGCTTGCCACCTGAAATGGACTAACTCTTAGCATTTCTTCACAGTTCCCTTCTACACAGTGAGGCAGAAACTTTTAAAAACTATAAACTCATTTACCCAAAGTTTAATAACAACCTTGGGCTGAGAGACAAAGTGAGGCAGCTGATTCTGCAACTAGTAGCAACTGTTATTTCAATCATGTTTCCTATAAGAGTGTCCGGGCCCAATTTTGATCAATGTCATTAGCACCTGATTATGGGGTGCTAGATGGGCGCAAACGAGCACAACCAGACTTTGCCTTGTGAAGTGATCTTTGTACCATGTTTTGCCCCAAGTTTCTACACCTGCGCTACCGCAAGGTGTTGACCAGCAACTTAAGGTACGGCTTTTAAACTTTTCCAGGCAAAATTGTATTTGTTTTTGGTCAATTTGCATGGCTTTTTAGCTTGAAGACGATTTACCCAACCTTTTAATTCATGCCATGTTTTGGCCGCACACTTCCTATAGCATGTAGAATGTGTGCGATATGCGAGCTACGTCACATTCCTACGACAGTTGAGAGAGAATTTGGAGTTTCTAAACTGCATGGGATCCCCGCCACTGTGTTTCTCAAAAAAAGTCACAGTATCAACTTCATGGATCATCTCAGCCTACCAACTATTTATTATTATTATTATTATTATTATTATTATTATTATTATTATTATTATTATTATTATTATTATTATTATTTTTATTTATTTATTAGCAGACGCCCTTATCCAGGGTGACTTACAATTGTTAGAAAATATCACATTATTTTTTACATACAATTACCCATTTATACAGTTGGGTTTTTACTGGAGCAATCTAGGTAAAGTACCTTGCTCAAGGGTACAGCAGCAGTGTCCCCCACCTGGGACTGAATCCACGACCCTCCAGTCAAGTGTCCAGAGCCCTAACCACTACTCCACACTGCTGCCCTATAAGCATAGCTTTCATTATCCTACTACACATGGCCTCTAAATTTAAACCTGGCTTTGGTGTACCAGAGTCTGATAAAACCTTGAAACACTCATTTTAGTCATGACTTAGTTAATGCAACCAAATTATATCATAATTTTTAAAAAAGGGTTCCATACACACTTACATATACATAAATGACAAACAAATGAGTTAAAATCTATCAGAGCAGGCATTGTCTTAAATTATTTGGCAAAAGTAAGGCCTGCTGTGTCAGATAGTAATGCCCTTAGAGAATGAAAACCTTAAAGAAAGGTCTCAGTAGTTTATCTTCTTCTGACATTTTTGATGATGAATACTTTTTTGTGAGCTACCTTTTTTGCTTTTGCCTCAGGTTTTCCTTTTTCTCATTTCATTTCATTTTCACTTTTTTTAATATCAGATGCTTCCCAAATCCTGTAGTTAGGTGTCAAATAGTGTCTACTCCGTATTCAGAACCATGGCTTGAACACCTTTTTCATACCAAATCTGTAGCAAGGTTTGTGAACCCCTGCTTAGCAGTCTCTTAGAAGGAATCGCTAACCAAGTTGATGAACAGTCCTGTGGGATCCTGCTTTTGAAGGATGGGGCTAAGGGAATTGAACATAGCTGATGTAGGCTGCAATGGGGTTAAGCAACTTCAGTAAAGAGTACATCATTTCTTTGCTTGATTTTCTCATATAACTCGTTAAAATATATCCTCTTTACAGACGCCCGCCCGCTTAGATTGAAGATGCAAGATATAGAAGGGGCGTACCTCCAACAATATGAATATTTAGGTTTAAACTTAAAATGTGCATAAGACATTGTCACACTTTGTAACCTAGGCAGTCAAATCTGCTGTCCATCTAAATGCTGTTGTTTCTTAGCACGTTCTCGCTTAAGGTTTTATTACTGGCTCTTATTCCACCCTAACCCACCAAAATAATCGATGTATTTATTTATTGCCGTTATATGGGTCTTGCCATGCATATTCGTAAACCTGTTCTCGTCCCTCTCAACATGTCACGGAGCGAGCAGGTAGGACAGATGAACCGTTAGAATATTTTCCTCTGACAGTTTATGGCCTTGGTATGCCAGGACGGCAGTTCCCCAGATAAGAGGAAATATTCTTCCAATTGACTTTCAAAATAATCAATGTGGAAGTTAGTTGCCATGGATTAGTACTCAATTGTTAACTGAGGGAAGAGTAGCTTTTCTTGTTTTGAAATCAACACATTATTGAATACCTGCCGATAAATACTTCTTATAAAGGCAATTCCGAGCACAAGTTTCTGCACACCCATATTGTTTAAATTACTTTTGCTGGATGTATAAACTTTCATCTGTTCATCTGTTTCATCTGGCCACCTCTAATAACACAATAAAGAAATGGTGGATGAAACAGGGTAATAAACTACACATTCTCACAAGACTGAATAAACAGCTAGTGCTCTTACGTTTTAGTTATAATATATAATTCCGCTACTAAGAACATGTCCTGCAGTGCTACAGAGCCTTCAAGTTTTCATTCCACCTTAGCTTTCAACTACTTAAATTAATTGATGGATTAATTAGACCAACTTAAAACTTTTTCTCAACTCTTATGCTGTTGATTGAGAGACCTATAAATCTACTTAACTGTAACCTTGCAAGACTGAAATCACTGGGACATTTATAGATTACCATTTATACAGTGGTCAAAACCATAATTTTGACTATGTACAAGTGTACACACACACAATACATTAATTGCATCAGGAGAATCTATTTTTGTGATGCTATATTTTTGTGATCCTACAACTTAACTTAAACAAATCTGTTTACAGCAGAGGACCCCAATCTTGGTCTTGGATGACCGCAAACCAATTTTACCCCACCCAGTTCTGATCAAAAGAGACTTAGAAAACCTCCAGGACCAGGATTGGGGACCCCTGGGGCCATGTGGCAGGGCAAAGTTGTCTTGCCCCTTTAATGGAAGAGGTCACGTGATTGGCGACCATTCTGGCTCTGGAGTGGAGCTACAGACCAGAGCTGGAATGGCCGCCAATTAAACACATATGATCCCAATCACCAAATGGAGGATTGTATTATTAATTGTTTAATTGGCCCAGCTGGCCAATATAAAGCGGGCTATGCTGCAGCACGGGAAGGAGGAAGAACAAAGGAGAAACACTGAGGTGCTGGGGGCGGTGTGTTTGCTCTTTCCATGACTGTGAGTTTTGTATGTTTAGTTTAAGATATTTCTGTTTTATTTAAATCTTTGTTTTGGCCATTGTGCCCTTTATTTTGCCGTGTGGTGTTTCTTTGTTTTATTTATGTTTTGGTTTATTAAAAATAACCCCCCATTTGCTAAAATACTCTGAGTCTTGAGAACGCCAGTATCCTCTGCCATCTTGTCACAGGCCAGCAGTGACATTTTCTGAAAAAACAAATCAAAACGATCCAGATAAAATAAATCTGGAACACAAAATATTGGAAAACAAAATCCGGATCACTGTTATCCAGATTGAAAGTTTTGAGAAACTGGCCCTTGGTATACATTCTTACTCCAGGAACAGCAAAAATAAATGAAAATTACAGTCATCATAGAAATTTTGTCAAGACATTGATGAAGATAAAATTAACCTTTCTTCTTTTACACACTTCCACAAAATTGTTTGATAGTCGGCTCCCTTCATTATTTTGAGCAGTAAAGTTAAAGACAGGGCAGTGGACAGTTAAGGACCTCAACAAATACAAATAAATGAATATTTTCAAATAAAACACCATTCCCACCATATTTAACCATGTGGGACTATTGATCACTGTTCAGAGTTTGTTTATTTTCTGTAATCTTCAGCTGCTTCTCTCTGTTGCACTTCTTCCTCAAGAGTCTCTTTATGTCTTACACTGTCAAGGATGAGAATTTAGAAGTCACATGCCCTGGAAAAACAAAACAAAACCAAACAACATGTAGTCTCTTCAAATGCATTGCATTCATAGCCAAACTGCAAAGAGCATTTTATAACATTTCACTGTTCCTTTTACCCTACACAGTTCATTACAATGCAGTGTTTTGGCGTTTCATCAAAAATGGTAAATTAATTAACTAACAATCTTAATCTTTAATCAGCATTCGCCTGTTACATTTTAACCCTTAAATCTGGTTTATTGTGTATACATACCGATTATTGCATCAACTTTTTCTGGATCCAGGGGTGGTTTGGATTCCAGCTCTCTATGCTCTCCAGATTTCCGGCCAGTTAGACTTGATTTAGCTAAGGTTTCCTTCCCAAACACCAGGACAGCCACATTACCAATGTACTCCGAGGGGCTTGAGCTTTTCAAGCACTTCGGTTTACATGCTGGGATGCATATTTTGGAGCCTGGTTGCAAAGGTACCTTAAAATAAATTTAAAAAATAACAAAAGATTAGCTTTCCTCCGATCAATAAATTAACTAGTCACTCTTAGAAATGTGAATGTAAAAAAAACAATGTAGATATTCTGTGTGGACGTTTTAAAATCAGTAACTGGTCCCTAATACTGGAAAAAATGCAATCACATAATTAAAAAAAAAAAAGATCACAATAGAGCTATGTCAAACGATTAACTGACTATTAGGATGGTGTTTTCTGGGAGGGGTATAGAATACATTTGCAATTCAAGAACAGCTACAAGTGATTGTGTTGATTAAACAGCAAAAATAAAATGAGGGAAACTGATTCACCTGGCAAGAGAGGAGAGGAATTCTTCAGATGACCATGACTTCAGGGTTTATCTTTCTCTCTAATATAAGGTTAATAATAAAAGTTTCAAAACAAAAGTATATCATGCATATTTTTACTTAAAAGTTACATCTTAAGATCTCACATAATTTGCCCTCACACCAAGGGCACAAGGGCATGTAACCGGTGTAACGATAATATAACTGCCTTTTCTTTACTTTGATGCCATTTCAGGCTCTCGGTAAATGTAATTTAAATATTTTTGTTTTTTTTTGTTAAGACTGATATAAGCACACTTTTTTTGTTAGCCATTTCAAGAACTTTGGTAATAAATTGTTCATTAAAATTGTCATGTCTTTTTTGTAACATAAAGAACAAACCCCCAAAAATGCCCACCATAGTAAGGATAAAGATCACTTTTAGAAACCAACTTAATTGATTTGTAGACTCTACTAAAAGGTTGGCATGTGACTAGAACAGTAGAGTTTGACATGGAAATCGACATGAAGTAATATCGTCAAAAATATCAATGAAACCTGAGTAATGCTGGAACTAACTATAAAAATATTTATGCCATTAATGGAATATTTAGCAAGTATACATAATACTACTACTGAAAGATCTAATGCAACACAAGATTAAACACCATGACCTGAAAGTAATGGAGGAAATTAGCATTGCTAAAATACCTACAGTTAATACATTTACATCAGTTTTTATTTAAGCAGCCCATATGGTTCATGTTTAAACGGTTGCTTAAATAAACCACCCTGGAACATGAATTGCCAAATGATGTAATTCCTGAGGTCTTGGTTGACTTTGGCTACCCTTTCTTCCTTGAGTCTTTTATTTTCTGTTTTAAGCTTTTTAACCTGCTGTTCTAGACTTCTCTTCCACCTTGCATCATCCTTGTCTTCTGAATCCAGGTCATTGGAAGACTAAAATACATTTTAATTTAAACCATGGGCTAAGGGGGTACCCATTAAGCCTAAGTACCAATTAAGCCCATCTGCTCTTATTATTACTTCTCCAAAAATGAATACATCATATTTTCTGTTCTTGATAACCTTGATTAATTCACTAGACTGATGTACTCAAGTTATTTTTAATTTGAAGCTGATCAGAGCTTTTGTTTTTGATATATCAATGACAATGTGCCTTCTCTTCCTTGAGGTCATTTTCAAAGACACCAAAAAACTTCAATCCTTGGACAACCCAAGAAAATAACATTGTTAATATTTTATAATGGATCTGAAGGTGTGTTTCATGTTTTTTTTATTGTAAAAATAAGGGATTAATGTTATATTTCTCAGTCAGGAAATATGTGTAATTAATACTTTTAGAAAATAAATGGCCAACTAAAGTTTTTTTTTTTTGCTTTTTAGGAAAGGCACATATGTTCGACCTGAGGGTAGTTGTATAAGTTTTAATTTGTTTATACTGTAATCTTTATATTCTGATTACTTTTGTCCTACTTTATCATGAAATGTAAATTATATTTTAATGATTTTACAAAATGTACCCCCCCCCCCCCCCCAATTGTATGCTTTTACCAATTCTTGTATTGGGAGACCTTCTTAATAATTGTACTGCACTTTTTTTTTAATGAATTATACTTACTGTATATTCCTTGTTTTAATAGTCGGCTAATGACTTATTATATGCAAAAAACAATGTATGTGTATGAACTAGTCTTGTATTATGTTAATAAACGTGGTTTTACTTACAGTATGTAATTGGACATTTATTTGATCTAATAACGACCAAATTATAAAGTGTGGATTAAAAATAAATAAATGGGAGTGTAATTCATTTAAATCATTTTACTTGCAGTAAACCCGAGCTTCATATTTATTATTATAAAAAGATTTTATGAGCTTAAAGGGTACACTTAGCTACATTATCAGTTTTGTATCAGTATCATAGTAACAGTGAAAGCAACCTTCTGTAAATACTGTATTTCTATGTTAATACTTATTGCATAAACACCACATTAAATATAAACACCTATGTAAATAATGTAGTGTAAAAGTCTGTAGATGGTACAATAATTAAAAGAATCTACTTTTTAATACTTCTAACATTTAAAACTACAGCAAATATCAGATGTAATACAGCTCTGCATTACAGCTATCGCTTTCCAAATATGAATGCTGTTATAATATATTTTGCACTCAATTTATATTGTATTCTACACCGTCCTACACCGTAGTACACTTTGATAATTATGGCATCTTTATTGCATTATGTCATTTACTCATTCTTTCCACATCTTTTAATTCAACATTATAGCATTGATAATTGTAACTGTCACAGGAGCTGCCCCTGTATAAATATCCACAGAGAAATTAGCAGCCCAACGTGATTTAACCCCTTAAATACACTGTTACTTATTCAACTATAATACATACTTTGGCATGTGTGCCATGTTTGCCAGCTGCTTTGACCCTGAAATCAGTGTTGGGCTGAGCAAAAAACAAATGAATATTGAGCTGCCCATCTATGAATATCCAAAGAGGAATTAGCAGCCCAACGTTATTTAACCCCTTAGATACAAAGCCAATCATTCAGTTTAGAGAAGATCAAAGTCTGAATAAGAAACAGCGAATAAGAAACAAGCGAATAAGAAGCCAACTTCAGCCTTGTAGAACCTTTGCTATTTAGTAAATGAACCACTTCCAGACTTCTTGCTACTTCTGGCGCTGAATTCGGCAGCCATCTTGTACCCAGCCGTCGTTGTCGAGTTCTGGACATTCAGTTACTGATTTGCTGATTTTTTTTTTTTATCTTCATCATTTATTAAATCGGTTCTTCCAACCTCCACCGACTTGTGTTGAAAGTAATACAAAGCAAACGCCATATCACACATCTTTAACACAAGGTGCGTGCTGGAGTGTTGTGTGTATCTAATACTAACTGCCACTTCCGGCGAATCTCACATACCTGCGCCTTTAAAAAGTATTAGCCCTTATTATTATTCTGAATTATTCTTGAATTACAATTATGATAAATATTAATAATAATGGATTTATGTATTATTATTGTTATTATTAATAAAAAGTGCAGGTCTGAGTGATTTGCTGGAAGTGGCAGGTATTCATTAGTACTAGATTCGATACCACAGTGAATGTGAAACAGCAAGATAGGTGATATGAGCAAAGATGAGTCAAAGAAGAGGACCATACAAAAGATACCTGGCCCATCCTGTCTGTGTAATTCTGTGAAGAACAAAGTGTAGATGGAATAAAAAAGATAAGTGGCTTGACATATTGCACTCATTTCATCAGAATTGAGACCATTGGGTTATAAATGGAATAGTCTGGCCGGGCGCCTGCAGCTTGCCTGTAAGCTGCCCAGAGCGCTGTTGTCCTCCGACGGTGTAGCTCTGGGTTGGCTGCATGGCGGGCCTGCTGACTGAAAAGAAGTGGTCGGCTGACGGCACACGTTTCAGAGGACAGCGTGTGTTCGTCTTCACCACTCCCGATTCAGCGCGGGGGTGGTAGCGGTGAGCTGAGCCTAAAATACAATTGGCCATTTCAAATTGTGAGAAAAAAATGGGGTAAAATCAATTGCCAACTACTAAATTAAAAAAAAAATGTGTATCCTCACCTGTAACTATATAAATATGGATAAAAAAAAGAATGAACTTTCTGGGGTTCAGAAAAGAAAAATAGCAAAAGCTGAAGAGGACAAAAGAAAAAAACTTGAAAACAGACATGGTGAAGTGGCTTTGCCAATCAACTACAACTAATAATGAAGATAGTGGTAGGCCAGGCCCTGCGCCTGCGGTTACAGTAAGAAATGCTACCTGCTGTCAACGTGGTCCAGGGTGAGTGTTCGGTGCAAGCAGGCGGTGGTGAAGTATCCTCTGATTCTCTGGAACTGTGACCCCAGAACGAAGATATTATCAACACCACGGATCCTTCAGACTGGCCCTCTCCGACCAATGTAAGTAATTCTTTCTACCTCAGTATGACAGAGCAGGGGCCTATACAGTGTCCAAATGGGCCGTTTCCAAGGACAGGTAAAAACAAAATATGTTTTTTCTGAGCATATTGCTATCGGAGATTGGCGAATGGGGAAAAAAGTTGAACGGGACTGGCTTATGTATTCAAAGAAATCAAACAAAGTGCACTGCTTCTCGTGTATGCTGCACGGAGGAGCGACAGAACAGGGAAGCCGTTTAGTGAAAGGTTTTAATGCCTGACATCATTTGTCAGGTATTCTTCAAAAACATGAGACTGGAACCAAACACACACAAGCCTACCTGGCTTGGAAGGAAACTGAAACAAGACTGAGACTTGATAAGTGCATCGCCAGTCAATTGCAGAATGCTTTACAAGTAGAGAAACAAAGATGGAGAGCAGTTTTAACAAGGGTGCTAGATTGCATTTTATTTTTAGAGGAAAGAACTGTTGGGTCGCTATGATAGTGTAATGGCTGATCATCTGCAAAAAACAATTGCGAAGAAAGGTGCAACAACTTACTTATCGTGGTGTACGCAGAATGAATACTTCAAAAGCATTGCAGACAGTGTAATGAACAAAATCTGTGAGCAAGTGAAATCTGCCAAATGTTATGTCATTGAATTACATTGCACACCATATATATCGAAGCAGGAGTAAGCTTCAATAATTGTCCGGTACGTAAACATTGATGAGGGAAATAAAGAAGCCACAATTGAAGATTCTTTCATGGAGTTTACTACAGTGAGTGACATGACTGGTAAAGGATTAGATTCGACGCTTATAAATATGCTTCACAGTCAAGGAATCGATACATCAAATTGTCATGGCCAAAGTTATGACAGTGGATCAAATATGCGCGGAATACATTGTGGGGTTCAGGCATTGATACTTCAGAAGAATCCCAAAGCTTTATTTTTACCTTGTGCAAGCCACAGTTTAAATCTACTGCTCTGCGATGCAGCTTCATCTAACAGGGCATGTATGAATTTCTTCGGCCCAGTCCAAAGGTTGTACACAATATTTGCCTCATCGGTTAAACGTTGAGAAATTTTGAAAGAATATGTAAATATTACATTGAAGCTACTGAGTGAAACAAGGTGGGAAGCTAAATTGGACTCAGTTAAACCACTTCGAAATCAACTTGATGATGTAGTTAAAGCTGCGGTTAGGCAACAGGAGAGCAGTATAGAAGAAATACATGATGCTGCACCGGGGTGCAGCGTGGGTGATAGTCTGGCCTTGACCGCGTACATCTCTCCTCAGTACCCTTGGTGCTTGCACCCTCAGTGCTTGGCATCCTCAGTGTCTCGGTGCCCACGGTGTACCCTCAGTGCTTAGATGCTCCATGCCTTGGTGCTTTGGCACCTCGGCACTTCAGTACTCAGGCATTAGGTGCCCCCGGTGCTTCAGTGCACACAGGACCTTAGACCCTTGGTGCCCTTGGTGCTTCGGTGCTCCTGGTGCCCCGGTGTTGCGCGCCTTCGGTGCAAACGGGCCAGTAAGCTACAGCTCCTGTATGCACATTTAGGACGACGACAGGTTATCGTTACGTACGAACCCCGCATTCCTCCCTAAAGTGGTTACAGCTTTCCACTTAAATCAGTGGAGCTAGAGGCTTTCCATCCCCCTCCTTTTTCTTCGGAGGAGGATAAAAAACTAAACTCACTCTGCCCAGTTTGGGCATTGAGATGTTATGTTGACAGGATGAGAGCTCTGTGTCAGTCTGACCAGCTCTTCATCTGTTATGGTATAAGGACCCTGGGTCAGGCCCTCTCAAAGCAGCGGCTCTCTCACTGGATTGTGGACACAGTATCAACTGCATATACTAATGCCAACCTACCCCCAATTGGGTGGGTGGCCGTGCACTCTACCAGAGGAGTGGCTACATCATCGGCCCTCTTTAGAGGAGTCTCATTGTCTGACATATGTACTGTGGCTAGCTGGGCTACCCAGCATACTTTCACCAGGTTCTACAGACTTAATGTGATGAATCCTTCTATGCCTTCATTAGGCACAAGGGTCCTTGAGGTTGCATGATCACACCGCTAACCGTGGTTTTGCAGTCTCGAGACACTCCGTTCAAGCTCCCTCGCGATGGCTTTTGTATACTTTTCCCAAAAGTATTGTTGGTGGTCGTCTTCAAATAGAAAGGGAACTTAAGGTTACGGATGTAACCCTGGTTCCCTGAAAGAGAAGATGACCGCCTTTGCAGGGTTCGATGGAAACAAGGAAGTGAGCTCCGTGGAGTGACTATTTGATCCCTCGGGAGGCGGGACCGAGGCCATCACTCCCCGAAGGGGCCTATCGGCAGCTCTGATATCGTCGTCTCCTCTTTCAGGGAACCAGGGTTACACCCGTAACCTAATGTTTTCAACACTATTTGTTAGTTTAGTTAGTTTGTTACTCATATATTTGGATATATATACTGTATGTATATATACAGTGCCTATAGAAAGTCTACACCCCCTTTCAAAATGTTCACCTTTTGTTGCCTTATAGCCTGGAATTAAAATGCATTAATATATATATATATATATATATATATATATATATATATATATATATATATATATATATATATATATATATATTATTAAATTATTTAAAAAAAAAAAAAAAAATAGTCGCAAGAAGCACTGCTCGTGTAAGATATTAACATGATTTCATAAATCAGCATAATTTCCCAGACTATGTCTCCGGTCAATGTAGTACCTTTATAGCTTTCCATTGGTAACTGTAGGACCCATCTATAATATACTTGTTCCCATAAAACCCTTGCTGTCACTTTGGCAGTTGCTGCTTCAACCTTTATTTTGCTCTGTGAGCTTTCTTTTTTGTATTTTTTGAATACATATGTGCTCTGGCACTTAAAACTGCAATCTACCGTCTCTGACCTTCTTGTTTGTATTCCACCACCGGTCTTGTCATACATGGTGTCAGAGTGGGACGCAAGCGCCAGTTGGAGTATTACTGCAGACAGTTTAAAAAAAAAAAATGGAATGGAAGGAATCTGTGTACAAGCAGCAGTGCCGGTTGGAGGCAGAAGGCGCTCCGGTGTTTAGATCATGTGGGGGCTTTGGGCACGGCTTCCAGGGGTGCTCACGGGGAGACCCCCTACTTCCACAGGGAGGTGGAGTCACCGAAGGAATGACTGCGCCTGAAGGACAAGACTGTGGGACAGTAGATAACATGAAATACCAGGTTGAAATCCTGGGCAAAGATCCACCCCATGCAAGCAATATAAATATTCAAATGAAGCAGAATCATATGTGCAAAGCACAGTGGACTCGTTGATACAGCAGGGTGTTATCAGTCCATACCTCTCCTCAGTACGCCTCCAGATTGCTGATTCGGTTGAGCAAGCTTTTGATCCTTACACCAGATACCATACTGGGTTTGCTATGCATTCACAAGAGCAGGACTCACTATATCAGTGCCCACCTAGTTATTCAGCACAACGGGCTGAAGTTGAAACAGTTTTACAAACCTTGATTACACACAGTGGCCCTGTTAACATCTATTCTGATTCAGCATTTGTGGTTAATTCCCTCACTGAGTATCTCCCTATTGAAAATAAAGGGGAGGGGTTACAGCAGATGGAGAGCCCAGTGTATATGCACCCACACTGCAACACATATGCTGAAAGTAGGTCAGTAGCATTTATCAAAATTAAAGTTTACCAAAAGCCAGGCTTATCAAAGGAGGCTGATGGTAATATTAAGGTGGATGCATTAGCCAGGGAAGCTGCTATGACTGGAACACCATACACCTCCCCCGTCTGCCTGTATCCTACTGCTGCACTACAGCCGAAGGATCCCCTCTGTATTGCTGCCCTTCCCCGCACAACAGCACTCCCTTCCTCTTATTCTAAATACTCCACTTCCCTACATATCCAGGACTCCATTCTCTTTTACAGTGGTTTGTTTGTCGTGCCTCATGGGTTGCGCACAGAGCTCTTGCATCACGTGCACAACCAGGGGACCACATGGGTTATTCTAAACCTATTGAGAGACTAAGCAATACAGTATGGTGGTCCAATATGGATAAAAATAAACAGGAATACTGCACCAACTGTTTAGTATGTATACAGATGAACCCAGGAACATACACAAGGCTCGGTTAAAACAGTTTGTCTAGCAGAAAGTCCATGGACTAATCTCCAAATTGACTATGTAGGACCACTACCTGCAGCAAAAGGTGGTTATAAACATCTCTTGGTCATAATTGACACCTTTTCAAAATGGGTTGAAGCATTCCCTATTAAACAAAACAATCACGTGCCACAAAATCAAAAGAAAATCCTCACCCAAGTAAAAGTATTATAGTGAGCTTGAGCCCTACACAGATGCATGTCTCTCCCCCCAGCTGCTGTCCCTTAATGGGGCTTTTAGCTCTAATATCATGTGGCTGTTTCCAATTAGCACAAATTATCAAATTTGGGAACAGTCACATTCTAGGGATGGGAATTTTAAACATTTAAACGTATAAACTCTAAAGAAGTGGTAAGATATTTGACACATGTCACAAAATGCATATTTTGTTCTGCATTAATTTTAGTATTTTATCATCAGTAGTCCGTCGTGTATGAGACTGCTCTAGTGCCACTGTAAGGGCGGATAGTATAAAAAGGAAAGGGTTTGGCAATTGCCTCCAAGTAGCTTTCCTAATTGGTGCAACAGAAAGATTGACACTGGGCCGGTGTGGCGAAGTGGTTTGCAGAGTACAGGTGTAGGAGTGATGTGGTGCGCAAGGAAGAGACAGACAGTGATAATCCAATCAGAAAATGATTTATTTTGTAATCCAGGTCTGGTGACCTTTAACAATAATCCCAGGGAATACCCAGCAATATGTATTGCACTGTTCTATAAAACGGGTTTGCAGTCCCAAATGATAAACACAGTTATTACATCCACAATATACAAACACGGTCACCAGTCCTGGGTGAGTGCTGTATTGCTCATGGTGCAAATACAATATATCGTGCTACAGGTGTCTGGGTTCGTGCTGGCCTCTGGCCTCTGGCCTCTGGCCTCTGGCCTCTGGCAACAGCTCCGGAACGTGTTAGCCATCTACTAATAACAACAAGTAACAATTAGTGACGAACAAACAAAACACTCACGAAACGATACACAAATACTGGTCCTTCCAGGTCGTTCCTTAACCATAAACAAAGGAACAGATCACGTTGCTCCATCCCCTATTTGTACCGTCACTCATGACCCCTTGGTTAATGATTGCAACCACTCCTCCAATCCGTGGCTGCCACATCGTTTCCCTTCCGGGTCGATGGTTTAGTGTACCGGAGCTCCGCCCCCTTTCTAGATGACCGACTTCCTTTTAACCTGGGGAATTAATTGTCAGGCCATCCAGTCCAGGGTACTCTGTTCCCTTTACTTAGCGCCTTCACAGGTCAGGAGGGAGATTTACCACCAAGAATCATTCTGTTTCTGTCACAGGCAGGTTTTATTCTCGGTCGATCTGGCGCTTCATTGGTGCACTGTGTGTGTGTGTGTTCATGCCTGTAGTAGGTGTGGTATGGTATCAATTCCATGGCGGGGTAATATTGTTAATGACAAGTGTTTTTTCTCAGTTTGTTCTATATTTAAAATGGCATCACTAAACAAAGGAAGCCAAACGTTTGGAAGTATTTTGAGGAACCGGATGAGAAAATCATGGTATCTAAATAATTATGCCAAACAAAATTGCCATACCACAAAAACACAAGTTCAGTGCTCACATTTTTAAATGAAAACATTCAGAATTATTGTGGATGGAGCTACTGATGTCAATAAAAAGCAAACATCCATAACAACATTTGCTATAGATTTGGCTGAACAGGACGTGATCACGTTATCCCCTATGAGGACAGTTCGTGTGAATCGTGAATGCAGCAGTTTTGAAATCGATATAAGATTATCCCAATACTGTGCCGACCCATAAAACAATAACAGCGAGGCTGGAAAAACTTACAGAAAATGCTGCAGCTGTTTATACAAAACTTTCAAAAGAAGAAAAAGTTGCAATTACCACAGACTCGTGGACCCCATTCCCCAATCTTCCCACAGGTGGAAGGCTTTTTTCACTTGAAATTGTTCTGTAAGCTTTTTGACCGAACGGCCGTTTATGTTTAGTACAATTTTTATTTGTATGTTGGAACTACTGCACTAACGTAGAGCACCACTGAGACACACTTCAAACAGGTAGGCCAGGCATTTCTTTTTACAATTGTATGTAAAGTTGTGTGGATATTTAGTAATACTTGACCATATACAATTAACTGTACAAGAAGGCAAACATTATATTAATTACTTAATATATTACTTGATTGTGTGTTAGATTGGCATTTAAAATAGGACTTGTGGCAATGTTTGGGAGGTTTATGTACACAAGTACAGTATGTAGAGGAGAGTGGCATTTGATTTGGGTACTCGGAAATTGTAATGCTCAAAAATCCCACCGCTACTATCAAAGACCGCAAACTTTTAAATCTCTGAGGCAGACTTTTTAATATCAGTCACAGTGCTCATTAACATTCCAAAATACTGTGCTATTTTATCCCTGGTAATTACTTTTTCCAGAAGTGAAAGTATTTCCAACTTTCTTTCAATTGTAAGCACAACTCGCTTTCGCTTTCCTGTAGCCATTTTGCATTAGCACTGTACAGTGGGTGATGTTTGTCTCTTTTTAATTTTTTTTTTTTAAAGCATATGATTTTGGGCAAAGTTACTTATAAAAAAAAAATAATAGGTTCCTGCTTTTTTGTTGTTAAATGAACCTTTAAGAAACACACTATTCTAAAAACATTATACTATCCGGAAATTACATCTTTGCATAGAAAAGTCTTACACGCTGGCAGCGCAATGCTGACATCAGCACGGGGCACTACGGCAGTGGCGGTGTTGGCGGTGATGCGGGGCACTCCGGCAGGGGCAATGCTGACAGCATCACGGGGCACTCCGGCAGGGGCAATGCTGACAGCATCGCGGGGCACTCCAGCAGGGGCAATGTTGACAGCATCGTGGGGCACTCCGGCAGGGGCAATGCTGACAGCATCGCGGGGCACTCCGGCAGGGGCAATGCTGATAGCATCGCGGGCAGTTGACGCCAGCAGTGCGATACTCTGCACTCGGGCAGGCAGCACCTTCCTCTCTGGCACTCAGGCATACAGCACCTTCTTCTCTGGCACTCAGGCATGCAGCACCTTCATCTCTGGCACTAGGGCAGGCAGCACCTCCCTCTCAGGCGCTGGAGATGGTACTGGCTCCTTTGCTCGCCTCCAGGAACGGCCGCTCCTCCCCTTCTTTTGTTTTGGGGAAGGCAGTTCCGTCTTCTCCAGCCTTTGGGCAGGCAGCTCCTCTTCCTCTTGGAGGGGGCAGCACACCACCCTGTGCCCGAACTCCATGCAGGCAAGGCACCAACCTTGGTCCTGGAGGCCACTGAGGAGGTCCTCCAGTCTGCCATCCCACCAAGTCTGGGATGTGTCGGGGTTCCATCTCTCCGTCTCCTATCGGCTTGTTTCACGCTCTCGGGCTCAAACTATATCCCAGTACTAACACCAACATAGCATTTCGCAAGAGGCAGAAAACAGGAGAGATGCTTGGTTCTTTTCAAAGCTGTATTTTGTGGTTCTCTCACACACCAGAGTCCACAGCTCTGTCAGCAACTCAGGATTCAAACAATGACAGACAGTGACACAGATTACTGGGCATAGCCCTTTTTATACACTTAGCTCCACCACTGTATGTAAAACAGGGTGTGGAGCTTACACACATCTCAGTGGTCCTCGGCCGCAAACTTTGGACCAATGGGAATACACACAGACAGGACCAATTACAGGGATACACAGAACACAACAAGCAGGGCTAGAATTACACATCAGAGGTAAACCCAGCAGTGGCTGGAATACAGAGAGGGAAACACAAATACAGGAGCAAATGTATTGTGCTCTTACAAATATAAATGAATGGTAATTGGTAAAAAACCATAGAAAAGCAATATGTTATTTCCTATCTGGCCCACCCTTATGTGCCATATTGCCATTCTGTAAAGATGTCATCTTCCCTGTTTGTTACCTTGGTAACCAGGTTTCCTGAATTATTCATACATTTTCTCTATAACCTGTACTTTTAAGCTTATAATATAACTGCTTTCCTTTCCCTCCAAGGGACGAGCCTTAGAAAATAAATTCTGCTTGTCTGCCCAAACTTTGTCTGGGTTTCCCTTTTAATCTCCCAAGAGGGATCTCTTAGAATTGAAGTAATAATGGATTTGTTTTTATACATTGCACTGTAGCAGAGGATGGGCCTTGGGCCAGCTGAAGAACGTGGCCTGAATGGTCAAGTCCTTCTTCGTTCAGGTACTGCATAATCAATTCATCACAACTGATCCAAAGCAAATAAATTATTGTTGTTCGTTTATTCCTTATTAAAGAAAATAAATGTGACTTTAATTACTATGGACTAGAGGCAGGAATTGAAATTTGTGCTGATGTATTGCATTTAGAGAAATGTTATGACTTGAATAACATTATGCTAATATTGATGTGCCCTTGCTATAGTCTGAAGGAAGTGTTTCCTTGTGAATGGAGAGTTTTTCAGTGGGTATCTGTATTTTTTTTAATGGCAGGTTAATCTTTGATGAGTATC
This sequence comes from Acipenser ruthenus, assembly GCF_902713425.1. Taxonomy (NCBI): domain Eukaryota; kingdom Metazoa; phylum Chordata; class Actinopteri; order Acipenseriformes; family Acipenseridae; genus Acipenser; species Acipenser ruthenus. Next base: position 90,412,092 of record NC_081189.1, on the reverse strand, counting down.
TGCCTATATGAGCTGGCTACAGAAACACTTGTAAAATGGATTTCTGTTTTTTTCATTCAGACCAGTCAGTGCTTTGATTTTTAATTAAGAAGAATTTGTACAATTAAGATATAATGTAGTTTTGTTTTACTTATTTATTGTGCAGTGTATCCTTCTTCTTTCCACCTGGATTAGTGATTTTGACTAATAGTATAATATTTTGTTAAGTCACAATGAATAGACTTTACATTCTGGAGCTGTCAGCAAATTCAATCATTAACGTCTTGGTGGAAATACTATAGGCCTAATAATAAAAAAAAGTGCAGGACATTTTTGTAAATTTCAATTGCATGTTGAATAAAGAATGACTTTGAGTTTGCTGTATTCGATTCTCTCCATCTTTGGCAATGTAGCAATATCCAGTTATAATTTATTTAATTGATAATCTGTTCCAACTCTCTATTTCAAAAACTATATAAAATAACAGACATGCCCAGCAGCATAGAGCAGTCTTGTAGGGCTTACAAATAAATTAACTACAAATAATCTTGCATCAAAGGGGCTTTTTATTAGATCAAATATGTACATAAAATATTAATACATTACTGGCTATGTGGGATTAGAATAAACCTGTGTGATCTTTTAAAAGGGGCAGTAGAATGGTGATCAGAACAAGTTAACTCTTCTACCTTTCTCTGTATCAGTTTAGAAGATGAATCAACATTTGCAGGCAATAAAAAAATACAAACCATTTTGAATGTTTTGCTTTTATGTAAAGCATGTTGCAGTCAAAAAATATTGGTTAGTGAAGACCTGTGCAACATTGTTTGCTGAGCAATGTTAGAATAGTTGACATTTATTATTTCCTACAGCAAAAAACTGTAGACTGTAATAGACTTACGATAAAACTGCAACATGTTCAGCTAAAAGAAAGCATCATAACTAATTTAAATTTCATTCCACTTTTTTTTCACTAAGAAATGTTGAATATAGAATAATAGGTAAGATACCAGTGAGTTGGAAACCAGGCAGTGATTTCCTCAAGGGCTTCCACTGACGCCATAAACATGGAGGGAAACATAACCTTTCCTCAGAGATACTGTTTACATTCTCTAAATCTTTTAGGAAACTTGGAGATGGAAATCTGCTGCACAGCTTCTTCTCCCAAACAGCGAACAAAGTGATTGCTTTTTTAGCAAATATTCCTCTTCAATTTGGGCACGCTTGGATGCTAAATGACCTGCCACTCAAGTGCTTTATATCTGCTAGATTTTTATAATGGTGACTAGAACTGACTTGCAACAAGGATAGGCAGCTTTTACATTAAATAATACAAGCCAAGGATGTGCATGACAAAAATAATCTGTCCTGTGAAGGGAATCTTATTTATACAAAAGTTAGTGTTGTATATCATAGGAGTGTTTTGTCCATCTTTTGTAGATCTACAGCTGTTTAGATAAATTAAAAAGTATATAAAACCCATGTGTAACATTGATGAAGGAGAGGTTATCATGCACAAGCATACAGTATGACAGTCTCGGAGAACAGATACGGTTTATTATTATTATTATTATTATTATTATTATTATTATTATTATTATTATTATTATTATTATTATTATTATTTCTGATGTTATTTACCAGACAATAAGCTGGCAGGGAGCAAATTATCACATTGGTTTGTTTTTTGTGAGTTTCTGTATTCAGCATAAGTTGATCTGACGGGTTTGTCATTTTCCTGCCTGGAATTCTAAACCTACAAACAGATGAGATTAAATATTTGCTGTAACAGATGGGCAACGTTTTAAGGTAAACAGGGTGACCTTTTTGAATAAGCTTCCTAATACTATTCTCTGCATAATAAATATTTGGGCATATGGCAACGGTTTTCATCTTTGTCATAATACATGTAAGCAAGATGTGTTAAATGAAAGTAAAATGTACACGTTTATACATATAAAAGAAACTGCTTCAATAATTACACTATATAATGAATGTATGTACTGTACCTGGATTTTGAAATGTACAGCTCTACATTAACAGAAAAAAACATAATAATATATTATACAGCACTCTTTACAAGTAGTTTAATATGTTAGTTATATAATTATTGTTTTGGTCGTGTTGTCAAGCAGCTTTTTTTTTTTATATAAATTTAGTCGTCGCCAATTATTTTACCCCGATTTTCACCCCAATTTAGCATGCCCAATTATTATCTGTATCCCCGGCTCACCGCTCGCAACCCCCCCGCCGACTCGGGAAACGGAGGCTGGAATACGCGTCCTCCAAAGCCGTCATTTTTCGCACTGCAGATCCACAGCAATGCCACCGTAGTGCCGGAGAACAACACAGATCTGGCGGCTGCAGAGCCACAGGCGCCCTATCGGCCACAGGGGTCGCTGATGCGCGGTGAGCCGTGGATTCCCCTGCCGACCTAAGCCCTCCCTACCCGGGCAGCGCTCATCCAATTGTGCGCCGCCCCCTAGGAACTCCCGGTTACGGTCAGCTGTGACATAGTGTGGATTCGAACCTGCGATCTCCAGGCTATAGGGCACATCCTGCACTCCGCGCGGAGCGCCTTTACTGGATGCGCCACTCGGGAGCCCATAATTGTCAAGCAGCTTAAACAGTTTTCCATGTTTAAATTCCATGCTCTGGTTTCATCTATCTTGGTATTTCTAACTATGCCTAACTACGCATCCAGTATATGTATGCTATGTTCTGGTTTTTCTGAACTTCTCATTTGAAATATAGCGACGACTACTACAGTACAACTAATAATAATAATAATAATAATAATAATAATAATAATAATGATAATAATATGCACATTCTTATTAATCTCCATCAATAGTTTCCTGATCAATTTATTTCAATTATGACTAAAAGTAAAAACAAAACAAAAAAAAAAACATCTCTGTGAACCATTTGTCATTAAACTTGTATTGTTTCTTTGTATTTCTGAGTGAAATTGCTGCATTTTAATATTTTATTATTACTTTTAAATTATGGTTTATCTAAATATAGGTGTGTTGTGCATCATAAACTGTTTATGTTACAAAATTGGTCACAAACAAAAAAAGTATTTTGAGTCCTTTTGTTAATGGTTTTGTAAAAAGTAACAATCGTATTTTCCTTCAGCAAAACATTGCACTATGGTCGGGAGTAAAACTGGTTCTGCTCCAGGAGGAGAGAGTGGGGGCTGTATACTTTCTAGTCTCAGGGCCCAATATGCCCACATCTGACCCAGGAGGAACATCAATTACTCCCATAAAACTGTCTTCAAAGCAAGAGTAGGAGGGGTGGGTGAAATCACTGTATTTTATCTGGTGCAGGCTGTGGTGGGGGATGGTTTCGGGACTTGTAGAATAATTAAAAAGTACTGCATTGTTCATTACACAATACAAATATGTATACAACTTGCATACAAGTTTATTCTTTTGTGTATTGCAACACTGTGCCAGTCATAGCCATTTTACAATGTTGCATCCGATTTGAATTTAAGCATGGGGGTTGGGTGTTAAAAATTACTGCATTGGTCATTCCAAAATACACAGGCCTCTATTCATCAAAGTGTTGGTCCAAACATTCCTTACTAAGGACAGTTCTCTGACTGTTCTCTGACTGTTTTTTGTTTGTCTAAGCTTTATTTCACATTTCCGACTGCCGTGTGACATCACTTAGTTAAAAAAGCGACTGTTTTTCACGCTCAGAAAAATCGCTTCTACCACACGTTTGCCTCATTTGTTTACATTGACTACAGCAATCAGAAATGGGACAATTTTTACAGTCGGAGTTAACACTGCCTCTGACCTCTTATAAAAGAGTCACATAGCTCACATCCAGGTATTTTGATAAAGGCTTATGACCGAGTTGCAGCTGTTACTGTGATAGGAAATATAATTAAGAAATAGTCAGCTCCTGTATGTTGCACTGGAATCTTTTTATTTATTTATTTATTTATTTATTTTGTTTTTACTTGAGAAGATACAAAAAAGATATCTTAAACTTTTCAATGAGCTCTCTTTCACCACTCATGGACTAGCCCTACCCTACTGTACCATGTGTTCATATGTTCTGTAATAAATATGATAAATCTGCTTGGAAAAATCCTGCTTTCTGATTGGTTAGCTGTGTTCTATCAGCCATACGTTAATCCCACACAACCTTTCAACAGACACATCACCTTTGATTCAAATTCCTCTGCCACTGAACTGTCCTCATTCTATAACATGTAATATCTGTAAGTATCCACTAACTTTAAAAAAAATCACACAGAATCAAGATTTGATCTTTTTAATGGAAAAACTGTTGAAGAATGGTACGAAGATGAATTTCCTGAACCAGACAAAGTACCAGCAATTCAACTTTCTTTAAAAGAAGAACAGCACAGTTAAATTAACGGAACCAGAACTGAACCAACTCGAATTTGAGCGAAATGAAAAGAAAACACAATAAAGGCTTCAAAATGGGCTGTGAATATCCTGCAAAACTGGCTCCAAGAAAAAAAGTGGAGCTCTTACCTTTCATTTACTTTCTAAGGACGAGTTGAACAGTCTCCTCAGGGGATTTTATGGTTCCATAAGGAATAAAGATTGAGAGCAGTACAGCATATTAAGCTTTATAATTCTACAAGCTGGTATGAATCGCTTTTTGAATGACCCACCGTACAGCAGAAAAGTGAATTTAATGGAAGACGCAGTATTTAACAATGTTAGCAACATATTTGTGGCAGTAATCAAAAAACTAAGATGAAGTTAGGGTTAGGGTTTAACATACAGCTTAATACAGCTTGATCACTGCGGTAGAGAAGGTCAAAGAGAATGGACACCACCTTCCTTCGTAATAAAAATTAACGGAATTGGATATGCCACAATGACTTTCAACTGAAAAACTATAAATTACAATAACTATCTCAAGTTAAACTGAGAGAACCAACAAGGTTACATGTTGGCATACCCAAGTGACCAATTATGCCCCGTTAAATGCCTTAAAAAGTACATTGAAAAAATCCCTATCGATGCCCCAGCATTTTACTTATATCCCAGAAGTATTGATCCAGCTCTTGAAGCACAATGTGTCTGGTATTCCAGGGAGCCCATGATGCTGCTTCTCAGTAAACTGGCCGGACTGTCTAACCAGTACACCAACTATTCAGTGCGTAGTACTGCTGTGCATCTTCTCAAGAGCACGATTCAATTAGAAACAAATCATAAGTGTTACAGGACATCAGCAAGAGTCTTCCTTGAAAAACTACTGGGCCCCTTCTGAGAGCAATAAACAGACTTGTTTGAAAATCCTGACCTGCAAAACTTAATGTGACACAAGTTCCCGCAAAGCACAAACCGAGCCCCCATTGACTTTGCTGCTTTCACCTGTAACAGCATCCCTTCTGGCAGTACAGCAAGTAATGCAGTTAAAATAACTCCAGCCAGAGCTATTGCAGCCTTGGGGGAAAGCACAAAGTCAGACGACTTATGTTGCTTGATCCCTGGGAAGGGACGACCTGAAGCCGCCGGTTTCATGTGGGGCACAAGGCCACATGTAACAAACAGGCTGCGGTGCACGACATACATGTAATTAGTAAAAACTAGGACTGTCAAGTGATTTAAAAAATTAATCACGATTAAAAAAAATGTATCTTAGCTAACCTTGGTTTTAATCGCATATTTAATTGACACAATTACTGCATCCATCTCATTCATTTGTTTTATTACTGATGCTATTATTATTATTATTATTATTATTATTATTATTATTATTATTATTATTATTTTAAAGTTCTTCTTATTACCTATAAGGCCTTACATGGTCTTGGACCTTCTTATCTTCAAGATCTGCTGACCCCACATGCCCCTGGTCGTTCCCTGAGATCGGAAAATGCTAATCTTCTGACAGTCCCTAAGATTCGTTTGAACTCTGTCGGAGCCGGGGCATTTAGTTATAATGCCCCTCGCTTTTGGAACTTGCTCCTGATTCATATCAGGAATGCCAGCACAATTTAATCTTTTAAATCCCGTTTGTATTAGACACAGGCTTTTTTATATTTATTTTGTAAAGCGCCCTGGAATGCTTGCATGAAGAGCGCTATATAAGTGAAATTTGTATTATTATTATTATTATTATTATTATTATTATTATTATTATTATTATTATTATTATTATTATCCAAAAAACAACCCAGCATAAAAAAGAAACCGTTTTATTTAATTACTTTCTGTGCTTTGCAAAGGGCTTTGTTTATTTATGTATTTATTTATTTTTCGCAAAGGGCTACTGTAACAGAGTGATGTGTTACATGTGTGGGTCGTCACTGAATAATCATGAGGCAGACACAGAGCATTGGCGTTGGCGCGCTGCACAGGCGCGCAGCTTTAATTTTAACACAGGTGCTGACACTAGGGTACCAGCAATGGTAATACTAGTGTCACATTTTTAATAAAGAAACGAAAAGAAAACAATATTAAGCTAATGGCCCCACTATACGAGACGTCCCGCTCCAGGAACCTACTACTCTACGGTAACCCTCTCTATACTGTTATCACCATCCCCTAAACTGACCTACTACTGTTGCTTACAAAGGCTCGGCCTCCCAGCGACTCCGTGCCGTTCCAACGGTCCTGACTGGGCAAGCGCCTTCACACGCACCGTCTTGCAGTCAAGGGGTCCCGTGTAGTTCCTGCAGAGCGGACGCTGTCCTCCTTGATGTAAATAAACACGCTTCCCATCAGTGCCCGTCTGTGCAGCTTCCGTGGCCCGTCCCCCAGCCAATCCGGACCTCCTGATCTGCTCAGCGATGGCGAGCCTACTGCCCAATCGATTGCTTAGCAACGCTGCACACACCTGCGCAGGAACCAGCAACAGGGCTCCCTGTCACAGCTAAATTTTAATGTTTTTATTTGTAGTAGCTTTAGTAGTTTTTTATAACCTTGTGTAGTGAATTAGGTATACCATTTATTTAAATATAAATTAGTCTGTAGTCGCCTTGTTTAAGAACGTCAAAATGTAAGAAATGAGACATACCATATTTAAGTTCTGGACCATGTAGAACTCGGATTCCCTTGGACAATAACCGACATTCATACAACGTGTCAGAAATATAAAACAATAGTTTATTTAAGAATAAACAGGGGTGCACAACTAATCTAATATTACAGAAAGGAAAGGTTATTTGTTAGATATATGCATGAATATTATACAGTTCATTGATTGCATAGTCAAACGATTACAACAACCATAACATCATTAGCATACATGGTTAATATACTAATATTAAATATGGCTTATCACTCAAAGTGTCTACTTTGCATTAGTATTTTCAATACCTGTTTCTCGTTGTAATCGATCATGTCAATATGCACAAGAATTAATTCAACTTCCCATTCAGAACGGAATCCAACATTCCAGTACGTAATTTAGCAAATTAGTTTTACTGTGTTAATTTAGTTTAGACGTGATGTACCAAACTAATAATATGTTATCAACCTCAGTTGATTATATATTCAAATTAACTCAGAAATGGGGCATTTACGAGGCAACTCCTTTGAGTTGCACATTTCAACAAACAAAATACATTTCATACACACTCTAAAACAGGAAGTTATATTCTATTCCTAGAATAGTTTATCCACTAACTTGATACCATTTACTACAGTTACATTCTCGAGTCATAAAGTATTTAATATTAGATATGTTGAATACTTATAGATTTCCATATAAAGAAGTCAATCTTTGTAGATGAATACTGCAGCTCTATGGATCTGAAATTCCAATGAAAGAAGACGGTACTTTGCTGTATGCATTGTATTGCGTAGGCTCGCAATAAACAAATAGTTATTTTCAAATGGAGATCGGCGTGTTGATCTCCAAGTCTTGCAACATGATCTTTGTTATAGACAGTTTTTCAACTGGGAATAGTTCCGTTGGTCAGACATAACTCAGTTCAGATAATGCGTTGCAATTGAAAAGTTATATAGTTTAAAGGAGTTTTCTTGTTGCAATTCTCTCTGGATCTTCCAAAAGCATAACTGATGGCTTCGCTGCATTTCGTTTTGTGCAGCTACATGGAAACAAAAACCCGCTTTCTGATTTATGCAGTATCCTGTTTACTGATTCAGTCTCTCGTAGGACAGACGGCAGGGCCCTTCCTCAGAAGATGATTTTAGCCATTATTAAGAACATTGGTTCTTCCTTGTCTTCCATGGATTTGAGCAATTATGCTCCCATGACTTCAGTAACTTTCTTCAGAACAGTTCAGCTTCCATTTCTCCCTCAGCACTCCTTCTGATTGTCAAAGTTCAAAGACTTGTTCCTTGTGTGGAGAGCGCTCTCTCTTGCCTGGAGCGCTGTTCCTTCTGTGGGGCACACTTCTAGTGCAGGGAGCATGGGCAGCACGTGTGGGAAGCTCTCAGTGTGGGGAGTTCATGGGCAGCACGTATGGGAAGCTCTCAGTGTGGGGAGCTCATGGGCAGCACGTATGGGAAGCTCTCAGTGTGGGGAGCTCACGGGCAGCACGTATGGGAAGCTCTCAGTGTGGGGAGCTCACGGGCAGCACGTGTGGGAAGCTCTCAGTGTGGGGAGCTCACGGGCAGCACGTATGGGAAGTTCTCAGTGTGGGGAGCTCATGGGCAGCACGTATGGGAAGCTCTCAGTGTGGGGAGCTCATGGGCAGCACGTATGGGAAGCTCTCAGTGTGGGGAGGTCATGGACAGCACGTATTGGAAGCTCTCAGTGTGGGGAGCTCACGGGCAGCACGTATGGGAAGCTCTCAGTGTGGGGAGCTCACGGGCAGCACGTGTGGGAAGCTCTCAGTGTAGGGAGCTCTCTGTCTTGCCTGGAGCGCTGTTCCTTCTGTGTGGCACACTTCTAGTGCACAATCTGTTACTTAGATCTTTTGAACTCTCAGATGTTGTAACAACTCTTTTCTGCTTCATATGGTACATAGTATGCTCCTTAGGAGGACAGCTTGCAAAATTACAGAGACTACATTGGAAATCTCCCCTTAATTGAGGACCAGAGATATTTGGAATGCACAAAAATGCCAACTTGGCTTTCCAGGTTTGTGATACATTTATCAAGCTTTATTAAAACTCCCCTTGTAAATTGAAAATTTACAAGGGAAGTAATTGTATACTTTTAATAATACTATGGATAATTGCTAGAAATTCAATAATCAACTCGTCCCTGCTGTGTTTTTAAAGATTTACAATAGTTTTAACAATCACGTTCCTGATCAATGGGCCAATGCCCATTACCTGTGTGATTTGCAGTTAAGTAAATGTTTGATATGCAATATATGATGGTGGGTTACTTAATTGAGGTGGCGTGAAAATACTGTAGCTGGAGCTGGTAGATGATGAAACTTCAGTCAATTAAGCAAGTACAGATGTTTACATATCTATATTCTTTCCACTGCAGCAGGACCTGTCAACCACCTCAGAATGCCTTACAGGAGGCCTCTGCTACGTAGCTTAGCATTCAGTAGAAGTAAAGGCAGAACAGAATAATACATTCTGACAGCATGACATGCACTTGCGTGATACCTTCCAGAAAGAGAAAAGCATTGCACGCACCACATTGCTTTTGCCATTTGGATCAGCCTGCAGGAGGAAACAAATAAACTCATCCTTCAGCATTAAATATTGTATGGTTTTCTGGGTCGTACAAATTATGACCTCTGTTTATCCCTCACTGTAGTTTTGGATAAAGATGCATTGGATATGCAACATTTCACACAGTGCATTATTTCCTATCTAAAAGTATTTATTTTCTAAACCGAATTTACTGTAATGTACTTCTCAAACAATCACAATATCATAATGGTCTATTTACACAAAATATTTGGAAAGAGTGATTTACACAATGCAATGTTAAGAGTAGTTTCATTGTGATGTGTTATTGTTACAGTATTTTATGGTAACCCTTTAGGAATGACTTAGGAACGGAAACGGATATGAGAATGGAGAATACTTCATAAAAGACTAGTTCAAGATCTGCAGTTAGCAAAGACATGGAACTCCAGGTTTGTGTCTGCGGCTGGAGCAAGGTGACAACGGTCAGGGGTTTGAAGATTTATCAAGGGAGAATTATTGTTGCTGCTGTGTATAATGGCATTTAAAACAGGATTCATTAATTCGACTTTTTATATATCTGCCCTGTGGCAAAGTGGTTTGTAGTGCACAGGTGTAGACGAGAGGCAGTGCTGAATAACAACAGTCCAACAACAGTTCAAGGGTGAAAACAAAGCTTTATTAATTGCTTTGAAATAATAAGACTAACTATACACAACGATGTGTACAGCCAGTCAAAACCATGGGATTGAGTCCCAAAATAATAATAACAAACAAACACTTTAAAACACCGGCATGATCACCAGTCCAACAGTGAGTGCTCGGGGTGCTGGTGGTGTTATGAATGAGTAAACAGTGATTACAGTGGTGCAGTGCAGTCTGGGTTTGATGCTGGCTTATCAGCGTCAGCTCCTGGATATTTAGCCATCTACAATGACAAACAAGAACAGTTAAATAGACAGACAATACAACACTAAACACTCATGGTTTTTCGTTACTCCTCCAGGTCATTCTGTAACCATAACAGAGGAACAGATTGCTTGGCCATATCCCCTGATATACCTTCAGTCCCGCCCCCTTCGGTAGCTAGTCCAATCACGTCTCCTCCAATCCATGACTGACACCTCGCCTACCGAATTAGGGTGATGACTTTGTATATTGTGGCTCCGCCCTCTTCCTGTATGGCCGACTTCCATCTGACCCTGGAATGAACTGTCAAACCACCCAGTCTGGGGCACACTGTTCCTATTACTCTCTGTCACACGCCCTTACTCTGGTCCTGTTATGTGACAGATTACTGTATATGTAAAATATGATTACAGATAACCAATGGGATTGCTTTTCATTTAGCAGAAACAGTCTCAAGCACAAACCTGTATTTTAAGCAACTGGAAAGCTGTACAGTATACTAAATTAGCATAATCCAATATTGTTTTGTTTTAGCAATAATGCCTGTCTTGCTGAAACAAACATTTCAACATGATTTTTTTTTATTTTTTTATCAAGAGACATAATATTTTAATTGTGTTTTAAGTTTTTAGGTGAAAACTTAACACACCAAGATATTTAAACTGGTGTGAGTTGTAGTCAGTATTTTGCCCTGAAAATGCCTGCACATATTGATGTATCAGCAACGATGGGCATTTTCCATTACGCTTGCAGGTGGGGTTGTATTGCTATCGACATGGTGTGAAAGGAATCTGCTCTGTCAGCCCCCTCTGATCTGCAGACACCACTACTTTAAATGTTACGATCAAAACTTTTGGTTACCAGCAACTTCCATTGGGATACTTCAACCTTTGTCTAAATTCTTACTGTTTATTTTTAGTACTACCGTATCCATCTCTTAGAAACCTTTTCCTTCTGTGGTCCTGGAGGATGCTGTGGCCTCACAACTCACTTAAGGACCAGTATCCGACAGCTTTAGAACCCCCCAAAGCACAGAAACAGCCCTTGTCAAAGCAGTGAGCGACGTCTTGACCAGCTGTGATTCAGAATAACCTTCTTAGAGGGTGGTTAAAACTCTCCTGTCTGTGAGATTTTCTCCAGAATGCCCAGGGCTTCATTCTAAGACTAATATTGTTTCTTATTTTCATGGTGCTATAGAGGGAGCTTATTTGCTGGTGTCATTTGAGCTTTCACATGTAAACTGATGATACACATTTGTTTCTGTCTGTGGTCAGCTAGGCATCTCAAGGGCTTTTTCTGCACTGTCTGTCATGCCAACTGTGGCAGGATAGCGTCACTGCCCAAAGTGTTCCTGGCAGGAATTAGATACTCAGAGACAGAAAGCTGCAGGTAAAGCACACGTTTATTCACAAAATAAACCGAACAAAACAAGAGAAAACAAATAAACTGCACGAGAGCCCAAATAAAGATTCCGACAAAACAAGAATATGTAAGCTGGGGGCATTCACCTTCACTACTTCAAAACTACACACAGTTTCTCTCGTCTCTCCCAAACAAAGGATTTTATCCCCCTATATACAGGTGGCCATTCCCCAATTAGCACCCAATCGCCTAATTGTGGAATGGCCACATCTGTGAAAGCCCTATTTACACAGACAGGGCTGCCATCCTGCCACAACAACAAACAATAAATGAACCTAAACCTAACCAAAAACAAGCCATATAAACTATAAATAGACTTGTGCTGATTATATTACCTGTTGTGCACTTCACCATGTAGGTGTCAAATGTGCAGTTAAAAAAAACACATGCGATAACACAAACATGTACCATATTCCTTCAAATGTAAGATGCTGCCCAAATTTCCCACCCTCAACTTGAGGAAAAAATAAAAAATCTAATAAAGATACATTTACAAAGATACATTAACTCATAAGAAAATGACACATGGAGGTAGTTTGCAGCCGTCTGCTGTCACACAGAGCATTAGTTATGTGCTACTTCTCATTTCCAGTCATGATTACTCGCACATGTTTTTCTCCCTTTTTTTGAACTGTGGTATTGCTTGGCAAGTAGAAAAAATATGGTGTCTGATTAGAACTGTGCCTAACAATGAAACGCTGAAATTGTTTTTTCTTTTTGTTTTGTTTTTGTTTGTTTTTTTAAATTTAGTTGTTGCCAATTATTTATTTTTTGTATTGTTTTCTCCCAATTTTGGAATGGCCAATTATTTTTAGGCTCAGCTCACCGCTACCATGCCTGCGCTGACTCGGGAGGGCGAAGACAAACACATGCTGTCCTCCGAAGCGTGTGCCGTCAGCCGACCGCTTTTTTTCACACTGTGGACTCACCATGCAGCCACCCAAGAGCTACAGCGTCGGAGGACAACGCAGCTCTCGGGCAGCTTACAGGCAAGCCCACAGGCGCCCGGCCAGACTACAAGGGTCGCTGGTGCACGGTGAGCCGACGGTGGCCAACCTGATGGGTTCTTAATTGAAATGCAAATATATAATTGAATAATTATAAATTAACCAATATTGTTGTCCGTCCGTCCGTCCCCTCCCTGCTCATCTGCATCAAGCAGTCAGGACCAGCTTTCCAGTTGCTGACACTTGGAACTTGTGAATTCACTTCAGCAGTGTATTTGGGGTTGAAACATCTTACTGGCTGCAAAGCATGTCTGTCAATAAGGTCCTGAAAGGGTGGGGTTAATCTCACTCTCCACCTGAAATGACCATGAAGATGTAATCCTATCTGAAAACAAGGCATGCAAATAAAGCTTTCTTTAACCTAGTGGTCCCAGATGTCACTTTAAAGTTGAAAATAAAACTACTCATTTGAGATCTATATAGTGACTAGATGTTCCTGGCAAGGACAATTGATGGAATTATTTTGTTAGCTATGGTAACTGTTGGAAAACATGGAACAAGTATTGAATAGCAGTTTGCTACGCATGAGGAATGACGGCTGTATTCATGTTATTTTTCTGAAAAGTGATTTAACATTGGATAGAAAAAACTGTTAGTTCCAAAAATGCAAGCACTGCTGTGATAGATGAAAGCTGCAATATGGTAGAGAAGTTAAGATTCTTTTGTGTCAAAGCAAATGGCTGGCCAGCAGCACATGGCTGTACAAACAAGTCCTTTGATCTCCAGCCCTGACATGAAAGAAGTTTGCCCTTCGGGAGTCCACTGGGGTATAAAACTAGTTAAACAGGTTTTTGCTTAGAAAATACAGCTGGTTTATGACGGGGTCATAAAGCTAGTTTTCAAGGGGACCGAAGGAGCCAGGCTCTAAGACTTCAGAGAGATCCAAAGAGATAGTGCCACTGGGATCAAAGGGTCTTAGGCAAATCGGAGAGATAGGAACAAGGAAGGTGACAAAAACCAGATGTATGGACCTTTGTGGCACCAGGGTCTGAAGACTGCACTGAGTTCAGAGATCTCTTGAGTGCTTTCTGACCCCCAGTTTTACAGTATTTCTATTCTACATTCTTTTGGTATATGTTATTTGAAATCACGTCTTCCAAGGGAAACATTACTTTAAGGAGTTCAAGCAAATAGAACAATCAGTTCAGCTGGAAACATAAGGGATGATTATTGGACTATGCCATTTATGGTGGTTCAGGGAAATGCTAGATAAAGCCCTTTTCTTACTGCCTGCAGTGTTTAGAGTAAATCATTTCATGCATAAAGAGAAAAAAACGTAAGCTGTTTAATAATTTGACTCAAGCATCAGGCAGACCAGAAAAATTGGATTAAACTATGAAGGCTAAATACTGCTCAGAGGGCCTGAGAACTTTATTTATATTACCCTTCAACAGGGTTTGGGACATGCACAACGACACTGTGGGAGGCATTTTTTACATGTTTTATCCGACTCAAACCACTTGATGTCCATTAATCAACATTTGTCTCCTCTTCAAATAATACGTAAAATATTTAAATGAACAAGCTGTCATTTAACTATTTTCCTGACAGCAAAATGCTTATGTAATTAGGCATTTATTTCACACATTGCTCAGACCCCTTACTCACGAAGCTGGTACAACATCTTGGCAGTACCTACTGTATTTCTGAAAACAAGGACAGGCTTTAGCCTTCTAGTGCCTGCACTCCCTTACTGACTGGCAGGCCCCTGTAGACACCCTATGATTATTCTGTGCATTTACCTACCTTTACCATAGTAATGCTTCATTTTTTTTCTACCTGATTTACCATTCTTGTCTGTGCTTTACCACGCTTCCACTATGCTTCCACTAAAATACACACTGTGATTTTAGCATGGCATGTGGCAGTAAGTGTGCCCCAGAGAATGTGAATAAGAGAATAAGATGTTGCCCTGTCTAAGCTTCTGGACCATTGGATGCCTGTGATAGAGAGAGAAAGGATCGATGCTGTAAATCTCCATCCCGATTAGAAAGGGCGCTGTGTAAGGGGGATGGTAAGCTGCCTCCTAGATCCGCCACCTCGGTGGTAGGTGGAAACCGGAAGGTGACCATATTAGGAGGGACGCATAGCTGCAAGTACTCAGGACGATTCCATTGCAGTCAGCTGCGGGGCAGCCCTCTATTGGAGAAACCATGGCGACGTGTTGACTGCAGGGAGGAGTTTGCTGGGTACAAAGGGGAAGCAGCTACGTCAGTTCCTTCTCTTGCGCTGAGAAACTGAGCCACCAGCCGGAGCTCTTTGTTCGGATTACGTGTTGTTTGTTGTGTGTTTTCAGAGGCGGAGTAGGAGCGCGGGACTGCAGCCACGGAGCCAGTTCCAGATCACAGAGCACTACCTTCCCTTCACCAACATCAGCACACCCCGTGTGGATTACAGAGCACTCTCATGCACAGGACACTCGGGATTTCATTGTGGACACTTTCTGTTTCGGTTTTGTATTTTTGTTTGGTGTGTCAGCCAGCTGTGTTCCCCCCAAATACCATCGCTGGTAAAGGGGAGGTTTATTTTAATAAACACAGTCGTTTTGGGAGAAATACTGTTTCGGGACTGTTTATTTATTCAATACACCACTCACATCCGTCACAATGCCCCACATTTGCTATAGCACAACCTAGATATGGTCCACGGACCTTTACTCATTACAAAATAAGAGGCCAAGTAGAAAAGAAAAGAGAGTCAGAGTCATACAATTGAGGTTATTCACATAATGTTCTTTGGTGCAGTGAACTGAACTGTGTGACTTATTACACTGGTCAAGTACAGTAAAACAAAGAGGAACATGCCCTGAAGGTGTCCTCACTCGATCTTCCCCAAATGAATTCATACATATAGAAATGGCAATAAACATGCATTATTGTATTTGATCATACAGCTGTGCAAAACCATGCGTAATTTTTTTCAACCAGTTGCTCTCACTGAAACCTGGCTGTCCCCTGATAACACTGTAACTCCTGCTGCCCTGTCCTCTCTCTACATCCTGTCCCATACTCTGCGTCTCACTGGACGGGGAGGTGGGACTGGTCTTCTCCTCTCTCCCTCCTTACTCTTTTCTGTCCCCTCCAACCTCTCTGTTAATACCTTTGAATTTCATGCAGTCCAACTAACCTCTCCCTGTCAATTCCTGCTAATTGTACTGTACCGTCCCCCTGGGGCCTCTCCCTCACTTTCCAGATGAACTTGACTATCTACTCTCCTCCCTCCCCGCTCTGTCTACCCCAACTGTCCTGTTAGGTGACTTCAATATCCATCTCTCCAACCCCAGCCACTCTGCTGGATTCCTCCCTCTCCTGCACTCCTTCGACTTCTGTCTCTCTCCGTCCCCTCCTACCCACAAAGCTGGCCGTCAACTGGACCTCACCTTCTCCAGGGCCTGCTGCCCCTCCACCCTCTCTGTCACCCCCCTGGACCTCTCTGATCACTATTTCATCTCCTTTTCTCTGTCTCTCCCCTCTCTCCCTGCTCCTCCTACCCCCACTGTCACCTCTCGCCGTAACCTCTGATCTCTCTCCACCTGTCCTTGCCTCCACTGCTCTCTCTCACCTCCCTCCTATCGACTCCTTCTCACAATTCTCCGTAGACTCTGCTACCTCCACCCTCTTCTCCTCCCTCACCTCCTCCCTCGACTCCCTCTGTCCCCTCACCTCCCGACCTGCCCGCCCCTCCCCTCCCCAACCCTGGCTCTCCTCTGCGCTCCGCTCAGCAAGAATCACACTGAGATCTGCTGAAAAGAAATGGAAGAGAACCAAACTCCCTGCTGCCTTAGACCTTTACCGCACTCTCCTCTCCTCCTTCTCCTCTACTCTCTCCTCTGCTAAATGTACTTATTTCCAATCTGTAATCCAAGCCTCCACTAACAACCCACATAAACTATTCTCTACCTTCTCCTCCCTCCTAAACCCTCCTCCCCCTCCTCCTCCCTCCTCTATCTCCTCTGATGACTTTGCCTCCTTCTTCTCTTCTAAAATCTCAGATATCCGCAAACTCTTTAACACCTCTCCCTCCCCCGCACCCCCTCTTGTTCCAACCCCTACACCCACTGCATCCCCTACTAACTCACCCTCCTTCTCCACCTTCTTGCCCCTCTCAGACTCTGACCTCTCCTCCTTGCTCCAGGGTCACAAACCCACCACGTGTGTCCTGGACCCCCTCCCCACTCACCTGTTTCAAGCTGCTGCTCCTGCTCTACTCCCCTTCATCTCCTCCCTCCTCAACACCTCTCTCCTTTCTGGTCTTTTTCCCTCTGCCTTCACGAAAGCCTCTATCACTCCCCTCCTCAAAAAACCTACCCTCGACCCCACCTCCCGCATGAGCTACCGTCCTGTCTCCCTCCTACCCTTCCTCTCCAAAACCCTCGAGCGGACTGTACACCGCCAGCTCTCTGCTTTCCTGTTGTCACAAAGACGGCCGGAGTGGGTGGCGTCAGACCAGAAGCAGGAAGTAAATAAACAGAGACTTGGAGTTTGGTGGAGCTGAGCGAATGGTTTCGCTCAGCATTTAATAAAACAGCACAGAAAATAAAAGGTTTGAAACAACAAAAACACAGGACACGGCACTTGCGCCAAAATAAAGAGACAGACAAAACGGACTAAACACTAAACAGACGGTGCAGGACAGACAGACGAACACGGTGAGTACAAACAAAACACTTATTATATTTATAATTACGCTTTTAACTCTCCTTCTCTCTCACCCGTTCTCCACTCTCTGAACACCTAACCCTGAGTGCAAGAAATGTGCGTCTATATATACTATTGTGCTGGGATTCAATTACTAATTAATTATTCACTTGAATCCCAGCACGTGAATTAATTCTGTGCAACCCCGTGCTCACATATTACATTTAACCAGCACGTGAAGTGATTTGTGCTCTTCTCGTGCCTAAATACAAATCTACACTTTTTAAATACACGTGAAACACAGACCCGTTTATATCCCGTGTACCAATCTATACAACGACATTAACACACGCACGCAACACACAAATGCACACAGGGACGGGGCACATTGCCACATATACCCCCCCTTGTGCGCAGCACACATGGCCTCAACGGCCACCTCCCCCCTTAAAAATCCAGCAGTCCAGGACAAAGTCTCGGGCTGGGAAGGGAGGCTTCAGTGGGCCCATGGCTGGCCATGCTGTCAGCACCCCTGCCGGTAGTGGCACGGCTGACAGCCTGTTGGTCCACTCCTGCAGCGAAACTGCTGCTGGGGAAAGTGGTCTCCTGACCTCTCCCCCTGTCTTTGTAGCCGGTAGCTCCCTTTGGTGGGGCTCCGACCACAGTACTGCCGGCAGCGAAGAAGCTGCAGTGGGAGCAGGTCTCCGGACCTCCCCCACGAACTCCGGCAGCGAAACTGCTGCAGTGGGAGCAGGTCTCCGGACCTCCCCCACGATCTCCGGCAGCGAAACTGCTGCAGTGGGAGCAGGTCTCCGGACCTCCCCCACGATCTCCGGCAGCGAAACTGCTGCAGTGGGAGCAGGTCTCCGGACCTCCCCCACGATCTCCAGCAGCGAAACTGCTGCAGTGGGAGCAGGTCTCCGGACCTCCCCCACGATCTCCGGCAGCGAAACTGCTGCTGGGGTTGGTGGTCTCCAGACCTCCTCCCCCTTCTTCGTGGCCGACAGCTCCCCTTTCTGGGGCTCCGGCCACCGTACTCCCCATGGTGGAGGTACGGGAAGCAGGGACAGCTCCTGCTGTTCTGCTTCTGGCAGTGGCGGAGGCAGCTCCTGCTCCTCTGCTCCTGGAAGTGGTGGAGGTAGAGGCAGCTCCAGCTCCTCTGCTCCTGGCGGTGCTGGCTCCCTCTGCTGTGGCGGCTGGGCATGTGCACGCCGTGCTGCCTTCAGCAGCATAGCGAGAGGCTGCTGGGGGACACCAGCATCCTGCCCTTCTCCCCCCAAAAAATTTTCAGGGGGTTGAGCCTGTAACTCCTCCCCTTCTGGCTCTTGGGGCTGAACCAGCAGGCATTTTCCCTCTGCTGGTGGCTTGGGTCCCAGGGCTGTGGAAGCCCCGACTTGCCTCCCTTTGGGCTGTGGACGCCCCGACTCCTCCCTGTTGGGCTGTGGATGCCCCGACTCCTCCCTGTTGGGCTGTGGACGCCCCGACTCCTCCCTGTTGGGCTGTGGACGCCCCGACTCCTCCCTGTTGGGCTGTGGACGCCCCGACTCCTCCCTGTTGGGCTGTGGACGTTCGGGCTCCCCCCACTCAGGCGTAGGACGTTCGGGCTCCTCCCACTCAGGCGTAGGACGTTCGGGCTCCTCCCACTCAGGCGTAGGACGTTCGGGCTCCTCCCACTCAGGCGTAGGACATTCGGGCTCCTCCCACTCAGGCGTAGGACATTCGGGCTCCTCCCACTCAGGCGTAGGACATTCGGGCTCCTTCCGCTTGGGCTCCTCCCATTTGGGCTGTGGATGCTCAGGCTCCTCCCATTTGGGCTGTGGAGGCAAAACCAGCAGGCATTCACCCTCTGCTGGTGGAGATGGGGACAGCAGGTACTCACCCTCTGCTGGTGGAGATGGGGACAGCAGGTACTCACCCTCTGCTGGTGGAGATGGGGACAGCAGGTACTCCTCTGCTGGTGGTCCTGCTACCTGGGCTGCTGTTCCATTTATGGTTGCCTCCAGGTAGTTGAGGACAAACTCCACACCCTCCTCCAAGGTGTTTGGGGTGTGTTCCTCCTGATAGGCCTCCCATCTCTCACTGTCCATCATCCACAGGGCCTGGACGACTATGGGCAGAGACTGGGCCTCCAGCCCAGCATTCTCCAGCATCCAGTCCCGCACTTTGATGGCGTCTTCTGCCATTTTTTTTTTTTTTTTTTTTTTCTTTTTTTAAATCCAAACTGCGGTTCCTGCTCTGGCCTGAGTCCTGGAGGCGCTGTCGATCCCACGCAGGACACCACGTGTCACAAAGACGGCCGGAGTGGGTGGCGTCAGACCAGAAGCAGGAAGTAAATAAACAGAGACTTGGAGTTTGGTGGAGCTGAGCGAATGGTTTCGCTCAGCATTTAATAAAACAGCACAGAAAATAAAAGGTTTGAAACAACAAAAACACAGGACACGGCACTTGCGCCAAAATAAAGAGACAGACAAAACGGACTAAACACTAAACAGACGGTGCAGGACAGACAGACGAACACGGTGAGTACAAACAAAACACTTATTATATTTATAATTACGCTTTTAACTCTCCTTCTCTCTCACCCGTTCTCCACTCTCTGAACACCTAACCCTGAGTGCAAGAAATGTGCGTCTATATATACTATTGTGCTGGGATTCAATTACTAATTAATTATTCACTTGAATCCCAGCACGTGAATTAATTCTGTGCAACCCCGTGCTCACATATTACATTTAACCAGCACGTGAAGTGATTTGTGCTCTCCTCGTGCCTAAATACAAATCTACACTTTTTAAATACACGTGAAACACAGACCCGTTTATATCCCGTGTACCAATCTATACAACGACATTAACACACGCACGCAACACACAAATGCACACAGGGACGGGGCACATTGCCACACCTGTCCAACCACTTTCTACTCGACCCTCTCCAGTCTGGCTTCTGCGCTGCTCACTCCACTGAAACCGCCCTCCTGTCTGTCACCAACTCACTGAACTCTGCCCGAGCTGCCTCCCTCTCCTCTGTCCTAATTCTCCTCGACCTCTCTGCTGCCTTTGACACTGACGATCACTCTATTCTACTATCCTCTCTCGCTGACCTGGGAATCTCTGGCACTGCTCTTGCCTGGTTCTCCTCCTACCTCTCCAACCGCACTTACCAGGTAACCTGGCGTGGAACAACCTCCACACCTCACCCTCTCTCAACAGGAGTCCCCCAAGGGTCAGTCTTGGGTCCTCTCCTGTTCTCTCTCTACACCCGCTCCCTGGACCCCCTCATCGCATCCTATGGTTTCTCATACCATTTCTATGCTGATGATGCTCAGATTTTCCCTGACCACATTCCGGCGCCTCCTCAAGACTCAACTCTTCAGAAAGCACTTGTAGAACTCCTCTGTTTTTCCCCTGGGACACATATCACCCTTCCTTAAATGCGCTTTACTTGCTCTTATCTGCCCCCTATTTTACTGCATTTAATCCTGTACTTCAGAGTACTATAATCTGTCAAGTGTTTAATCTGTTGTATTTTGTATTTAATTATATCCTGATGTAACTATCACTGACACTGTTATCTGCTGTATTATTGAATTCTATTTTGTCACACTTGTACTTGCTTGAACCAAAGTCATTGTATTCATCATTGTATTTATCTTGCTCTTAATTGTATTATTACTTGCACTGTGATTCTTGAAATGTATTTGTTTATGACTGTAAGTCGCCCTGGATAAGGGTGTCTGCTAAGAAATAAATAATAATAATGAAAGTAACCATGCAAATCATAATTGCAAATAGAATATGGTGAAATATAAAAATATAAAATCATAAAATGTATTAAATAGTGTGAATGTGTAACAATCTACATTGTGAATGAATTAACACAGCAATTATGACAGCAGAATTCAATGTATCTTTACCTGAAAAGAGAATATCCTATTTTTACTTTACATCCTATTTAACATACACACAATCTCCCCATTCTAAAAGTGAATATAACCCTTTAAATTGTTATTTCTATATTATTGAAAACTTCAGTCCTTCATGGAGGGAGGTATTTCTATATTACCCTTATTTTAGCAAAGCTCCACCAGTTACCAGTCAGCATTGTAAGATTGATTTAAATCTGTCACTAACAAAGCTTTTATTGGCCTTTGGCCCTGTTGTTACCAGATATATTGCCTGAATTACATAGCTTGTTACTTGTCTTTTCACAGTGCCTGCTGTCCAGCTGAACACACCAAATAAGCTTTTAACTACACTACGACTATGCCCCAAAACAATGAAACCTGATTCTCAATGACATACAGTACGTGCGTCAGAAATCAAATCTTGAATAGTTAATGGTACTAGTTACAGCAAACATTTTAACTAGTGTTGGGTTTATTTGAATAAAACATAGTGTATTTAGGGGGAAAAATGTATAACAGAATTCTTAAACAGCTGTCAAAATGATCACACAAGCGAAACAAATGCATAAGTGGCACCTGGAACAAATTGCACAGAAACACAAAGGGTTTTTCTGTCCTGTTTTTATTATTTACAGTAATTTAATTGGGGCACCATTTAAATCTTACTAAAGATATAGTTATTTACTGTAACATTGTATCAGTTGCATATTTATTTTTCCTAAATTACTGTAAAGCAACAGTTTGTAGAAAAAAGCCCAGTCTGCATTTTCTGTTATTTTTAAAGCGGATGTGTGGCAAGGCAGACATATTGTAACAACATTAGCTCTAACATAAAAAGTGCAAGGGCTAATGGACTTTGTTACACTATAATATACTGTGTATTGTATGGTTTCTTACTGTGTAATCAATGAAAGCAAGAGGAGGGATACTGGCTACTGAAAGAGAATATGGGCAACCAAAAGTATACATTTTGTCACAAAGGGTATAAGCCCAAAATTTTGCGTTCAGCAATAAAAGCAGAGATGCTGATAACAGAGCAAATGCAAGAAACAAGAGGCACGTGATGCTGCATCAGAATGCGATTGTATGCAGACTTTCATTTTAAATGACAAAAGTTGATTTCTAGATAATTATCTATTTACAAAATTACAAATATGTATGATACATTATTTTGTCAGCTCTGTTATATTTAATAGTAAATAACAGTTTTCAATATTAAAAAATATTGCATAAAATCGTGATAAACTAATCAGAATATCATTTTCAAACAAGGTTACTTTGCAGATAAACCTTTTTAATAAAGTCGACACAGCATAGAGTGAAATGGAAAACTTGGTGGCATTTTTACCTGTAACATAACACAGAAATAAGCAGGTTCATTAAAAAAAGTAATTGAATCTACCGAGAAAGATTCTAATGCTTTCTTGACACATTTAAGGGTAGTTAAATATAATATTTTAATATGTAATAGTTGTTCTCCTAAACTAGTGTATTGAAATAATATTGCTCTAAATAATTACTGTTAAAAAGTTTCCTTTCTTACTAAAGTCCATAAAACCTACTTCTCTCACCCCCCAAAAAATTGCAATGCAGTTATCTTCTCCCTTATCTTTGTATTTGGTTTCCTGAGGAAGATAATAGAAAAATCAATTCTCTAGATTGAAATGCCCAGCTGCTATCTGACAAGCAACACTCTCAGAGATCAGTTCCCACTGTGAAGAAAATCTTTCTTCTTACCTCATAGAGGAAGTTAAATGTATACTTTCTATTAAGGGTTAGTGTAAGGGCCTAAAAAATCTTTTCATGTTGAATTGAAAACTGGGGTGATTGTAACAACTTTCTTAAACCTGTCACGACGTGACCTCAATATAATGATTGTGTTCAATAACATTGTGGACAAGTTATTGAATTCTTTAGTGTGTTAAATTAATTTAAATGGATTTGGAGAATGACTTTTCTTGGATCAAGATCTCCATCTACTTAGCAGCTCAGCATCATTTTGAACAGTGGGATTCACCGAGTCATTTTGTGACATTGAATATGAAAAGGTTATGCACTGCTTGATCTCTCAATTACTAATTCATTATAGGGGCTCGAAGGTGCCACTGTGGTTATGGTTTCAAATTAATTTCTATGTGAAACTCTGATTTTCAATCATTAATATCTCGACAATGGTATAGGGTAGCGTGATGTCATTTGGACCATAAACACTTTGTGACATTGTCTCTTTAAATCTTTAAACAGTCTTTCAATAGGATTAGTATTTTAAAAGATAAAAGAGGGGTAAAAATGTAAAAATGTCCCTGAGTACAATGCTAATTATAATGTATAGTATATAGTTATTATAGTTATGCTATAGTAATTCTAATTTGGATTTGTAGTTTTAGAGTTATTTAGATTTTAATGTCAATTTTTATGGCATGGACATTTTAGTGTTTGAGAGGTGACAGGTTTCAATCAGGTCCACTCAGAAAGACACACGTTGTGCTGACAACTAAAATGCAAGAGTGGGATTGACTGTGGTTTTAACCTTATAAGGTATTAGAATAGCGCGAGTGAATGAATAGCCACAAGGGTTTAACTGTAGCCAATTCGCTTTGTACACGCAGGGGCGTCATCCTGTAGTTGTTTGTTAATGTGTTTGTATGTCAAACAGTTTTTCTACTCTGATGCATTAGGAGCATCAACAATTTACTCAAAGCCTTCTGGGAGACAGTCAGCATGGTTTTAGGAAAGGGAGATCGTATCTAACTAACCTGCTTGATTTTTTTGAGGATGCAACTTCGACAATGGATAATTGCAAAGCATATGACATGGTTTATTTAGATTTCCAGAAAGCTTTTGACAAAGTCCTGCATAAAAGATTAATCCTCAAACTGAACGCAGTAGGGATTCAAGGAAATGCTTGCGCATGGATTAGGGAGTCGTTAACATGTAGAAAACAGAAAGTACTGATTAGAGGAGAAACCTCAAAATGGAGCGAGGTAACCAGTGGAGTACCACAGGGATCAGTATTAGGTCCTCTGCTATTCCTAATCTACATTAATGGTTTAGATTCTGGTATAGTAAGCAAACTTGTTAAATTTGCAGATGACACAAAAATAGGAGGAGTGGCAAACACTGTTGCAGCAGCAAAGGTCATTCAAAATGATCTAGACAGCATTCAGAACTGGGCAGACACATGGCAAATTACATTTAATAGAGAAAAGTGTAAGGTACTACACGCAGGCAATAAAATGTGCATGGGAGATACTGAAATTGAAGACGGAATCTATGAAAAAGACCTAGGAGTTTATGTTGACTCAGAAATGTCTTCATCTAGACAATGTGGGGAAGCTGTAAAAAAAAGATGCTTGGATATATTGTGAAACGTGTTGAATTTAAATCAAGGGAAGTAATGTTAAAACTTGACAATGCATTAGTAAGACCTCATCTATAATATTGTGTTCAGTTCTGGTCACCTCGTTACAAAAAGGATATTGCTGCTCTAGAAAGAGTGCAAAGAAGAGCGACCAGAATTATTCCGGTTTAAAATGATTCAAGCATTCAAAATTCTAAAAGGTACTGACAATGTTGACCCAGGGGACTTTTTCGACCTGAAAAAAGAAACAAGGACCAGGGGTCACAAATGGAGATTAGATAAATGGGCATTCAGAACAGAAAATAGGACGCACTTTTTTACACAGAGAATTGTGAGGGTCTGGAACCAACTCCCCAATAATGTTATTGAAGCTGATACCCTGGGATCCTTCAAGAAGCTGCTTGATGAGATTCTGGGATCAATAAGCTACTAACAACCAAACAAGCAAGATGGGCTGAATGACCTCCTCTCGTCTGTAAACTTTATGTTCTTACTAGTGTTTTCGACTACAGTGCACTCCATTTATAAGAATCACTGATATAAGAATCAACCGCATATAGTGATCAAAACCACTGGGATAAAATCATTCCTATAATAACCAATGTAAAATAACGTGCTTATAAGAATCAAGCAATCCGCTTATAAGAATCATCTCGGGGCAAACTGACTACATGTAATACAGTACTTGATCGTGCAATGACGTGTACAGCTAATGGATCGTGCAATGATGCAGGAAACACTGCATTGTTTGTAATCAAACGTGACTGCGCCACTGCATTGTGCAGGTATGTTTTTTGTGTTCTCTGTTAGTGAAAATGTGTTTCAATAAAGTGAATACACATTCATTGAATACATACTGAGTACAGCAGTGTTATTGTGTGATATGCATGTAGAGGGAGTGGGATTGCGGCACAGTGAGGAGGAGGGGACGGGGGAGGGGAGGAGGGGATAGGGGGGCGGATTGCAGAGGTTTGCATCTCCTCTTAGTGAAAAACTGTGAGATTTGCATCACAACAGATAATAATTAAGTCACAGTTGCTTAAATGCAGTGGTAGTCCTGACAGTAAAATACTGTACTGTAATGTAATTTTAATTCAAAGGCCGTTACACGTAGCACCACACAGCAGTTAAACTAGGCACCCTCACGAGACCATCGCTTCTCAAGTATACTGTAGTAAAATAAGATTCTGCAGCCTTGAGTAAACATAATCGTGATCATATTAGTTGATTACCTACGAGGACTTGTTTTGATGCCTGCCGACGCACTGAGGCGCTTTTGCTAATTGTAATGTGACATGGCTGAGGGCAGTGTGAAATGATCAGGATGGAGTCTTGATTTACAATTTAAAACTGGTGTTGTTTGTATTTTTCTTACAGTGAGGTGGGGAAACAACCGCTAATAAAACAAACAAACAAAATAAACCTAGCTTTCAGTTTCCTGTGCATACATGCGGGAACCCATGACATCTAGTGGTCAACCCATTACACTGCAGGGAACAAAGCTCTTACTCTCAAACTAACACACTGATTCTAAAGCACTTGACCACAGTAATCATATCGGTCAGCTTTTAAGAATCAACTGCTTATAAGAATCAAATCATCTGGGATGGAAGTGATTCTTATAAACGGAGTGCACTGTATTATAACAACCTTGACTTGCATAAAGAAGGAAAAACATTGATTAAATAGCTCGTATCACTTGATTTTCAAGGTGTGGTATCTGAAGCATAAACAACAAGTACAGAGAAACATCATCTGTAATTGACAAACCCAGGACTGGAAGACCCAAAAAACTGTCTAACAAGGATGAGCAATACTTGAGGACAATATCCTTGACAAATAGAAAGAAGACAAGCGTTGAATTGACACCATTTAACAAAAACTTGTTTTTTTCAGCTCTTGGGGAAGTTAAGCAGTTTTGCTTCCCTTCCCTGAGAACTCTCTATGGTTGGTTGTATAATATGCGATAGAAAGGACGGCAGGTGAAGGGTGATTCATTTTATAATCAACTTCTTTACAAAGGTTTGGTGGAACTTAGATTTCAGTGTATATATAGTCATGCGAAAACATGGTAATGACTGAGTAAATACCAATATTAAACAGCACAGGTTACATTGGTGTACTAGATGTACTTAAATGTTAGACATTATTCCAATACTGTAGCATAGGCTATTTCCATTTTATTACATCATGTAGTAAGATTTTGCAGACAAGGTAATTTCTGTGTCAAGGCCATTACTGGCTCATGTGCTCATGTAGGTACGTTGTAAGAGCACAAACCATCTGTATCTTCACGTTTATTGCAGGTTTTAATACACCAATATTCATGCTCTGTAATCTAAAGTACCACTGAAGGTTCTACTTCATAAAACAAGGACGATTAAATTCACAGAGCTAAGCCCTGTTTGCTTTTAATGGTAGTCTTGATTGTACTATCCTTACATATCCTCCTTCCCAGCTAAAATGCACAGAGAGAAATTGTCTGTCATTTTGACAAATTATTTCAAAGCATTACAGGCTGAAGTAATTTGCCAGTTCAGTTAAATTGGACAGCTTAATTGCTAATGGGGGCATTTTGTCCAAGGGAAGACAAGACTGCTTGTTCCAATGTAGTTAATGTTGAACAAAAATACTTTTTTCAATCAGATTCTGAAATGTCAGGTCAATTCCTTCAGAAGAAATGCTCTGTTTTGCATTCCTTTAAAGAGGTTATGGCTTTTGAAGTTCAGTTTAATTATGGTTTGTAGGCGATTTGAATTGCTCATTCCGACTGATTCTAGGCTTCGTTTTTCAAAAAGAATTTTAAAACTGTATCGGAAAGATTTGTCTGAATTGATACGTAGAATAGTCACCTCACCAGGTCTTCCAATTCCCTTTGATCATTCCCACCAAATCACGTGCAGTTTACAACAAAACTATAAACTACGAACAAAACAAATCATTGAAGTGCTGCATTTGAATGGGAAATGTCATAGACAAATGCAATTGCCGAATTTACTTCTTCCATTCTTGAACTTAAATGTGCTTTTGCAATATAAACAGTAGCTACAGTATATTTGAAGAAAATCACAATTTATTTTTTTCTGACTCAGGACCAATATAACCATTAACATGTCCTCTGCTACACTCTGTCTCCAGTGCAAGTAAGACATTTATCAGTAAGAAGATACCGCGTTAATAAAATCTGTCAGATAAAATGATACACTATTTTAAGATTCTGTCTATAGTGGAAAACACCTTAACTCAAACTTCCTATTGCGGGAGCCCCCTAAAAACATATGTATGAACATTATTTTTTTACATTTAAAGTTCATTCAGATATTAAAATACATAAAAACAACAAGCTTCAATTGTGTACCTTCTTTAAAATAAAAATAAATACAATTGTTATTTAATGTCAGTTTCATTTACTATTTTTTGCATATAGTACATCACACCAAGAAAAGTCTGAACTACAATATATCTTGGATAAGCATTATCAAAGCGTTGCATAACAAATTATAACTACAGGGCACATGTTTATAAGGAGAAGTCTTTCAAATGTATAAGTATCTCTTCACTTTGAGTTCGAGCGAATCAGTTGGTCGACTCGGCGCCGCCTGCTCTTGCTACAGTGTGCTGTTCAGTGGACTCTCTACAGGTATGACCTCTGTTTATGCAAACTGCACCACATCAACAGGATTGGGAATCCCAAATGTTATGAGGCTTTTAACAAAAATCTAAAAATGTATGGTGAAGTGATGTATGCTGATTATTGGCATTAAATCCCATTGAACTTGTGATTTAGCAATTAAAGAGCTACATGACTGCTTCGTCACACTGAAAACTTAATTATGTTCTTGAGGTTACAGCAGTCAAGTAATTGGAAAGCCCAGCTGGGTAAGTAGTGTACATCTTCTTGAAATCATGAGAAGTATGCTAGGGAAAGCAAACTACTTGCCTTTTTTCTTTCATCTATAGTACTTAACATATTGGTGCTAGGAATATATCACCAACCCATTGGTTGGGTTAGAGTTGAAAGATTTGATAGGAATGAATACGTACCTAGGAACTGTACAGTTGAGTACGGTAAAGCAGTGTATTGTGTAATTAAACTAATGTTAAAGTTTCCTCTTAAAGAAACAGAACTGAAAGAAATAGTTAAACTGTAGGAAAAAGGCAGTATCAAGTTACAATAGTTTGGCCTCCTTTTACTGGAAGCATTCCTTAGTTTGCATGTAGTGGTTGTTCCAGTTGTTCTTAAACGCAAGACTGTAAAGCACATGACGACTGAAGTTGTTGACAGTAATAATAATAATAGTGCCCTCGCCCTTAGTGTAGTGGAATAGCTTGCCCTGACTCATTTTTATTAATATTTTAGAAAAGCTAGAAAAGTACATATAATTAAACACATTTTTAGAATATAATGTGTAATCCATGTATACAACAATAATAAATAAACAAAATACCTAAAAAAACTGGTGTGTGCGCTAATTTAAAAATTCATTATTGTAATTTGCATGGCCCCCAATACTGTTCAGTGTTGACAAAATAAGATTCCCAAATGACTAGAACGTTGTTTTATAGTTTACACTTCTGTGCAATATACTTCTTCAGAAACCATAAAGTTTGCTTACCAGTTTGTTTACATTTTCTAAAGGCACACAATCTCCCTTCGTGACTTCAAGTAAATTGAGGTGTTTATTATCCATAGTTGTATAGAGTATGGTTCAATTCTGTATATTTAACTATGGATTTCAAAATTTACTGCATACCATCTGCAGTATATTTGACTTATCTAGTTTGTTATATTTTCACTCCATATTGCAATATGCACATCATTTAGACAGTGGATGCTGCTTCCTGGTACCTAATCACTTCATGATTAAGTACCAGGGCAGCAGTGTGGAGTAGTGGTTAGGGCTCTGGACTCTTGACCAGAGGGTTGTGGGTTCAATCCCAGATGGGGGACACTGCTGCTGTACCCTTGAGCAAGGTACTTTACCTAGTTTAGTCCAGTAAAAACCAACTGTATAAATAGGTAATTGTATGTAAAAATAATGTGTAAAAAATAATGTAATTGTATGTAAAAATAATGTGATATCTTGTAACAATTGTAAGTCACCCTGGATAAGGGCGTCTGCTAAGAAATAAATAATAATAATAAAGACCACCTGAGGATGTTCCGAGATAGGGGTAGAGTGGATTGATGTGTATTGCTTTCCCACCTGAAAACAATACATATTGACATAATGTGATATCTTGTAACAGTTGTAAGTAGCCCTGGATAAGGACGTCTGCTAAGAAATAAATAATAATAAAATAATAATACCAGTCAAGTAAAATTTTGTGGCATGATTTTATGCAGTTTTTTGTACACCACATAAAATGCTTTATGTAGTGCACAAAATACATTGTGTCTTTTACACAGTAAAATAGCAAATATGGAATTAGGCAAATTAAATTGATTTATGCTCTTATCCACACATAGAGCCCCAGCACTTGTCTTCCATAGAACATAAACCATACCTTTGTAATATGTCCATTAAGTACATCCTGTATGTAAAATATGACAAGTATTTGGAAACATATTTCCAAACAAAATACGTCTATTCACTTCAGTTCAGTTCACCACAGGTACCCTCTAATTCACTAACATACTAAGAAAAATATGTTAGTGAATAATGCAAAATAATCAATTTTCACATTTGTGAAATTCATGTTGTAAAAATATTTTACAAGTTTCATACATTTCTCTTTTATACATTATGTTGTTTTTAGCCATAATGGAATACAATAGCTTCAGGTTTCCTGGTGCCAATTTAATTTCTTACAATTACAAAAAAAAAAAATCATGTCTTCTTTTCATTGGACTGTTCTTAGAGGCAGGAAAAATCTCTTATTTGGTGACCCCTTATTTTTATTTCTGTGTTAAATGTATTATAGAAGAAGTATATTTTATCCTGCAAAGTTTAAGAAAAACAGACAATGGAGTATTCATATTTAAGAGTAATGTTATCTGTTGCATATGTGTGACAGCTATATAAGGTATTCTATAATTATTTTACTTTATCACTGCTATTTCATCACTTCCAAATCCTTGTATCTATTAATCACGACACACTAATGATCTAAGCAGAAACTGCAATAGAAAAAAAATAGATTATTTTATAGATTTTATTAAGTAAACATTTAATAAATATTGAGGTATGTAATGTTTTTGTCACAAGTGATTTTTAAATGGGTTTTTGCGTACTGTTGTTTTATATTTTTTTACTGGAATCTGCTCCTCTCAACCCCCAGTTGGTTTTATGTGTGTTGTGGCTGACTGTGGGTAGAGCATTTTCTTCCCAGCAACTGTAAGTCCCACCTGGTTAGCGCCACAGCCAATGGCAGTCCAGGCAGGACTATATAAGGGGCTGTATTTGAAAGCAGAACAGGCACATGGAAGACAGGAAGAACCAGGCGGAGCGCACAGCCTTGGGGAAAAGCTACTGAGGAAGATTTACTGTTTGGAATACTTCAGGAAAATGAATGCACTCCATCTCAAAAGGTCTTTAATTAATTGGTTTATTGGAAAATTAAGACAGTTAATTATTTGTCTTTGAAAGGGGCATGGGAGCTTGAGTGAGCGAGAGAAGGAGATATCGAGCGAGTGTGTAAAGGTAAAGATTAATGAAAAGTGAATAAAGAAGAGTGTTTTACCAGGGTAAATGGGTTCAGCCTGTCCCTGTTGAGATAGGGTTGTATCTGTTTAGTTAGGGCCCAAAAAAGGTCTACATTTTTGTTTTTGTTTATTTTGTTTTGTTGTAAACAATAAACGTATGCTACCACATTTTTTGACAATTCTGGTGTGGTATACTTGTGGTATACTGGTATTGGAAGAAGCACAATATCTATGAGGATATCCATACTAACAAGGACTGTCTTCAATATATATATATATATATATATATATATATATATATACAGTGCCTTGCAAAAGTATTCAGACCCCTGACCAATTCTCTCATATTATTGAATTACAAATGGTACATTGAAATTTCGTTCTGTTTGATATTTTATTTTAAAACACTGAAACTCAAAATCAATTATTGTAAGGTGACATTGGTTTTATGTTGGAAAATATTTTTAAGAAAAATAAAAAACTGAAATATCTTGCTTGCATAAGTATTCAACCCCCACACATTAATATTTGGTAGAGCCACCTTTCACTGCAATAACAGCTTTAATTCTTTTGGGGTAAGTATGTACCAGCTTTGCACACAGTGGCGGAGTGATTTTGGCACATTCTTCTTGGCAGATTTGCTCCAGGTTGTTCAGGTTGGTTGGACGACGCTTGTGGACCGCAATTTTCAAATAGTGCCACAGATTCTCAATGGGATTGAGATCAGGACTTTGACTGGGCCACTGTAGGACATTCACTTTTTTGTTCTTGAGCCACTCCAATGTTGCTTTGGCCTTGTGCTTGGGATCATTGTCCTGCTGAAAGGTGAATTTCCTCCCAAGCTTCAGTTTTTCAGCGGACTGAAACAGATTCTTGTGCAGTATTTCCCTGTATTTTGCTCCATCCATTCTTCCTTCAATTTTAACAAGATGCCCAGTCCCTGCTGATGAGAAGCATCCCCACAGCATGATGCTGCCACCACCATACTTCACTGTAGGGATGGTGTGTCTTGAGACATGGGCAGTGTTAGGTTTGCGCCACACATAGCGCTTTCAGTTTTGGCCAAAAAGCTCTATATTGGTCTCATCTGACCACAAAACCTTTTCCCACATCGCAGCTGGGTCACTCTCATGCTTTCTGGCAAACTCCAGACGTGCTTTCAGATGGTACTTTTTGAGTAACGGCTTCTTTCTTGCCACCTTCCCCTACAGGCCAGTGTTATGCAGAGCTCTTGATATGGTTGACTGGTGAATATTATTCCACTCCCAGCCACTGAACTCTGTAGCTCCTTCAAAGTGATTGTTGGCCACTCTGTGGCTTCTCTCACGAGTCTCCTTCTTGTTCATATATAGTCTTAAGTATATATATATATATACTGTGTATATATATATATATATATATATATATATATATATATATATATATATATATATATATATATATATATATAATTTTAGCTCAAAGAGCCAGCTGCCCAACGTTTCGATATGTTGTACATATCTTTCTCAAGGGAGCCTGTGTTTGAATGAAAACATTGGAGGTATTTATAGGTTTTTGACAGCATGACAACTACTTGTTATTGTTTACATTCAAATCCATGATTTATTCTTACATGATGTAATGGTGTTCTATATATTGTGACATCATTTTTACTTCTATCTTTGAATCTGTATTAATTCTAATTAACACTACTTTATATAAACTTATATTTTTATTATATCATGCAATGCTGGCTCTGAGGATCAGTCTAGATTTGGCCTCCCCAGCGCATCAGCATGCAAAACTTTTGAATGAATTTTGTTTATTTATTTAAATGTTATATATTTATTGAAGTTAATTAGTTCATTCTTTTCTGTTGAGTCCCGCTGGCACAATCGTGTTCAGTCTATTTATCTATTTACTTTCTTTTATTCTTCTATATGTCGCATTGTCTAATTTGAGCTGTTCTAATACTACAAACTTTACGTCATTTATGTCATGTCCCTGACTGGTGAAGTGCTGTACTATTGGTTCACTCATTTTTTTATTTCTAATTAATGAAAGGTGGTTCTGAATTCTTTTATATAAAGTAGTTCCAGTCTCTCCAACATATTTGATTTCATCACATTTTTCATCACGCTATTCCATAAACGACATTGCTATTTTTACAGTAGGTATTAGTTTTTAGTGGATATGTGGTGTTCTTATGTTTAATTATATTTTTACTTTTGTCTATGTATTTACACACTTTACATTTACTGGTGCACATGTTCGTAGAACCTATTTTGTCAATTATTCTTTTATGTTTACTGTGAACTAAAATATCACCTAAATTAGCTTCTCTTTTGAATGCTACAACTGGGGCCTTAAGAAATACTTTTTTTAATTTTTCTGAATTATGTAGAATCCGCAAGTGTTTCCAAACTATCTTAGAAATATTGGGCAAAAGTTTAGAGTAAGTCATTACTAATGGGACTCTTTTGACCTTTTTATCTCTATTTTTATAATCTAGTAGATCATCTCTTTTTAGTTTATCCACTTTTCTTAACTCCATCTCTATAATTCTTTCTTTGTATCCTCTTTTTTTAAGATTTGTTTTTAATACATTTCTTTGTTTTACATAGTCACTTTTTTTAGAGCATATTCTTCGTATTCTTATTCCTAGACCCTTTGGGATTGCCCTTTTAGTGTGTATCGGATGTGCAGAGGACATGTGTAAATACTGGTGCATGTCAGTAGGTTTACAGACGAGGTCAGTCTCAATTGAACCTTCTTCAAGTTTTACTGTGGTATCTAAAAATTCTATTTCTTTCCTTGTCCATCAAAGGTCCACCTTAATATTACTGTGTATTTCATTTGCCATTTTATGAAACTGGAAAAGAGATTCTTCTCCATGTGTCCAAACCCCAAAAATATCATCTACAAACCGAATGTATTCTAAAGGTTTTCTTTTCGATTTTCTAAGTAATTGTTCTTCCCATTTCCCCATCTATGTACTGGCAAAATGCATTCCTAATTTAGATCCTATTGCTGTACCATCGTTTTGTTTGTAATTCTTATCAACAAATGTAAAATAACTGTTTTCTAAAACTGTGTTGATCATGTTCAGTACCTCTGCTGTAGGTATTGATTTATCTAGTCTATTATCTAGTGCTTTTTGACAAGCTTCTAAAGTTTCTTTACGAGGGACACTTGGGTACAAGGATTTTACATCCATGCAAAATAAAATTGTATTCTCTGGAAGGTTGTGTTTTATTGATTCAAGTCTTTTTAAAAATTGTGTTGTATCCTTAACATAGCTTGGTAATTTCTCAACGTGCGACCTAAGTTGTTTTTCTGCTATTTCAGCTATTATGTGTGTTGGATTATCAATTGTACTGACTACACCGTGTAACAATTGTTTTTTTTTTTTTTTTGGTTTTGGTTCCTGGGCAGTAAGTGTTATTTCCTAATTGCTTATGCCTCAAAAGTATAGAAAATGGCTATTATTCCCCACAAACTTTGCTTTTGTGACCAGGACAGTGATATTTTGAAATTTACCTATTTTCCAGAACATTCCAGATAGATTCAGTGCCGAGTAAACTTGGAGTAACTTCTAGAACTTTCTAGAACTTTCCAGTAATATAAATAGTAGTATAAATACAGGGGCCTTAAGCCCACCAGTTCAGTTTAGTTCCAGCTACCTAAGTGAATACATATCTGCATTTTTCTGAGATGGCATCAAGGTCATAGGAGACTTCAAAATGGTGGCATTCCTGGTGGGTCTCCAAGGCGGTTTTACCAAGTTTCCCTGCTATCTTTGCCTTTGGGACAGCAGGGACACCAAGGCACACTACCACAGGCGGGACTGGCCACAGCGGACCGAGTTCTCTGTGGGGAGGAACAACGTCAAGTGGGAGCCACTGGTGGACCCCCGGAAGGTGCTGATGCCACCATTGCACATCAAATTGGGCCTTATGACACAATTTGTCAGAGCTCTAGATAAGGAGTCGGCAGCCTTCAAGTACCTTCAAGACTTCTTCCCTAAGCTGTCTGAGGCAAAGGTCAAAGCCGGTGTCTTCGTCGGACCACAGATAAAGAAGATCCTGGAGTGCAATGAATTCCCCAAGAAGCTCACTAGTAAGGAGAAAGCGGCTTGGAACAGCTTTGTCGCAGTGGTTCGGGGCTTCCTGGGCAATCACAAGGCCGAAAACTATGTGGAGCTGGTTGAGACTCTGGTGAAGAACTACGGCACAATGGGCTGTAGGATGTCCCTCAAAGTCCATATCCTTGATGCTCATCTTGATAAATTCAAGGAGAACATGGGAGCGTACTCGGAGGAGCAAGGCGAGCACTTCCACCAGGATATACTGGACTTTGAACGCCGCTACCAAGGACAGTATAACGAGAACATGATGGGAGACTACATTTGGGGGCTGATTCGTGAAAGTGATTTACAGTATAATCGTAAATCTTGAAAAACTACTCACTTCTAAATCTTTTGTAGTCATTTTTGTATTACTTTATTATAAATACATGTTAATTTGGATTCATATTTGTTTTTTTCTGACTATGTGAATGAAAAAACACAAATTCGCCCGTTTTCTCATTGGAAATAGGTACATTTCAAAATATCACTGTCCTGGTCACAAAAGCAAAGTTTGTGGGGAATAATAGCCATTTTCTATACTTTTGAGGCATAAGCAATTAGGAAATAACACTTACTACCCAGGAACAAAAATTGTGTTACATAGTGCTATCATTCGCATAGGGTGATTTTCTTTGTGCATTTTAGGATTTCCTCTTGCTAGGCCTGTTCTTGCATTATGTGGCTGCATGTATTTTTTTAATTCTTTTGATATAATTCCTTTATTGTATAGTCTCTCCGCAATTTCCTTAACCTCTTTTACCGATTTATTGATCTTATTGCTTTTAACTTCTTCATATGTATCTGTATTATTTAATTAACATTCTACAGATTTCATATAGTCATCTGTGTTCATTATCACTATTCCTGAGCCTTTATCTGCTGGTCTTATTATTATATCATCATCATTTAACAACTCAGTCATAGCTTGTTCTTCAATATTGGTTAAATTAAGTTTACATATTTTCTTTAGTCCTACTATTATTTCTTGTTTAACTACTTCAATATACATATCTAACCATTTATCTCTTCCATCCGGAGGAGTCCATGTGCTTGTACTATTAACCTTAATCCCATGCTCATAATTACCCTCTGAATCTGAGATATTTTCATTGAAAAAATATTCTGCTAATCTCATGCGTCTCTCCCACTCCTTTAATTCAATGGCCAGTTTATCTTTATCGATGTATCTTTTAGTCGGTATAAATTTAAGTCCTTTACTCAGTACCACTTTTTGTGATGTGGTTAAAGTTTTACTTGATAAATTAAATACTATGTCTTCTGTCTTCTCTTTTGTGTATTTGGTACCATGTCTATTTTTGGGTCTCCTATCTTTCTGTTTTGAATTCTCTGTCTTAGTCATGTTTAATTCTCTATTTTGCATTTTATTATTTACTTTAACCTGGTTTATAGTCTTAAGTATTGCAATATATTGTAATATAGATCCTCAGTCCCAATACCCACCCCTACTACGCACTGGATTTGCCTGACCTACGGACAGTATTATTGGATATGCAGTTAATGCACTATCCTTGCACTATTGCACTACTAATATGTAATTGTAGATATAACTTGTTGTAATCTTGCATTGTAGCCCTGTACTGTCCTGTAACACCTATAAGTTGCCTTGGAAAAAGGCGTTAAATAAATAAATGAATAAATTAATAATAATAATAATAATAATAATAATAATAATAACAATAACAATAACAATAACAATAACAATAACAATAATAGTCAGACCGAAACATACTTGAGATCTACATACTTGATATTTACAGTCTGCTGCTCAAGCTAACCCATCGCAGACCTGGCAGTATGAGAACAGGCATTATCTTTTGCATCAGAACAAACTCAGGGCCAATTGTACCAGCTAATGGTCTTACTACAGGGTCCAAGACTGTGTCTGTGTGACCTTCACTGCAGATGCCTCTTCACACCACAAGTGAGTCCCCTCCAAAACAATGTTGAACTGAGCAATTCGTTCTCCTCGGGCTCTCCATACTTGAACATGTTGAACAGATTAAATCTTGATTAATCAATTAACAAAACAGGTGCCCAATGACATATCTGGTGATCACGTCAGTAATGAGGGGACACTTTGGTGTTGTGGGGTAAATCAAGGAGCTGTAGCTCTTATTCTTGACCTTAAACCAGTGTCATGCAGTCATTTTCTCACAGTTTGGTCACTTATGGTGACTCCAGTTGCTGTCTTGAAGTGGATATTGAGCCCATGAGCAATGCACTGGTGATTCCTCTGTGCTATATTTTATATCAGCCACTTTGTGGTTGACTGCCCATGACCTTGTCTAGAATGTCTCATGTACAAATGTGTGATTTAATAATGTGGCCACAATCTGGAAACAGAAGGGTAACACCAATTTCCCACCTGCATGTCTTTGTCTATCCCCAGATTCCAGCTCTGGTAGTCTGGATTTGAGATAAACAAATCAGCCAACACTTTGTTGCCTCTGCCGAAGTATATAAATAAGATGCTGTTTAAAGAATCTGACTTTAAATTGTGCTGAAAGAAAATATAAAGGCTAATAACCCTAAACCACAGTAGAGATGTGCTTGTATCCTTTAATAAAACACTGAACAACTATTATGTACAGATACTTTCAATAAAAATGAGGAACCCATCTATTTTTACAATGTAAACTAACCTGAGGCTACTTCATTAAGATGTTTTGTCACATCTGACAAATATACAATGCAATAATGGACACGTTGCAATAGGAATATTGAAAACAAGGACATGTACATGTTCAGTACAGCAATAAATCAAGGTAGTACACTTTGCTGAAGTACACGTACTGAGGTTACATTAGAAACATCAGCAGAAATATTAATATTTCATACATACAACCATACAGAAACCCATATGAAACCTGTATTCAAGTCAATATTGATTTGCTATCTATTATAAACAGGATAGATATATTGTGTTTTGACTTATGTACTTTATTTTGTGTGTGACTACTTTATAAAAGACACCAAAGTAAACATAGATACATCCAATATCACTGCAAAAATTTCAATGGTTTGCATGTACTTGTGCCTTACATAGCAAATGGTCTTTTTACAAGGGAACATTCTGGAACTGGAACACTCCCACAGTACTTCAGACTCTCTCTTTAGCTTTTACCTTGGACTTTTCCAAATGCTTCATTCATTCCACTGTATGTAACAAGAACCCCCCAGTTTTTCCTCTATTTTTTTTCTTTAAAAAAAAAAAATACTACCTTGACAGCTCCTGTTGG
This sequence comes from Acipenser ruthenus, assembly GCF_902713425.1. Lineage (NCBI taxonomy): Eukaryota > Metazoa > Chordata > Actinopteri > Acipenseriformes > Acipenseridae > Acipenser > Acipenser ruthenus. Next base: position 90,373,287 of record NC_081189.1, on the reverse strand, counting down.
TAGTATTAGTGAGGTAATGTAAAGTTTGACTTGTTTGGTGTGGCAGATTGCGCCTATAATCTGTAACTGCAGTGTGAAATTCGATTTACTTTAAAGTCAATAGAAGGAAATTAGGACTATAAAAATGTGGTCTTAAATTTTTGTTTTGTTTTTTCTGCTGTGATAAAATAATTCCATAAGTCTTGACACTTTAATCTTGGAATTTGAGAATTTGAGAGTAGTTTTATCTGAAAAAAGTTAACTATAAGGGAGTTAATCTTGCACCTGAAATATTGTACCGGTGCTGTTTAGCCTGAAACGGAGTTCAAGTGGACGATTCATCATCTTATAATGTAAACTTGATTATCCTTTTGAAATGGAAAGACTGTGGAAACAATTATTTTAGCGACCTTTTTCCTAAAGTAATTTTCAATTGAAAATACTCACACAACACTCATACTGCTAAACCTGACTTGACCTTATTCTAACCCTGTTTTTGAAGCGACAATGCAGTGTCCGTGTAAAGTTCTGCACTGGTGTAACTTTAGTATTGCGTATGAAGAATGTGAAGGCTCTTGCACATAGGCCTGAAGGAAGGCAAAGGAAAACAGACAGGTGTGTAGGGTTATTCAATTGATCCATGATAAGCCATTTGTGTATCTCAATTACAACTGAGAAATGTATTCATAATTCTAAACTTGTGAAGTGCTGTATTTAATGTTTGTGTATTGCTGCGCATACAAACGGCATTTGCAGTCTTCATGTTTAATAGCATATGTGCTTACCCTTAAGAAAAAAGAAAAAAAAAAAGGTATGCATCGGAACTTGTGCAAGTATTCTAAAAGCATGAAGTTAGTTTAATTACAGTGTGTGCAATTAGACTGACAGTATTGGGAAGGTAGTCGTTGGCATGACAACGTCTGTGTTGCCATGCAACCCCTTCTGCTAAGTTTTTGTACAAGTTAGAATTTTCAAAACGTACGGTACATTGGGAGTGTGTGTTTTTTTTTTTTTTTTTTTATAATATTGTGATGTAAATAGTTCTGTTCTCACCCGATAAACTTTTGTTTCCAAACGCATTAGATCATTTGACGGCACAGATTAATGTTATGATCCATACTGTGTGCTATGTAAGTTAAAAAGCTATATCTTTTCGGTCTGCTTAGCTCATTCTAACATTAAGTACAGTTGGTGCTGCCTAATCAGGATACTGATAATCAGGATTTCTGCTTAAATGGGATACAACTCTGGGTGACGGTTCTTCCCAATGCTATTTATATTGTTTAATTGGGCCATCCCTTCGTTTAATTGGGATACAGTATTTTCAAGATGAATGGAGATTGCTTTTCAGTGCAAGACACGTACTCAGTGCAGTGAGTACGTGATTATGCTGTGATGTGTAAATTGCGTAAACCACGTTGAACTCTTGAAGGAGCTGGAGTCTCCTGTGGCTTCTCAGACTGCTGTTGCAAAGAAAGTTGCTGTGTCAACATCGCAGGTGCCTCGCCTTGTGATAAGATGTGCCTTCATTCTTTTTCATTTCATGTAGAAAAAAACTGTGATTAATTTTGCATCCCGATAAAATGACACAGACTGTACCTCCCACACAACCTACTATTTTAAAATGGTAGGTTGTGGGTTCCCTATAGTGTTGTGGTCTTTTGTAGAATAGTTAAGCATGAAAAAGCTAATTTGCAATATTAAAGGAACTGTAATGCTTTTGCCAAAACATTAATTTTCAACCAATACATTTAGTTTCATATTTAGTTTAAAATGATGACGTTACTGAAGTTATGAAACAATCATTTCAAAATCCCATATACCGTGGGAAACCCAATTTAAAATTGTCCATACAATTTTTCAAAACAGAAACTAGGTTAGATACGAGCACACAGAGCGATTGCACAATACAAGCTGAGATAATAATCATTACCTGACTGATATAAGGGTGCCATACTAAGCATCTACACATGGAGTATTGGTTAATAAAAGTTTAAAAAATAAAAAAAAGGCAAAAAAAAAATTCCATAATAATATCACAGGAGCAAAGCTACTTTAAATGTTTAGTAAGAGTTACTCATTTGGCAAAACATCACTGAAAAAAAAAAAATAAGATCTTATTAATTAATTACAACCATATTTAATCACCTCTACAAGGGGTGGCTGTCAAACTCCCCCAAAGCAAGCAGTAAGCTCATCAACAATGATGAAGAAATGTCTTCAAAACAGTTTTCCTCTTGTCAACAAGGTATGTGGAAAGTACTGTACAAAACACATAAAAGTGCTATTGATACACAAATCTCCTTACAAATTTGAACACCCTCAAAGTCCATAAAATAAAGAATAAAGATTGTGGTTTTATGCTTACAGTTTTAGTATTAAAGGTAAAACTTCATGAACTGCCCAGTTATCTTCCAATAATTCCCTATCATAAAGAAATGGTCAGTATCCTTTATATGTATCCTTTATACAGTATCCAGTATATTTTAACTGTCTCATTTAATTTTGTCTGTGTCCTCTAAGTTTGCTTTCCACCTCCCAGCTACAATGTGAGACAGTAATCATTTCCACACAACATAATTCTTGTCTCCCTAAAACAATCCCAACACATTTGTTAGTTAGATCAGTGTTTTCAGCAGCTATAATGTTAACTAAAATGTTGACTTATTCATCATAGTATCCTGGCTCAAGGAGACATTTTTACATTACAATAATGAGCTTGGCTTGAATTTGGCTATAAAAGCCCTCTACATAGCAAAGAACCAGCATCTCCTGCACAGCAATGTAAAACACCACCAGCAGTGCTGTAACAATCAAATGAAAGCTTGTGAAGTGGGAAACATGGAGACTTTAAGAGGAGTAAAGCGAATCTCAAGCACAGTTTTTGATCAAGCAAATTTACCAAGAAGTACAAGTGGTCTTGAATGCACTATAGTTAGGGGATCTGGTTTTCGGTTTTAACCGATAAAACACCTCAGATACAAACAACAGCCAATGAAACACACGAGTTACTACTATACATATTTTGACAGAAAAAAATGCCCAAGCGTTTTGGAAAAGTAACCGAAAACAATAATTTCATACACGAATTTACACAACTCGAAAATAGCTAAAAATAAGCACCGAAAAATGAAATAAATAAAAACCTAAGCCTTAATTATAGCATTTTGAAGCTTCCCCTTTAATACACACAGAAAATAATAAATAAATATGGTATTGATAATCCTGATTTGTGTAGTAAGGGATTCACACATTGACAGATCATTTGCAAACTCCCCTAATTTTCAGAAGCTGCAGTATTTCCTTGTTAACATGATTCATATTTTATGATAATGTGTATATTTACAATTAGTTCGCTTTTTTCAATTCTTGTGATTACAAACTTTTTTTTGTTTGCATGTATTATGTAAAGTCCTTGGAAACAGCTTCTATAAAATTAGGGGCTGACATTAATATTGTAATAGTGCAGATAATGGAGAAGAGTGAAAATGCCACAAGACACAATCTGTCAACAACAGCAGCTGCAAATTTCCATTCACTGCAGATTGCTTCTGCTTCATCCTGATCTCTGAAGCGACTAGCAATGTAATTCACTTCCTCCAGGATTTTAGCAATTTCTGGGATGTTTTCTGAGAGAGTCCTGGTGGTGGTTTGATGGTCCTCTGTGGGTGAGCTGGTTGTCCTTCCACACATCACCCCGGAATCACTGCTGGGGGGGCAACAAGGGCTGTCCACAGCATGGTAGCCAAAATACATATTCATGTTCCCGTTGGTCGATTGCTGTCCAGGTATGACATTCATCTCAATACTGCTGGCACTGGAATGCTGCACATGGGGATTGTATTTGTACGTGAGGTGCTTTCTATCTTCCCCAGGCTTCTTCATCCGTAAAAACCAAGCACACCAGTTTAGAAGCACAACTCGTATCTGCAAAAACAGGAATGGCACATAATAAAGATGGAAAGAAAGAGAAAACTGAGCAGTGAGACAGCAAACGAAACAAAGGGATTTTTGTTGTAAAATGGTGAAAACTTACATGTTCCCCAAGGTTGTAATTATTATTATTATTATTATTATTATTTTTTAATTATGATTTTTTTTCATTACTTATTAATAAAAAGATATGTAAATTATCTGCAGAACATGGAACCTATTAACGTTGTTACAACTGCTGAATACTGGCAAAGCTGTCAGCATATAGCTCCTGGTGTTTTTTTGCTGTTGTACAGTTTGCAGTTGCGTATAACTATTTTTTGCATTTTCTAGTAAGAACTGTTATTTCTAAAGAATGATCACATCCTGCAATAGTAATTTCATAGTCTGTTTTACAACTGAAATAGTGGGTTGGCATAAAGTCGGTAGAGGGTATACGAACATGCTGTGGTTTATCTAACTGATGCAGAGTACTCAAAAATAACTGCCCATAGGGGGTGCTGTTGAAGCACATATCAGAGTTAATTAAATATGAGAGTTCACATCACAAGGGATTTCAGTGGTGAATGAACATACATAGATCTCAAACACACAGCTTTAAGCTGCTCATCATTAATAATGTTTTTTTATTATTTTTTTATTGTAATATTGTATTGGCTTGTTCTGTGCCAGTAAAAAATAGCCACATGTATAAAAGATAGTCAGCATTGCCATACATTAATTAAAAGGATATCTGTATAATTTCCAGTTCAGTCTTCACTGTGTAATGAAGTAAAATCACCAATGGGAACTACACACATTAAAAATAAAATTTAACCCAGCATTAACCTTCATCTGAACCAATTTATCCAAACTGACTTCTTATCTGAACGTTTTAAACTCCTACTCCCTGTGGTTGACATAGAGCAGTTTGGAAATTAGATGTGTGTTCACTGTTGCAAAGAGAAACATTTGGAATACTTTTATTTGAAATGTTTTCTTAATGAAGGACCGTTCCTCAAGATCAAGGATGTCTGTATTGTGCAGTTAATGCAATCACACCGAGAGAGGGGTCAGCTAGTGCCATTTATTACCCATTGTGGTTGTCTTAGAATTTTGTTGTCCGTCATTGGGCGGCCCTTAGCTGACAAGTTGAATTGCTTTCTGGGGCCAGTTGCTACAGCGTTTAACCATATACAGTGCCTATAGTAAATATTCACCCCCCTTGGACGTTTTCACAGTTACAACCTGAAATCTTGATGCATTTAAATGGGATTTTTTTTCCCTTTGATTTACACAACCTACTCAACACTTTCAATGTGTGAAAAAATGGGTGTGGTGACCCTCTGCCTTCCAGGACATGAACTGTCCCTCAAAGAGCCGGTTTCCTGGTTTCTCTGGACTAGTCTTCTGGTTTGTTGAAGCAGAACATCTCATTCTCCGAGACAGGCCACCTTCAAATCATGCCGATAGCAAGCAGGCGATCTTCATTACTCAAGCGGGGCATGGTCGTATCTTTCACTGTTCTTGCGTTAATTAAAATCATGTCTTTTCGAACGGCTGTTTATACAGATTCTCAATCAACTCATTTTGGCAATTTAAACTCAACTCGAACACCAAACACTGAGCACCTGGTGTTTTTATTTAATGACATGACTTGAGCTCAGTAATTTGTTATCCCAAGGAACAACGTTCCTCAAACAATCAACAAACCTATCTGTTCCCTATTTAAAATGTAAATAACATTATGTATGTGCCCAATGAGCTATTGATGACTGCTGAGTTTTCATTGTGCATCAGTGTATGTATATATATATATATATATATATATATATATAATGGGGATCGATTTTATTCTTAATACAAGGATGGTAAAATGTGACTGATGTGTATGTGAGTGTCGTATAGCCGAGTGCTGACTGTAGTACAGTTGTAGATGCAATTACTAACACAAATGTTTTCTTTGTTCAAAAAGCACGAAAAAACAACTTCGAAGCTGGAATGACTTGTTAATAGTATACTGTATAAATAAAGCACAAATACAAACATGTTAATCTATCAAAAGATACCCCATTTGGTTTGCATGGTTTGCTTTAAAGAAATGCATCTCACAGAGGAAACTGGCATTGCTCTCTTAACCAGTAGCTTGTTACCCTTGTCATTAGTTTACCTTTCAACGACTCAATATGCTTTAAATGTACTCATTAGCAAGGTACTTCAAACTATGCATTTATTTTCTCTAGTTTGGGATTTATTCCTAATTCCATACAGATATGTATGCATATCTTGCTGAATCCTGATGGATAAGGAGGATATGAATGAATCATTTTTCTATTTCACTTACCCACTTTGGCATCTTTCCTCCATGGGGGTCATGGTGATGGAACTGTAGCACCAGCACTGTAACTACTACAGAAAGGCCTACAATCACCATTGTGCTTGCGAAGTACTGAGCTGAAATGATAAAACAGTAATACATTATAGGGACTTACACATAGTTGTTTTATCGCTTGATTATGGTTCTCAGATATGGTGAAACGTCAATTCCAGATTTCTCAAAATATTAAAATACCAGCACACCCTATATCACAGAATGCATTCAAATGAACTACGACTTTGGAGTTACATGTTTATAGTCTATTGATTTTGTACCATTCTACACAACATTATAGCTAGGGATGATCTGTTATGCTGTTGAAGCAGTACAGTTTCCAGCAGTGGGGAAGAAAGTGTCATGAATGGAGCATAATCTATTCATAAGCTCTAACAGCATTTCATAAGAATTCTTAAAACATTTCTGATACTTGATATCTGAGTTGCTTAAACTTTTCAGCACTCTACCTAACTTTACAGAAAGCTAACCTTAACAAATAGTTCCAGTTTATAAATATTGGTTTGCTGGTCTGCAGTTTTAGTTGTGCTATCTTTCTGAAGTTTTAAATGGAGTAGAACTGTGTACATTTGTTGAAATAGTTAATTCCCCAATTCAACAGAAAAACCCCACAGCAAACCCTTCCACAATAATCTGCTCAATAACCAATCAATCAATTCCTTTTTTTATACTTTGGATAATTTCATCATTATTTCAAAGCTGTCTAACTAGGATGAGCAATACTTGAAGATAATATCCTTTAGGAATAGAAAGAAGACAAGCGGTGAATTGACAACAAAACTGGCAGAAGGCACAGGTGTCGTTGTCCATCCATCAACAGTCCAAAGCACCTTTGACCATTGTTCCATAGTCCAATATCTGTATTCTTGTGCATATGGTAGCCTTTTAGTCTTGTTCCCTTTCTTAACAGAGGTATTCTTACTGCAAAGTATTCTTTAAGTTGCGATTTCAAGAGTGACCTTTGTACTGTTGATTTGATAAGCAATGACACCTGTGCCTTCTGCCAGTTCTGTTGTCAAATCAACACTTGCCTTCTTTCTATTCTTTAAGGATATTATCTTCAAGTATTGCTCATCCTTGTTAGATAGCTTTTTGGGTCTTCCAATCCTGGGTCTGTCAATTACCGCTGATGTTTCTCTGTACTTGTTGATTATGCTTCGGATACCATACCTTGAAAATCAAGTGATGTGAGCTATTTCACTAAATGTTTTTCCTTCTTTATGCAAGTCAAGGTTATAATAGAATATAAAACACTAGTGGAGGCTTTGAGTAAACTGTTGATGCTCATAATGCATTAGAGTAGAAAAATGCAACATGTCTAAGACTTTTGCACAGCAGTGTGTGTGTATATATATACACACACACAAATATTTTCACAAAGTCATTCAGATACATTGGATCCAAATTAATACTATAAATAGTGCTAGTGAACATGGAAACACTAATAAAGGTTGAAAGCAATCCTCTCATTGGGATTAATGACAAACAGCAAATTGTACATGTTTTGTAGACAAAAGCCAAATACATAGTATTGTCAAACAATATTGACACCTACCAATGCTGTAATTCACATAATTATTACAAAATTCTTCTCAACCCTTTATCACAAAGAATTATTGTAAAAAAGTAAAATATTCATTCCTTTCAGTCTGCAGCCTTATTGTGTGATTCAAGTACAGTTTTGTTGTTCTAATACAATTAAGCAAGAAATTCACCAGAGAGGTTGCCATGCAAAATAAGTGATATTTTACACCCCTTTGATAGATGTATTAGTACTACTGTTTTTGATTAACAGCTAGCTGGTGAAAAAACATGCAACCCAGGTATAAATATTACTAGTCAGGCTTGTTTTCTGAATCTTATAGTGTTACCTTGCGACTGATTGCAAATCTTCTCTTGCTGGCTTTTATAGTTTCTAAACAGATTCATCACTATTTTAAAAATCCCCTTTTGGCCGTTAAGGGTAGTCATGATTTATTAGCAACTGAAGCATCTCCTGCTATTTCATATTTAGAGGTCATATTATTTGTCGACATGTGGTGGGATTCCTTGTCAGTAATAATGATAATCACATCTATCTGTCTGAATTCCCAGCGCTGACTGTCTCTGCTATCAAACTGTCTCTCTGATACTTGGAGCCTACGGGCGCTAACAAATTCGAAGCTCCTGCATATCCCACAGAGGTTTGATTGAATTGAGAGCTGGAGACTATGGAAGGCTAACAAAAGCACAGCCACATCAAGACAGCTAGCAGAAGACATTCAAGGAGAAAGGCTTTTTGCGGCTGCCTCTCTAGTTCTTGTTTGCCTGCCTATATTTTAGGTGCATCAAAGTAGGCTAATGACAATATAACCTTCCTGTATCCACCATGACTAATATATTACAATGCATGAGAATCTGTCACATGCAATACAAGAGCCACACAATCTCTTTGAGCCTTCTGTACATAAAAAGGGCTGTGATGTTACCTTTAATTCAGTGCTTTATAAAGGTCTTTTGAGGTTTGACTATGACTTAGGGTTGTGTAAAAGTTGCCAGTCATGGAATACTGGTTATATTTTACATATTGTCAACTCTGTTTGCTGCTTCCCTTGAAACAATAGAAACAGACTTCAATTTCATGTGACCTAACAGCGGTGACACTACGGTATTAAAACAACTGTTTATCAAGGTTTTAGTTCGTTTCAATCAGCTTTAGGAGCTTAACAGCTGAAGGTCAAGATAGCTCTATTCTCTTGTAACTCGTGGGGGAAAATGTAGCACATATTGTGACGCTATATTGTGACTTAAAAACTAAGATGATTCCTGTGTAATGTGGATTATATCTGCTCTGTTAACTCAGGAACTATAAAATGTGCAAATGGCAGTCCACTGCTGGTACAGATCATGTATTATATCTTGAAACTTATATTGAATGGATAAGATGATACCGTAGATATAGTCAACCCTAATTAATACAAATTTCAAGTTACCATAACATTGAAATCAAATTTCAGTAACAGTACAATGAAAAGTATTACACATTTAAAAGTACTGTGCATTTTATTGAAAATACATCTGTAAGCAAACTTTTAAAAAGTATAAATTGTAAATGAACTGCACCTGAAATCTGATCACAGGCATTTTTAAACCACAAAAGCAAGGCACCCTCAACATCAGGTACTGAGCAAATCGGAAACGTGGATGACTTGCATCCACAGTTTGCTGTTCATAGACTTGTATTTTTTCAGAATGGTTGACAAAGTGTTTGCAGGAATGTTGAACTACTTTCTTTTCCTTGTAAGGTGGGGCCAGATCCAGATGCCAGATGTTCTTATGAAGAATTACCACAATTCCGGCTCCTGTGTGCTGTCATTTCTGGTCCTTCCCTAAGCTCCACCCACTACCCTCCCACAGGCATGCATGAAGATTATGCTTAATAAAATATGTTACAAACAAGTGTAACAAAACCTTGCATCCCTTGTGTGTCTAATTTAAAAATCCAAAGACATTCCTGCAGCAATCATTCAAAACAATAAATTGTTGGCCCAATGTTGTCATGAGTGGTGAGTGTGGTAAATAGCTATATTACGCTTTTGAGTTATGGAATTACTAAGCCATGACTTTAGTCTTCAAAGAGGGATGAAGCTCCGCTCAGATCAGAGCCTGGATCGCAGAGCAGATCCCTTTAGTACAACCGACTCCTGAGGCAGCATTGAGCGCTAGAGCGAGTAATGCAGATTTAATGAGAGGGATGAGAATTGCCTTTGAAATATATTTCTAGAAATGTTGAGGGTTTCCCCACAATTTAAATACTTAAATTGAGTTTTGCTATTAAAGTGATGCAGTATTTTCTTTATGGTAATTGTTTATTATTAGCTTAAAAATGTTTAGTAAAATGTGACCAAGAGTGAGTTTTTGGAACATTGATAAATAGAGATGCGAGAGTCTGTGTGATGTATTTAAACACGCAAAATAATTTAGAATCAGTACCATATCATGATTCATTAATAATTAATGTATAATAATTGTGTAAAAAGTTATTGGTAATGTATTTTTATTGACGTATTTATTTGCACAAGGCATAAAGGTCATTTTGCTGTTTTAAGTTTACTGTTTCAATTTAAAATGAAAAGTTAAAACTGTAAGTAGACAGAAACCTAAGTGTGATAACATTAGTAAATAACACAAGTTATGGTGAATTACAAACAAACTCTTTTTCTGTGTTTTGGATACAGCAACGTAGTGCATCCTCCTCTATCTTTGTCCACCCGTTTGCCATTTTTCCACAACATTACTGTGATCTCAGGCTGTATACAAATTTGTCAGCCAGGGTCTTTAAACTATGCGCCAAAAGCGTTCACTTCTCATTGGCCAGTTTCCCTAGTGTGTGCTGCTCCAGGAATGGATTAACATTACGGATCAATGGAGCCTGAATCAGATCCTCGTATTAAAACATTGTCTCATGATCCAGCTCCAGTGATCCCGGATCCGATCCCATTTTCCTTCCCATTAACTTCTACTGACTAGTGACTATACCAATAAATTATCGAAAAATAAAACTTTTAGTACTCCTGCAATGTGAGGGGGACATTTCCCCCATCATTGAAAAAGTGAGGGGAGGCATGTCCCCCGCGTCCCCTATGTAAATTATGCCTATAGCTGAGACACTGAAAAGTTTAAAACTACCATCCATATGAACCAAAACATTTTCTGATTAAGTCTACAAGGGGCAATAGTCTACTTAAGCCTCCTTATGGCATCCACACTATTAAATTAATATAAAGCAAACCTACCTATAAGTGGAACAGAATCAGATGTTGCTGGCATGATCTCAGCTACCAGAAGCATAAACACTGTTAAAGAAAGTAGCACAGTAATCCCTGAAAAAAGAAAGAAAAAATAATAATTTAGAACCAACATGCGTACGGGACCATTTATTAACAGTGTAGACTCTCACTAATCCAAACCAGTTGTGCCATACAAAAATACCTTGCCTAGTTTTATTTTTCTGATACTCTCCCAACTTACATTTCAGTGTAGGTCTCAAAATTCAATTTTAAAACATGGTATCTATTACACAAGGGGCCGGACCAAATCAAACCCTGATCGCTCTTGCGAAAGAGTGTTTATGCGATATCGCTAGTTTCCATATCGCATTTTCTGTACCACGAAACCAAAACTAGCCATTTCCAATCCGCGAAAGGGGCAGAGAGACGTTTCGCAGGAGTAGGAGGGATCGCCGAAAGCAACATGAAAACAGCTGTTGACCAATCCCCAGCCGGTATCTGTGACATTTTGAAGGGGCGGAAACAAGGCGGTAACATGCGAAAAGGCAGGCGAAGACAGCCAGGGCAGAAAAAAACAAAAACAAATCTGTGTTGTACTACTTTTTGTTTGAATATCAGTGAATGAATGCTATTACATACAACTACTACTAGTAGTAATAATAATAAAAATATGTTTAATAATAATAACAATTATCTGCTTTTATTTTTATTGTGTAAAATACGGACGCAAGTTTGAAAGGAAAAACACACACACAATTGGCAATTACCTCGTTTCCATGACGTCTGCAGCATCGTGCTGCATTGTTCTGTCACTGTTATGAAAGCGTACCATATTGTTTTCATGACTTTTGTAAAAAAACGTGCCCTGGCTTGTGTCAGCACCATGAAATGCCAGCATCCTCATACCCGACTGGCACGGTGCTGCCCAGAGTCCTGTTGTGCACAAGGCTGTATAGTAACTGCACAAGAACGAAGATTTTTTTAAAAAAATGGTTAACAAAGAAACTCCGTGTGAGTATTATAAAATTAAAATGCTGATTAAAAAAAACAAAAAAACACTTGGGGGCAAATAGAACATCCAAAAACCAACGTAACACTGTCGCCAGGATCAATACCGGTACATATTATATACAATAAGAAGTCAAATGAAATGCTATCCAGTGCCGTGAAAAAAAAAAAAAAAAGTTGATTGTAGATTTTTAATTTTTTTTTTAAACGTATAGTTGTATTTTATTATTATTATTATTATTATTATTATTATTATTATTATTATTATTATTATTATTATTATTTCTTCTGTCAAAAACCCAAAGCAAATTTAAAAACTTCATCTTGATGCTTCTGAGATGACCTTTATAGGTATTATGTAATTTTGTTATCTACACGGATTTATACGTTTCGTGAGGACCGCTTGCCATGCTGACACGGTATAGCCAGAATGTGCTCCCTTGTACTGGAACGGTGGGCTTGTTCTTACATGCCAAGCTTTTGGGCTTCATAATGTAGGCCAACATGTTGAAGTACTTTATGATAGTAACCAAATGTTTAAAACTAAAAGTTAATATCTTTAAAGCGGTTAAAACATTCATACGTTCTTTATTAGTATTCTAGTTTGTTTACATTTGTTAGCCCTGGGTTTGATCGAAGTTCAATGTAATGGAGCACTGTGCCTTAAGAAATGAATAACTTTGAACACAGGTAGGTGACGTTTCAGATGACGTGTGAATATGTCCACGGACTTGAAAGAAAAAAGTGTACCGTCCGTAGAAAAAATAAGAAAGTAAAAGAAAATATATCTAAAGATAAAAAATATAAAGATAAAATATCTAAAAAGCTTTACCATCACTGAAAGAGACACTGCTTCAAGAAAACCTCTCCATGAGTAGAAAAGAGTTTATTGTTTGTACGTATTAAAGAAATAATATGTATTGCTTTATTAACATTTAACTCGAACCGTGGCAAAAAAAAATAGGCTAAAGAAAACGGTCTTGTGTGTGTTTCGTTTAAGTGTGCATCAAAAACAACATATATTATGATAATAGGAATAATACATATACTAATTCATACTGTAAATTGTTAATTTTAAATTATTCAGTGTTGTGTGCAAGTGTTCTATATGAGGTCAGTGGAGCATCTTGAGGCATTGTACCAAGGACGGCTGGAGTGGGTGGCGTCAGACCAGAAAGGAATACACACAGACAGACGGAGGTGATGAGAAGCTGAGTGCAAATGGTAGCACTCAGCGTTTATTAACAAAGTAAAAGGTTTAAACAGAACACAAAACAGGACACAGCACTTGTAGCCAAAATAAACAGACAGACAAAACGAATTAACACTTAACAAACGGTGCACGGAGACAAACAAACACGGTGAGTACTAAACACTTATTATTATTATTTTCCTTAATTTTATGTTCTCCTTCTCTCTCACCCGTTCTCCACAACCGAACACCCAACCCTGAGTAAGTCAAACGTGCATCTATATATACTGTTGTGCTGGGATTCAATTACTAATTAATTATTCACTTGAATCCCAGCACGTGAATTCATTCTGTGCAACCCTGTGCTCACATACTATACTTTAAATGAACGTGAAGTGATCCCGTGCAGTCCCGTGCCTAAATATAATTATACAATTGAAATACTCGTGCTGCACACACCCATTTATATCCCGTGTACCAATGACTATACACCAACATTTAACACACCACACGCAACATACAACACATAACACACACATGCACACAGGGGCGGGGCACATTGCCACAGGCATGTACTGTTTTTGGGGTTTTTTTGCAAATATGAGGATGTTTAGTGGTTTTTTTTTTACTATTTGCTTAATCTGCAATAGCTTTCGACAAGATCGAAGTTGACTATAAAATCCGGTCCTGTGAAAGTCTTGCGATGTGATTTATAGCTGGAATTGAGCAGATTTGGGCGATAGCAAACCACTCCCCCTTCTCAACCCACTTGTAGTCAACAAGCGATAGCTGCTTTTTGAAGGACGAACAGGACATGTTTTGGTTCCGCGAGATTTCGATTGGAATTTTTCTTGTGTTTTATTACTGCGAATGCTTTCGCGTCCTCGTTCTCTAAGTGCTAACTTTGATTTGGTCCGGCCCTAGGTTAAAGAATGCTCTGTTTACAAGCCTTGCTCTCACATTATCTTGCACTTCCTTGTCCAGTTCACCTGTAGAGTGAAATTGCCCCCACCCCTTTTTTCTGTCAGTAAACAACCAGCTGCTTGCTCTAATGACTAAATGTTTTTGTTTTTGCAGCCAGTAAGATGCTTTGACCTTGAAGGCACTCCACATTTCTGACCTATATAGGCAATGGAAGTGCACTGCTGTTGTACTTTAACCCTATTGAAACTATTTACACTTATGATATTAAACTTTGCATTACATTTCCATTATGGTATTGTGATTTGGATTAGCGAGTCTTTTGAAGCACATGTTACTTAGTCTACTCCAATTATATTACAAACAAAAACATCCCCAGTACCAACTGATTTTTTATTTTTATTTTTTTATACTTAGTACTGTACTACTTTGAGCCCAAATATTCCTATCATATTCCTTGGAATATCTTCTTTTTTTTTTTTTTTAATTTTATTGGAAAAAAGGCCATATGAGCTATGACTAACTCGTTTACCAAGGTGTCCAATAACAATCACGTAAAACACAGGATACAATTTAAAACTCTACACACACACACACACACACACACACACACATAAACACAGAGCTCTTCTTTAAATATTGGAACAACTCATTTTTAAATTGCTGATGGGAGGTCTCTGATCTAAGTCCCATCAGCAATGCATTCCAATCTGAGACTGCAGAAAAGGCAAACGATTTCCTTCCATTTGCACTTTTTACCTTTGGTATTTTAAAATATTTGGTTCCACAAACATTTGGTACAGGTAAACTCCTGGAACAGATTACTCAAGTAAACAGGCAATTTATTAAGCACCGCTTTAAAAAGAACCTGATTCCAGTGAAAGTTCCTTCTATTATCAGGCGACAACAAGTTTAATGACTATAATCATACTGTAGTAGCTGAAAATGTTCATAGTTGCTTAAATATGATGCTTAAATATGAGGGAGATACAATATTGCTTATATCCCTAAACTTTTGTTGATTTTGTATATTAAATACATACTGTGAAACACTTCAATTCTGACAAACTGTGATATCTAAAATATTTTTTATCTCAACTTGTCAATGTTCTAAGAAATTCTAGAAGACTGTTCAAACTATGGGCTACAGCAAAAGGCTTTTCAGAAATTTTATGGTGTCCTCATTAAATATTTGCGATAGGAGATACAAGTTCAGCAAAGAAAGTAGTCATATGGCTTAGAGTCATTGGTTTCCATATATGAAATCCAGTAATAAAAAATACTAGTCTTACCTAGTGATATCTTCTCTCCAGAGTCAGCTGGCAACAGAAACACTAGTAAGGCCAGGCCTGACATGAGAACACAGGGGATAAGAAGGTTCAGACCGTAGTAAAGAGTACGCCTGCGCATTGTTACTGTGAAAGTCACATCAGGATAGGGCTCCTTGCAGCACTCATAATACAGCTCGTTCCTCTTTGCTGGTACACCTGCATACAGGTAGGGAACATAAGTTATATTTATTCAGATGCCCTTATCTTACTATTATATAACAACAATCACACAACAGTCCAGAAGTCCAGTTCTTTTATTTTTATTTTAAAGTAAAATTTCAAGCCAAATTAAAAAGGTTTGGATATTCTTTTTAAACCATATGTAACACTTAAGGAATAAGAATAAGATAATGTACAGTATATGTGAGCATAACTGGGCACCCAGAATACCTACTAAATAAAATGGATAAATGAAGGTAAAAAAAGAAAAGTAACAATGTACCCAATAAAGGTGCCAAACCAAAAGCCAGAAATAAACAGAGCAGAAATTCAAGTGAGGCTTGAAAGTAGTGTTAAGTTATTTGTGTTTGTTTTAACATTTTAATTGGTTTTACTAACAACTAATAATTATGCTAATTATCTTTTGGGGTAAAGAACTAAAAACACAACGTTACAATCTGGCTGTATTAAAACAAAATGAAGAAGCAGCTCTCAAGAGATTCTGTGAAAACGTATTGTGATCCACAACTCCTAATTTCTGGATGGCTGGAGACAAATGGTTTGAGTGTATTGCAAGAACATGTAGATAAGACCCATGTGTTTCAGGGGTACGTATGCTAAGGACACTGAGCCTCAACACATAAGGCAGGTATGAAAATATTCCCTTTCTGCTCACAAAAGGTATCCGAGTGTTGGCCTGTGGATGTACAAGCAGCACAGGTGGTTCTGTGATGGGATGAGAGCAAACCAGTTTATGACAAGTGTTATGTTAATGTTCATTGGTCCCGTTCGATTAATATTTTAGACATAGGAAGACTTACCGCTGTATATGCATTCATTGCCACATAAACCTTTATAAAAGTTTACCACAGTAAATTTGCACAGTGATTTTGCAGTCTTCCCATACCTTTTCCCATGGTTATACTGCATAGTAACAAAAGTCTACTATGGTTTGTCATGTTATATATATATTATGGCGATGTCAAGAAGGACACAAGGCAAGGAGTTCAAGGCTAAACTTTTAATTTTGTTTTAGCTTCAATAACACTATGTAACACAATTTTTGTTCCTGGGTAGTAAGTGTTATTTCCTAATTGCTTATGCCTCAAAAGTATGGAAAATGGCTATTATTCCCCACAAACTTTGCTTTTGTGACCAGGAGTGATATTTTGAAATTTACCTATTTCCAATGAGAAAACGGGCGAATTTGTGTCTTTTCGTTCACATAAAGTCAGAAAAAAACAACATATGAATCCAAATTAACATGTATTTATACTAAAGTAATACAAAAATGACTACAAAAGATTTAGAAGTGAGTAGTTTTTCGAGATTTACGATTATACTGTAAATCACTTTCACGAATCAGCCCTCAAATGTAGTCTCCCATCATGTTCTCGTTATACTGTCCTTCATTGACAGCTCATCCAGGAGCCTCAAAGCCGTGCTGCTCCATAATGGTAACAAGTACCCGTCTCTTCCCCTGGCTCACTCGGTGCACCTCAAAGAGGATTACAACAGCATCAAGACCTTGCTGGACGCCTTGAAGTATGATGAGTACGGCTGGGACCCCCGGAAGGTGCTGATGCCACCACTGCACATAAAATTGGGCCTTATGAAACAATTTGTCAGAGCTCTAGATAAGGAGTCGGCAGCCTTCAAGTACCTTCAAGACTTCTTCCCTAAGCTGTCTGAGGCAAAGGTCAAAGCCGGTGTCTTCGTCGGACCACAGATAAAGAAGATCCTGGAGTGCAATGAATTCCCCAAGAAGCTCACTAGTAAGGAGAAAGCGGCTTGGAACAGCTTTGTCGCAGTGGTTCGGGGCTTCCTGGGCAATCACAAGGCCGAAAATTATGTGGAGCTGGTTGAGACTCTGGTGAAGAACTACGGCACAATGGGCTGCAGGATGTCCCTCAAAGTCCATATCCTTGATGCTCATCTTGATAAATTCAAGGAGAACATGGGAGCGTACTCGGAGGAGCAAGGCGAGCACTTCCACGAGGATATACTGGACTTTGAACGCCGCTACCAAGGACAGTATAACGAGAACATGATGGGAGACTACATTTGGGGGCTGATTCGTGAAAGTGATTTACAGTATAATTGTAAATCTCGAAAAACTACTCACTTCTAAATCTTTTGTAGTCATTTTTGTATTTCTTTAGTATAAATACATGTTAATTTGGAGTCATATGTTGTTTTTTTCTGACTTTATGTGAACAAAAAGACACAAATTCGCCCGTTTTCTCATTGGAAATAGGTAAATTTCAAAATATCACTGTCCTGGTCACAAAAGCAAAGTTTGTGGGGAATAATAGCCAGCTCTCAGCCCCTTTTATAAGAGAGCTGGAGGGAGGCAGTGCCCGTTCCAGCCAATCCAGAACGGACACCTCACCTGGCTGGAATTTCCCTAAATGGCAGCTGGATGGAAATCCCCCAGCTCAGGGGTCTCAGCCCGGGCACTGGAACATTCTGGAAGGAAGGAGGTTTATTCTTTTTCTTTCTTTATTAATTTTTTTATATAACGCCTTTCATAGTGGACCACCATCACAAAGCGTGTTTTACAAGGTACGAGACTAGGGTGTGTGAACTATTCATCAGTTGCAGAGTCACTTACAACAACGTCACACGCAAAAGACGGAGCACAAGGAGGTTAAGTGACTTGCTCAGGGTCAGTGGCTGAGCTGGGATTTGAACCGGGGATCTCCTGGTTACAAGCCCGTTTCCGGGTTGGTGATGAACAGTCAGCACGCTGGCCCCGCCCATCTCTCCAGCCCGCCTCGGGACCTGCCGTTACAATATATATACACACACACACACACACACACACACATACACACACTTTACCATACCTCTATTTACAATTCTTTCTGTGTTTTACCATACTTTCACCATCTTGTATTACACTTTGCTATGCGTTTACCATATTCAACTTTAAAAAGGGAAAGGATAATAACACAGGATCTTTCACCCACTTAGAGAATGGAAGTGCACTTTTACAAAACAGCCTGTCGGTTGGTCTCAAATCTTTTAAAGTAGAAACAACATAAACAACAAAACATAAGCAATGAAATGAACCGAGTAACATGAAGACAAACATGACATTACATCTTTGAGACAGTAATGATCCTGCATTATGCCACTTTGTAATTAGTGAATAAGTACAGGCTGTCACAACGTTCTATAACAATAACACAAGACTCCCAAGGCGGTTCTAAAACCATATTCAGCAGTGATTAAGAACAGCAAAAAAGCCACTGAACACAGGCACTTCACGCTGTAGTCCATATTGCATTCATTTGTGTATTGCTACTCCCAAAGTAATTTCACAGTAAAAGCAACAACTTGATTTTCATAAATTGGTGATTATAGACAACAGGAAAGAACATTTTATTTAATTGACTTGGGACAATGGTGATATTTAAAATAACTAATAAGTGTTTTCTATGTTTGCATTAATATCAGTTTACCACAGGCTTTTCTTTTTCCAGTCCAGATTTTTGGTCCAGATGACATTTCCCCAATTGATGCTTTAAAGAGAAAATAGCTTCAAATGCCATATATTTGTTTTTTTACAGTCCTCTTTATGATGCTTCTAATCAATGAGTGGTTCTTATTTCAATTACTCAAATGTGGTGTCGTTCTTTGATCTGAGTTGAGAAGGAGCTTCCGAGTTGAAGTTGCCAGATTGTCTTTCACCATAGGCATGTACCACAGGTTGATCAACAATGTGTCTGTTTAGGCTAGCGGCACCTAAGGAATCAAATGTCATTATGTATTGCTTTCAGTTTTACATGTAAACACTACCTGTGTGCTAGATGGTATTGGCTCAAACCATTTTCTATTTAAATTTTAAATTTTAAATAGACGGGGCCTCATTTATGATTCCCGTGTGCAGTTCTGTCCCCATCCTATTTACTATTCCCATTTCCATGCGGAAAACAAGGATTTAGCGGATGCAAAATGAAAGGGGTGGAATAGCGCACCCGCCTCATTTACATTGAATTGATGATGTTTACATATGCAAAACAGCATATTAAATACAGATAATGAGCTGCCATACATTCATGAGCTATTCACGGAGGTCTGACAAGGATTTTGCACAGGCAAAAATTACCCAAAAGCTCCGCCGACTGAATGCTGCCGCAAAGCGGAGATCATAGATAGCAGAAGCTGTGTACCGATTTGAAATGGCTGATATTTAAGAAGCTGTGTACCGATTTGAAATGGCTGATATTTAAGAAGCTGTGTACCGATTTGAAATGGCTGATATTTAAGAAGCTGTGTACCGATTTGAAATGGCTGATATTTAAGAAGCTGTGTACCGATTTGAAATGGCTGATATTTAAGAAGCTGTGTACCGATTTGAAATGGCTGATATTTAAGAAGCTGTGTACCGATTTGAAATGGCTGATATTTAAGAAGCTGTGTACCGATTTGAAATGGCTGATATTTAAGAAGCTGTGTACCGATTTGAAATGGCTGATATTTAAGAAGCTGTGTACCGATTTGAAATGGCCCTGTACAGCCATAACGTGCTAATGTGACACTAGGATTTTAAGAACATAAGAAAGTTTACAAACGAAAGGAGGCCATTCGGCCCATCTTGCTCGTTTGGTTGTTAGTAGCTTATTGATCCCAGAATCTCATCAAGCAGCTTCTTGAAGGATCCCAGGGGGTCAGCTTCAACAACATTACTGGGGAGTTGGTTCCAGACCCTCACAATTCTCTGTGTAAAAAAGTGCCTCCTGTTTTCTGTTCTGACTGCCCCTTTATCTAATCTCCATTTGTGACCCCTGGTCCTTGTTTCTTTTTTCAGGTCGAAAAAGTCCCCTGGGTCGACATTGTCAATAACTTTTAGAAGTCTTGTTTGTTGAAGACTGAATAGATTCAATTATTTTAGCGTGTCTGCATACAACATGCCTTTTAAACCCGGGATAATTCTGGTCGCTCTTCTTTGCACTCTTTTTAAAGCAGCAATATCCTTTTTGTAACGAGGTGACCAGAACTGACAACAATATTCTAAATGAGGTCTTACTAATGCATTGTAAAGTTTTAAAATTACTTCCCTTGATTTAAATTCAACAGTTTTCACAATATATCCGAGCATCTTGTTGGCCTTTTTTGGGCTAATTGTAAGTAGACGAAGATAAAAAGAAAATATGCTGAAATAATTTAGTTTCAATTTAAAATAATATTTTATTACGTGTCCTACAACAATGTGAAGCATACAACACATCAGCAGGGCTTGTTTTGTATTACATGTAGGATAAATAGATTGAAAACATACAAATACATATGTGTGTGTGTATATATTGTAAAGGAGACGCTCGCTACACAGGCTGTCTCAGGCTCTTTTCCCTTTAAATTGACCCAAACACAGGAACTTGAAATTCTTTTTTCCAGCGCGGTTGCGCTAATTTTCTTTATTTTTAGACACATACACAAAAAGAAACAAATACAAACAAAAACCTAGCTCCACTCTGGAGTGCTAACTAACTTACAGGAACACCCTGTCTAACCCGGGACAGCTAAGCTGTTTCCCCGTCCTTACAAGAACACAGCAAAAATCGTACACACAGTACCTTTTCCCTTTTAACGACACACAGTCGGGCTCTTCACACAGCAGCAGCCCTGAGCAGACTGACTGCTCTCCTTAAGTACCCTGCACCTGGCTCTAATTTACAATGATAGCCAGGTGCAGGGGATAATTAACAAAAATTAACAATTAAATTAGGGTTTTTCAGCCCATGTCCTTCTGGGAGGTGTAGTCCTGTTTTCACCCCAGACTACACTATCTTACACTTCCTCCCCCATGTGTGAAACACACCGGCCATTCTACGGCCACCTCCCCCCCTAAAACACAACCACCCACCCTCAAGTCCAAAGATTGCCATCTTCTCCCGATCCTTCGGGTGGGCTTGAGGATGGGTTAATTCCTCCGGCGCTTCAGGGTAGGGACGACGACCTGGCGATGAGGGACCCAGACAGGGTGACTGGGGCAAAAGCTGTGCAGGCCGGTGAGCTGTCGGGAGCAGCAGCAGGCAGAGGCTTGAGGCTTGGCCACAGTGCAGCGATGTCTGAGCCGCCAGGGGGAGTACAGCAACAGGCAGGGGGAGCCTAAGTGACGTCTGCCGATTGCGCCACGACGTCTGGGGCTTCAGGGTGAGTGGAGCAGGGGACCAGGTGAGAGACTGTGCCTGGTGGTGCTCTGGACTGATCTTCAGGCCCAACAGCTGGAGGTCCGGGCACTCTGACCAGGTGTCCAGGAGCACAGGTTGCTGGACCGCACTGTTTTGTGGCGGACAAGCTCTCAGGGGTGGAGGTTGAGGCTGTGGTGGCAGTACAGACCTCACCTCCTCCCCCTTGTCTGAAGCCAGTGGTTCTGGAGATGGTAATGGCTCCACTTCCTCTGGCTCCGGGAAGGACTCCTCCTCCTGCTCTGGACATAGCACCAGCTCCTCTGGTGCAGGAGACCGCAGGGCTTCTCTCTCCAACTTCCATCTCTGAAGCAGCAGCTCCAGCTCGTTCGGCTCTCGTTCCGGCAGCCCCCTCTCCAGTCTCCATTTCTTGTTCTGCTCCATTTGAGCAGCAGTGTTTTTATTTATTTGATCAATTAACTCTTTTAAATCCATTTTACTGTGTTTTGAGCCAGAAGGGCACTTCTGACACCATATGTAAAGGAGACGCTCGCTACACAGGCTGTCTCAGGCTCTTTTCCCTTTAAATTGACCCAAACACAGGAACTTGAAATTCTTTTTTCCAGCGCGGTTGCGCTAATTTTCTTTATTTTTAGACACATACACAAAAAGAAACAAATACAAACAAAAACCTAGCTCCACTCTGGAGTGCTAACTAACTTACAGGAACACCCTGTCTAACCCGGGACAGCTAAGCTGTTTCCCCGTCCTTACAAGAACACAGCAAAAATCGTACACACAGTACCTTTTCCCTTTTAACGACACACAGTCGGGCTCTTCACACAGCAGCAGCCCTGAGCAGACTGACTGCTCTCCTTAAGTACCCTGCACCTGGCTCTAATTTACAATGATAGCCAGGTGCAGGGGATAATTAACAAAAATTAACAATTAAATTAGGGTTTTTCAGCCCATGTCCTTCTGGGAGGTGTAGTCCTGTTTTCACCCCAGACTACACTATCTTACAATATATATATATACAGTATATATATATATATATATATACACACACACACACACACACACACACACACACAAATATGAATAATAAGCTAACTAAACTAACAAATAAATACATAAATACAACCTCATAAGATAAGGATACACCTACCCAATACCTGAAGAAAAAAATGTAGCGAAAAATGTAAATATATTCTTAACCTCAAAACAAAAAAACAAAAACAGGTCTGACCTACAAAATTGAACTCGGATCACGAGTTGTAGTCCTGAGAGCTAAACGTTCTACATATACGCAGTATGAAGTAGTGGTTAGGGCTCTGGACTGTTGACTGGAAGGTCCTGGGTTCAATACCAGGACACTGCTGCTGTACCCTTGAGCAATGTATTGCTCCAGTAAAAACGCAACTATATAAATGGGTACCAGCTTTGGAAAAAAGTGTCAGCCAAATAAATACATTATTTTTATTATAAATAGGCGAGAGCACCATAGTGCTGATGAAAAACCCACCCGAATCGACCTTTATTTCTCATACCTTACGAAAAATACCTACCTTCATTCATAAAACCGCCCGGAACACTCGGCTCCGAAGTTCCATTTGGGATGAAAATGATGCACATAATAAAACTAAGTATAACATAATACTACTGAAAAAAACCTACCCAACCGACCTGTAAATACCTTTATTGATCAAACAGTGTTGGAAGCATCGATTGTAAGTCGCCCTGGATAAGGGCGTCTGCTAAGAAATAAATAAATAATAATAATAAAAGAAGCAAATTTCAACTGTTTGACACAATGTTACAATATTCATCACAGTTGTAACTAAACATAGTTAGTACATTTTTCTGTAGGTTCTGTCTGGCTTTAACAAAGTTGGGAGGTTACATTGTAACAATTAATCTTGATTAATCTTGTAACATTGTGTCAAGCAAATGAATTGAGTTCTAATTCTGGTACCTATTTATACAGTTGGGAGACTGTGTGGACCAGTGGTTAAAGAAAAGGGCTTGTAACCAGGAGGTCCCCGGTTCAAATCCCACCTCAGCCACTGACTCATTGTGTGACCCCGAGCAAGTCACTTAACCTCCTTGTGCTCCGTCTTTCGGGGTGAGACATAATTGTAAGTGACTCTGCAGCTGATGCATTGTTCACACACCCTAGTCTCTGTAAGTCGTCTTAGATAAAGGTGTCTGCTAAATAAACAAGTAATAATAATAAATAATAATAACGGTTGGGTTTTTACTGGAGCTAAAACATATCTCCCCCCCCCCAGTGCTTTTAAATTGTTTCTACATTATGTTTGTTGACCCCAAGCACATTTATCTGTATTTTAGTTAGTTTGTCATACATATATATATATATACACACACACACACACACACACACACACAGGCTTAAACAGTACAATAGTAAAATCAAAAGAATAACTAGCAGGCTATTTATTGTGTGTCTATCCTACATGCAATACAGTGCAAAACAAACCATGCTGTTGCTTTGTAGGCTTTACATTGTTGTAGGACACGTAGATAATAAAATATTATTTTCAATTGAAACTAAGTTATTTCAGCATATTTTCTTCTATCTCTCCCTCATATTTTTTTCAATGGTACACAATTCCAATCCCATTTTTGGTAATACTGTCATTCTGCTGTTTTTTTTTTTTTTTTGTCCAGGTATTATGCAAGTTATGGCATTAATTTCCTCACTCTTATGAAGGCTGAAACACCTTACCTACTAAGTCCCATTCTCCATTTGGAATGTATGTGGAAATGTCCACTTCCAGCATCTGGAGATCAAGAAGCCAACCATTGTGTGTCCAGGAACCAAATTTCAGATCACACTTTTGTACATCAAAGGGAAACCAGCGGACATCAATATAGCAGGTACTCTTCAGAATGCCTAGATTTTAACAACATAAAAAAGTTATACAACTGAAATATTAAAAAAAGATTATATAAAAGCTGTAGAGAAATTGCTTCATGTTGTGTATTTTAAATGTTAATTGCAACTTAATATGGGTATAAATGAGCCATCTAAATACAGGGTTATATGATGGCTAACAGATGTGTAAGAGGGAATATCGAAACAAGTAGAAGTGAACTGCTTTACTCTTAATATATAAAGTCCCAATTAAGAGTTCTCTTTATGACTAGCATTTATTTAGTTCATTGTTATTTTCATTGAAAAGCCATTAGTGGCAGAGGCATGTGGCCAGTCCGTTGTGATGTCTCGGTTTTGAATTTATTGTGAGTTCACCATTTTAAAGAACCCTTTCAGTTGAAGAAAATACCAAAAGGAGCCTGAGGTATGCTTTTTTAAACCAGGTGATGTCAACTGTACTGATATTGAGAAAAAAAATGGTAGAAACTACAATATGGTAAGGTTGATGTCAGGAATGGCGTTTATGATGTGTGATGGCTTATCCTTGGATGTCTAACTGCCAATAGGTAATGATTTCTTGTTTTTGCTATTTCTTACATCCAATAGGGGCAGAGTTTTACTAATGGTGTCTTCTTGAAGCTTGATGCTTTCTATGGTATTGGGTGTTGCTCTCTCAGTTACTTTTATATTTTTAAAACAAGAAACAGATCAACTCCCCAACCAGATTTGATTTCCATTACACAAGAGTAGATGTTATGATTTCCATTACACGAGAGTAGATGTTAAAACTTCATGCTGATTTGAACTCGGCTCTCGCCAAGATAAGCACCAACTAAGACGTAGCTTTACAGTAAACTAATGTGATCCATATGCGTCTAAATCCATTTACGTTTCCTTCCATATGATGATGTAGATATCCTTCTGACTGGTGTTAATGGCTGAAGTGTAATGCTGGCTCCAGGGATCAGCTTATTTTGCCTCCCTGGCGCATCAGCACACACAACGGCTGCGATGCTGGCTCCGGGGATCAACCAAAGTGCGGCCTCCCCAGCGCATCAGCATGACAACCGTCTGGATTGAGCTAAGTAGGGTACATCTCTGGGGTTTTCAAGTGGGCACCTTCCATCCTCAGTGTTTCGTCGACTAGCCCACGACACCTCAAGAGGGCTCGACGGTGATTCTGGCGTCCCAGCATCACCCCCCTCCGTCCCCCACTCAACTCAGCCCAGCTTACTTACCTGTCCCCAGCCAGAATCTTTCCGTCTCAACCACAGCCAGTTGCTGCTCCTCTCTGCTGCTTCAGATAAGTTCTTCACTGTGCGACGCAACTCTTGGCCACTGAATCCGACGTCTCTGAGAAACCGGGTTGTAGAGTGTGCCACAAATCCTCGACAACCCACTTCCACTGGGTAAACCCGAACTCTCCATCCTCGCTGTTCCGCTTCAGTGGCTAGTTGAGCATACCGCAGTTTCTTCCTCTCATACGCCTCATCTACAGCATCCTCCCATGGCACTGTTAACTCTACCAGGTGAACAAGGCGTGCTGATCCAGACCACAAGACAATATCTGGTCGAAGGTTAGTGGTGGCAATCTCAGGTGGAAAAATAAGCCGTTGACCAACATCTGCCAGCATTTTCCAGTCTCTAGCAGCTTCCAGTTGTCCTGGGCGAGGATTGGTTTTAACACCTTTTCTTGGTGGTTGCTCTCCTGGGTGGAGGAATGTTGTCTTTTGTGTGTAATGTTTTGATGGAACAGGTGGCAACTTATTGGTCATGTTACGCTTGTCTTCCAATGCTAAGGCCAAACATCGCAGCACCTGGTCATGGCGCCAAGTAAACCGTCCTTGGCTAAGAGCCACCTTACATCCTGTCAAAATGTGCCTTAATGTTGCAGGTGATGAACACAAAGGACATGAGGGATCCTCTCCTACCCAGAGGTTTAGGTTCTGTGGTGATGGGAGAACATCATATGTTGACCTGATGAGGAAACTGATCCTGCTCTGTTCCATTGACCATAGGTCTTGCCAGCCAATCTTGCGTTGTTCCACACTCTCCCATCTCATCCATTCTCCCTGTTTGGCCTGGGAAATGGCCTTTATACACCTCATCCTCTCCTCCTGCTTTTGCACCTCGTTGACTACCAGCTTCCTTCTTTGAGCTGGGGCCGCCTTGTGCCATGTAGGAGGAGTTGAACTGAGACCGACCCCCTCTTCCATGCTGAACTTGCCCCATGATATCACCAATTCGAAGGGCAGACTTTGCATCTTCCACAGCGTTCTTTGCCACCCACTTTCTTCCAGTTTTCAACACAGGTGCTGCCTCCCTTACGCATTTGTCGCGTGACTCTACTAATGCAATTTCCAGTCTGACCTTGGCACACTTAAACTCCTCAGTTAGGGCGGAGACTGGTAGCTGCAGTATTCCTTTACCATAAAGTCCCACTCTGCTGAGGCAGCGTGGAACTCCCAACCATTTCCTGATATATGAACTGATT
Organism: Acipenser ruthenus; assembly: GCF_902713425.1. NCBI lineage: Eukaryota > Metazoa > Chordata > Actinopteri > Acipenseriformes > Acipenseridae > Acipenser > Acipenser ruthenus. The sequence continues at coordinate 90,346,094 of NC_081189.1, read as the reverse complement.
AAAGCTTCCAGCTTCTCTACTGTTGTCAAAGAAACCTCGTACACAGTCAGTGGCCACAGCAACCTCGGCAGTACACCAAACTGAAAGCATCAGAGTTTTAGTTTGCCTTGGTAAAGTGCTGCTGTCTATGCTCTTCAACCCTTCCACTGCTTGTTGTCTAACTTCTCCTACACGAACTGTATCCTTTAGATCCCCGTCGTACCATCTCCTAAGACTCTTCACTGGCTTCTCAGACACTGTTGGTATTGCCTCACCATTAATGAAGAATGTTTTATCTACTACTTTGCCTTTAATTATAGAGATGCTCCTTGATTTAGTGGGCTTGAATTGCATTCGTGCCCATTCAATGTTATTGGTTAATTTGCCCAATAATCGATTAGTGCAGGCTGCTGTTGAAGTCATGGTTGTCATGTCATCCATGTATGCTCGAATTGGTGGTAGTCGCATTCCAGAAGCCAAGCGCTCTCCTCCTACTACCCATTTTGATGCCCTAATGATTACTTCCATTGCCATGGTAAAAGCCAGTGGAGAAATGGTGCATCCTGCCATTATTCCAACTTCTAGGCATTGCCATGTAGTGCTGAATTCTGAAGTTGAAAAACTAAAATTGCAAATCTCCAAAGTAGGCTTTCACTAACTTTGTTATTGTCATCGGTACACTGAAAAAATCAAATGCTGCCCAAAGAAGTTCATGTGGCACTCAACCATATGCATTAGCCAAATCCAGGAATGTCACATGAAGCTCCTTCCTCTCCTTTTTAGCTGACTGAATCTGTTGCCAGATCACATTGATGTGTTCTAACCATTAGGCCCTGGAGATGATGAAGCCCTTGCTTTTTTCACAGATTGCTCTACTTCTTTCCACTTAGGTGCACAGTCCTCCATTTGGTATTCTGGTGGATTGATAGGTGGGATGTCTGAAGGAATTGACATAGGCTCCTGCCTTTTTGAATCTGTATGTGTTTCCTCCAAGTATCTCTCCAGCTCAAACTTAGATGCTTTTAGTGTGCCATTCTTCTCACTGGTGAATAACTTCTTTACAAATTTGAATGGGTCTGTGACAGGGTAGCGTCGTGGGCCCAGGTGGTATTGGGCGGGCAAAGAGACTCAGAGACAAGGAAACTGCAGTTAAAGCGCTGCTGCACAGTTTAATAACAAAAGGAAATCAAAACACTGCTCACAGAGCAAAAATAAAACAGTTAAACAAACACAAAACTGTTCAGGCTGGGCAGAGCCTTCACTGAACTTGCACCTTTACCAAAAATACAGCAACACACCACCAAACTATTCACTCAGCAACTCTCACCACCAAACAAAGGATTTTCTTTTTTTATAGCATGTGGCTGGAGCCTAATTATCAATTATTCAATTAGCTCCAGCCACATTCTCACATGTATTTTGGCAGGGATAGGAAATTAACCCCATCCCTGCCAACCACCACCAAATCACCACACAACAATATTTACAGGCAGGGCTCTGCCCTGCTACAGGGTCTTTATAAAAGTTAGTTCTAGCACGCTCCTTCTTTTTGACCCTTTGTAAGAGATTGAGTCCCTCCTTCTGACTTTGTTCTGCTCTTCTCCATTGCTTCCTCAGCTGTCTCCTTTCTGTAACTAAGCGTTCAATCTCCTGCTGCCGTCTAGACTTTCCAGGAATAGTTTGTACTTTTTCCTTCCTTTTTTCAACTCCAAACCTCTCACTTCCATATGCGTAGATGATGTCCCCAAATTTATCCAGCTTCTTTTCAACTGTTTCACTTAACCTTTCCAATGCAAAGCAGAGATCTGTGTTTACTGTGTCCCATGCAGTTCTCACAAGCTCTTGGCCATTTAACTCCAGGCTTGTGCCCACTGAGGTTCTTTTCTCTCTTGTGCTGGTTTGTCTGACCAGGTTCACAAGGATCATTAGGTTCATCACTAACTGTGTCCATGCAAGTCCTCCTCACGTCTATGACGGGTGCTGATATCCTGCAAACTGTGGTTTGCTTCCTGTCGCTGGATTTCATTCGACTGACTTGACTGACTTCGTAAGAAGTACTGATCAATGCGAGGCCCTTGTCCCTTCTCCCTCAAGCATTTCATCTCCCTTGATGAATCTTCAAACCCCTGACCGTTGTCGCCTTGCTCCAGCCACAGACACAAACCTGGAGTTCTATGTCTTTGCTAACTGCAGATCTTGAACTAGTCTTTTGTGAAGTACTCTCCATACTGATATCCATTTCCGTTCCTAAGTCGTTAACCGTGTTGTCCAACGTTGAGTCATCTTCTGCCCCCGCTCTCGCAGACTCTAGGGGTATTTTTCTCTTTAATTTCTTAGAAGCCTTGGGCGGGTGTCTCCAGCATCCTGTAAACACAGAGTTGGATACTGCTGACAAGGGTAGCTAACCCTTGCCAGCCCCAATGTTTAACACAGCACATTAAGAAATCAATTTTTGTGCTATGAAGGAATCTTAATAGAAACATTTAACAAATAATTACATTTAACCATCTGTGATACAAAAAAAACCCACAGATGACCAGTAAAATGCTCCAGTTCAGCTGATGTAAACCCAGATAGAATTAAACAAATATATTCCTATAGCAGGGTTGCGGCAGGAAAGAGACTCAGAGACTTATGAACTGCAGTGAAAAGTGCTGCATGCGCACTTTAATAAACAACATAACACAAATAACAAACAAAAGGACATAAGGACCAAAATAAAGGTTTAACAAAACACCACAAATCTTGTCCAGGTTAGGCTGAGCCTTCACTGAACTTTTACAAGATCACACGATCACAAGATCACAAGATCACAAGAAACACTCACCTACTCCCTCTCCACAACCACAGGCTTTCTGCCTGCTTTATGCAGGTGGCCATTCCCCAATTAGCACCAATCTGCATTAACTGGTGAGTGGCCACACCTGTGGTTGCTGGCAGAGACATTAACTCCGTCTCTGCCACACACCTCTCCTCATATGCGTAGCACACGTGGACTCCACACAGGCAGGTACAACAAGTAGTCTCCCTCTAGAGGTGGAGGCGGAAGTGAAAGATAGTCTCCCTCTAGCAGTGGAGGCAGGAGTGGCATGTAGTCTCCCTCTATGGAGACTCTGGAGACTGGTGCGGTTCTCCCTTGGTCGCTGGAGACTGGTGCAGCTCTCCCTCGGTCACTGGACTCTCAGCCTTATCCTTCTTGGGCTCTGGACACGCGGACTCCCCCCTTCTGGATGCTGGACATGGCGATGTTGCTGGGCTTAGCGGACGTGGACATACAACTAGTTTTTTTGCCTGGCTCCCCTCAGCAGCAAGTGCAATGCCTGCTGAGGTTTGCCCAGCTGTTGTCCTGTAGACTCCGAAGCCAGCGGTGCTTCTTCCTCTTGCGCTGGAGACAGCGGGGCTCCTCCCTCTCACGCTGGAGACAGTGGGGCTCCTCCCTCTCGCACTGGAGAGAGTGGGGCTCCTCCCTCTCATGCTGGGGAATGTGGGGCTCCTCCCTCTCGCGCTGGAGACAGCGGGGCTCCTCCCTCTCACGCTGGAGACAGCGGGGCTCCTCCATCTCGCGCTGGAGACAGTGGGGCTCCTCCCTCTCGCGCTGGAGACAGTGGGGCTCCTCCCTCTCGCGCTGGAGAGAGTGGGGCTCCTCCCTCTCGCGCTGGAGAGAGTGGGGCTCCTCCCTCTCGCGCTGGAGAGAGTGGGGCTCCTCCCTCTCGCGCTGGAGAGAGTGGGGCTCCTCCCTCTCGCGCTGGAGACAGTGGGGCTCCTCTCTCTCACGCTGCAGAGAGTGGGGCTCCTCCCTCTCGCGCTGGAGAGAGTGGGGCTCCTCCCTCTCGTGCTGGAGAGAGTGGGGCTCCTCCCTCTCGTGCTGGAGAGAGTGGGGCTCCTCCCTCTCGCGCTGAAGAGAGTGGGGCTCCTCCCTCTCTGCGCTCCATAGGCCAGATACCAACCTTGGTCCTCCAAGCCAGCAAGGAGGGCGTCCAGACCATCCCAGGTGACTTGAGAGGCATAGAAGTCCGTCTCTGGCTTTCGGGCCGGCAGCTGGTCTTGGGCCTTTAGGCGGCCACTCATCAGCCGACTCCCTCATCTCTATGGTACGCCCCCATAAAGCATGGGTCTTCGTAGAGGCACTCTTTCGTGATGTGTCCAAACTCCCCGCAGGCTATGCACCATGGGGCGCCTTCAGTCTGCTACCACCATTGCTCCTCGTGCCAGTCTTTATTAGAATCCATAAAAAAAGAGTCTCCCACTTCTTACACCATATGTTGCAGGGTAACGGCAGGAAAGAGACGACTCAGAGACTTATGAACTGCAGTGAAAAGCACTGGATGCACACTTTAATAAATAAAATAACACAAATATCAAACAAAAGGGCACAAAATAAAGGTTTAGCAAAACATGACCTACTTCCTTTCCACAACCACAGACTTTCTGCCTGCTTTATGAAGGTGGCCACTCCCCAATTAGCATCAATCTGCACTAACTGGAGAGTGGCCACACCTGTGGTTGCTGGCAGACATTAACCCTGTATCTGCCACAATTCCCTCTGAATTTCTTTTTAAAATGCTTTCAATTAACATTTTACATCTTAAATGGCAATACTGTCCTCGGGGAGCATTCCCTGGATATGGAGATAAGAACTTAAGAAAGTTTACATACGATGCATTGCTATTCTCCTCAGGGAGCATTCCCTTGGTATGATTATACATTGCTATTCTCCTCAGGGAGCATTCTCTTGGTATGATTATACATTGCTATTCTCCTCAGGGAGCATTCTCTTGATATGATTATACATTGCTATTCTCCTCAGGGTGCATTCTCTTGATATGGTTATAGACTGCTAGTGCAAACCTAGCCATAAGGAGGAGTCCCCGCCATAATAAATTGATTCCAAATCACTGGGTCTAACTATTTAAAAGACCTAAAAGAAAGTTACTTACCTGGTGGGATGTACTGACATGCCCCAGATGAATTTACAAGGACATTTGTGTGGAAGGTTGCATCAAATCGTTCATCTGCACTGAAATTAGAAGAAAAAAATGTGCGGTTGGTTCTAAAGGGCATGAATACAATTCATTCTTTGATACAGTAAAATATGTTTATACTTTATATGAAAACACGACATAGTATCAGTATCAGTTTGCAAATGTATCAGGACCATTATGCTATATTGGGTTCCAATTCCATTTTCAATGATCTGGAAACAGGGTTCTTTTCTATATATGTCTATATTTAACACTTTGAATTTTACCAGCTAGCCACACAGCTTATTTTTGTTTTCTTATTATTATTATTCACCAAGGTAAATGTGTACAGCTTTTTTTAGTATGTTACACAATTCACTGAAAATAAATTAACTTGATTCTGATACTGCGGCGTATGTATAGACAATGGTACTAAAGCTATAACATATATTTCCAAAGCTAGTAAGTACAAGCTGTACAAAATGGATTGCGTTTCACAGCATATTTGTCTTGGTTTTTTTGTCGATGACATCTGTTTTATATTCAAGAGAATCAGAACCACGAGAGATCTGGTTGCAGTGTCTCAATGTCACTGTTATAGATGAGATGCTTGATCGATCATGCGGCAGTTTGTCTGCATCCCAGGAGCCACCAGATATGGAAGTGTCTGTGCTAGCCTCAGTTGACTGAAAATTAAACAAAATACTGCAACAGATGTAACCCAAAATAGTACGACTGCTTTATGGGAACAGTTGTGTGAGAATATCAATCAAAATAAGCAAGGACATAAACCTTACTGGGATGAAAAAAGCTGAAGTTTAATTATTTTTTATTTGAGAAAATAAAAATTCCCCCCTTACCCCAAAAGCTTGTAGCAGTTTTGGCAAAATGAAATTGTGGAAAAAACTACCCTGTGGTAATTAAAATTCTAAACAAACATGCCATTTAAATGTTTTTTTAAGGTCTCCATCTTTACTTCAGTTGGACTAAATAGTAATAAATAAGGCAGCAAGCTGACTCTGACATTGGCATTGACACAACAGAATGAGTACCCTTACAGGGGCACAAGCCTGCAGAAAACACAGTCTTGAAATATGGGTTCGATTATAGCATTATCTACAGTAAGTTGTCACTTTAAGTGCTTAACACACTGTGCTCTCTGACAATCGCTGTTCAAAAAACAATTCCTCATGATTTTATTGAGCATTCCCTTGGAAAGGTGCAGCAAATAAGCAATGTTGACAAGGAAAAGGTTAAGCCAGGTTTAGTGGAACATTGTTTCTATTGGAATCCTTGCTCCCAATAGGTTCTTTGAACCCAGACCTTTTTTTATTATCAATTTCAGTACAGGGAGCATTAAGGCACGACAGGGCATTCATGAGGCTGATAGTTGTCATGCTAAGGCAAAGCAAAAACCCAATCAGTGTCTTGGAATACCTTAATGCGAACATAAAATGATATTACATGTTTTCCTAAAAACATTATTTAATATAGTCGGTCGATTATTGTTTTACTACTTAATGTATCCATATGAAAAAAAACCAAAAAAAACCCCAAAAAAACAGAAATGGCTTCTATGTTCTAGTAAACTGAAAATTACCAGCTCTGCATGAAACCATAATCTTGCACTACCTCTTTTTATTTATCTAACACTCAATCATAATTTTATTGAAAAGAAAACACTTCAAGCCAAATTCACAAAATATTTTTGTTGTCGTTAGTACCATTTCTGTTTTAATATCAGTGCTAATACCCTTCCTCAGCAAATGATCTAACCCACAAAGACCAGTCAGAAACCCATTTCATGACATCAGCTGTAACACATCGTTTGTTACTGTCAATATTGGTACAGTTGATGTCACCTACTTTAAAAACTCATAACTGAGACCATAAGCGGCAGAACCGTGGGGGCAGGGGGGGCACTTGCTCTTTATGGCATGTAAGAGGTATATCTGTATATTAAATAAATTGATCCGAGATTTCCTTTAACCTGTAAATGAGTCAACACAATATTATTTTCTGCTGAAGATAGAAAATCTCCGTTCTAGTCACTCCCTCTAAATATTGTAAGTGTCAACAGGCCACGTTACATGAGCGTTTGCTTTTCTCAAGACATCTGTTTCTCATTAAATAAACGTGGACATGGTGCTTTTTAGTGTTTACATGTAAAGCCTCTTATTTCCCTTTGGAACACCTACTTTTCCCTGAACGCTATGCAAATGAAGGAGAGGGGGAGGGGGGTCAGATTTAAATTAGCCATGCTGACAGCCCACTTAGATTCTCATGCTGTTAACCATGAAAGACCCCAAAATACTGTTTACATGAGCAGTGAAAAGTTTCACGAGAGGCTGTATTCCAGAGTGCTTTTGTTTTTGTTTTCATTTTAAAGACTTGCTCATATTGTTTTCTACTTGTTTAAATAATTATTGTTTATAGGTATTGTGGCAAGCTGTGGGGAACTATGGTTTATGAACACGCCAGTCTGGCCGAGGACGTGAGCGCTGATTACTGTTACCTATTGCTGTTGTTTACTGTAAGTTTTATTGGCGGGAAACTGAGCCGCAAAAAAAAAAATCTTAATAGTTGGAAAAAAAAAAAAACTATTTGCCATATTGGTGCTTTAAGTGTTTACTTCAACTGACATCAATCACTACTCTTCTAAAAAGAAACTACCACTGCCCAGTATTTTTGCTGTCTGTACTGAAGAAGTTTCAGTGTGTTCATACCTATTTATATTTATTATCAACGTATAGTTCAAGATGTAAATCCGCTGCATTAGACGTCTGTCTGATTTATTTTTATTTTTTAGTAGATAAATCAACTGCAGAATTAAAAAAACAAAAAAAAAAGATATTAAACAGCAGCAGCACAATGTTAGTATTTTACAGTAAAACTACTTTGTACACATTTTATTTCTTTTTTTACAAGTACAATATAATAATAAAATAGCAGCGCGGCATTGGGGGTGGGGGTTTGACGACTAACTCAGCCCCCCCCCCCCCCCCCCGGGAATTTGAAAACTCGGCGCCTGTGCAGTCAGTATTTTATAGTTATAAAAAGGAATGGAAAACTGATGTTTTTTCATTCGGTTCTCCACATGATGATGTGCAGTGTTTTGGCAAATTAGGTCATTTGCAATTTGCTTAAAAGGAATTCACTTGACAAGCAAAATGAATTACACTGGCGCTGATAATTACTAACACCCTCTACACAACAAACACAAACTTGCATGTTCTACCTTAATATGTTTATCAATACATAAAGGAACATTTGAATAAAGAAAATCTCACTAAAATTTCCTAGGGAAGGCAAATATTTCCTGCTATAAATATAATACATTTTCAATTACATGATATTGAGTACACTACCAGAAAACAAGACTAAACATTTATTTATTCTTTTTTTTTTTTAATTTGAAGGATTTTCTAAGATTAGAGAATGTTTTGAAACACAATGCATTCAAAAGCAAAGGTTTCATGAATACCAAAGATTATTTAATTTATCAGTACAGGTTGTTTAAGTTAAAACTTTTAAATAACTGCAAAATAGTGTTAGCTCAAATTTAAGCAGTGATGTGTGATTATTAATTAAACCAGTACAGGCACACACAGAGGGTCCTCATAATCTCTTAATAAGTACAAGGTTATGGTGAATTGCATTCTGAAATGTTTATAGGAGTGTAGGAGTAATAAAATACAAGCTTGGTGAAGACTGATGCAAGGACAGCTGAGGAAGCAATGGAGAAGAACAGAACAAAAGTCAGAAGGAGGGACTCAATCTGTCACAAAGGGTCATAAAAGACAAGCTTGCAACATTGCGCAGAGCTGAGCGCCTATGGAAACGCTACAAAAAGAAGGAGCGTGCAATATTTAACTTTTATAAAGATCCATTCAAATTTGTAAAGAAGTTATTTACCAGTGAGAAAAAAATACACTAAAAGCATCTAAGTTTGAGTTGGAGAGATATTTGGAGGAAACGCATACAGATTAAAAAAGGCAGGAGCTTATGTCAATTCCTTCAGACATCCCACCTATCAATCCACCAGAATACCATTATTAGGGCATCAAAATGGGTAGTGGGAGGAGAGCGCTTGACTTCTGGAATGCGACTACCACCAATTTGAGCATACATGGATGAGATGACAACCATGACTACAACAGTAGCCTGCACTAATAAGTTATTGGGCAAATTATTATTACTATTATTATTATTATTTGTTTATTTAGCAGACGCCTTTATCCAAGGCGACTTACAGAGACTAGGGTGTGTGAACTATGCATCAGCTGCAGAGTCATTTACAGCTACGTCTCACCCGAAAGACGGAGCACAAGGAGGTTAAGTAACTTGCTCAGGGTCACACAATGAGTCATAAATTAACCAATAACATTGAATGGGCACGAATGCAATTCAAGCCCACTAAATCAAGGAGCATCTCTATAATTAAAGGTAAAGTAGTAGATAAAAGGTTCTACACTAATGGTGAGGCAATACCAACAGTGTCTGAGAAGCCTGTGAAAAGTCTTGGGAGATGGTACGACGGGTATCTAAAGGACACAGTTTGTGTAGGAGAAGTTAGACAACAAGCAGTGGAAAGGCTACCTTTTGAATCGTGATCATGGGGCAAGTTCAGCATGGAAGAAGGGGTCTTAGTCTCAGTTCATCTCCTCCTACATGGCACAAGGCAACCCCAGCTCAGTGGAGGAAGCTGAATGAGATGCAGAAGCAGGAAGAGAGGATGAGTTGTGTAAAGGCCGTTTCCCAGGCCAAGCAGGGAGAATGGATGAGATGGGAGAGTGTGGAACAATGCAAGATCGGCTGGCAAGACCTATGGACAATGGAACAGAGCAGGATCAGTTTCCACATCAGGCCAACATATGATGTTCTCCCTTCACTACAGAACCTAAACCTCTGGGTAGGAGAGGTTCCCTCATGTCCTTTGTATTCATCATCTGCAACATTAAGGCACATTTTGACACGATGTAAGGTGGCTCTTAGCCAAGGACGGTTTACTTGGCGCCATGACCAGGTGCTGCAATGTTTGGCCTTAGCACTGGAAGACAAGTGTAACATGACCAATAAGTTGCCACCAGTTCCATCAAAACATTACACACAAAAGACAACATTCCTCCACCCAGGAGAGCAACCGCCAAGAAAAGGTGTTAAAACCAAGCCTCGCCCAGGACAACTGGAAGCTGCTAGAGACTGGAAAATGCTGGCAGATGTTGGTCAACGGCTTATTTTTCCACCTGAGATTGCCACTACTAACCTTATTGCCAGATATTGTCATGTGGGCTGGAGTAGCACGCCTTGTTCATCTGGTAGAGTTAACAGTGCCATGGGAGGATGCTGTAGATGAGACGAATGAGAGGAAGAAACTTCGGTATGCTCAACTAGCCATTGAAGCGGAACAGCGAGGATGGAGAGTCTGGGTTTACCCAGTGGAGGTGGGTTGTCAAGGATTTGTGGCACACTCTACAACCCGGTTTCTCAGAGACGTCGGATTCAGTGGCCAAGAGTTGCATCGCACAGTGAAGAACTTATCTGAAGCAGCAGAGAGGAGTAGCAACTGGCTGTGGTTGAGACGGAAAGATTCTGGTTGGGGATCTCAAGCACAATAGAAAGAAAGCAACGCTAATGTACGGGTAATTAAGCTGGGCTGAGTTGAGTGGGGGACGGAAGGGGGTGATGCTGGGATGCCAGAATCACTGTCAAGCCCTCTTGAGGTGTCGTGGGCTAGTCGACGAAACACTGAGGATGGAAGGTGCCCACTTGAAGGCCCCAGAGATGTACCCTACTTCGCTCAATCCAGACGGTTTTCATGCTGATGCGCTAGGGAGACCGCACTGTGGTTGATCCCTGGAGCCAGCATCGCAGTCGTTGTGTGTGCTAATGCACTGGGAAGGCAAAATAATCTGATCCCTGGAGCCAGCATTACACTTCAGCCATCAACACCAGGCAGAAGGATATCTACATCATCAGATGGATGGAAGGAGACGCAGATGGATCACATTAGTTTACTGTAAAGCTACGTCTTAGTTGGTGCTTATCTTTGCGAGAGCCGAGTTCAAATCAGCAGTTTTAACATCTACTCTCAAGTAATGGAAATCAAAATAACAAAGTGAATGATGAGTTTTGCTTTTACTTTAGAACCATTAATAACATGTTTACATTGTTTCAAATATCACAACATTAGTTAATAATGCATTAAGGCATGACAGGGGATGGGTTGATATGATTTAACCACACACTTAAGGCATTATAAGGCACAACGTGAAGCAGAGTGCTTTTAACCGTTAAATGTGCGGTTATATCATGTCAACCCACCCCCTGGAGTGTGTTAATACTATTATAAAATGATTGTACAATTATTAGATGTATTTACTTTTTAAATCAACACAGCAAATTAAAAAAAAAAAATCTTTCCAATAAATATCACTACGCACAAGAAAATAGTTCCAGTGAAAAGTAAACATTTGTTTAAAAGTGTTTTATTTTAATAAATTAACATTAGTTTATTCATAAATATAATAAATATTGATTAAAATGTGTATTAAAAGTAAACACTTTTTGTATATCAATTACATTAACATATTACTTGCTAATTTATAATTTACAGAATTGATTTTGCTGTTAACTTACAAGGCCCTAAATGGATTAGCACATAGTTATTTGCAGGAGTTACTGACCCCGTATCTTCCAAACCACACTCTAAGATAACAGGATGAGGGGCTGCTGGTTATTACTAGGATCAACAAAAGCAACATGGGGGGTAGGGCTTTTTCTTGTAGAGCTCCTTAATTATGGAATGCTCTGCCTTTGTTTGTCAGGGAAGCTGGGACTGTTACAGTTTTCAAGTCAAGACTAAAAACACACTTTTATAAAATGGCTTTCTTATCTTAGTTGGTTTTAATGTAACTTTAAAATTGCTGCTTTTGTATTGTGTATACTGTTATTTAAATATGTTATTTAAATGGTCTGATTATGGCAGTTGCATGTGTGACATGCTATACAAATGTATTGTGGTTTGTTCTTTTTTTCTGCTATGTACTGTACAGTGCTTTACAATACTTTTGTATAAAAAGTGCTATATAAATGCAATAAATAATAACAATTTACTATTTCATTAATGGACATAGACATTTAAACTTAGTAAATTACATAAATACATCTGATACAACTTTAATTATAGATCTATGATTTTTGGAGTAAATGTTCACTTGAAAATTGCCAGATAAATGTGCAGTTTAAAAAACTGCCAGAAGGGGAGCTGCAGGTGAAAGCATCAGCATCTATGTGAGAATGCTTACTTTGTGCCATGCAAGAACTTTAATATTTTTTATTGTTTAGCTTCTCCAGCTCTGCTGGTGTTACTGGGGGATAGTGTGTTGTTTTATCTTTTCTACTTTGTCTTCTTTTTTAATTACTGCTAAGAATATATTGTTAGCACTGTTACATTCTGTGTCTTTCGCTAAATTCACTTTTCAGCTGTATAGTGGTTTATTAAAGTGATTGACACTAGCTCGCAGATTTATAAAGTTTAATATGCGTATTGCGCTCCATCTTTATTCTCCGTGGAAGTGACATAAAATTGACTGTTGAGCTCGTCCTTAGAAAGTACATTAAATGTAAGTCTATCTTTTTCTTGGAGGCAGTTCTGTTGGATATTCACAGCCAATTAAGAAGCCTTTATTGTGTTTTTTGTTTTTCTCTCTCTCTCTCGTTTTGGTCAAGTTCCAGTTCAAATTAAGTTTCGTTATCTTATTGTGCCTTTTTTCTTAAAAAAAAATGGAATTACTGATACTTTGTCCGGTTCAGGACATTCATCTTCGTTCCATTCAACTGTTTTTTCCATTAAAAAGATTATAATTTGATTCTGGGTCTGCCATTTTATTAAAGTTAGAGGTTATTTATAGATATCAAATGTTATATAATTTGTACAGGTAAGTGGCGGAGGAATTTGAATCAAAAGGTGATGTGTCTGTTGAAAGGTTGTGTGGGATTAACGTATGGCTGATAGAACGCAGCTAACCAATCAGAGAGCAGGATTTCTCCAAGCAGGTTTAGAATCATTTTTCACACTCACCTGTTATTATAACGTTACAACTGTGTTTTTCAAGAACGAAAGGGTAACGTTGGCGACAGTGATATAATAGGAGTGCATGTCATTTTGGTTTTAAATGTTGTGAACAACAATCAACTGACATTAACTACTGTAGCTCCCCAGATTTTTTACTTTGGGAAGTAGCCGAAGTGGGGGGGGGTGGGGGTGATAGAGAGCGAGTGTGCCAGTGTCACGCAAAATGTCTTCTCCTGGGACTAAATTTCATAGATCAGTCAATGAAAAATTGTGCCCTGCACGGACTAAATCTCATACATTTTAAAGAAATATTTAGGTTTGCAGGATGAATTACATTTTAAGCATTATTATTTAGGAATTACAGTTAAAAGGAAAGGTTAACTGCTCAGCTTCACATTTAAAGTTGGTTTGAAATGTCTAGGTGATATGGTTGCGAATATCAAACCAATTTTACCACTGGCGACACCAAGTTGCTGGTTTGTTTAGAACCAGGTTTGTGCTGTTAAGCAAATGACACATTAAGTTTCAAATTGTGTATTCAAATGGGGCGGGGCATTATTGGATTTCATTTAATTACCCTGACAATGATTCTAAAAAAATGTTTTGACGATTTTATATCTCTGAAATTCTTCGATGACTGTCCTGGAAATCGCTAGATTTGTAGCTAGTCACGTTTCACAAAAATTGTCGCCAAGTCAACCCTTAAAGATTTAGCGACAAATTCGCTAAATTGGCAACACTTGATATGGCATAAAGTGATGATGTAATGCTTTTATTTATTGTATTTGTATAGCACCTTTTATACCATGGTATCTCAAAGCGCTTTACAGAAAGTATGCAACATCATCATCAAAAAACAAAAACAAACAAACAGTACAACCACAAAACTGCTTAAGGTAGAAAAGTGAATGACTAAAAATTAAAAAAAACAAAAAAAAAACATGTATTGATATAAAATAGAATGTTTTTCAGATTACAACAAAATGCATTCCGAAACCTGTACACTAGGCGAGGAGTGCAAGACAATAGTTTGGTAAAAATTGGTGCAAAATGAAGGCAGTTATTGTGTTCACCCAGTATAGTGTGACAGACGAACTGACATGATCAGTGTATAACAGTCAGCATTTTTTGAATGACCCAAAAAATCTGTTACTGTGAAGACAACAGAGGAGGACACATTTTAGAGACAGTATGCTACTTTTCCAATTCTGGAAACAGCTCACTTTTATTTAACAGCATTTTTTTTTTATTAACCAGCAAAATAAAACAACATTTACTGCTTTGTTGTGCCAAAGCTTTTTTTAATAGTTTTAAAAACTAAGACATATACAAATATATGTATAATAAGTAGTACATAACATGACTTAGTCGTGATGACTGTAAGCAGATTTTGCATCTTCCACAGCTTTCTTTGCCGCCCACTTTCTTCCAGTTTTCAACACAGGTGCTGCCTCCCTTACGCATTTATCGCGTGACTCTACTAATGTCATTTCCAGTCTGACCTTGGCGCACTTAAACTCCTCGGTTAGAGCAGAGACTGGTAGCTGCAGTATTCCTTTACCATAAAGTCCCACTCTGCTGAGGCAGCGTGGAACTCCCAACCATTTCCTGATGTATGAACTGATTAAAGCTTCCAGCTTCTCTACTGTTGTCAAAGAAACCTCGTACACAGTCAGTGGCCACAGCAACCTCGGCAGTAGACCAAACTGAAAGCACCAGAGTTTTAGTTTACCTGGTAGAGCGCAGCTGTCTATGCTCTTCAACCCTTCCACTGCTTGTTGTCTAACTTCTCCCACACGAACTGTGTCCTTTAGATCCCCGTCGTACCATCTCCCAAGACTCTTCACTGGCTTCTCAGACACTGTTGGTATATTGCCTCACCATTAATGAAGAATGTTTTATCTACTACTTTGCCTTTAATTATAGAGATGCTCCTTGATTTAGTGGGCTTGAATTGCATTCGTGCCCATTCAATGTTATTGGTTAATTTGCCCAATAATCGATTAGTGCAGGCTACTGTTGTAGTCATGGTTGTCATGTCATCCATGTATGCTCGAATTGGTGGTAGTCGCATTCCAGAAGCCAAGCGCTCTCCTCCTACTACCCATTTTGATGCCCTAATGATTACTTCCATTGCCATGGTAAAAGCCAGTGGAGAAATGGTGCATCCTGCCATTATTCCAACCTCTAGGCATTGCCATGTAGTGCTGAATTCTGAAGTTGAAAAACTGAATTGCAAATCTCCAAAATAGGCTTTCACTAAATTTGTTATTGTCGTCGGTACACTGAAAAAATCAAATGCTGCCCAAAGTAGTTCATGTGGCACTGAACCATATGCATTAGCCAAATCCAGGAATGTCACATGGAGCTCCTTCCTCTCCTTTTTAGCTGATTGAATTTGTTGCCAGATCACATTGATGTGTTCTAAGCAACCTGGGAAACCTGGAATGCCCGCTTTTTGTATTGAAGTGTCAATGAAGCAGTTCTTTAATAGGTAAGCTGACAATCTCTGAGCAATAATGCTGAAGAAAATCTTGCCTTCTACGTTTAATAGGGAAATGGGACGAAACTGACTGATGCTTGTAGAATCTTTTTCTTTAGGTATAAAGACTCCACCTGCTCGGCGCCATGCTCTTGGTACAACCTGTTTTTCCCATGCCACTTTCATCAATTTCCACAGAATTCGTAGAACTCCTGAAGCACTCTTGTACACTCTGTACGGAACTCCATTAGGCCCTGGAGATGATGAAGCCCTTGCTTTTTTCACAGCTTGCTCTATTTCTTTCCACTTAGGTGCACAGTCCTCCATTTGGTATTCTGGTGGATTGATAGGTGGGATGTCTGACGGAATTGACATAGGCTCCTGCCTTTTTGAATCTGTATGTGTTTCCTCCAAATATCTCTCCAGCTCAACCTTAGATGCTTTTAGTGTGCCATTCTTCTCACTGGTGAATAACTTCTTTACAAATTTGAATGGGTCTTTATAAAAGTTAGCTCTCGCACGCTCCTTCTTTCTGTAGCGTTTCCGTAGGCGCTCAGCTCTGCGCAATGTTGCAAGCTTATCTTTTATGACCCTTTGTAAGAGATTGAGTCCCTCCTTCTGACTTTGTTCTGCTCTTCTCCATTGGTTCCTCAGCTGTCTCCTTTCTCGAACTAAGCGTTCAATCTCCTGCTGCCGTCTAGACTTTCCAGGAATAGTTTGTACTTTTTCCTTCCTTTTTTCAACTCCAAACCTCAGAACAAGTCCATAAATTTAACTACTCTATCTCTGCTAAAGAAATAATTTTAGGGCAGCAAAATCACCTCTAGCTATGCAAACATAGGAATGAAAAGTTTGTTGCTCTTATAAAAAAAAATAAAAAAACAAAGCTCCACGGCACCATGCCCTTCATTTTAACAAGAAAATGTACTTAGCAGAGAGGTAGGTAGTAAATAGGACTAGCTGCTTCTGACAGTCTCATTCTGCCTGCAGCAAACACTATTAGCATCTAGGTTGTTTTTTTTTTTTTTTTTTAAAAAAGCTCTTAAAATGCTCAACACAGAGAAAAGCTAAATCCATGATCTCCCTCATTTTAATAAAAAAGGCTAACAGGGACATAGCCAGGCACCCACATGCTAGCATGATACTTTATTACTGTATATTCGTAGAAAGCTCTGATAATATCTAGACTAACTTGGAGTTTTGGAACACCAGTGGCAATTACCAGTGGCATAAGTGTCAATGAGGGTAAAACTACTGGGGTGAATTTAGAATCTAGAAATGCACCAGGATTTGAAGGGTAAAAGAAATGTAATTTTAAAAGCTACCGGACACGCTGCAGTTAATGCTGATTCTGTAATGGAATCCTTGCAGGTGTCCCAGATAATGCAGTTTTAGGTGGAAAGGGAAAACCCCACTGAGGGAACATCTTTAATATTTAAGGTAGGTTTTAAAAAAATCTTGAATGGATTGGGATCACTGTAATAAATACCTTCATTCTGAGTATACTTTCTAAAGGGTCTTTCCCTCCTAATTACCATGATGTACAGTTACTGGAGGGGTTCTGTAATTGACTTCCTTCATACAACAATATGAGGTAGATTACGTATAGTTACTTCATCAAGTTTCACTAAAAGTTATTTCACACACAAAGTGTGCAAACTAAATAATTAACAATTCAGTTCTATGTGAACGTGTTACAATTAATTACTTTAGTTCCATGAAAGGAAAATACAACTGGAATTATACTCAACGGTTCCTTGAAGCTTAGACTTTTGCTCCGCTGGTTTGGAAACTCAATCTGTTGAAGTGTCCAGTACAAAAGCTCTCCTCTCAGCAATGAAGTCTTCAATCCTACATTGGATCAAACTCGGCAACAAAGCTTTCAATTCTTGATAGAATCAACAAATAGCTGCAACAGAGTCTTCAGTCCTCGGTTTAGGATCCACAACAGCGCCCGTTCACTCTGTCCTCTTCGCTGAATCTTTTAGCTACGCAGGTAGCAGGGCCCAGTTTCTTTTGGATACTGTGGTTTTAGGTGTACAGCAGACCTAGACTGGTTTGTCTGATAACAGTCACTGTAAGTTTACGGCAGTCCTTCAGCCGGGCCTCAGTCTCGTTGCTTGTGGTCGTTGACTCGCTTGCAGCTTGCTTCCTCGTCTTGAGTCCCAGAGTTGCAGCTTTGCTTATCAGAGTGACAGCACCTTGTTTAGCATTTGATGTGGAGCGCCAAATGTTTAGTTTTGCTTGGATGTTTTTCACTCTGCTGAGTAGCTACTTTCATGAGGTCA
Source organism: Acipenser ruthenus (assembly GCF_902713425.1). Classification (NCBI taxonomy): domain Eukaryota; kingdom Metazoa; phylum Chordata; class Actinopteri; order Acipenseriformes; family Acipenseridae; genus Acipenser; species Acipenser ruthenus. The sequence goes on along the minus strand of NC_081189.1, from coordinate 90,328,307 downwards.
TTTGTGTATCTTGTCTCTTTAAACTCCCAGTCCTTTGATGTTTTAATGTCCTTTTCAACTGGGACATCACTAGTTTATGTCTTCCTTGCGTAAAAATGATTGTTGTTGCACGTGTGAATTATCTGTACATAATTCAATTGTCTGCTCAGCCTAATCCAGTCCAGACGCTAGTCACCTAATCAGTAGGTCACATAGTTCCGTATGTCTGCAAGCCAGAGGCCCCCTTCTCAAGACACACAGTTTCATTAATGAATCTGGTTACATTTCTAATACACGTCCATGTTTTATTATCATATTCAGGGAATATGTCCCACGGTGCATTTAAAAAATAATATCCAAGTTAGCCGTCCAGCAAGAAAAAATGATCAAGCTGTGTTTATCTCACCCATTTGAGAGAAGTGTAGCAATGAGATCTTCGGAGTTTTAGCATCCAAATGAAATCATCATTCTTCATTAGTTTGTAATCCACAAGGGAAATGCACGGCAATGCAGGTACACAGCAGCAGTGCAGTGAATCATAAAAGCATGTTCAGTGAAACAGAACGAGGCCGTTCTCTCTGAACTAAGTTAACCTGATCTTAACCGAACTTTCTTTCCTTTCACGCGCGAATACAAACTATTGATAAAGAAAAATAACAAACAAGCAGCAGTGAACAATCCTCAAAGCTAGGCAGTCGAGGCAGCAAACCTGCACGTTGCTAAGTATTGTAAGTGAACTTGCCTCGCGCACTGAATGCATGCTTGCACAGGGCTCCCCTGGGTCCTAAACCGTGCTAGGTACAGACAGGGATTGTAGTAACCACACACCGGCCATGACTTTTGCATTAATTAAAGGTTTGCTGTCAAGGTTTTTTTTTTTTTTTCGTGTATTAGTCGACCCCCCCAACTTCAGGATTGTGTTTTGGGGTTAAATTTCTCACCTTATACTCGAGCAAATACGGTACATACTGCTTTGTAGTTGTCCATATACTTAACAAATAAACTGACAAATTTGAAAAATGTGACATTTTGAAATCTAATATGAAATACTGTGCTATTATGTCTTCTGGTAGACTTTTGCAATATCATTTTGTAGTTTATTTGATTACATGATGTTAAATAAAAAAAATGTAAACTATGTTCATATATATTGTAGCAGGGCAGGGGCCCTGCAAGTGTAAAAATGTTTGTTTTGTGGCAGGGACAGGGTGAAAAGCCTTCCTGCCAAGCTAATTGTTTTTGTTTAATTTAATTGTTTAATTGTATTATTTGTTAATAGTTTTATTGTTTTGGCAGTTGGCTTGTTATTGTAAATTAGAGCCAACTGCCAATATTTAAGGAGAGCAGTCAGTCTGCTAGAGGCTGCTGTGTGAAGAGCCCAACTGTTTGTCATTTGTATTGCAAAAAGGTACTGTGTGAACCTTCTTTTGTTGTACTTCTGTGTGAAACTGAGTGTGTTGTTTTGATGTCAGGTAAACAGCCTAGCCGCCCTACTAGTTAGTCAGGGACCTGTTCATGTACAGTAAGTGCTCAGAAGAGCTAGGTGTTTATTTTGGTTTTTGATTTATTTTGTACCATTAAAAGTGTGCAATAAAGCACTGAAAATCAAGTTCTGTTTCTGGGTCACGTTTATATAGTGGCACAAACCCAATAATAAGGTCAATACTGGTACAATTATATATATATTTTCAATGATGTCTCAATCCTAAAATTCTAGGTGATGCAAAACTTTTGGCCATAATTGTACAGCAGAGTTGTCAAAGCCCAAATGTACCTGAGATCCCATTATTGTCTACTGTACAGATTGAATAATTTTCAAGTACATTTGAATTTTTTAGAATTACTTAGATAATCTAACTGGGATATAAACTGCAAATAAAAACTAATGTTCTTACCACAAAGCTTACCGGTAATCTCAATCATGAGGTAGAACAGAAGGAATTGCTTTGGAAAATATATTATCAGGAGACATTTGTTGCTCAAAAGGCTAGATTGAATGAAAAAACTACATTTTGTACTGTATCATATAATTATGTAACATCATCATTTACTATTACTTTGTGGAATTGTGCACCAAATTGTTGAGAATTGTATAGATTTATTTATTTATTAAGTACTCTGAATCACCACCATTTTTTTTCTGTTGGCATTAAAATATGCACGTTGTTGCTTAATTATGCGTGCATGTGTCACTCAGGGGTAACTGGTGTGAATAGGCCTTCAACTGGCAATCACTGAAATGCCACAGATACACGAGGAGAGGCTGGACACACAGGGTGTGATACAAATGCTGAAAGTGGACTGTCTCTGCCTTGGGGAGCTGCACCTCCACGGTAAAGGCTCAGGTAAGGCTTTTTTTTTATTTTATTTTAATAAAGTTTAATAAATACACTCTCCATGGTGGTTAAATCAAACAAGGCAGCACAGCTAGTGGTTATTATTATTTTTTTATTTAGCAGATGCCTTTATCCAAGGTAACTTACAGAGACTAGGGTGTCTGAACTATGCAACAGCTGCAAAGTCACTTACAATTACATCTTACCCGAAAGACGGAGCACAAGGAGGTTAAGTGATTTGCTCAGGGTCACACAATGAGTCAGTGGTTGAGGTGGGATTTGAACCGGGGACCTCCTGCTCAATGCTCTGGCAACAACAACACTACCCCCCCCCCCCCCCCCCAATATAACATCCACTGGTTCATAAGTAGGCTTGCTACTTCTCAATTTTAAATTGGTAAAGCTTGTTAAATGTCGAATTCCCAAGAAATTAGTTCAACTGAAATAGATTTATATAGGATAAACATCTGGAAAACCACTCACTATTTTTTATTTTCTTACCAAAAATAATCATTTAGAAGTCATCTCTAGATGGTTTTTATACTTGCTGTCTGTCCCGTCTCCGTTCCGCTGTGAGTAGCTAGGGGTCGCTGTCAGTCATCTCAGTGGTCCCTTAGTAGGCTACTGTAGTTTCACTGTCAGTCATTTCATCCTGTTCCGACAGATCTCATTGACTGAAGGAGCGCTAGAACACTCTCATTAGTTTAAATGACTGCCAATCATCAAGAGCTGCACTGACTGTGCACTTTCATTTGCCAGCTACAGCGCTTGTCATTCAAAGCGTCTGCTTTGAAATTAGTGGGTTAAGGTGTAGGTAAGCTTTTGGTATAGGGTACTAGTTTGATTTGAAAATGGGGCACAACAGGAAAACACTAAATGAGTACTGTGCACAATACCCTGAAAACCATGACGGCTGAAGTCTCTGCCGCAGAATGAAGCGGGCCCTTCTGCCTTGCCTTCCAGCTGTGCTAAAGCAGGAGAGGGGCAGAGCTCAGACTCCGAATGATAAATGCAAGTTAGTTCTGTTCAACTATCTACTGTTTGTTCTGTGTGTATTATTTTTACTCGTAAATTTGCTATACATTTATGTAATGCACTTCTATATGCTGCATTTTCTACGGTTTATTTGAGACCATTTTTAAATTTGGGTAGGATCTTTCTTTACGGGTATAGCTCCACTGTGACCAAATGTTAATTCATTTTTTTTTTGTATATATAAACAGAACATTTTCTTTGTCAAATGTGCAGAGCATTAGCCACTTTGTAACACCTTCTCATGTTTTTAAACATTGCAGCATTGAAACCGTATTAGGATTCTGAAGGACTTCTTTCCTTTAGGTTAATGTTGTTTTCTTCTAAGTTGTTTTGAGTAAATATCAATACAACTGGGAAATTCATCACTATCATGTAATGAACCTCAGTGTTGTCTTTTTCAAATTGTGAACTGGTAAAGCTGTTTTTTTCCCACCCCTAGTCCTTGGCATTACCTGCTATGCTGTACAGTACTGTACATCAAACTACAGTTTACATCAACAGCATAAAGGTTTGATGTATATTTGAAACCGTCAACCGTGATTATTGCAGTGAGAAAATGGATTACAGAAGAGTAATCTTTTTGGCTAAAAGAGGTACAGATGAACAGGGAGTTCTTAAAGAGCTACTGCTGTATAAAAGAGAGAAAAAAATCCAAAACAAAGAAAAAATGACCAGCCTACATACCGCTTCAGTGTTTGTGTGGTCATTAGTCATATGATTTTGCATTTTAATGTACAAAAATAAGTGCTGTCACATCCTCAAAATATTTAACCTATTTATACATGTATTTATAAATATAAATTACAAATACAGTTTATAGTAGCGATATACCCGCCTCCAGAGTCTGGAGGTGAGATGTCATTATTTTTATCAGCCACAGTCACTGAAATATCTTTAGCAAACATGTCATAATACAGGACGGAGTCAAGTCGATTTATTTTTTTTTATTTTTTAAGAATAATATCACTACAATCATAGTATGCTACATTTGTTGTAAACATATGGCTCAACACTTCATGATTAAAAAAAAATGCAAATATATGATTGGAAAATAATTTCCAAAAACACACATCCAAGGTCAACTCATGCATCTAGTTTCCTGTGAGTGATAGAGCTTTAGGTGTTGTTTCTCTGTGGCACAGATTTGTCAAGCTGTTCAACATTTCCATCTTTCCTGGGTAAATAAAACACCTCGTCCGGCTGAGCCTATTTGTTATATTGTAGTAAAAATACTGAATGATAGCTCTTGTACAAAATAGAACAAATATGTAGACAATGCATGATGACTTGTTGCTAATCAGGATAATGTTGTAAAATGCTGGACATAATAAATGTCACAAACCAGTATGCCAGCAAGAGAAAAGGCTTCCATCAATTGAATCAATTTTATCAGCAATATGCTACATGCAGCAGACCTCCTAAAAAATGATTACAGATAAAAAAAGCCCTTGAAAATCCTTCCTATGATTTAGGCATTAGTATTTGACACATTACCAGCTAGATAACTGAGTGTGCCGTGTCGCGAGGCATACCCTACAGGTAATGATAGATGTCAGGTATTAAAAGTATTACAACTGAAAAAAATATATATTTGTGTCAAGACATTTTTTTAATTACTATATTAAAGTAGTTCAAAATTAATTAAAGTTTGATATCACAGCCTGCCCCTCTTTTTAAAAGTAAAACCAGCCTAAGTGTTTTATATTCCAAAACCCCAAACCATTACCTAAGCTGCATCATTAAATTTACCCCCCTGAAGTGTAATATTGTAAGTGTATTTTCACGTTTTACTGGATAGCAGTGATACTTTTTATAAGTTAACTGAGCATGAGCATTGTGAACTGATGTAAACAGGCACAGGCCTCATGTCAGGAACGTGGATGCTTTTAATACATTCCTGCACTACAATTGCTGCAAAAAAAGGAAACTGAATGACTTTTCATTAAGAGACTGTGCTGTGCTAAAATGAACACACCATTTGTTAAAAGTACATCAAATGATTTGAATGAATGAATACAGTTTTCAGAACATGGTACTTTGTCTGTGACATACATACAGCATTTAATTATTGAAAGAAAAAAGGGGTATTTTGTGAATGTACAAATGTACATTTAAATAAAATAAGTTATAAACTGTTTTTCTGTGTTTTCAAGTGCTTCTACCAGCTGGCTGGCACAGGAGCGGACACGTAGACTGCACGTGGAAAGAGCAACAAAAATTGCAATGCCTAAACGCGGGTGTGTGTTTTGTGAAGCCCTAATAGACAGTGACAGACAAATCTTCAATATGCATCGATAAAGAGTACAGCAGGAGCAGGAACGAGACAATTATAACAATTCTTGAGACTGTACCATTCACATTGCAAAATATGATATAAGAAATTTCCTTTCATGGAAATTACAGCAGTCCCTCGCTAATACTGAAAAAAAACTGTTATATTGACACTAAAGACAGGAAGAAAATACATAGAAGAACAGATATGAAGGCTACCAAATCATAAAAAATAAAGTACATGATTAAAAGACGGCACATATAATCATACTAACTGCAATCGATCGGTTAGTAAAGGGCGAGAAGCTTTTCAGAAATACCAATGGACTTTGCTTCTGCAAAGAAAGTACATAGCTTGGCTTATATCTGCACTAGCTATTTAGGTGATGCACTTGTGTTGCTATATTAAGCTAAAGAAACAGAGTTAACCTGGGGCAACTTGAAATATGAGCAAAAACCAGATCAGTAACCAATCCACCTAAGCCTTGTAGCTCTAATGGGACAATCTATCTCATCTCTATATTGTATACCCAGTAAATCTTAATATTAATGTTTTGTTTTAAATGGAAAGTGTTTAATGGGATGTATCATTTAATTATATAACCGAATTCCACTTTCATTTTTAAGACATTAGTTCTATCCAAATATATTACACTTTGTCTCCTAGTTTCATTACAGCCATGAAAATCACCTTCAAGGTAAAATGCACCTAATATACAACAGTTAAAAGTCATTACCACTGAAATTTTCCCTTTGAATTACAATTTAGACACATGAGCAGCATGGGAAATAGTAAAAGAAGTAATTTTCTACATGGATTTTAACCATAAAATATAAAAACTCAAATGTGGGGCTGGTTTCACAGACCTTGATTGGCAGACTAGTGCAAATTAGACTTTGGCTGGGACCAAATCAAAACTTTGACAACCCGCTAATCGCACTTAACAAAACTTTTTTTTTTTGTAAGTACCTTATTTCTTCTACTCATAAAATGAAAATGCTATTAAATACAGTTTTGTTATGTGCAATTAGCGGGTTGTCAAAGTTTTGATTTGGTCCCAGCCTATGTCTTCTTACAACTACTAGTTAACTGTTTGTCACTAGTATTTCTAAATATTTTACGTTGGGCTGTCTTACAGTTATGGATGACTCACCTATTATACAGAAGAATATCTGGAACCCAAATCTGGTCAGAAGGGAAGCGCAAGTTTTGAACTCCTGGGTATTCAGACTGATTCCAGGTAAGGTATATGTCAGTCCAATACTGTAAACAAGAATGGAACAGATTCATATATGTCTTCATCAAAAACAAATCTAGGTAGAGTAGCACCCTAACCTTTCATCAAATGTTATGATCAATGATTTAATCCTGATTATTATGTACACTGATCATTTGGAAAGTTACAAGTATAACCAAGGATATCAAAAGCATTAATTAAAAGATGTACTATTTTCTATCTTCCAGCCACAGGTACTGTAAATGCCAATCATGCAGTCACTGAATCTATTTATTTTTAATTAATATAAAATAATTTAGAAATAACAAAGACTGAAAAAAGAATACATTACAAATCGAGTGTCACTAGTAAATATCTTAACAAAAAACATCTATTTTCTATGACACTTTTGGGAAAAGGTGGCAGGAAGTTCATAACACACACACACACACACACACACACACACACACACACACACACACACACAGATAGTAAAATATCCTTTGATGAGCCTAAGTACACCATTCCAACTGCTGGAACACAGTACAGTTTCTGAACAGAAAAGCATTTATGGTCTTTACCATATTACTAAATAATTAATGTGATAACAACATGTCAAAGAAGAGTCTAGCCAAAAATCTAGGTAGTTAAGAATATTCACCATTTCCAGCTTGGTACCATCCATTGCAACTACAGTATTTCAGGGAAATCGGTTAACTGTTAAACATCACTCATGGATATACAGAAAAAATAATTATGAAGGAAAAGATGAAATACCGCACCACATTGAGCATGTCTTGCTTTTGTACAACTTCATTATGTTCCCTTATAATAAAGAACACAATGAAAACCACTGAAGCAAACGTTAATATGGAAAAAGCAGTATCATAATAAGTCTTTTGAATCTGGATTATAATACTTGCAAATGAACTGGAGAGGGAAAGAAAAAAGGTGCTTACCAACTGCAACCAAGCATTTGTCACCAGCACTTGATTTTTTTCATCCTTAAATAGAAACAAATCTCATTACAACATTGAAAATACATATGAATTGCTACACATGATTAGAAATATCAGAACTTTCATCCACTGAGCAGGAAACTCCATTGCAGGGTACTACAACAAAGTATAATGTCTTGCTTTAAAAAGGTCAAATTGAAGAAGAACACAACATTGGAAACTTAAAAACTAGTTTACCGTGTCTGTACAGTAGTGTCCTCAACTGTGGCACTAAAGCCCCTTTCACACTGGCACAATCCTGTGTAGTGTGAAACCACGTACCTGGGTCGTATCCGGGTTGACCTCGGGATGTGTGTCGACACACTTTGACCCGGGTTGAGCGAGACAAAATGCATGACAGCCATTCATGAGCTGACGCGATAACTCGGGCCCCTTGATTTTCCATTCTGGGATTGGGCAAATTCCGTTTTTCAAAATAACCAATTCCGATTTTTGCAGTTTTTACCAATTTATTAAGAATTAGCAACATAATTTGAACATAAATAACATTTTTACATAAAAAAATCTATTGAATTATTTTTATTATTATTATTTAAGTCCTTGAGATACCGTAGTCTTAAATCAGTCCACTAGTAACAATGTACTGTAGGTCAGTCAACAAATAAAAGGTGTTTTGAAAAAAAGCTTATTGCTGGCATTACAATATACAGACTAGTCAAAAACGAGGGGCATTATTACAAAAGTATACAATTTTCATAAAATTACAAATTAAATATAATGTTCAGGACACTTATTTCTCCCATCTGTAGTTTCATCTGCAACAACACAGACTGGTTTATGCTGTACTTGCTGTAAAGCTGCTTGGATGTGTTTCTCATATACCCTGGACATACAGAGTTGCCTTAAGGGCTCTTCAACTAGTTTTTTAAATTTAAGGGGGCCAGACTGGAAAAAAGTTAGGGAGTAGGCGGGCCAGAGTTTTTTACTATACACATTTTTAAGCAATAATAAATATTATATAACTTAATGTTCATATATCGAACAAGACTTACACATTTTATCATATGAATAGTACTTTAATAATAGAACAGTGTGAGAATTTAGCGGAGTATCATTACAAACATTTTCAAATGTATGTGACATATTAATAATATAACTGAAGAAGAGATCAGCGCTTCTAACTACTGTGTCCTCTGGATACGTATTTCCAAAAGCTCCTTGTTTGGTTTCAAAATGCCTTTTCATATTGTATTCCTTAACTACTGACACACATTCACTGCACAATAAACACATTGACAGTTGGTAAAATAATAAGTATTTATTGGTCCACTCATTGTTGAATCTACAATTTTCACCATTTTCTGTTCTTACTAGTTAAGAGTAGAGAGAGCCATGTTATAGCAACACGAGTAAAAAACACGAGTACGTAGTATTATTAAGGACTTAATTATAAATTAGAAATAATATGTTATAAAACGTTTCACCTCAACCACCGTGTCGTTTCCTTGTGTTGAGCGTGTGACGGAGTAACAGATTTGCAATGATAACTAATTTTTTTTTTTTTTTTTTTTTTTTTTTTTAATCGGGGGGTTGACGATTGTTTGTTTGATTTGGTCCGGCCCAGGCAGCATTAACATTATACTATAAACCTGTAATGGGGATTAATATTTTTTTTTTATAATTGTACCTTAAATACCTGAATAATTTAAATTATACCTGTCATCTGTACTATCAAGTACCAATCAGTTAAGTTCTGCATTAAGTTCAATTAAGTTCTGCATTGAGCTGCTTGGAAATTTGCGGCACCTTAAATTTCAGGAATTGTTTGATTTAATGCTACCGAAGAGAAATCATTAAGCTGTACCAATACTGAGCAACTTGATAAGAGTATAACATATCAGTTAAACTAATGTATTCTTGTTGTTGTTTAGATTCCCTTTATATACCACTTTCTGGTACGTTTGTTTTATTTAATGGTTGATTGCACTCTGGTGAGCTTGTAACTACCTTCGAATTTGAAAGTGTATCAATAAATACTTCCTGTAAAAACTGTTATTCAATTGCACTGTTTGTGTATCTTATAAATGTGACGCGGAGGCACTCAAATTTAGTCTTTTATTTTGATTGTGTAAATGCATATATATATATATATATATATATATATATATATATATATATATATATATATATATATATATATATATATATATTTGTAAATCAGAGAATTTTTTATTTTGGAAAACTAGAATCCAGAAACTCTGTTAAGGCCACATTAGTGCTTGTAGCTTCTTTTTTAAAAAGTCACTAGGATGTGATAACTGAAAACGAGATACAAAGTTGTTCTAAACAGCAAGAAAAATAAATTAGTTGGGACTTGTGATGCTCTTTATGTACAATATTGTATTCTCCTGGGATCAGTAGCCTACCGACATCCGCTGTTGAGCTGATGGGTGTAAAGAGGTGAATGACATGCCAGTGGGATCAGAGGACGTCCCCTGACATTCAGGCTTGATGCACGCCAAATGTAATTGGATCCCTTGTACCAATTAATGCAGAAACTCTGGAATTCATTGCCTTCAAGCATTGGAATGGCCTCTTTTACAATTCATTTTGAATCCCCTCATAAATATGTAATTGAAATCTGACCAGGGCTGTGAATCCTGCGAATACGAACTGCCAATTATTTTACTATTGATTTTTTAATATAACATTTTTTGCCACCTTTCTTGCCAAGACCCCCTTGTAAATGAGATGTATATTTCAAAAGGTTTTATGCTGGTTAATTAAATACATTTAATATTTGAATTCCAAATATATTAGATACAATAGTTGACAATATTGTGTTTATGTATGTGAAATGGGCGCTTTGTTAATTTGGTCTGTATTAATAGACATGTGTCTTTTGTCAATTTCTAAATTGTACTCAATTCCAACTAAATTGTATGCAAACACAGTTCATATAGAAACCCCCAACTTTCAAGCTACAGTATGATTACACTGGGGTATGCATGCAAGCAGGAATTTTCCATACAAATGTACCTGGAAATGTGTTTATTAGTCTGTTTTATACATCAAGACTTTACATTAATACACCACTAGATTGAATGAATGAATGAATGAATTAACTACACAGAGGCAATCCTATATCCTCATACATTAAACCTAGCGACTGCAGCCAGAGACGGTTCCAGTTGAATAAATCCGCAGCCAAGCCTTTCTGGACATGCAAAATGTCTGAGATGAGCTTAGCCTCATTTGTTTCAGTTATTCTTTTTCTCCAATATGACGCTGTATATATGTTTGACAAGGGTCATAAAAATCATCACGAAACCATCTTATTTGTGTATTATGAATTAAATAAAATCATGTATTAAAAGGAAAAAAGGGGAAAAGTCCAAACAAAATTCATATCCTCACTTATGCACCAGTGAATTCACTAAACCTTAACTACCTTCCTTGGTCTGGAAGAATGTGCAAAGGTGCCTTTTGAAGAAATAAAACAGCCTTGTGAAGAAGAAAAATAAAAACAGTTCTGTGGCGACTGGCCCGGCTGGATGAAGGCTTGTCGGCTTCTGTTTGGTGAGCCTTCGTGGTCTGAAAGTTTAGCACAGAGGGGAGTTCTATCTTAAAAGTTTCTAGAAGCATCAAGGTAGCGCCATCAGTTTCTGTGGTCACACAGGCAGCGATGAACTTTTGGTATCCCATATGGGAACTTCAGGATCCACAATTCCTTTCAAATTAACCACAGAAAATATACTGCTGCACACCCTTGACAATGCAAAACCTAAAGGGAGGACTGTTTACCGTTTTGGAGAAGCATGAAATCCCAATTTTCAGCTCTTGCCCTGCAGTATATGAATTCCAAAACTACAGCTGTGTTTAAATAGACATTAACGAAAAGGATAGTGTTGTAAAATTCTCAATTTACAATCAGAAATAAATTTAAAAATAAAATTTCAGTAATCAGATCATTTTTTTACAAAATCGGACGAGGAATACTTGTTAAAATTAAAAGGTAAGCATAGTCCTGTTATGGTTGTTATTGTTAAAAAAAAGAATTTTACATTTAACAAGGAGCGTGTGTTAAAACACATTAAATACATGAAATAGATGGTTATTTAGCACAAATATTAAAATATTACATTAATAAGTCATTCCATGAAATTGTCTGTATTCTGTGTGACAAAATCCTTAATTATAATGTAAGAGTTCCAAAACTATGGCTATTACTAAACTATCAGCTGTTTGCACCTTGTTACTGAGTGATTACCCCTGTACTGTACCATGGCTATTTAATCCCTATAAGCAGTTGGGTTTACAGTTTGAAAAAACAGCACTGACTGCAACGGCAAGCATGGCTGGAAAGAGAAAAGGAAAGAATTTCAGTCCAGCTTTTCTGTAATATGGATGGCAGTGAAAAATATGACTGACAAATCGCTAACCCCACGTTGTTTAGAGGAGTTCAGAGCCAGTGCATTGCCCCCTGCAGAATTCCCAGTGAAGATCAGCATAACCACCTCTCTGTTGATGTTTCGCTACAGTCGTTACAGTACAGTCATGTGATAGACATAAAAAAAATTATAATTGGGAAACTACTAAAAGTATTTGTTAAATGTTTTACAAGTCATTATATTAGATGGTGTCTTTAGACTATTGAAAAGTGTAACCATTTTGCAAACTCACTTTTTCATACCATCTGTGCACAGGTTTCACGTGTCCTGGTTGAATCACAGACAACCTTCTTCAAAAAAGGAAAGGAAAATCTGACTGACAGAAAAAGCCTGAGAAATCATCCAGTACGCACATCTTATCAGTGTTTTACCTTGAAGAAACTGTAGAACTTCGCAGAGGCACAAAGTTATGTCATCCTATAATATACACGTCTGGATTCAGTACTCTAACCTTTTCAGGTTTCAAAGTGTTCTAACAGTACCTGTCAACTGTGTAGATGCAGAATTATCCGGTTTAAAATAAAAAAAAGCGCGTCCTAATCTGGAGCAATACTTATTTTCTATTTAGAAAAGCTTTGAGAAACCACACACCACTTAGCACATTAACTAGAGAACACATTTTCTACATTATGTTAAGGAAAGGCTGCTCTGTAACAGATGTGACAACTGGTGACATGCAAGGCCTCTTCTAGGTTTTGTGCTGCTGGGGCGATGATCTGACTCGAGAACATGAGTGTGGAGGGACTATTATATTTTGGTGCGGTGGAATAAAAGTACAGCCAGATGCCTACAGAGATTCTAAGCACCGTGGATACAGTGCCTTGCATAAGTATTCACCCCCCTTGGACTTTTCCACATTTTGTGGTGTTACAACCTAGAATTAAAATGGATTTAATTAGGATTTTTTGTCACTGATCTACACAAAATAGTCCATAATGTCGAAGTGGAGAAAAAAATCTACATACTTTTCAAAATTATTTACAAACAAAAAACTGAAAAGTCTTGATTGCTTAAGTATCCACCCCCTTTGCTGTGACACCCCTAAATAAGCTCTGGTGCAACCAATTGCCTTCAGAAGTCACATCATCAGTTGAATGGAGTCCACCTGTGTGCAATTAAAGTGTCACATGATCTCAGATTAAATACACCTGTTTCTGGAAGGCCCCAGAGTTTGTTAGAGAACATATCTAAACAAACATCATCATGAAGACCAAGGAGCTACCAAAACAAGTCCGGGATAAAGTTCTGGAGAAGCACCAATCAGGATTGGTTTATAAAAAAATATCCCAAACTCTGAACATCCCCTGGAGCACCGTTAAATCCATTATTAAAAAACTGAAAGAATGGCACAACCGTGACTCTGCCTAGAGAAGGCCGTCCACCAAAACTCAGTGACATTATTAGGACTAGGACAGCAACAATCATTTCAACTTTGTATTAAACACATGGCATCCCAAGTATGAGATTGGTTGGACATATAAATATTATTATTAACATCTGTATTTATCAGACACCTTTATCCAAGGCAAGAAACAGAAACTAGGGTGTCTGAATTATGCATCAGCTGCAGAGTCACTTACAACAACGTCGCAACTGAGGGTAAGTGACATGCTCAGGGTCACACAGTGAGTGAGCTGGGATTTGAACCTGGGACCTCCTGGTTACAAGCCCCTTTCTTTAACCACCGGACCACACAGCCTCCTGTATATAGTGGTTTAGTACTATGAAGTCTTCTGTATTGCTTATGTAAAACATACTTGGAAAATAAGTGTACACAGTGTACAAAAAGACAGAACTAAGGGTGTGACGCAAGTCCCAGATACTGTATGTACTGTTTTAAACCTTTGACGTCTTTCATATACCAGGCTACCACTAATGTGCAGCCCCTGTTGTAGAATCAATTCCTGAGGGAGATGACAGGCAGAGTAAATGTGCCCTCTTTTAATGTTACTCTATGTGACAAGAATATAAGGCAGGGATTACATATAAGAAAATGTCTAACTTTCATTCAAAGGAAAACACAGTACACTTAAGGCACTTTTTATGAAGGTAAAGGTAATTAATTATCACTGCAGTTACCTAGAACATGCTGTACATAGGGAAATATCAGAAACTGTCATACATGAGGAAATGTCAGGCAAGATAAAATTAAGGAACATAGGACATTTAAAATTAACTGACAATGTTTTAGAAGTAATGGATTTTGACACTATCCACCATTAACAATGACACAGATTGAATGCTCTGTGAGGAAAGAAAATGATTGTCAGTTTACTGCAATTAAGATAGCTCTGGAAGAGACCATAACAAATCAGTAGCAGCACTCGTCAGGGTCAGTTAAAAATGTTTGTGTAGTTGAAAGAATCTGGCGGCAGTCCAATATTTTATGACTTACTTTGGAGTTTACCAAATACGACTGATGGCAGCAGCGTACGGCTGTGGCTGTGGGATCTAATCTTAGTCAAGAATGGTCTGATTTACCATTAATGCATTTCAAGTTAATAAAGCCTCAAACCACCTTTCTTGAATTCAGAGAAAGCATGAACTCAAGACTAAATAGTTTTACATGGATTAATAAATTATTGTATTCTCTGAAAAATGTCTGTCTTTCTTCAAAGCAGTACAGCAAACAGATAGTAAAAAAAGAAGGATTTCTCCTGACTCACCACATCAATAATTTGCAGCAAGGTCATCCCCAATTCTACAAGCAGTGGCTGGGAGTCATTCAGCACAGGACGCTCTAGGCGATTGTAGTTTTTCAGCAGCTCTCTGTAGAGTTTCCTTTGGTATTCACCCTGGTGGGATTCTTCATGAAACAAAAAGAAACAGAGTGATTAATTAATCAAATCCCTGCTGTATATTATTTTAAATAAAGTGTTTGGTTTATTACTCAAGCACACAACCGGTCAAATTCAGAGCCGTTCCAGTTGACAGGGAAATTATATTTGTATAATTATACCCGTTTATTATTACTCTATCAGCACAAGAAAGTATGTGTTCAAAGCAACATACTGAAACCATTTCATTCTTGTGAGGTTTTTTAGGTCCTTGTTTGAACCATTTTAAAACGGAGTATGAAAACAAAATCCACTCTGGACTCTATGGGGGGGGGGGAGTTGCCATTTCTGCTTTCTTTTCACTGCCACTATAGGACTACAGTCCAGTGACCTGAAGATATAAATCAAATATTTCAGGCAGAAAAAAACAGCAAATACTGATGTAATACACAAATGAGGCAGTGTTCACAGATGTTCAATTTGTAACCAATATCCCCATATGCTGTCAAATGGATGCGAGGTAGAGATTCACCTTGCGATCTTGACCAGAGAGGTGAGAATCAGATATAGATTTTGATAAAATTGTGTAAGATGTGATAAGTTGTGTGGCTTTTGGCAGGGATTGCTGTTTTGTTTGTATTTTTTTTGTCAACAGAAAAAGCTACTTGACACACTACATAAACGTTGAAAGTGGCTCTAACATTTAGCATGATGATCAATCAATTTATTATATAGGACATATATACTGATCTACTTAAACCAATACAATTGTTGAAATACCTAAATAATGCGCAATCTCCTTGAAAACGTGTCAATTAAGACATCTACTAAATGAATGGCAGTCACATGGTTTCAACGTGTGTTGATCAGTTATTTAGGTAGTGTGGATTGGGAACTAGTGGACAGTCATTTAAGTTTTGTTGGATAACTGTGCTTCCTCCTCCCCTTTCTAGTAAACACTTGTTTTATATATATATATATATATATATATATATATATATATATATATATATATATACATATATATATATCTATATATATATATATATATATATATATATATATCTATATATATATCTTTGAGCTAAATATATATATATATATATATATATATATATATATATATATATATATATATATATATATATATATATATATATATATATATATACTGTTCTACATTGTCACTGGCTGAAAAGCATGTCAATCATTAGGGGATCTAACTGGTTGGTTAATGACAGGAAAGAAGGCATAAAAGAAGTGGGGACAATTTCATTCTCTAGGAGAAATAACCAAGGAAATGAAGGACTACCTCAAGTGTAACAGGGCCTTCTTTAACCAAGTATGTTACCCAATATAATTTTGGTTTATGCATACTTGTATAAGACATGTGTTTCTTTGAAAACTGCACATGTAAGGCCTTCACATTGAATGCAAGTGCATAACAAGTGAGATTAATTCAAGTGTATTTTTTTTTTGTTTTGGCAAGCCTTCAGTAGCTCAACCTTTTGAGGTGTTGGTATCAGTTTGTATGATGTTAGCCAAGTTCTAATTTACATTATGTTCATTGGAAATGTAATGGTTTTAAACTATCTGAATACACTGACTAATTACTCAATGGTTTTTATCAAAACAACAGCTGTTCTATTGTCAAAACACTTGTACTGGCAAAACATTTTTTTTTTATGATGCCCCCAAACAAACATCAAATTTTTCAAGGCATTTTAATACACACTATTCAAAATGAAATGAAATGATAAAACATTCAATATCACACCAAAAAAAAGTTGTTAAGGCATTTGGCTGTTGGACTGTTAACATGTTTTTCAATACATTGTGACAGAGGCTGAGATGTATTTTGCACCAACTGCCCCCTTTAAAAGCAGGTACACCCATTTAGACCAGAGTTATGAGTCATGTCACTGCTCAGGTGATTGTTTGTTGTTGTTGGTTTGGGAATCATTGAGATTACTAACTTGATCACCAGAACTGGGAGTTCTGTCATTGGGCACCTGTTCTGATTAATCAAGATTCCAGCTGTCCACTAATGGTAAACATGCTTGAGTATGGAGAGCACAAGCAGAATGATTTGCTGAATTCAACATAGCTCAATATGACCACTTTGGAGGAGACTCACTTATCGTGTGGGGAGACATCTGCATTGGAGATTCTCTTATTGTGATTTACATATTCACAGCTCAAAAGGTACACAGACACTGTCTTGGAAGTTGTAGTAAGCCCATTAGGTGGTGCAATTGGCCTTGAGTTTGTTCTGATTCAAGATAATGCCCGTTGTCACACTGCCAGGAGTGTCGTGGATTATTTTCCGCAGGAGCCTATGGATGTTATGGACAGGCCAGCAAGAAGTCCAGACCTTAATCCCATAGAACACCTTTGTGACCTTCTAGGACGTTGTGTTCGTCAGCATTGTAAGCTTCTCGTTTGACATCAGAGAGGTTGGTGTTGCACTGATTGAAAATGGAACAGAATCCTCATTATGTCACCTGCCACCTGATTAGAAGCACGTCCAGTCGATGTAAAGATTGCATCAACACCAAAAGAGCCCATACTCGACACTGAGACATTCATATGGACCATTGTTCAAACTGTATGACATTTCTTCTCAAAAGACCAAGCTTATAGGCATTTTGATGCGTCACTGATGTTACACACATAATACATGTATAATTTATCAGTTAATTTCAGTGTGTAAAGAGTGCTCCCTTGAAATATTCAAATTTGATTATTATTGTTAATTGGGTTTTGTTGAACTTTAGTTTTGAAATGCTGTTTCTTTCATTTTCATTTCATTTTTTTTTTTTTTTTTGAGTAGTGTACACACATCAGGTAATCACTTATGACCACTAAATACTGGTACTTATTAAAACGTTTGCTAATTTTCAACAGAGCAAATCTACCAAATACAATGTACAGTTTGCTGTCAAACCAATAGTTTTAACTGTCAGAATTCTTCCATTTTGCAAAAGATAGTGACGGCTCCTTCTAGTTTGATACAGTACGTCTTCTTACCCCCAAAGTCATCCCACTATTACATAAAGCATATCAAATCTGTTTCATCCTCTAAGGGGTTCTATTACATTACCTGTCACTACATCCATTTGAATGACTGGCTTCTGGGTTTTCCCCCATATACTTTCAAAGCTCTTTTCACTAGTAAATGGACTATTATATTATATACCAAACAAAACTCATTCAGTGGGATTTATTTATAAATTAGGGCTTCTGTTTTTCGGGTTTTATTAATTGTATTTTTCAGTGCTTATTTTTAGCTATTTGAATTTTATGTAAATCGTTTTTTTTCGGGGCATTCGTTTTTGATATACTGTATGAAATTAGTGTTTTTGGTTACTTTCCAAAATGCTTGAGGGTTTTTTTGGTTTTTTTTTGTGCCAAAGTATGCATAGTAACTCGACAGTACTTGCACATTTTAAGTTGTACCTTCTTTCCTTTGCTGTCTTCCACAACGAAATCCCTATGGTCACGGGCACATTCTTCTGGGGTTTTTGTGTGTAGGCATTTTTGTACATTTCACCACAATTCTGTTTTAAATCCTCCATGTCTTAATAATACAGCTTTAAACAGCTTTCTAACAAGCCTCCATCCTGATTGTAATCTTGTTTTAAATCTTGCAAGTGGAGCCTCCAATGAGAAATGTATGACCTGTATTCATGTATGTTGAAAGAATCATTTTGAATATGTTATTTTTAATGCTGATTTGGTTAAAAGTTTGTGAGATTTCTTCAGTGATTCTCGCTAGATGTAATTTACAAGAGAATAATAGAGTTGAATGATGTATTTTATTATATACATACAACCGTGAAGTTTCAGTTTGTATTGCTGTTTCTTTTCAAATATAACAATAACTACAGGCAAAGGCATGACCTTGTCTCTTGAAAGTCACAAAGGCTTCACATCAGTTGTAATGGTTCTTACAAATATACTTAGGAAATCTTCGACCTGTATATGAAGCTCTTTTTTTTAAAAAAAGTATCGTCAAATAAAATATTCAGTCTGCTTAAGGCATAAAATGCAAAAAATAAAATCCCATCATATTGTTTTGAATTGCAGAGCTCAATATCCAACCTATGGCTATGCATCCCTAAGTTACTATAAAACTGTTGCTCAGTGTAACTAATATTTGCATTTTAGAAACAGAAATTTTAAAAAAAAAAAGATATTAAAATCAATAGTATACTTATAAAATACATTACATCATACACTGTTGTGGTAAGAAAAAAACACTGTGGCAATTGCTAAAATGGTCTTTTTCCCTAAACAAATATAGATTATGTGGTTCCAAACTTAACAGTATATGGGTGAATGTGCCAGGCACCAGTTGTCGATTCCAATGTGATGCAACTGACTACAAGTGATCAAATGCAATGCATTTACCTGCTGAACCTGGTGCTTAGACTATGAAAACAAGCTAAACCTTCTATACTTCATCATCTTAGTCTGTACAGTGGGGGCTCTATTCTGATGAAATGAGTGCAATCGTAAACGCTGTGGTTAAAGTACATTCGCGTCTGCCCCACAGGGAGTGGATTCTCCAAAAATGTGATTCTGATGAAATTAAAAATCCAGCGCAAGTGCGTTTAGTGGCGCAGTGACAGCGCCCAGCCAATCAATGCTGAGTAGGTTGGGAAATCTGCTATCCAATCAGGACCAGACAACAAACCCTTTAAGATACCGTTAGGTCCTAACATTTATTAGAGAAATAAATAAAATAACAAGTTTTAGTAATTTAAAATAATCTAGTTATCTGCAGTATGTGTTAATCCTGAGCGTGCTGTTTGTTCAATTATGTGTTCACAGTGTGTGTTCATAAAGTCAAAGCCTCTTTCTCCTGGCTTAAAAAGAGATGCGACGTGCCTGTGTTGTTACTGTGATATGCTTAAATAAAGTTGCTGAAACTAATCAGACTGCGTGCAGTTGTTTGATTTCAGCTCATCATTCAAAACGGAGACTAGTTTCTATAGTATTGTGGTTACTGTATTGCCACTGACAGCAAACACTTTCTCGATTATTTTAAAAAAAATTTTTTTACTTTAGTTATACTAAATTTAAATAGATAGATAGGACAGTGAGGAAGCAGAATATTTTACATTTTACATTGTAAAAAAACAACATTGTATTGTAAAGTTTGAATGCTTGTAATGTCATATATTTCTGCTATTTAACTGGTAATGTTGCCTCACATTTTGCCACTTTTGATTCAACAGCTAAATTACCATTTTACAGGGTGTTATCAATTTTACTACAGCTAATACAATTTTCAAAATGTTACAATTTGCTCTCTGCCTGAAATTAACATTCATTATCATACCTACCTCTATTTCAGACAAACCTGGTGTTTAGCCGGTTACCATCAATCTAGGTTAATAAAAATATCTACTAACATATTCCTTAATTATTTTCAGTTGCAGATGTTTATGTATTGCTGCATTTTACAGAGTCTATGACCAGATCTGATTTAATCAAAAAGAAACACTGATATTATCAAGTGGAACATCCTTCTAATCATGTGGATAAACTCCATCAAAAACATCTGTTCCCTTTTCAGCATTGGCATAAATCATTCATCCACTGTGCTTGTTTCTTTACCACTACTGCTAACAAAAGAGATTCTTACACATACTGTAGTTTTTACACCAACAGTAATGGACACAATATTCTATAATATACCTTCAAGAGCAATGGAATATGTTTTCTTAGGCCTTGTCCACACTACATAACCAATCTCGAGAACCATACTCAAAAACGTTTCATGTTTAGTCAGGCTTAATGTGTACACACACTATTTAAATAGTCTGGTTACATTTCCTAGGAGCACAATGGACTGTGGGACCTAATATGACATTATCCCACCATGCAATGTTTTTATGTTTACAACCCAGCAAATATGGAGCTCATGCCCACGGAAGACATAGCACTTCTTAGCAAGAACATTATGGTTTTTTTTCTTAAAAACACATGGTACATTTTATCATAATGTGCGTGTTTCATTCTGAACTCTGACTTTCTTCTTGACCAATTTCATAGCTCCAGATATCAATGTGCCTCGATTTCGACATCTGATCACGTCACTCCATCATGATCCAACATTTTACAACAAGCCTCAGAAATTGTATACGGTACAGGAGTATTGATAGTCATTCTCAACTAGTTCAGGCGCCTGTTTTGAGTACTGCATTTGTAATGTCCACACACCAAAACATATCAGAAAGCATGCAGTTTGGTATTACAGCATCCACACTTCTGACAAACCGCACTACCTGATGCGATCTAATTTTGAACTGGACTTAAGACTACCCCCTGAGGTGGTCTTGAGTCCGGTTCTCGGGTACGGTATTAAACGCTGTGTAGTGTAGACACTAACTGTACTTAGCACTTTTAAGCCGGTTTAAAGGCAACTAATAAGGTTTACAGGCATAGTGTGGACAGGGCCTTAGCCACTTCCATAGTGGCACGTATATAGACAGCATGATCTGACCTGGGGACCGTTTTCCAAAAGCTACTTGAACCAAACCAACGTCGTAAAACCATTGTAAAATCAACATCTGGAAACTGCAGTGTTTCCTGAACATCATCGTAACTCCAGTAGTTCTACATGAGTTCATGTAGGTCATCGTGAAATGTTCATGGAGGTATTTAATCCATTGCAACACCATTGAAAGCAGAAACATAACAGCTCAGCAAACAGAAAATTGCTGCTATACACCAAATACTGTGTTTAAAATCGTAAATATAGGCGCAGATGTCCTCATAGCAGGCTTGTCAATATACATTTTAAACCTGTTAAACATCCAGAAGATAGCAAAATTATAAGGTACAGACTGCCTCACAATGTAAAAATGAACATTAAAGATAACAATAATAGGTGGATAACCATTAAACAAAATGAAAAAAAGTAAAACACACTTTGAAAATGTTTTTTTTCTTAATATATATCGTTAATAATAATAATAATAATAATAATAATAATAATAATAATAATAATAATAATATTATTATTTGTTTATTTAGCAGACACCTTTATCCAAGGCAACTTACAGAGACCAGGGTGTGTGAACTATGCATCGGCTGCAGAGTCACTTACAATTACGTCTCACCCGAAAGATGGAGCACAAGGAGGTTAAGTGACTTGCTCAAGGTCACACAGTGAGTCAGTGATTGAGCCAGGATTTCAACTGGAGACCTCCTGGTTACAAGCCCTTTTCTTTAACCACCAGACCACACAGTCTGTGGAATGACCTGCATACACGATAATCATGATACAAATGATAAATAAAAGGTATAAGCATGGGGAAAGCATCAACTGCTAAATGTCAGAGGCTTCTATGAGTAGTTATGTTTTTTTTATTATTGCTTAAGTTTTAACATTATAAAATATAACACTGACAACATAGAGGGAGAAAATTATACTTGAGAGAGAGACATCTGTGTGTTTTACAGTAGGATCAAAATTAATTGGTATATCTAAGCTATGTATACCAAAACTACGGTGGCAAAGATGTAGCAAATCTACACAGGGACCAGGGGACTGAAACAGGGTGGTGACATCTAAAAAAAGCACTGCAGCTGTATCAAATAAATGGCAGGCATATCGTTGAGAAAGGGTCTGCTGGAAGTTACATTTTGTGTCGGAAATTACTTTTTGGGGGGAGAGGGGGAGGGGGGTTTAAAGCAAGGTTCTGGTGAATGTTGACATATTTACGAGTCAACGAAACTTCATTGCAAAGAAAATATAAAGACTAGACAGAAAATGCATTGTACGCTGTTTCTATTGTTTTGAAAGTCTGCTTTCTTCAATAGTGAGGTTTTTTTTTCAGTTACTATTAAAAACCATCATATCCTCACATAAAGTCTCATAATAGGCATTCCTTAAAACATGTTGTTTTTTTAATGGTCTGGTTTCATAACAGAAACATAAACCACAACAAGGGATGGCGGGGCAAACAGACGCTACGGCGCTCAGTGTTTTATTAAATAATAGAAAATAAACAGGTTTAACTAAACAAAACACAACAACAGAAACAAAAGGGCACGTTAAGCAAATAAACAAATAATAAATAGTTACAAGTAGATGCTGGTTGCAAAACCAGCATATGTAGCAATTGTTACTGTATTTCTTTCTACCTCTCTCCCCGTCACATGCCAGTAGACTTTTTTTTTTTTATTCCTTAGCAACCATAGATGATGATATTTTCACTACTCACCTGACCTAACCACACTCATCCACACACAAAGGAGAGATAATTTAGCACCAGTAGGCTCTCTGCTGCTAAACTTTCAAAACATTATATATATATATATATATATATATATATATATATATATATATATATATATATATATATATATATATCAGTGACCCCTGACCAATTCTCTCATATTACTGAATTATAAATGGTACATTTAAATTTTGTTCTGTTTGATATTTTATTTTAAAACACTGAAACTCAAAATCAATTATTGTAAGGTGACATTGGTTTTATGTTGGGAAATATTTTTAAGAAAAATAAAAAACTGAAATATCTTGCTTGCATAAGTATTCAACCCATGCTGTGGAAGCTCCCAGTTTACACCGATGAAAGAAATTGCCCTAACGAGGACACAATTACCATACCGTTGGCCCCATTAAAGCTGCTGTCACATTTTCTGGATAAAAAACCCACTGTTGAAGGATCATTAGTCAGACTGTGAATCTGAAGGAAAATGAAGACCAAAGAGCATTCTACAGATATACTTCTGATTTGCAGAAGTATTCACCCCACTGCAAAGTTTTCACATTTTGTTGGCACCTGAGTATACGCCATGACACTTTCAAATTACACTTTACATGTAGAATCTACACAAAAAACTCCACAATGATAAAGTTAAAAAATGCATATAGAATATAAATAAGTAAGACTTACAGAGAAAAACAGATTAATCTCATTCAACCCCTTTTCTACTGCAGCCCTAAATCAGCTCCGGTGCAAATGATTTGTTTGAAAGGTCACAAAACTAGTGAAATGGTTTCAGCCTGTGTGTACTCAAAGTGGTTTAACTTGTAGATAATTTCCCTCAGGTATATAAACACTTTCAAGCTGCAACTCACATAGTGATCCAACAAAGCAACCATAAAGACCAAGGAGCTTTTGAAACAAGTCAGGGATAAAGTGGTAGAGAGGCACAGAGCAGGAGAAGGGTACAAGAACATTTCAAAGGTGCAGATTATCCCTCTCAGCACAGTGAAGTCCATCATTAAGAAGTGGAAGATGCATCATACCACCCAGACACTACCCAGATCAGGTCGCCCTCCCAAACTGAGCAGCCGGGCAAGCAGGAAACTGGTTTGGGATGTCAATCTGAAGCCACCAATGACCTTGAGAGATCTGCAAATGGACGGGTGGCAAGAGAGAAGCCATTACTCAAAAAGCCTCATCTTAAAGCATGGAGTTTGCAAAAAAGCATGTAGATGATACTGTGGACATGTGGAAAAAGGTTTTGTGGTCAGACAAGACAAAAATTGAACTTTTTGGTCTAAATTCCAAGCGTTACATCTGGTGCAAGCCTAACACCAGTCAACACCATCCCAACTGTCAAGCATGGTGGTGGCAGCATCATGTTATGGGGATGCTTCTCTTCAGCAGGGACTGGGAAGCTTGTCAGGATAGAGGGGAGAATGGATGGTGCAAAGTACAGGCGAATCCTTGAAGAGAAAACCTGTTCGAGTCAGCCAAGACTCTGAAACTGTGGAGGAAATTCACATTTCAGCAGGACAATGACCCAAAGCACAAAGCCAAAGCCACACTGTAGTGGTTGAACAAGAAGAGAATTAATGTTCTTGAGTGGCACAGTCAAAGTCCAGACTTGAATCCAATCGAAAATTTATGGCAAGACTTGAAGATTGCAGTCCAT
Organism: Acipenser ruthenus; assembly: GCF_902713425.1. Taxonomy (NCBI): domain Eukaryota; kingdom Metazoa; phylum Chordata; class Actinopteri; order Acipenseriformes; family Acipenseridae; genus Acipenser; species Acipenser ruthenus. The sequence goes on along the minus strand of NC_081189.1, from coordinate 90,303,355 downwards.
CGACGATCCCCAACAGACTTATCAGAACTGGAGCAATTTTACCGTGAAGAATGGGCAAAGATTTCACCATCCTACTGTAGCAGAGACCTATCCAAAAAGACGCATAGCAGTAATTGCTGCAAAAGGTGCTTCTACCAAGTACTGACTTAAGGGGCTGAATACTTATGAAACCCATAAATTTCATTTTGTACATTTTCTTTGCAAGTTTTCCTGACATTTAACCTCCTCCTCATATAACAGTGTTCAGTTTAACCACTACAGCTTTGAATAAAAAATGTTTGTTTGAAAAACTGTGCACACATTATTTGTAATTCAACAAAATGTGACATTATTGGTAGGGGGTGAATACTTCTGCAAACCACTGTGTATATATATATATATATATATATATATATATATATATATATATATATATATATATATATATATATATATATACAGATGTGCTCAAATTTGTTGGTACCCTTACAGCTCATTGAAATAATGCTTCATTCCTCCTGAAAAGTTATGAAATTAAAAGCTATTTTATCATGTATACTTGCATGCCTTTGGTATGTCATAGAATAAAGCAAAGAAGCTGTGAAAAGAGATGGATTATTGCTTATTCTACAAAGATATTCTAAAATGGCCTGGACACATTTGTTGGTACCCCTTAGAAAAGATAATAAATAATTGGATTATAGTGATATTTCAAACTAATTCGTTTCTTTAATTAGTATCACACATGTCTCCAATCTTGTAATCAGTCATTCAGCCTATTTAAATGGAGAAAAGTAGTCACTGTGCTGTTTGGTATCATTGTGTACACCACACTGAACATGGACCAGAGAAAGCAAAGGAGAGAGTTGTCTGAGGAGATCAGAAAGAAAATAATAGACAAGCATGGTAAAGGTAAAGGCTACAAGACCATCTCCAAGCAGCTTGATGTTCCTGTGACAACCTCCCTGGGCGCGGCCGCAAGAGGAAAATCGACCCCAGATTGAACAGAAGGATAGTGTGAATGGTAGTAAAAGAACCAAGGATAACTGCCAAAGAGATACAAGCTGAACTCCAAGGTGAAGGTACGTCAGTTTCTGATCGCACCATCCGTCGCTTTTTGAGCGAAAGTGGGCTCCATGGAAGAAGACCCAGGAGGACTCCACTTTTGAAAGAAAAACATAAAAAAGCCAGTTTGGATTTTGCTCAAATGCATATTGACAAGCCACAATCCTTCTGGGAGAATGTCCTTTGGACAGATGAGTCAAAACTGGAGCTTTTTGGCAAGTCACATCAGCTCTATGTTCACAGACGAAAAAATGAAGCTTTCAAAGAAAAGAACACCATACCTACAGTGAAACATGGAGGAGGCTCGGTTATGTTTTGGGGCTGCTTTGCTGCGCCTGGCACAGGGTGCCTTGAATCTGTGCAGGGCACAATGAAATCTCAAGACTATCAAGGCATTCTGGAGCAAAACATACTGCCCTGTGTCAGAAAGCTCTGTCTCAGTCGCAGGTCATGGGTCCTCCAACAGGATAATGACCCAAAACACACAGCTAAAAGCACCCAAGAATGGATAAGAACAAAACATTGGACTATTCTGAAGTGGCCTTCTATGAGTCCTGATCTGAATCCTATCGAACATCTATGGAAAGAGCTGAAACTTGCAGTCTGGAGAAGGCACCCATCAAACCTGAGACAGCTGGAGCAGTTTGCTCAGGAAGAGTGGGCCAAATTACCTGTTAACAGGTGCAGAAGTCTCATTGAGAGCTACAGAAAACGTTTGATTGCAGTGATTGCCTCTAAAGGTTGTGCAACAAAATATTAGGTTAGCGGTCCCATCATTTTTGTCCATGCCATTTTCATTTGTTTTATTATTTACAATATTATGTTGAATAAAAAATCAAAAGCAAAGTCTGATTTCTATTAAATATGGAATAAACAATGGTGGATGCCAATTACTTTTGTCAGTTTCAAGTTATTTCAGAGAAAATTGTGCATTCTTCGTTTTTTGTGGAGGGGTACCAACAAATTTGAGCACGTCTGTATATAGACACACACACACACACACACACACATATATATAATGCATGGAACGAGGAAGGCTGTTCAGAGTTCTACAGACAAGTTAGAAGCAAGCTAAAAGACAAGTGAATGCAGATTTAGAGGTAAATAATAACAGCCCAATACTGCAGTAATAGACACTCCACAGTATTTCCAGCATTGCCAAGTTACACATTAATTATGAAGATTGATCATTTTAAGTTTAATACAACCTTATATTCTACAGTTTCAATTTGTATGCTGTGGTAATACAGTAAAAAATGTATTCTTTCTGTTATTAAATTCCATTCCTTTGTCAGCTGTACAGCATATCACAATGGCACTACAGGGCTACATAATTGTTATGACTCAGACTAAAACATTACCATTCACAGCAGGATTTTACATAGTTTTACATTTTAATAAAGGATCTATGTTTACAAAAAGAAAAGTACACAAAGTGTGTGTTGGTATTTGTTAGTGCAATGGCATTTCCCCCAAACATGTAAACTTTGCCAGCATACTGTAAGTAAACACTGTTAAATACCAACAACTGAACTTTTGTAAAAGGAAAAGATGATAATACTAATATAATGTTTACGCTGAGTCAGGCAAGTAATAGAAACATTTGTACTTGGTTTACTTAATGTCTTCTTAATCAGTCATATAAATTCAGTTCCTTTTGGCAATCTATTATCACTGCTATGAAGAACAGGTTTAATATTATAGGGAACATATTTTTACTTTTTTTATGAAGCACAGAGCAGAAAAAAGCAGTACTGAAACGTCAATGCAGCTATACTACATACAGTACTTCAGCCCTAACTAGTTTATGCTAATTAATCAAAGTCTCATGCACACTGCTGTCGCTCTCAGTTAATATTTAGATAACACTAGACAATTAATTTAGACCTCTCTCATCTTATTTGGCTATTACTATCATGTTCCAACATGCTCACAGCCTGTGTATGAATAAAACATGTTACTGAAAGCTCATTATTTCTATTTGTTGTCCTTTTGTTAATCAATTCCTAAATCAATGTTAAGTAAATTATAAGAAGTGTACCACACTTCTTATAATCCAGGTATTTCTGGTGAATTAAACATGTTTCTCCTAGAAAACATGATGCCCTTTCTTTTATAAAGCCTCAGCTGCTACTAGGTCATTCTGAGGGATTAGTTTAGAGCATTATTTGGCACTCACCTTGAGAGGTGCACCGATGCGAATAGTGTTAAGAGGTCACTGGCAAAGGAAATCCTATTATTTCACTCAAACTATTTTTTTATACAAAATCACAAGCCTGTATCTCTGTGTATTGCTATCATCAAACCCATCATCTAATTTTGTATGAAGGCTTTACAAAAACATATTGTACTGTATATTCAGAAAATAAATCTATGATACATGGACATATTGTGTTATGCAATGTAGGCATCAGTTACTTTGTCCACAACTTTATACATAAATGATCTTTCCAGCTCCTAACCCATTGTGGCTGTTTTAACAGATTTAAAAGCTATTGCATACTGGTCTTTCTTAATCAAGATCAGGTGTAAATGAAGTTAAACTAGAACTGGTTGGTTTCGAAGACCCCCATTAGCACTTTTAATAAGTAATCCAAGCTATTCCAGGTTAGTAGATAGATTCTAAAATATTATAGAGTTTTCAATTTTCCATGATGTGAATTAGTCTATCAATGGGAATTGTAATTTCAAGAACTCCTGTACTACTCCATTGACATGAACAATCCCGTGTTGCACTGATTCAATTAGAACACGACTATCGTCATTATGTGATATGTCACAGAATATTTAACCAGAAGACTTAATACTGTAATACATTTTTTGTTTTAAAAATAATTGGATGGGGTTGGTCAGGCTGCAGAAATAGATCTTGGAAATGCAACATATTTACGCTATTAAATTGTATTTATCGGTCCTACACCTTGTAAAGTATACTTCTGAATACAAATGTTCATTTGGTTATAAACTGACACGTTACCTGATTTTATTGGTGACATAAATAAATACATAGGGCCCACATTCTGAATCTTAAAAACAATTGAACAATGTATCAATCAAAATAATCCGACTGAAGGAGGATCAAATTGCAATCTGACATTATTCCAAATATCATGCAATACAATGTCTAGTCAGTTTATCCCCATTACCATATTTCATCTCAAACATATATCTATTACAAATTAAAACGTGCCATTTAAAAACAAAACACGAGACAGGCTTGTTTACCTGTGGACATTAAATAATAATAATAATAATAATAATAATAATAATAATAATAATAATAATAATAATAATAATAATCCAATGTTATGGGGAATTAGTGGTATACAAAGTTAGTCGCCATCATTTAAATTATATATCACTTTGAAAAAAAAGGTCAAACTGTTAAAAAAAAAAAATGTAAGCAACGTTAAAGTTCACAAAACACAGACAGAATCAAACTGACGCTAAACGTCAGAGAGAAGTACAAACAAAAAACATGAAATAAAGCCTTTTCTTTATGCATTTTACAATAAAATAAAGTAACACAAATGTCTTACCCCTAAAGCAAAACGATATCCACAAGTAAACTCCTGTGTAAAGTAATCCAAATAACTTGTGAGGCTGCATTTTTCAACAACAAGCTCAAGCTGTCTCTGTTTAGGAAAGTGTAATCTGAAAAGGATGGGAGAGAAGCATTGATGTATAAAGGCTTCGGGTGCAGCTGGATGAAGGGTTTAAAGAGCACTTTCACTTGCAGCTGCAGCTGGAGACTGAACCTTAATTTGAATAACGGTTATAAAAAGTTCTCCCTTTTAATAAATAAATACATACATACATACATACATACATAAAAAGCACCTTGCAATATTGTATATATATTAAACCCCGCCTGTATCTCAATAGTTACAGTACCAGTTTATTTGAACTATACAGGAATAGGCTGAACCTACTTTGTAATGCAATCGCCTACGGTATGTCATTTATTTGTCAGAAAAGTAGGCACTGCATTCATTTGTGGTTTCACACCTAACTGTAAGTGCTATTTCAAATACTGTTCCACCCACACGGTAAAAAAAGAAAAAAACGAGTACTCACTGCCAATCTGTATGTTTAAAAAGCTATTATCAGATCTACACACAAACAACAAGACCATCTCAACTGCCATTGTAAACCCAGTTTATTTCCTACAATCTCACATGTATGTTTTCTTGCAATTTATTTGTAAGGCAACCGATGAGACACGAAAGCGTTTGCAGTGTACATGCATACATATTTATGGGATTTATCAACTATTTCAAATCTGCCATATGATACTGTACATCTAAAGTAACTATATAAACCAGTTATCAGAAAGAATACATTTGCACACAAAGAAAATCATAAAATATTGCTAATATTTAAATGGATTCTACTGAGAAATTCTCTAGAGCAATGTTCCTTGACATCAATCATATTTAGTTTGTTGGAAAAAAATAATCTAACACTATGTTTTAGTGCTAAAATATTCTGCAAATTGAAGTCAGACATTTCTTGAATGCAAGAAGAGACTTAATACAGAATCAGGTTGTATTAATCAAAGAACATGGTAGACATATACCATTTTTACAAGACTTACTGTACTTTATATTAAAAAGTATAGGTGGAAAACAAATTCTTAAAAAAAATGTTGAAAACATAAGATGTTTTTTGTATTAGAATTAAATAAATTCAGCACATGCTTTGAAGTGAAGGTGCTCATGAGAAGATCTTATTCACTTGCAAACATTTATGAAACCTGACCAAGTTTTTATGATGAAAGCTGTTCCGTGACACTATTGTCTATGGATTTGATAAGCTAAAATATAAGACACACAATGAAAATTAGTGTTTTCAAAAAAACACCTTTAAGTGATACTTGAAAAACAACGATACTTGTGGGAATCTCCCCCAAAAGAAATGTTGCCGGTTCTGAATGTTTTATAAAAAAAAGACACTTCAAGATTACTTAAAAAGATCAAAGTTGAAGGAACTGATAGTGGTGTGAACAGCCCCTTTAAGTTATATAAGCTACAGTAGGACCCAAAATAACCTTGGAAAGACCCCAAGCCATGCATTATTAAATTACAGTCTAAAATCAGAAGGAAGGGATTTAACATTGAGGAGGCTAAATAAAAGTAAATACTGTGGTTTGTTCAATGAATTGAAATGTTTTTGTGAAGCAAATTGATCACTTTTCTAAATCTGATCAGTCTCACTTTCTCCACAAGACTGTTATGCTGTAATTAAGACATCTTATACTGTATTTGCATGTGTATGCTATTAAATTAGGACACATCTCTGCTACTACAAATTTGTATCCAGGCTGAATGCAGAATGCAACTATTAACAGTTTTTAATGGGAGCTCATATATATATATATACAGACGTGCTCAAATTTGTTGGTACCCCTCCACAAAAAACGAAGAATGCACAATTTTCTCTGAAATAACTTGAAACTGACAAAAGTAATTGGCATCCACCATTGTTTATTCCATATTTAATAGAAATCAGACTTTGCTTTTGATTTTTTATTCAACATAATATTGTAAATAATAAAACAAATGAAAATGGCATGGACAAAAATGATGGGACCGCTAACCTAATATTTTGTTGCACAACCTTTAGAGGCAATCACTGCAATCAAACGTTTTCTGTAGCTCTCAATGAGACTTCTGCACCTGTTAACAGGTAGTCTGGCCCACTCTTCCTGAGCAAACTGCTCCAGCTGTCTCAGGTTTGATGGGTGCCTTCTCCAGACTGCAAGTTTCAGCTCTTTCCATAGATGTTCGATAGGATTCAGATCAGGACTCATAGAAGGCCACTTCAGAATAGTCCAATGTTTTGTTCTTATCCATTCTTGGGTGCTTTTAGCTGTGTGTTTTGGGTCATTATCCTGTTGGAGGACCCATGACCTGCAACTGAGACAGAGCTTTCTGACACTGAGCAGTACGTTTCGCTCCAGAATGCCTTGATAGTCTTGAGATTTCATTGTGCCCTGCACAGATTCAAGGCACCCTGTGCCAGGCGCGGCAAAGCAGCCCCAAAACATAACCGAGCCTCCTCCATGTTTCACTGTAGGTATGGTGTTCTTTTCTTTGAAAGCTTCATTTTTTCGTCTGTGAACATAGAGCTGATGTGACTTGCCAAAAAGCTCCAGTTTTGACTCATCTTGTCAATATGCATTTTAGCAAATTCCAGTCTGGCTTTTTTATGTTTTTCTTTCAAAAGTGGAGTCCTCCTGGGTCTTCTTCCATGGAGCCCACTTTCGCTCAAAAAGCGACGGATGGTGCGATCAGAAACTGACGTACCTTCACCTTGGAGTTCAGCTTGTATCTCTTTGGCAGTTATCCTTGGTTATTTTTCTACCATTCGCACTATCCTTCTGTTCAATCTGGGGTCGATTTTCCTCTTGCGGCCGCGCCCAGGGAGGTTGGCTACAGTTCCATGGACCTTAAACTTCTTAATAATATTTGCAACTGTTGTCACAGGAACATCAAGCTGCTTGGAGATGGTCTTGTAGCCTTTACCTTTACCATGCTTGTCTATTATTTTCTTTCTGATCTCCTCAGACAACTCTCTCCTTTGCTTTCTCTGGTCCATGTTCAGTGTGGTGCACACAATGATACCAAACAGCACAGTGACTACTTTTCTCCATTTAAATAGGCTGAATGACTGATTACAAGATTGGAGACATGTGTGATACTAATTAAAGAAACGAATTAGTTTGAAATATCACTATAATCCAATTATTTATTATCTTTTCTAAGGGGTACCAACAAATGTGTCCAGGCCATTTTAGAATATCTTTGTAGAATAAGCAATAATTCATCTCTTTTCATAGCTTCTTTGCTTTATTCTATGACATACCAAAGGCATGCAAGTATACATGATAAAATAGCTTTTAATTTCATCAATTTTCAGGAGGAATGAAGCATTATTTCAATGTGCTGTAAGGGTACCAACAAATTTGAGCATGTCTGTATATATATATATATATATATATATATATATATATATATATATATATATATATAATGATTTCCATTGCACGAGAGTAGATGTTAAAACTTCATGCTGATTTGAACTCAGCTCTCACCAAGATAAGCACCAACTAAGACGTAGCTTTACAGTAAACTAATGTGATCCATCTGTGTCTCCTTCCATCTGATGATGTAGATATCCTTCTGCCTGGTGTTGATGGCTGAAGTGTAATGCTGGCTCCAGGTATCAGATTATTTTGCCTTCCCAGTGCATTAGCACACACAATGGCTGCGATGCTGGCTCCGGGGATCAACCACAGTGCGGCCTCCCCAGCGCATCAGCATGACAACCGTCTGGATTGAGCGAAGTAGGGTACATCTCTGGGGTCTTCAAGTGGGCACCTTCCATCCTCAGTGTTTCGTCGACTAGCCCACGACACCTCAAGAGGGCTCGACGGTGATTCTGGCGTACCAGAATCACCCCCCTCCACCCCCCACTCAACTCAGCCCAGCTTACTTACCTGTACATCAGCGTTTCTTTCTTTCTATTGTGCTTGAGATCCCCAACCAGAATCTTTCCGTCTCAACCACAGCCAGTTGCTACTCCTCTCTGCTGCTTCAGATAAGTTCTTCACTGTGTGACGCAACTCTTGGCCACTGAATCCGACGTCTCTGAGAAACCGGGTTGTAGAGTGTGCCACAAATCCTCAACAACCCACCTCCACTGGGTAAACCTATATATATAATATATATATATATATATATATATATATATATATATATAATAGCGGCTAAGTCTACATGTAATGTAAAAGTGTAAAAGTAAAAAAAGCTTATTTTACGTCATGCTTTCCAAGGTCTAATGTATTGCTATTGGTTAATATAGCCTCAAAATGGGTGGGATTCTGTGTGTATTCCACCTGCATTCATCCTCTGTCTGCCAAGTTTTACTGTATTTGTATTGGCTACATGATGCCAGCTTGCGGCTAGCCTCTACCACTCATAATTAGACTTAATCTTGACGTGTCTGTTGACAGGCAGGTTTTGGGTCACGTGTGGCTACTCCCCTAAGTTTCGATTTCCATACTGTAGGTTATAGATTTTTTTTTTTTATTTAATACACCATTTTCCTCGCTTTCAATTGAGGACAAAATAAGAATAAAAAATAACAATAAAGGTCACCCAAAGCCTAAATTGGACCTTCTTCAACAGGGAGGACCAAAACAAAAAACGAAATAGTTGAGTATTCGCAGTTTGGTTTTTCAAACCGGCTCTTCATCTTCCAAATATATTTTCTACAAATGACATCACTCAGGATTCATCAATCAAGTCCACAATGTTTTTGTTATATTCAGTTGCTTGACTTATGTGCTGCGTATACTATAGTTCTGTATAGCATTTCTTATTAAATTACAAAGTACCTTTTGAAACATGCAGTGTTTTATTGTGGATAATATATATATATATATATATATATATATATATATATATATAACATTTCCGGAAATGGTGAACTATTGAAAATTAAAGTTAAGTGCTTTATTTTATTGAAACTATTTTTTTTTTCAATCTGCCACAAATCTTTTTTAAATGGTTTCTTTAATATGTAAGAGCACATTGGCTTCAGATTTAATATCAGATTATATTATTCTTTGGGCTTTGAGACATTAAATGGAGTGGCATAGATTGTTTCACATTTTTTTAAGGTCATTCAGAGGGTGACTTTCATTTGAAGAAAAAAAGAGACTGTAATTACAAATACAAGGATCTCCACAATAGCATTCATAATACAGTTTATATGTTTCTATATATGTATATGAATGCCAGTTACACATATACAGTACCGTGTCTTTATATACTAAAAACTAAAATAAAGGAGAAAACACTGAGTATGGCAAAAACAATGCCATGAACATAGTCAAAACATTTTTAAGGCATTCACCAGGTAGACCTTTTTTTCTGTTCTTCTATAAATGGTCACAATTGTGTCTGCTTCCACTTAAAAGCAGGTACCCCCATTTAGAATGAGTCAAGTGGCTGCACTGGTGAGAACATTGTTTGTTGTTGTTTGGGAATCATGGCTTATAATGATGCCAGGTGGTGGCAGGCTTAATTTGCACTTCGGGACAGCAACTGGAGTCACTATAAGTGACCGAACTGTGAGTGTGGTTTGAGGTCAAGAAGACCGGCTACAGTTCCTCAATTGACCCCACCACTGAAGAGGTGATTACTTCCTTTTTTGTTCACTGATGAATCAAAATTGTATCTGTCCACAAATGATTGAGATAGTATAGAGAGCCTGAGGAGAACATTTTGCTCAGATCTTAATGTGCTTCCATGGGGCAGGTTTACAGCTCTACAGTACATACTGTAGACACAGTCTTGGACCTTGTAGTAAAATCGTTTCCTGGTGCAGTTTGTTCTGCTGCAAGTTTGAATTGTGTTTTGGAAAAATCTAAGTTATTATTATTATTATTTATTTCTTAGCAGACGCCCTTATCCAGGGCGACTTACAATCGTAAGCAAATACATTTCAAGTGTTACAATACAAGTAATACAATAAGATCAAGAAATACAATAACTTTTGTTCAAGCAAAGTACAAGTGTGACAAACCACAATTCAATAATACAGCAAATAATAGTGATAGTTACATCAGGATATGATTAAATAGTGATAGTTACATCAGGATGTGATTAAATACAAAGTACTACAGGTTAAACACTTGGCAAATTACAGTATTCTGAAGTACAGGATTGAGTGCAGTAAAATAGGGGGCAGATAAGAGCAAAATAAAGCACATCTAAATGAAGGGTGATAGTGTCCCAGGATACAAAAAGAGGAGTTCTACAGGTGCTGTTTGAAGAGGTGAGTCTTAAGGAGGCGCCGGAATGTGGTCAGGGACTGGGCAGTCCTGACATCTGTAGGAAGGTCATTCCACCACTGCTGAGCAAGGGTGGAGAAGGAGCGGGCTCTGGAGGCAGGGGAGCGTAGCGGAGGTAGAGCCAGTCTTCTAGTGCAGGCGGAGCGGAGAGATCGAGTGGGGGTGTAGGGAGAGATGAGGGTCTGGAGGTAGCTGGGTGCAGTCTGGTCAAGACATCTTTAGGCTAGTACAAGAGTCTTGAACTGGATGCGAGCGTGATCGGGAGCCAGTGGAGCGAGCGGAGTAGTGGAGTAGCATGGGCGAAGCGAGGCAGAGAGAACACCAGGCGGGCAGCAGAGTTCTGGATGAGCTGGAGCGGACGGGTGGCGGACGCAGGGAGGCCAGCCAGGAGGGAGTTGCAGTAGTCTAGGCGGGAGAGTACCAGGGCCTGGACCAGGAGCTGGGTAGCATAGTTGGTGAGGAAGGGTCGGATTCTTCGGATGTTGCTCAGGAAGAATCGGCAAGTGTGTGCCAGAGTGGAGATGTGCTGGGAATAAGAGAGGCAGGGGTCCAGGGTGACTCCAAGGTTCTTAGCGGAGGAAGAAGGAGAGAGTGTGGTAGATTCCAGAGGAACAGAGATAGAGAGATCAGAGGAGGGGGAGGAGGAGGGAAATATATATATATAAGTTTGAAATATATATACAGAACCAATACAAATTATGGAAACGACTAAATATTTTGGTGGTGGGGATCTTATTGCCCATTTTCCCTCTCAGATCCCTACCCGTGCAATATGACTTTCTCTGTCAATCAAGATTAGCTTGAGCAAACAACGTTTGTCTCACAAACTCAACATGTTGTCCCGTTTTCAACAACCAGCTGATGCCGATGCTCGAAAAACTTTTATGAGTCAACAAGAAAACCACATTTGACTTGGCTGTGGTAAAATATTATCTTACTGAGACCAGAGAGCACAGAAACCAAGAAGAAAAACCTGTGTCTTAGCTTGACACACACCTGGCAAATGTAATTTACTGCATAACGATAAAATACAGCAGTGAGTATTAATCTGGCACAATACAGTTTAAGCATCAGCAACTTTCCTTTTGCCAGATACAACAGCATCGGCAAACAAACAAACCTCGAGAGAACAGGAGACGGCACCACCAACTGGCTGAGAGACCTATTCGTACACTCCTTCACAGCATACAAACCATCTTCGGTCCCAATTCTACTTTCAACCAGGCAGTTATGGTCCAGATCTACAATCAAGCACCACTGATGAAGCGTCGCAGATCACAATTGATCTTTGACACAGACAGTGGCTGATTCAATGCCAATCCACATGGCTTCTTACAAGCTCAATACTAAATGATATTGTAAATAAAACAATTAAATAATAAGTAGTGAAGTTATTTGACGTTTAATATAATACTATCGTTAATTAAACATTTATGCTTTTTGAAAGGAAATCGCAGTGAGTATGAACCCGGAAAGCTACGTTCTGTTCTGAGTAGTAATGATAGATATCTTGGACAACAACATATTTGATCATATTTTTAAAATCCATGTAATATAAAAAATGAGGCTGCATTGCATTTTGAGAAAATATTTCATGTTGGGGTTCTGCGGCATTTCATAAACCACTGGAGCTTCATTTTCGCAATAAGACACGACAGGGTGTTGGTTGTAACACCATATCAACATTTTTGTTTTTTTAATTGACAGCAGAAAATGTACACAATACTCAATCATTTTGTGAGTCTTTTCTGCCATCTACTGGTTTACTATAAGGATTACTGGTCTTTATGTTATTGTGTGTTGAAATGAGTGACCAAGTACACAGACAACTACCTTATGAAATACTGTTAATCGGTGAGTCTGATTTATCAAAATGCTTTTTATGACTGATTGGCCTATTCACAGTAGGCATGTCAGCTATCTTTGTAGATTTTCAGTTTACAAAAGTAACATTGAAAATGCTGAACTGTGAAAATGACTGCTGAGACAAACATGATTTTTAAATATTGAATTGGCTGGAAAACAAAAGTATCATTTGCCAAAAGCCCTGTTTAAGACAGAGAAGACACACGTGTGGTGAACATAATACTGTTGGAGACCACAGCACACACACAATATCACAGTAGCTTGATGACATAAGCCTTTTAAACCTGGTCCCAGTAAAAAGTAGCTTTTCTAATGCTGGTGAGGGGCACAGTCCAAAGAAACATACTGTACACATCTCCTTTACAAGACATTTTCTCTATGTAAGGACATTTACAACATGTATATTTCTGCAACAAAATGACAATTTTTTCAGAACCTTTAACCTCTGTAAAACATACTGTGGTAAAGCTATGTGCAAGAAATACTGAGGAAGAGCAGACATCCTATTGTGAAGTGGGCAAAGATATAACCTCCTCTTTGGTGGTATGTAACATAATTATTAAGAATGGACAAAAGTATCATAGCAGATGCTATACCAAAGCAAAGAAAACAAATAACGAAAGAGTAGTGGAGCAGTCAGGCCAAAGATTAGGGAAAATAATACAAATCATGACATGGAAATCTGGTGTTGAAAATGAAAATGAAACTGTCCTTCTCATAAGGTTACTTGAAACAGACCCATCTCAGTCTGTTATGAATTTCACACATTTGTCCAAACTCTGAAAGTGGCAGACTTGGTGTGTTAAATGCAAAGGAAATTATATGTAAATGTATTTTTAATTACATTTGGACAGGCAGCATGGATCTGCAAATGTCCTCATTTATATGAGGATTAAAAGTCTAAAGAGAAATTAATTCATGATCCCAAGGCCTGTATTTACAACTGAATAATTTGAACTAATTCAACTTGGGAATACATGGTAATGGTGCTTGGCTTATCAAAAATAAATGGAATATCACTTCAGTATGCCTGTGCAATAAATAACTCCTGAATGTTACAAATGAGTGAAAAATGGTGTACAAGGTCATCTTTATAAAATGCTTTTCATCAACTGAATGTTGCCTTCCCATCTGGTGTTGGACTGTAGTTCCACATATCAAGGCTTGCAAGCACACAGCAGGAGTACAGTACTGTATATGTATACAGAATACTAAATATAGCACAGATGTCTTTTCACATAGGGACCATAAAGATGAGAAGGCTCAGCTGAGATAGCTATAGAAAGACCTTTTTAAACCTGTTGCATCTAAAAAAAAAAAAAAAAAACATTATTGCTGAACCCAAATGGCATATTTGTTCATCCTTGTACTGTATGATTGATCCTAATCGGCCAATGGATTATCATACAGCATGTCCTGTTATTTGTAGGCATTGTCAAGTATTTTGAAAGGTGCAATACCACTCACAGTGGTCAGACACGCTTCTGTTGCCTGGACTGAACCCTATTTCTTTTTCTTTGCCCTTTCAAGGAGACAATCTTAATTGTGGCGAAACCTGATTAATTGTAAGGTGCTTTTGTGCTGTGGTCCAATATCCTCTGGGGACCATCCAATTATTTTCACTAGTAAACTTTTGAACTCAGAACTGGTAAAAGGCATATGAGGTTAGTGGATTAGTTTTGCTACCATAATGCTATGCCAAGTAGCCCCCGTCCGGAATTATCTAGGATTATACAGTCCTTTTTACAGAGTTAATGATTTTTAATCATGATAGGCTGTTCCATTTTTCAATCATGCAACGTAAGTTCCCTTTCAATTCGAAGATGACCATCAAAACATTACGTATGGGATGTGCCTGCCTATTGGAAGGTATTCACTGAGCTCTCTATACCAGAGTTGCCGATAGGCCCCTTCCTGGATGACATCCTTGGTCCTGCCTACCGAGGGATTAAAACCGTCATTTCATGGAAGCCATTTCTCTTTTTTTGTGTGAAAGAGCGTCGACTGCAGTTCCCCTGCATTCATGCTGAAATCTGGCTTACAGCTTTCCTGGAATCAGTGGCTCCAAAACTGAAGCCTATTTTCCTTTCCTCCTTTTTTTCAGCAGCCTGCTCGCTTGCGAGTACCGTGCAGCACTGTATGCACTTGCACTGAGCGCTATGAGCAACGCGTGCATTAAGACGCTGTGCGACTGAAGCAACGAGTGCACTGAGCCTTGTTTGTTTTGGTTGTTTCTGTGCGTCCCCTGTCTGTATACCAGACTGCAGTTGTTTTAAACAACAAGAGCCAACCAGCCCTGTATTCCTCCACCGGGCTGTGTATTTCATACACCGCGCTGTCGAGTAGCTCGGTGCACGCGTTGCTCATGGTGCTCAGTGCATGTGCATACTGTGCTGCACGGTAATCGGTGCACATAGTGCATGCGTTACTTTGATGCCTCGGTGTGCGTAGTTCCTCAGTGCACATGGTGCTCGCGGCACGCAGTAGTCAGTGCACGCAGAGCGCACGGTACCCGGTGCACATGGTGCGCACGTTGCGATACACCCGGAGCACGCGGTGCCTGGTGCAAGCGGTGCTCGGTGCATGTAGTGCTTGGTGCAAGCGCAGTGCTGGGTGCACACAGTGCTCGGTACGCAGGTGTCTAGTAACTCGGTGCACATAGCGCCCTCGGGTGCTCGGTGCACACAGTGCCTCGATGCCCTCTACCTGTAGACAGTGCTCCCCTCCACTGTAGGCTACGTGCTGCCCCGGTTGTGTGACTGCACATAGTCCAGGTTAGACACCCTTGTTTAGTTGCTGTGTTCGAGACTGTGAAACAGCTCTCTCTCTCTCGAAAAAGAGAGAGTTTTCTGTTCACCTGCAATTTCATTGCTGGAAGCTGGCTTGGAATCAGAAACACCGCTTCTGTGAATTCAACTATAAACAGCCTACATCGCCTACATTGCTTTGTGATTGTAGTCTGCTTTTCTAACCTTACAGCGCTCGCTGTTTTGTGTTTTCCTCTGCTATTGCAGTTGGAAAATAAAAAAGAACCCTTTTATTTTCTGGTCTGTTAATTATTAAATGCTGAGCGCGATCACGCGCTCAGCTTCACCAAAACTCCAAGTCTCTGTTGTTCATTTCCTGGATCTAGTCTGACGCCACCCACTCCGGCCGTCTTTGTGACAGAGACACATGATCCTCCACTGGACCCTGGCTCTGCCGAGCCCCACTGTGGAGTTGACTCTGCTGGATTCTCTCGGCCCGCCCTCTCGGTGCGCTTAAAAATTCGGTTCACCCGCGTTGCCGTGGTGTCTGTTCAATTTACCCTCACAGCTTTGCTGTTGTGTGTGTTTTTTTCTTTCACTGCCTTGCAGTTTAAAAATAAATAAATAAAAAATAATACAAGCTTGATTTTTCCACTGGGATCCAGCTCTGCTGCGCCCCGCTGTTGAGTGGCATCCGCCCACCTACTCGGCACGCTGGTAAAAAAAAAAAAAATAAAGCAGAGGGGCTCCCGAGTGGCGCATCCAGTAAAAGTACTCGCTAGAGTGCAGGATGCGCTCTATAGCCTGGATGTCGCAAGTTCAAATCCAGGCTATTCCACAGCCTACTGTGGACGGGAGCTCCCAGGGGGCGGCGCTCAATTGGCCGAGCGTCGCCTGGGGGGAGGGAGGGTTAGGTCGGCCAGGGTGTCCTCGGCTCACCGCGCACCAGCGACCCCTGTAGTCTGGCCGAGCGCCTGCGGGCTTGCCTGTAAGCTGCCCAGAGCTGCGTTGTCCTCCGACGCTGTAGCTCTGAGGCGGCTGCACGGTGAGTCTGCAGTGTAAAGAAGCGGGCGGCTGATGGCACATGCTTCGGAGGACAGCGTGTGTTCATCTTCGCCCCTCCCGAGTCAGCGCAGGGGTGGTAGCGGTGAGCTGAACCTGAAAACAATTGGGCATTTCAAATTGGGGAGAAAATAATAAAAAATAATTGGCAACGACTAAATTAAAAAAAGAAAAAGTAGTTACACACGTTGCCGTGGTGACTGCTATTTTACCCTCACAACTTTACTGTGTGTGCGTGTATGTGTTTTTTTTCTTTACTGCCTTGCAGTTTAAAAAATCAGCAGGCTTCTTTCAGCCCACCTACTCGGCGCGCTTGGTCACCTGCCTGGCGTGGTGAATGTGTTTCTCCCATAGCTGAATTGCTGTGTGTAAGCCTCTGTTTTTTCCTATTACTGCCTTTGCACCGTGCGCTCCCCTGTACTGCTCTCCTGATAGCCTACCACAGCCACTCGAGCCTGTGTATCCACCCCGGTGTATGCTATGCACTACCCTGGGTTGTGTTGACTTCAGGCGTTTAAGGCTAGGCGCCTCTCTGTGCTTCGGCACCCTCGGTGTTTAGACGCTCCATGCCTCGGTGCTTAGCGCCACAGCATGTCAATAACACCTGCACTCGGTTCCCCCGATTCTTCAGTGCACCAGCACTGTATTTTACCTCAGTGTCCCCGGTGTGTAGTGTGCAAGGTATATTTGTATCTGGAATAGTTTAAATTGTAATAATAAAATACCTTGTTTTGAATTCAAGTCATGTAGAACCCGACCTTTAGCGAAATCAGACTAGACAATGTTTCTAGTGAATACAAAGGAACAGTTTTATTAGAAATTTTTATTAACAAAATAAAGGAAAAATGAAAGGTGCAACAACTAAACTAAAATAATAATGAAAGTAAGATTTAACTAATCAGTATAGAAAAGAAAGTTTAAACAATGACACCCCCCTCCCGCTGGTTGATCAGCAATCCAACGCAATCTATGGGAGATTCCCTTAAGGTTACAACTGCATTCCTCACAGCTATTTAAGACGAAGGTTAGTCTTAACAGGGACATCATTAGTAACACAAATATTTACTTTCGTTAATATTTTAATAATCAAAGCATTGTTAAATCAGTCTCATATACTGTATATATCACTTTGGTTCAGAAGACAATTCTCACTCTTGCAAGATAAAGACTCTCTTTGCGTCCAGACAGCCTATCGAGAATGATCTATTATCAAGACCGCTGTATTTAGGTATTCCACTGAAACAGCAATTCCTCCACCAATACGTGTACTCTTTGTCCGGTTATGTCTGGGATATTCCAACCCAAGCTCAGGCACTGCGAGCTCAATAAATTGAATATATTTCAATTTATGTCGACTTCAAATGTTCATCCAACTCTTTCTCTGGTGATCAATCAGGGCTAAGTTAGAGATTTGATTACAAGTACTTTATGATTTTAGATGTCTTATGCAGTGGACTCCAACACCAAGGCAAACACTAGGATAGTTATCTCGTATTAGAGTGTCTGAAAACGGTATCTCCGTTCCAGCTGGTTGCAGGCTGGATCTCCATATTGTCACAGTTCAAAGAGTGGTTTGTGTATCAGAAATTTGGATTGCGTGTCAAGAGCGCTGTTTGAGTGTCGCGCTCATACTTTTGTAATGTTCTCTTTACCCCTGTGATTGGATAGTTTGGTTATTTTGGGCGGTGCCTGAGTCCACGTGGAGTGTTACTTATTGGTTGTTCTTGTTCCGATGCAACCCCTTGTTCTCCATTGATCCGCTATTCCGCCCCCTGTCGGCTGGATTTATGTGATGGACTGGTTCCTGTCTTAGGTGTCAAAGCACCCAGAACTGTCTGGGTTGCGGCACCGAAATAGTCATTCAGCGATCTTGAAGATAAGCCATTTGTTCAGCAGTTAGTTCATGACTCTTTTTATAAGCATTCTTTGTCAGTGGAGGAGTTTGTGACCAGAAACCAAGAAGACACAGAGAATGCTTTAAGATTCCCCTCTGTATATTTCAATTCTGTTACTTTCATACACAGAATGATATTATGACCCCCTCTGATGCTACAGGTGCTTCTGCACCCTTGGTGCCTAAGTGCTTCAATACACAGGTCTACACCCTCTGGTGTTTAAACAACACCCTTGGGGCTGTGCAGACATCAAGCATGGCTAAATTCCATGCTTGCACATCCTGCACAACGTCCCCTGCTAGCACGGCTGAGCCGTACGTGGCGATGGGAGCAGGCTCAAGCCCTTGCCCTGGCCCCAGCACAGCTGATAACGCCAGCCCCAGATCTGACCCCACCTGCACCGGTGATGGCTCTGGATGTTACAGAACCGGGTGTCAGCATTGCTGAGGAGGACTATGATGCGATTTTGATCACGGCCTCATGGGAAGGTGGCTCCATCCTTCAGAAGCAGCCTTACCTCCCCTGACCATTCCTTTGGACCAGCGGTTGAGGAATTGTTGCAGCGCTCTCACCGAGAACGCAAGGTGTCTCGGCAGGTAACCTCAATGCTCCCCTCCTGTACTCTGGCACGACACAGAACAAGATGCTGGTGTCCACCGTACTCGTCAGGCTGTCCGGCCAGACAAATGGGCAGCAGTGTGGAGTAATGGTTAGGGCTCTGGACTCTTGACCGGAGGGTCATGGGTTCAATCCCTGGTAGGGGACACTGCTGCTGTACCCTTGAGCAAGGTACTTTACCTAGATTGCTCCAGTAAAAACCTAACTGTATAAATGGGTAATTGTATGTAAAAAATAATGTGATATCTTGTAACAATTGTAAGTCGCCCTGGATAAGGGCGTCTGCTAAGAAATAAATAATAATAATAATAATAATAATGTGTATTCTGCGTCCCTATTCGCACAGTAAGTATCTCTGCTTCGCCTTTCAAGGGAGCGTCTTTGAGTTTTCCGTGCTGCCATTTGGCCTCTCCTTAGCCCCCCACATGTTTTCAAAGTGCCTGGATGCCATGCGGCTGCAAGTGATCAGGTGATGAACTACCTGGATGACTGATCTGTCCCAGTCGCAGGAAGGAGCAGTGGCCCACACAGCGATTGTGAAGAAGCATCTTTTGAGGCTGGGTCTCACCCTCAACGATGCCAGAGCCAATTAATACCGGTACAAGCCTACCTGTTGGACGACAGAGTAGCTGCCATTCGCAACTGTCTGGCTGTGTTCAACAAGGGTTCACAGTACAATTGGTGTGTCTAAAACTATTGGGTCTGATGGCCGCAGCTTCATCAGCCACCCAACTAGGGTTACTCCACATGCGCCCGATCCAGGTGTGGCTCAGTGCCTTTCAGCTACACCCCAAGTGTGACAGACACTATCGGCTGACCGTGTCTCACCTATGCTGGGAAGCCCTACACTGGTGGAGACAAGCCTGTCACCTGGGTGAAGGCGTAAGGATGGGAGTGATACACAACCATCAATTGGTGACGACAGATGCATCCAAATCTGGTTGGGGGGCAGTCTGGGCAGGCAGAGGAGTCATAAATGCATGGGAGCTAAGAGTAGCCCACAAGTGGCCCAAAGCATTTTGTATGCTTTCCCGCCGATACCGCTATTCCCTGCCTTCTTTGAGAAGGTAAGGAGAGACAAGGCGACAGTTCTTCTGGTGGCCCCTAGATGGCCAAGGAGATTCTGGTTTTCAAACCTCTGTACTGGAGACTCTCACGAAGGCCCAGTTTGAGCCCCTACACACCATAGAGTTGAAGTATCTGTCTATGAAGACAGTCTTCCTCTTGGCTATCACCTCCACTAAGCGGATCAGTGAGCTACAAGCGCTGTCAGGACGATGGCAGCAGGGTGTCACTGCGTACAAACCCTACTTTCCTCCCCAAGGTGATCACAGCCTTCCACATTAATCAGTCTGTGGAACTGCAGTCATTCCATCCACCTGTTTTCTTCAGAGGAGGATAGGAGATTGAATTTCCTCTGCCCATGGCGGGCATTGAGATACTACGTGGATAGGAGAGGAGCTCTGCATCATACTGACCAGCTTTTTGTCTGTCATGGTATACGGACCCTAGGACAGCGACTGTCGCATTGGATTGCAGACACAGTCTCGACTGCGTATGATGGTGCTGGCTTACACCCACCTGGGAGGGTAGCTGCACATTCCACTAGAAGGTTGGTTACATCTTGGGCCCTCTTTAGAGGTGCCTCGATGTCTGATATATGTAATGCAGCTAGCTGGGCTACGCCGCATATTTTCTCCAGATTCTATCGCCTTAACATGATAGATCCTTCCTTGCCTTCATTAGGCATGAGGGTCCTTGAGGTTCTTAGGGGGGGAAGAGTGTAAACAGGCAGTTGTGTTGTGTGATGCACTGCACTTACAGATTCTGACGCCTAGGACCCCACTACAGGACCAAGATGTTCTTCAGCTATAGTACTGTACCTATACATTTTACATGAAAGACTCTGTTATACTAATTGTAAAAGTTTTTTATTCCTACAGTAGCTAACATATTACACTCTTAATTCTAACCTGATTAATGGCATGGGTTAAAATAATTTATAAATTGAAACTGTAGCAAAGCTTCTAGAGGCTAAGGATATCTCTTCCACCCAGGTAATATTCCCAAATAACATAAAACAGGTAAAACTTCCTGTTTCTTCTCTTTCATATGGAACCCATGTCATCTCTCACTATAGAGCTAAAGTAAGAATCTTTACCTGACTCAGGTATAGCGCAAGGGGGAACATTATCTGTTGCAGCTGACACAAAACTAGGATCCAAAAGCTTGTTTGTGTAAGCTGTAGTATTTACGTCTTAAGGTTTATTATGACATTCCTTTAAATACACATTTTTCACCAAGTTTTCATCATTAATGTTCTCTGTATGTATGTAGGCATTTACCTATATTTAAATGATTTTAAAGTTTTCATATGATGAATTGTGGGTTTGATTTGGGTTACAAAACTGCAACGCCTATTGGGGAAACTAGGAGTAAAACTGAAATAAATGTGCAAAGGGCCAGGGATATAATAACATTGTATTTAGTAAAATAAAAATTACAGTATGAACAAACACGAGTTGCACTGGTACAATAGATTAATTCTATAGGCAAATGTTTTTTGTGCCTACAGTCTTGGCCGTATTTGTCATATTTGTCAACCCTTTTACTGCAATTACCTTTCATTTTGGTGCAAATGACCTTCAATCTCATGACAGAGTTCTATAACTCCTGAATTGTGACTACAGTCTTCTAGCTCATTAACACTTACCTTTACTGATCAATTGGACTTGTCTTGGTTTGTCCATTGAGTCTTCTCTATGTACATCTGCAGGTACTTGTATCACTTCTTCTTTTTCTTCTCCGATTATTTCTGGTATGGGCTCTGCATTATCTGAACACCAGATTTACTTGATATGAATTGACACTACATTCCTGAACCTCACTTGCCATGATCATTCTAAGCATGTATGCCTAAGAACAAGAAACCAAATTCACACAGCGTGTAAAGACTTATCAGATCACATGTAAAAACACATTCAGATATGCTTAGTATTTGGCATCACAGCCAAACCATGTTTGGCTCATACAAGTTTTGATTGTCAGGGTTTCAGAACATGTTTGTACATGTTGACCAGTCCTTCTTATGTTAACCTATTAGTGTGGTTCGGGGGGGGGGGGGGGGGAGCTGGGGTCCACCTTACCCTTTCATCTCCTACCATCAATCAAATCTACTTCCTATTTAAACCATTAGTCACACCCTATGCAGTTGTCTTGTGTTTTTCGTTTGATCACCCCACCACTCGTCCCTCTATCAGGCGTACCTGCAACATCCGAACAAAAGCAAGATACCATTCCACTACCCACCGTTCAAGGAGTTAATCCTTGCAGATCCAAGTGGCTCCGAACTCTAACTCCTGAGCGTCTGAACTTTAATTCTTGCTAGCATGTCCGGAGTGGGGACGACTCTTCCGCCTGGGTCACCAAAGGTTTCCCCCTCCACTGAGCGGAGGGTCGTCACATAATCAGTAGAGAGCCAGTTACTAACCTTCTTTGTTGTGTTAAATGTTTTCTTTCTTTCTTTGTATATGCATTGGCGGTTATTTGTTTGTCTGCACATATAGGAATCTTTAGCGGGGAGCTGGGGGTCCATTCTTTGGGGGTTTAGTGATCTCACTTTCTCCAACCCTTGGTTAAGCTGCACTTGCTTTACCTCACAGGAGGGTTCTTCATGAGTCAGAGGGGACCCCCGTTCAAACCCAACCTTTTAGCATCTCATGATCTATCACTACCATCGCAATCTGAGGGGCTGAACGTATTCTTGCTAAACCTCGTTGTAGGAGCTCTCCCTTCTTAACACGAGGCTCTCTTCTCATTTCAGGTTCTCTGGGGGTGCATCTATATCCCAGCTTTGGAAGTCTATAATTCACCTCATCGAGAGCAGCTCTCCAAGCCAGTTCCCTTTTCTTACTTTCAGGTTCTAGAGCCTCGATTTATGTACGGGGCCCGCAAGAGACTGGGACCCCTCTTTCGTATGTCGGATCCCCCAAGAGACAGGGATCCCTTGTGTATGTTGGGTCCCCCAAGAGACGGGGACCCCTTGTTTATATGTATTCAATCTTTGCTAACTCTGTGTCCCTGAGGGTGCCGTGCGCCCACCCTCAGAGGTTGCCTCACCACGGCGCTGTCTCACCTAACTGTGGGGGTGACTTCACTACAACGCAGATCTCGTCCTGCCGAGGGCTTTATCCTAACTGTGGGCGGCTCTCCGAGAAGTCAGACGACATTGTTACTACAGGTAGCCTGACGCCTGCCCCGTGAAATACCATACATTACCATTAAACAATCATAGTCAACAATGGTACATCTGTATTATCTGCAGACACAGCATATTTAATACCAGGTCTGAGAAACTATGCAGTATACCTATAGTTAGGATGCAGTATACCTATAGTTAGGGAAGTAGGACAGATGTGTGCTCCTTAGTTAAAACCTCTACAAGGACAAGAAACAACAGGCTTCCAAACTTTCTATACAGTTTTACAAAGCTTATCTCAAGTTTATTTTCATTCCCCTAGGACACCAAACAGCCAAGTACATGTTACATAGAACATAATTTTTAATGACCTGAAAAGGTCACATCAGCCGCCCTACGCTTACTGACTTGAAAAGGTCAAATCAACAATGGTACACTGAAATAACTTAAGAAACAAAAGCCACATGACAGCTCTATTTTAGTGCTAGGTTACAAAAACATGCCTGATATGATTACTGAACTACAAGTAGCTTCTGCGCGGCAAATATGACACAAAAATAGTTCAAGGTAACATAAAAAGTATTTTCACAGTTTAAAAAAAAAATCCCATTACCAGCAGTTCCCTGCAAACTGTTGATGTTGAAATATGTCTATCAGTCTGAATGAAGCTGTTCTGAGATCAGGGGTAATGGTCATTTTCTTGGTAGGACAGAGTTCCTTTACTAAAACCAAGTACTTTAAGGACCTGCATTAACTAAGAGTAGATTTAACTAGTAAACTGCCTAAAATCTGCATCTAATCTAATTACTCAAAACCTGTGTCCTTAGGTGTTTACATATTGTTTAACACACACTAATAATGTATGCTCCCGTAGAGTCACTAGCATATTATTTTCGATTAAATCCCATTCAGTTTTCATAAGGCAATACAAATGTGCTATTCGGACATTTGTTTTGGATATGGAAGTGCCTAGCAACCAAACATGCTCTATCAACCCTCATCATGACTGAAACTGACTAAAGATAATACCAGTTTCAGAGTTGCTGTTGTTGCTTATAGCATATCAACTTCTTTATTTTAAATTTGACTTTCAACAGCCTGATGCTCATCCTTTCACCTGATTGAAGTTTAAAAAAACTGCTGTACTGCTGGCTGAAGAACAGACATTACACCTGGCAGAGTATGTGAAAAGTATGCTCTGCAAAGTGAACAGTAATGTCTGCAACCGAACCTTCCATTTTTGTATTCCACTGTTTGATTGCTGCTATTATTCTCTTTCTCATGCAGATTGCTATATATAGACATACCATTGCAATCAACTCATTCTGATGGTTTCTACTAGTTTTCTGTACCTTGTCTATTTGAGGATCGGATCATTACTGATCTAATCATTCCATTTAACATTCAGTGTATTTCATAGGAATTTTATGTCAAATGTATTTAGTCTTTTTTTATCCAGTTTCTTGAGTGGACATATTTGTGCTCTATTTAATAGAACTGAGTTCAGTGGCGTTATATGATTTGACTTTGGTGGAAAGTATCTATTTTTCTGTATCCTGCTGTAATACTGTGACAGAGAAAGAATGAATCTTGGTTATAAATCTCCCTCCCGACCTGTGAGGTTGCTGTGTAAAGGGAACAGTGTGTCCCGGTCTGGATGGTCTGGCAATTCATTCCAGAGAAATGTGGAAGTCGGCCATCTAGAAAGGGGGAGGAGCCACAGTACACCAAGTCATCGCCCCAGACGGGAGGCAATGTGGCAAGCGCGGATTGGAGGAAAAGCGTTTGCACTCGCTAACCAACGGGGCGTGGCTGAAGGTACAAAAGGGGATGTGGCCGAGTGAACTCCTCCTTTGTTATGCTTACAAGAGAACTGCTGAAGGACTGTAAAGTTACCATGAGTGTTTGTTTGTTTGCCCATCTAATTGTACTTGTTTGTCATTATTAGATGTCACTAAAGGCCACCACCAACCCGGACAGCACTGCACCACTGTTCACTAATAAATTGTATTTCACCACTTGCACATTAGCACTCACTCTGGATTTGTGAGCGTGTTTGTGTTGTGTGTGTGTTTATACACTGTGATTATTATTTCAGGACTGTGGTTTAAACAGTGCAATACACAATATTGCCAGGGACTATTATTTATGGTCGCCAAAACGACCTGGATTAAAAAAAAAATTAAGAATTGTTTGAACTGTGAACTTTGTTGTTTGTCATCTGTTTATGCATTGCATCACCTCTACACCTGCGCACTGCAAACCACTTTGCCACAAATACCAATGCAGTTTTTCCCCAAAATGTATGACTCTATGTTAATGGTTGATCCATCTCAAATGATATCACCCTTGAAATGTTTCGCAGCATAATTTGTATTTGAGTGACCATTTAATAATCTAAGCCACTTTTATGATAGATGGTGCACTTCAGCAAAATAAGTCACCACCGACATATCATATTCTTCATCGCAAAATCTATACAGTACAATGCAGAACAACAATCAGGCAAGGACAGATTATGAAGGTTCGTTTGTCATGTGGCATCACTCAGCAAGATTTTATTTTAGGATTTACGTA
This sequence comes from Acipenser ruthenus, assembly GCF_902713425.1. Lineage (NCBI taxonomy): Eukaryota > Metazoa > Chordata > Actinopteri > Acipenseriformes > Acipenseridae > Acipenser > Acipenser ruthenus. The sequence goes on along the minus strand of NC_081189.1, from coordinate 90,277,486 downwards.
TAGTTTTTATTTATAAAGTCTGGAGTAGAATAATAGAATAAGTCTGGAGTGGATAATTAAATCTGCGAGCCTGTGCAGCATGTCAACACCCAATGCTCTGTTTCTGCCTCAGTAGTATTCAGTGACGACCCACATCTTTAACAAATCCCTGTGTTACACTGCCAAAGAAAACCTTCCCTGTCAGCAGCACAGTAAACAAAATCTGTTACAGAATTGCATTTAAAGGGTGCAGGATAGGCACTGCAGTTGCTAATTTGATTATGAAGTAAATGTCTAGAAACTGTGATAGAATGGTTTTCTTTTTAGTACCCATTAAATGTGATGAACAATAGTATTGTTGCTGCTGGCCATATTAATACGACACTACTTGTTAAATTTAGTAAGGAAAAATGGCACCTGTTATTACATCTGTTTCATATTTTCCTTTTAATTTTACATTAGTTTGGTTTTCATAGTCAACTTAAAGTGCTACAGGACCGTATGCAGTGTTTACACATAGCTTTCATTTTCTGTATTTGCTGTTGCCCATATTTTTTCAACATGCAACACAGACAGTGACAGATAGCACTGATATTTGTTCACATGTCAAAGCTAACTAAACAAGATAATTCCTTTTTTTCAGCTGTTACCCAGAAATGTTTGACAGACGAGAGAGATTTTTATTTTAAACATCCGAGGGAATCCAGTTCCTGCTCCCTCCAGCAACAATTGTTGCAGGAGGGAGCTTGATCTGGATACACTGCAATCCTTTGAGGACATTTTCTCCTGTCGAACACTCTGAGTTATTTTTTAAAATATAACACTGCTGTACGGACAACGCAGGACACAGCACAACATGGGTCATTTTAATTAAGTGGAAAATGTATCCCAATGGATTCCCCTAACTACTCTGTATATATATATCAAATCGTACCGTGTTTTGTATTTGCTCTTATTAGGACTAAAGTCATTGTATTTTTGCATCTCGCTCTTAATTGTACTCTAACTCTTGATATGTATTTTTTGTATACAACTGTAAGTTGCCCAGGGTAACGGCGTCTGCTAATAAATAAATAAATAAATAAATAATAAAAATAATAATATCTTAATCTTGACATGAACACCCCCTGCCATTCAGGCTTTGTAATTAAAACAAAATGTTAAACCCATGTGAATTTGGCCATTTTCCCATAGGTCACATTCAATATTAATTTTTATTTTGTTTCCTAAGCAACTACATTTGTTAAAGTTTATGTAACGATATGAAATATCACCACAGACTTTGAAGACACCGGCACCGATTTCATAAAATATAGTGAAATACTTTGAACCATAAGTCATGTATTAACTTTTCATATATCATTTTTCAATTATTTAAATATAAGATAGTTCAACGAGTGGGATGTGACTGACAGCCAGTAGTTAAGGATGTGTACATGATTAGACATGCACAATGGGCCATCTCCAGCAAGGAATTCTGTTTTGAACAAATTAACATGAACAATGGTCAGACAAATGCAGCAGAGGTGTCTTTTTTAATTTACAGTAATTTGATTTCCTAAGATCAAGGAAAACACTTTTGACTGGATTGGAATATGAATACTTTTAGATTTGGCCCTAATTTAAACACCATACTGTCTGTTACACGTTTAATCTTCTGTGCACTCTGCTTTATCAGAAACCAGACTTACCAATTTAGACTACAAATGTGTTTACATAGCTTAAGGTTCCCGAAGATCACACACACTTCTTCGCTTCCTTGGTTTTTTGGCCACTCTCACTCTATGAACTAAATGGCCATCCTTTATGCTTCTACCAGCAGCAGCAGGGGGTGTATGAAAGCCATATGTATACCAATAACATCTAGTGGATGTCTTACAAGGTGCGTTTTCTATGCAGTCCTCCTTACCTGTCAGTATTTCAGTGACACACATAGCGATATAACAAAAAGTATGTGCAAGCACATGCTGAAACGGCCCCTTATAACCCCAGTTACTAAAGAATGTCCCTACCATGAGTAATAAACGATGGCTTCAAATTGTTTTTCCTTTTTATTTTAAACAGAACATTTACACATGTATTTTTTAATCAAAGGTATTCTGTATCAAAGGAAAAGTTCACATTCTATAAGTATTGCATTTATATTGATACAAACATTTATACATTTCATAATGCCAACTAATATTATACCATTATAGCATGTTATTTTTGCAGATATGAATATGCACTGGAAATACATGAAATAAAATATTTAGTGTAAGCTGTAAGTATTGCAAAATGTTAAGTATGCAAGTTTTGTAATTGTAAAGGCTTATTTTTTGAATAGCGTAAACACAATTATATTAGCATGCCTTTTTACATATGTAGAAGTACACTATTTAGAAAACTATACTTAATTTTACTACTGATGTTTTCACTGCTTACTGTATGTATTTGTGATTAAATAAAATAGTATTAGTAATGTATATGGTTTAATATAATGCAATACCTTGAGTGATATTTTGTATACTTTGTTACAAGCAAGTGTAAACTAAACGTCAGTGTTAAGACTATCAGTTCCTTACCTACAGATAATTGAAATATTCACAAATTACAGATAGTAATATAACTACTTTCCAGTGATAAGAAGGTGTCCACAAAGTCATCTTTTTTTAGCTTTAGTATTATTGTCATGTTTTTTTTTCTTAACGTTACAAAACTTTAACTGGAGCACAAAATGTGGCCAGTGATCTAAAACAGAGACTGCGTAGGGTCCTGCAGGTCTTTCTTTTCTTTTAACGTGTTCTAAATGTATTTGAACCAAATAAATAAACCTCCATCATAGACAATGATTTCATTTTACTGGAGTGGCATGGCCCTTCAGGACTGGATTTGGGCACCCCTGGTGTAGACAGTGAAGGGCAGTGCAAAGATAAGAGCTGTGTACATATTGTTAATCCTGTCAAGTGGTGCTCGGCATTATTTCAGTACAGAAGTTTGGTATATATACAGTATACACATCTCTAAATATATCTTGCTTTTTTGTGCACTGTATATAAACGGTATTCAGTTCATTAGAATTCATTAGCCCTAAAGGAATAACAGTAGCAAAGCTAACAAAATGAACTTCTCACAAAGGTAGTTCTAAACCACTTTACTGGACTGTCAGGCAGCCTTTAAAGGCAGGTGGATATAGTTTGTCATACTGCTAAATCTGGGTCAGAGTTGACTCATCCAGTTCAAGTCTTTGATAAAACCTATAAATCTATAGATATTTATAAAAATCTTAGAAAAACAAAGAAACCTAGAATCTGAAGAAATGTATAGTAATTTGCTAATGAATAGCAATTTGTTATATTGATACTAGTTTGGTAAATACCTCTTGCTTAGTTTATGTTTGTTGTCTGGGGTAATGGATTTCAAGTTCTTGCAGGTGAGCTGTTTTAAAAAGGTATTATTGCTTATGTGTTGCTGACATCTAGTGGATGAAATAGATTTCCAAGTCTTCCTGATCTTAAGATTTCATATCTTTACTCCTGTAATCCGTCTGCAGATATTTCTGTACCCGCTGGTAGGGAGCAATATTAAAAAAGTTATGTACCCGCAGATATACTACAAATCCGGCCATTGCTTTTATACAGTATGTATATATTATACAACTGGGTGACTTAAATATGATTACGGTAGTTCTGGGTTCATTATTAGTAGGGCTGTCAAGCAATTAAAAACGTATTTTATTTTTTTAATCTCAGTTAATCTTGGTTTTAATCGCATATTTATGATTTCATTTTGTTAGACCCTCTTTATGGTTTTATATTTTTTTTTACACAGAATTATACAGAAAAACTCCAGCATTTCTAAATAGTTTGAACCAACTGCTCAATCACAACGGAGTCAGTTTATTAATCACCTTATTGCATTTCAAATTAAATTGTTTATGTTCTTATCAGTTTCCTTTAAAGATGTATTAAATAGTTTTTCATAACTGCAAAATATCCAAATAAAACAAAACATTCACTGAGTAATGGTTATTATATGTTCCTTAATTGTAAATACTATCTTTTACAATAAATTTGGTAATTGAAATAAAATTAAAAGAATAAAAAGAATATTATTTATTATTTCAACTATTGTTTCTATTATCAAGAAGTACAAGACTCATGGTACTGTCACAATGCTTCTTTGGTCTGGAAGAAAGAAGGTTCTTTCACCAAGAACAAGTAGAAGAATTTTAAGGAAGGTTAGTGACAATTTGAGATTGACTGCCAAAGATATTCAAAGCTGCAAGTGGGACTGGGGTTTCCATTTCAACCACAGGTTGAGTATTGCATGGTGAAGGTCTCAATGGTCACAGGCCAAGGAAAACGTTGCAAGGACAATCACTTAAAGTTTGCAAAATGGCATTTGAATGATGGACATGAGTTCTGGTCAAAGGTTTTGTGGAGAGTGATGAAACAAAAATCGAGCTATTTGGTCACGCTGATAGTCTTACGTTTGGAGAAAGTCTGGTGAAGCATACAAAGAAAAGAACACCATACCTACTGTCAAGCATGGAGGTGGTAATATCCTTCTATGGGGCTGTTTTTCCTCTAATGGCACAGGAAATGTATTTCCAATAAATGGTAAAATGGACTCCATAGCATACCAAAAGATACTGGCCAATCATCTGAAACCCTCCGCTACACAATTTGGTTTAAAGCGCAGCTGGACGTTCCAACACGACAACGATCCAAAGCAGACATCAAAATCTACTTCAGAATGGTTAAAGAATAAAATCAAGATTCTGGAATGGCCAAGTCAAAGTCCTGATCTAAATCTGATTGAGAATCTTTAGTATGAGTTGAAGATGGTTGTGCACAAGAGAAGTCCTCAGAATGTGAATAAACTGGAACAATTTTGCATTGAAAGATGGTCAAAATCACTAAAGAATCATGCCAAAAGCTCATTGACAAATATCCTAATCATTTACAAGAGGTTATTATTGCTAAAGGTGCCTCAACTAGATATTAATTTCATTGTCCTTGTCAGGGTATGAATACTTTTGAATGAGCATTTTTTGCAAAGAAATTGCTGAAATAAATAAATATTTCTTGTAACTTTTTTTTCCTCATCCACAAAAGCAAAACTTTTGCTACAAAAGATTTTTCCTAAAATTATTTGTTTTTGAGAAATTTCTAGAAGTTATACATTTCCATTGGGGTATATAAACTTTTCACTACAACTAGATAGATAGATAGATAGATAGACAGATAGATAGATAGATAGATAGATAGATAGATAGATAGATAGATGAATCAGTGATTGGAAATCCTGGCCTGCGATTGGTTAAAACCTCATCATAGGAAGAAAAATAGATTGAACTATTGCCCTAACATCCTTAAACCATTGGGCAACAGTGTCGGTCTGTCATGTGATTGGTTCACATCACTGTCAGTCCCGCCCCTGTTCAAAGGAACGCCTTTCTCCACTGCACTCTTCACAAGAGAAAATGACTGAACACCGATTCTGTGAGTTGAAAGAAAATGAATTAAAAAACATACTACAAAAGATAGATGCTCCAAACACTAAAATGGTGATTAAAACATCACTGCCACTGTTTTCTGACTTTCTGAAAATTAAACAAATTCAACTTGACAATGTAAACAAATATGAAAGGTGGGATATAAACTGGATTATGCAGCTGTCGGCAAACCAGACTGGAGACGGAGAAAAACTTTGCTAACTATATGGTATGAACTTCAAAAACATTTTCTGTTATTTACTTATGGGGAGGAAATTCACAGTTCACCAGGGCAATGACCCGAAGCACAAAGCCAAAGCCACACTGGAGTAGTTGAACAAGAAGAGAATTAATGTTCTTGAGTGGCACAGTCAAAGTCCTGAATCCAATCGAAAATTTATGGCGAGACTTGAAGATTGCAGTCCATCGACGATCCCCAACAGACTTATCAGAACTGGAGCAATTTTACGGTGAAGAATGGGCAAAGATTTCACCATCCTACTGTAGTAGAGACCTATCCAAAAAGACGCATAGCAGTAATTGCTGCAAAAGGTGCTTCTACCAAGTACTGACTTAAGGGGCTGAATACTTATGCAACCAGTAAATTTCATTTTGTACATTTTCTTTGCAAGTTTTGCTGACATTTAACCTCCTCCTCATATAACAGTGTTCAGTTTAACCACTACAGCTTTGAATAAAAAAAAGTTTGTTTCAAAAACTGTGCACACATTCTTTGTAATTCAACAAAATGTGACATTATTGGTAGGGGGTGACTACTATATATATATATATATATATATATATATATATATATATATATATATAAATAAACACACAAATCCACAGTTTTGATCAGACAGGTTGATAACGCCAATTCCAAACTTACAGTAAATACTAACGTTGATATAAGTAGTGTCTTATTTTCATTTTTAGGTACTCAAATACATTCGTAAAGCTGGTGTAAAAATTAGGATTGTACCAAGAATGGAAACTGTCAGAAACACCCACAAGAAAATTCGATCCAGGACTTGAGCCACAAATTTCCAGTCTTGGACAACCTGCAAAATAAAAAGGGTTATTTTTAACAATGTGTGTGCAACTTAAACAAAAGAAAATGAATACTAATACAAGGTCGTTAAAGGGACACTATTGGTCTAGAGGGAGTGTCCACAATAGAAAGGAAAATTAGGACCTTTAGGTACACAATGATTATGATGTGAACTTATATGACTGCTGTTTAAAATGATCAAAGGTTGAGCATGATTGTGGGACACAACATCAGTTTATCCATTCAGTTTAGTTTAATACTAATAAACAGACCCTTATGTATTCTTACCTCTCTAATGAAGTTCTCCTTTTTAATATGCCTTGAGATGTATCGTACAGAATTGGTAGCTTTTTCCAGGAGTTCCACCAACACCTTGTTTTCATCAGCTTTCCCAGATAACGGCCTCTTTTTTTCATCAGGGCTGTTCAAATCAATTTCTGGATAATGATAGCGATCAGTGTGTCCTCTCATGCAGAGTAGCTTCGGAAGCCTTTGAAGGAACAGTTTTTTCACCCAGGGAGACATAGGGTGGTAAGTGGCTAAAGAACGATGGTGTACATTGATAACAAACACAGTGACTATAATGGACAGCGTCACAAAAATCATGATGAACAGCAAGTATTCGCCAATGAGAGGGATCACTTTGGAAGACGATGGGATGATCTCCTCAATAACTAACAGGAAGACAGTGAGAGACACTAGAACTGAGGTGGACAATGACAGCTTTTCTCCTTCGTCTGAGGGCAAGTAGAATACCAGCACAGTCAGGAAAGACAAACCAAGACAAGGGATGATCAAAAACAGAGTATAGAACAGAGGTAAGCGTTTGAGAATAAAAGAATATGAGATGAATGGGTAGGAGTACAACCCATCCTTTCTGTTTCCTTTAATTCCAGTGGCATTAAGAATCTCCCATTCTCCATTGTCGAAAAAGTCATTTCTGTCCACGTGATCGTCAAGGAGAATGAGGTCCACCATGTCCCCATCATAAGTCCAAGAACCGAACTTCATTGAGCAATTCTGTCTGTCAAATGGAAAGAATGTCACGTCCATAGTACAGGAGCTTTTATAGCTTGCAGGTGGGGTCCACATCACAGTGCCATTGTACTTCACAATTACTTTTGTCATCAAGGATCCTTCAAAGTGTCCGTCGGCACTAAATAAAAGGATAGGGTTTCATGAAGATCTAATGTGTATTTATTTGGTACCTATTTTTTATGCAGTCTGTTTCTCCTCATGGATTGGCTCTCTCTACCCGTAGACTTGAGAGTTGTTTTTGATTCCACAGTTATTTACATTAGCACTGACATGCATGCCAAATAATCTTGTCGTATGAAAGTGTTTTAATAGTGGAGAACATGCACAGTGTATATATACAGTGCCTTGCGAAAGTATTCGGCCCCCTTGAACTTTGCGACCTTTTGCCACATTTCAGGCTTCAAACATAAAGATATGAAACTGTAATTTTTTGTGAAGAATCAACAACACGTGGGACACAATCATGAAGTGGAACGAAATTCATTGGATATTTCAAACTTTTTTAACAAATAAAAAACTGAAAAATTGGGCGTGCAAAATTATTCAGCCCCCTTAAGTTAATACTTTGTAGCGCCACCTTTTGCTGCGATTACAGCTGTAAGTCGCTTGGGGTATGTCTCTATCAGTTTTGCACATCGAGAGACTGACATTTTTGCCCATTCCTCCTTGCAAAATAGCTCGAGCTCAGTGAGGTTGGATGGAGAGCATTTGTGAACAGCAGTTTTCAGTTCTTTCCACAGATTCTCGATTGGATTCAGGTCTGGACTTTGACTTGGCCATTCTAACACCTGGATATGTTTATTTGTGAACCATTCCATTGTAGATTTTGCTTTATGTTTTGGATCATTGTCTTGTTGGAAGACAAATCTCCGTCCCAGTCTCAGGTCTTTTGCAGACTCCAGGTTTTCTTCCAGAATGGTCCTGTATTTGGCTCCATCCATCTTCCCATCAATTTTAACTATCTTCCCTGTCCCTGCTGAAGAAAAGCAGGCCCAAACCATGATGCTGCCACCACCATGTTTGACAGTGGGGATGGTGTGTTCAGGGTGATGAGCTGTGTTGCTTTTACGCCAAACATAACGTTTTGCATTGTTGCCAAAAAGTTCGATTTTGGTTTCATCTGACCAGAGCACCTTCTTCCACATGTTTGGTGTGTCTCCCAGGTGGCTTGTGGCAAACTGTAAACGACACTTTTTATGGATATCTTTAAGAAATGGCTTTCTTCTTGCCACTCTTCCATAAAGGCCAGATTTGTGCAGTATACGACTGATTGTTGTCCTATGGACAGAGTCTCCCACCTCAGCTGTAGATCTCTGCAGTTCATCCAGAGTGATCATGGGCCTCTTGGCTGCATCTCTGATCAGTCTTCTCCTTGTATGAGCTGAAAGTTTAGAGGGACGGCCAGGTCTTGGTAGATTTGCAGTGGTCTGATACTCCTTCCATTTCAATATTATCGCTTGCACAGTGCTCCTTGGGATGTTTAAAGCTTGGGAAATCTTTTTGTATCCAAATCCAGCTTTAGACTTCTCCACAACAGTATCTCGGACCTGCCTGGTGTGTTCCTTGTTCTTCATGATGCTCTCTGCGCTTTAAACGGACCTCTGAGACTATCACAGTGCAGGTGCATTTATACGGAGACTTGATTACACACAGGTGGATTCTATTTATCATCATTAGTCATTTAGGTCAACATTGGATCATTCAGAGATCCTCACTGAACTTCTGGAGAGAGTTTGCTGCACTGAAAGTAAAGGGGCTGAATAATTTTGCATGCCCAATTTTTCAGTTTTTTATTTGTTAAAAAAGTTTGAAATATCCAATAAATTTCGTTCCACTTCATGATTGTGTCCCACTTGTTGTTGATTCTTCACAAAAAATCACAGTTTCATATCTTTATGTTTGAAGCCTGAAATGTGGCAAAAGGTCGCAAAGTTCAAGGGGGCCGAATACTTTCGCAAGGCACTGTATATATATATATATATATATATATATATATATATATATATATATATATATATATATATATACACATACACTCAGTGCTCACCCTTTACAACGCTATAGTGGGGAGCCACAGTTACAAGACTGTGCTCTTTGTGTTCCGCCTTATAACAGGGCTACTGTATAAAAGGGCTACTGTAATGGCATTATGGAGCAAATGGGAGCCACAACCCTACCGTGTTCCGCACTATAACTGGGTGCGTTATAACGGGTGAGAACTGTATATATATATATATAGTCAAAAGATTACATACCCCAATGGAAATTTATAATTTCTAGAAATTTCTCAAAAACAAAGAATTTTAGGAAAATCTTTTGTAGCAAAAGTTTTGCTTTTGTGGATGAGGAAAAAAAGTTACAAGACATAGATGTCTACAATTATTTATTTCAATGATTTTTTTTTGCAAAACTCCAGAAATGCTATATATATATCACTATAAATAGATTTACTTACTTACTTACTTACTTTTCATACAACACTATATCAGGCAGCCAGATAGTTTCAGAAGGAACTCTGATTGAGGTGATACCTCCATATTCATCTGGGTTCCAGCGCAGTTTGCAGTCGGTCCACTCCTGCACAACAAATGCATGTCTTAAGTTAAAAGCAGAGTGTTTCGCTTCAGCAGATACTTGCTGTGCACAAAATGTGCTGGAAAATATTAATATAGTAAAACTATGGGAAACTTAAGTCACAGGGACGTACAGTGTTTAATTGAATCAGCAAAGGAAGAAAAGTCTGCTTTAAAAAACAATCCACTACACTACCTCTATCTGGAACCAGAATAAAAGGAAAAAGAAGATACTGGTATACTAGATTTTTTTTTTAATCATTTGGAATTGTTTACAGCTGGCTGTAAAAACAGCTCTTACTTTTGCTTAAGTAATATAGGTATCTGAGGCATGAAAATTCAAACGCATTTTCCAGGGAAAATAGAGCAAGATGAGTATTCAGTAAAAATAACATCAAGTAGTTGCAATTGATTAAATGGAAAGCTTCAAAACATTTAACTATAGTGTTTGAGACAGATTTCACAGAAGTCATACTGTGTGTTGTTGGGTTCTATCCACTGACAAGTCAGCAACTGTGACAGTTAGGATGTTACAGTCAGAATGTGACATTCAGAAAGGTTAAATGTACTGGACAACACCCTTAATTAAACTTGACTGTCAGAATCATAGAATACAGCTGTGTAAGAAATATGAAGATATATCCTAACAATGAAAACCTCATTTGCAATGGTCCAGTTAGCAGTTTAAATAAATGTGGTCCCAAATGCCATCAACTTTTAATACTGTTCAGTGTATGAAGTCCTGCATGGATCCATGAAATACTATAATGCTAGCAGTAGGTCTGAAAATATAAAATACATTTTTTTAAATGGTTTGCATTCAGACACAGAAGGATACCATCCAAATCAAGACCACATAAACTGTTGACCGTTGACAAGAGTTCATCCTCAAAAGAAAATATCTTCCTTCCCTTACCTCCCATAACCATACATTTGTCGTCATAAGCTGATCCTTTACATCCTAAAATAGAAGGAAAAGGAATTTAAATCAATTATGAATCATAGTTATTTTTAAAAGCTGAATTACATTAAGCTGCATTCTTTTTCATCCTTTAATATTTTGGAAACCCTTACCTTCATTGTTGTCTTTTATTTCAGTTATCAAGCATTCTGATTTGGTTAAAATGTATGTGCAACAATTACTGCATTTGATTTTTTAACTAGACAGTAAGATGAATGAGTTTAAAACTTAATATGAAAAGGTATTGGCCAGGTCGGTGATACACACCCAAACCATCTGTTGCTTGAACTCCAAATCTGATCCATCACTTCTTCATGTTACTCTATACTTATAGAAGACAATTGAAATACCTGCAATTTCGAGCCACACAGCTGAAGATTTAAGAAATAATTACATTTCAAAAAATGAGCAGAAATTAGGTTTGAATGAAGCCTCAGTGTGCGAAGTGCCACAGTGCAATCTCCAGACTAAAATGCAATGGGCAAATGTCAGGAAGGTCAGATTCTTTCTCTCTCCAATCACAAAAGCCAATCAGCTGTGAAAAATTACTGAGTCTGGTGTTGGCAAGAAATACTGCTGGAAACTTTCAATTACAAATGTGCACATCGTGACAGGCATGGACAGCATGATAGTTACAGTTTAAAAAAATAAAAACACAAAGAAAATGTGACAAGTACTGGGTTCCAAAGCAATATGCTTTATATGCTACTATATAAACATGAAACAGAAATACAGTTTTTGGAACTATTTATGAACCCTTGTAAACAAGATAAACTGGAATATTTAGTAAAATTGTCATTAACTGAGTTTAGATGCAATTAACAGTCCACTGTACTCTGTCTTTGCTCACCTTTGGCACTGAGAGGGAGTTGGAGATATCAATTTCTGCCAGCCCAGACCCCTTAATCCTTACTACTGTTTCATTGCACTCAGTTACCCATGGAAAAAAAACAAGACTTATTTCTAATCTCCCCAATATGACAGTAAAGTGCATTAAAACAATTTTTTCCTATAGACTCAACATGCTGTTCCAACCAGATAACAAAAGGGAAGCAAATGTTTTGGCAAGATGAACAGGTGTCATGAGAGTGCGTTAAAATTGAGAAGTAAAAATAAATGTTTAATGTTAGACTACTCGACGGCAAATAAAAACACATTTAACATGTTGCTATGAAGTTGTTTCTTATTATTTTTGTAAATACACGTGAAATCATGCAAATGTTGTTAGCCTACTACTGTTATAAAAATGTTTCTGGATCAGCTCTGTTCTTGGTCATACTTAACATACCCCCATCCCATGGCTACGAATCAGAGAGTAGAATCTGGAGTGTTTATTGGCGGCTCTGAAATGTCAATCAATAAACCTGTCTGTTTAAAATTGAAATAAGCCAATTGTCACACCAGGAACCTGTGATGTACAACGGTAAATATACTTGAATTGGATTTTAGTGCAGGGGTAAAGTAGCCTACATAAACAAAGCAGAGCAGATTTCACGCTGTGGACTAAACTCTTTACACGGCTGTGAAATATCTAGGTACCTATCTATATGAAATTATATTAAAAGTATTTTCTCTCCGTTTAGGTATTTGGTAGTGTCAACAACAAAAAAACTAGAAATTAACACTAGTCTGCTGGTTTTAATTCCAAATGAGTTCTCAATTACTTATCTAGACCCTTAATTGAACTGATAATTTGCTTAATTAGACCTTTTTAATTGTTTTCAGCTCTTATAGTTGCAGAGTCCAAGTTAGCTATACCATTTTATAAGTAACTTGAACTCTGCAAAAAAAAAAAAAAAATAGGTTATATTCAAAATAAAAACATATATTGTAAAAGGCAGTCAAAGGTAGCAGGGATTATAACTTTTCTTTAAAAAAAATTGCGATTCTGCCTTTCAAACACCATCAGGGTATTTAATACATGTATTTAGCAAAAGTCAAGAACGGACAACCGTCGTAATTTAAATTTTTAAAGAGAAAACCGTAAAAATGACTGCCGTGGCGGTTCTAGTGTTAATAAATGTTAACTGCACTTCTTGATTTTTTAGCGTAACTGTGTATTGCGCTCTACCTTTGAATTTTAAACATGCCTAATTCTAAATGTAATCTATCTAGCTAATGTTAAAAATATTACAGTAATATTTGAGTAATATCTTGAGTCAACGCCCCTCCCCCACTTTTGTCTTTACATCAACTCTACGCCCTCGGGGCGCTGACTCGGCAGAATCTGGTAAATAAAAAACAAAACGTATTCATAACGTTCTTAGTTTAATCTGCATTTAAGTGTGTTTGTTTAGCTCTAAAATAAGGTTGGACTCTGCTGAAATAATAGGTTCATGTTTGTGATTTTTTGTGTCACCAAATCCCTCAGTAAATACAGCCTTATTGTATCTATGAAAGAGGAGAACCACAGACTGAAGACCAATAAAGTAACATAAATAACTATCGAAAGCAAGGGAGATTCAAGATGCCATTAAAGAAGGTGTTTCTGTTTTACAGATTCTAAACACCACACTGCCTAAAAGGTTGTGAGAAGTTAAGGCTTATGGTTAAAAGCCACATGCACAGTTCACTTGAGATCAAAGGTGTGTGTGTTGTTTGCTAAAAAAAACCTTGATAGTAATGCGAGGTACAGTAGAAAGACAATGTTCTGCCGATTGTACATTTATATTCTGTGTATGAGCAAAACATTTAACGTACAAAAACAGACAAAGTAATAATAAAAGGATGAAGCATACAATGATGTGATAGCTACAAAATAAATTACACAAATGGATCAGCTGTGTAAGATAGCTAAAAAAAAGGAGGGGGGGGGGCAAGTTATATATAAAAAAGAATCGTCCATTTAAAGAAACAATATCTATTAAAAAGGGCTAAAAAGGCTATGGAGGGCAGTTGCAACAATAACACACAAATTGAATCAAGTAAATACTGTACAGACCAAACGACATATCTCAGCTTGATTGGCTGAGTCAGGCGATGGCAGCTCTAAAAGGGTTGTAATTTTGAACAGTGTTGACATTTGTAATCATGTGGACACATCTGGAATAATACATTTTTGTATAAAAAGTCTTTATGTCTGACCCTATGCTTGGAAAGTAGTTGATAAAATAACTCTTTTTGGCAAGCAACCACCAGCAGTAAATCAACCAGTATTAAAAAATAAATCTCCCGTACTGTGAGTCACTCCACATTACACAGCTTAAGAGAATACAAGGTCAACCATGGGCACAAATAGGTTTAAAAAAAAGTCACATACACACAACTAAAAGCCTTTGGAACAGTCTGTACTGTACTATACCACCCAGCCTCTGCAATCGCACATTATTAACTATTCACATGAAAACTCTTTCAACAGAATTTACCTGACCAAACCTAGACATCATCCAACAACTGAAAGACCAAAGTATTACTGACAATACTTTCAGATAGCAAAACAATCTAAACATCAGAATTGTTTAGGCTATTAATTTTTTAATATTCTAATAAAACTTTAGTGCTTGAGAATGTAATACAGATGAAAGGTGAGACACTGGCACTGGTTACTTTCGACATTCTGCCAAGACCTCTCACAAGCAAAGACTGACAAATGTGCAGAATTATGTGGTTTGTGATGTTGGACCAATATCCACTGTTGAGACCATCAGTGAATTGAACGAGGGTTGAACCCTGGCCTACAGAGGTGGAAGATCTTTTACCTGACCAACTCCTAATCTAGTTTTCTTGCATTTCAAACCAAATTACTTTAAACTGAATTTTAATTATTTATAATGTGCTAGTTTAGTTTCACAAGTGGTTTATTACATTGTCAGAACTATTTGGTTTTAATCTTCCACTAATGAGTTATTTTTTATTTTAGAGATAAAAGTAATTCAGTAATTATGAGTCTATAGAAAATTATAAAAGGCTTAATTATGAAAAAAATGTAATTAGTAATTAGCAGCAATGTGGGGTGGCACTTTCCTACTATGCGTTACCTCTGTTTATATTATATCTGAAATAAATTCGTACCTTATGCCTTTGCATTTCCATATTCAAGCGTTACAATTGAGTGAATCTACAAAAATGATCCCTTATGGTTTTCAAGTCCACAGTGACTGCTAAAGTGCTTGTGGTGCAATTACAGTTCTCCGGCTCGTGTTTGCCGTCTAAATAACAAACAAGTACAATTTAGACACGACACACAAAACAAACAAAACACTCATGGTTCACAATACAATTCTCCTTCCAGTTAGCTTTAACCATTACAAAGGAACAGATCACATCGCTCCGTCCCCTTTTGTACTATCTATCATGACCCCTTGGTTAACGAGTGCAACAGCTCCGCCAAACCGCGGATACCACATCGTTTCCCTTCCGGGTCAATGATTTAGTGTACCGGAGCTCCGCCCCCTTTCTAGATGACCAACTTCCACCTAACCCTGGGAATGAACTGTCCTGCCATCCAGTCCAGGGTACTCAGTTCCCTTTATACAGCACCTTCACAGGTCAGGAAGATGTATCACCCAGAATCACTTTGTCTCAGTGAGGTACCTGGGAGGCCAGCAAAAAAGCATTTTGAATAATAAACCCTTTAGGTTACAAAAACATGAATCAACCTTTATATTTATCAGGGTCAAAGACTACTTTGTTAACAACAATCCATTAACAACAATCACAAAACTACTAGATTATATGCATGCTGTGTACGGTTGTTCATTGTTCCAGTTCGCAAGGTGGTATGGCTCACAGCAAGTCCCCTCAGGGTAATCTGGTTCACATTGACAATAGTTGGAATGGTTGGTGGAGTGAGGGTAGATTGGGAGAACCAGCGAGTGAGAGGGAGTACCTTAACTGTGGTCTGAGATTTCTGATATGCAGTTTGCTCCCTCTGGCTTCTTTATCATTCAATTTTTTTGTAAGAACACTCCCTTCTCAGTTTAATTTACTATGTTTTTGATAATTGTTGTATTGGGGGGTGGGGAGGCTAGGGAGGTGAAAGTAGGGAAGGGACGGCTGAGATTCTGGGATTGGGGGGTAGATAGGGAGCAGAATCTGCGAGCGAGAGGTAGTACAGATGTTAATTGTGGCATGTAGTGTGCTCCCACTGGCTCTCTTATTTATCACCTTGAATTTGTGTAACCATGCTCCCATCTCAATTTATTTTGCTGAGTTTTTGTCATTATTATGCTGCTGTCCTATAGGATATTGCTATATGACGAGTGCCGAGTCAGGGATCTTTCTCCATGTCATATTTTCTTGCTCTCTGCATGCTACGTCTTTTACTTTCATTCTCCCTGATCTCTATTTTTGACCATGGGTAGTGTTGTCATTAATTCCTGAAATTTGCGAGGGGCCAATCATCCTGTAAAAGAGAGCACAGTGCTTAGATTATCTTTTAAGAAAAAAGGTTGATATTGCATGTTTGCAGGAAGCTCATTTGGTTTCAAGTGATGTTACTCGTTTTTAAAATAAACATTACAAGCTAATTGCATAAGTATCCTGTATACATTTTGCGGTTTGTGAAGTCCACAGAGATCCAAAATATATTAATATTGGACCACGCCCCTATGTCATGCACTTTCAATTTTTCATTCTTTTGGAAAGATCTACGACTCAGCTACACTTGGCACAATGGCAGCATGGGATACTGCTGCCGATAATGAGCTGTTTGAGGAAGATCATGTGCATATTATGGCATTTCCCCCTAGGATAACTTTCATTCAATTAATTAAGGTATGTTCTTTCTTTGATATTTTAATTTTAATAGTTCATTGTATCTTGTTGTAATATTCTTGTTTTTGTTTTGATATTATGTTGTATTTCTGTATTGGTGTGATATTTCTGTTGATCTGTATTGTCTCCCCCATTTCCCTCTTCCCAAGGGGTGGGAAAAAGAAAGGAAAAATTAATAAAAATCATTGTTCACAAGAAAAAAAAATCAATCAGAAATGTAAATGGATGACTGTGACATCACAACAGCAGAGCCCCCAGAAATCACTGGATTATTACTGGACATTCGCAAAAATGGCTGAAAGAGGCCTTAGTATGTTAAAATGGGAAGTCTCAATCATACATGTCCAAAATAGCATGTTGTAACATGAATTAGTATGACTATACATTTTTTAACCCTTTCATACATGATAGCCTTATGTGAGGATGTCAATTTTCCTCATTAAAACAATGAAAGAATATATTAATTATGTGGCCCAATTTATTTATTTGTTTTATATTTTTTATTTTGCATGAAAGGGTTCATTGTGAATTCTGTCAGCCATAACAACAGTATAAAACACTAAGATAAAGGCAGCAGTGTGGAGTAGTGGTTAGGGCTCTGGACTCTTGACCGGAGAGTTGTGGGTTCAATCCCAGGTGGGGGACACTGCTGCTGTACCCTTGAGCAAGGTATTTTACCTAGATTGCTCCAATAACAAACCCAACTGTATAAATGGGTAATTGTATGTAAAAAAAAATGTGATATCTGTATAATGTGTAATAGTGTATAATGTGATATCTTGTAACAATTGTAAGTCGTCCTGGATAAGGACGTCTGCTAAGAAATTAATAATAAGTAAAAATATATATGTGTGTGCTGCATGGAGATAAACATGTTTTACTGTAGTATGTAATTAGAGTATATTGCTGGTAGTGTACAGCAATATCATTTCATGTAATGCAGCCTTCGTGCAACAGCATTATGCAAAAGTCCCTCAGGACATTTTAAGCTCCATCTTTCTTGTACTACACTGTATACAATATAATACTGTATACTGCACTGATGATTGTGGACAGATTCCAGGGTGTTTTTTCTTTTATTTTTTAGTCTGAAACGTAACCTTTTCAGTGTCCATAATAAAAGCCCTTAGGATTTCATAGCAATCTGTGGGACCAAAAACAAAGGTTGACCTTTGTTCCAGAGTGAGTGAGATTCTAGGTAATCTCTGTGGGATCTTTTACAACTGTAATCATGTGAGAAGCCTGGCTTCTTAAATACAGGCTAACTTCACTATAACAAACCCTTCTTATATGAACAACCGTTTTTAACGATCCTCACAGCAAGAACCGATTTTTTCAATAAAAATTTGCCCTATTAGAACAATCACCTACAGGATCGACCCGGATACAACGATCTCAGTACTGACTGACACTGAACTTTCTCCAGTGTCAAGTGTGTTATTCTCTCAGTGAAAATAAAGACCATGGTTGACTAATTCAAAGATAACGCTAATTCAGAGATTACCTATTGTAGTAAGAATCATGCATGATGAATGCAATCGTTGCCTGTCAGTCATATTCACACAAACTTCAACCAGGCAACGGGCGTGAGGAGCAATCTTCTACGCTGGCTGTTTTTTTCAAGAGAAAGGCCATGTAATTACTGTATTTAGCATGTAAGTGTACATTCTTTCCTTCTTCATTTATTTACTGTTTTCTTGTAAACATACCACAGGTGGGAATTAGTGTTGGTGTAATTTATATGTGGAGATGGGTTTGTTTTGTGTGCTTTTTGGAGTTGTTATGTTTGATCAAATGATTACTTACAGACGGGCGCTCGATTGAGACTTGCTGCCTGCCTGTCTTGTATGTGTCCTCTGTGTGTTACCGTCGTTGGTAGCGTCACATGACCCGTTTGTTTACTTTCTGTTTTGTTTAATAAATCCTGCGCGCCTGTGCCGGCATTTCAACTCCAACTCCTCTGTCTTGCAATGCGGTTACCCACACGTGACACGAGTACCTTGTCACAATACTGTTTAATGTTGATCAATGTGAAGGAATCTTCATAAAAGTACTATATATTGATGTTCAATTCAAATTTGCCATTTTGTCATTATTCTGATGCAGAAAAATGCCAAACCCTATTATAGTGAACACCCTGACATAACAAACATTTCTCCAGGTCCCAGGGGGGTTCGTTATAGTGAAGTTAGTGTCTAATATATATATACACACACAATATATATACACACACAGTATATATTTATCACATTAAATTATATATATAATTTATGTAGCACGGTCGTCACTTGCCCCTGTGATTGAGACCCAGAAATTGATTTTTAAGCGCTTAAGCGCTATTTTTAATACACAAAAATGAAATAAACAAACAAAATCCTAACTCCGTGTTGGAGCACTGACTACACAGGCAGGTCCCTGACTAGCTCGCAGGATGGCCAAGCCGTTTACCTGTCATCAAAACAAACAAACCACACAGGTTTGACACCGCACTGGATAATTGCATAAATCGCTTGAATGCTGCCTTCGGGAGCATACATAGTGACGTAGAGTGCATAGCAACGGCATGACAGCGGGAAAAGCCGGCAACAAAGAAAATGAAGACGACAAAGCGAATCTGTAAAACTCTCGAGTGTCAGCAGACTACGAGCCTTCATGGAGGCAAATGGTTGTCAGTCTTATGACTTTTTTTTTTTTTTTTTTTTTACAGTTGTTTATCAGCTCAATCGGCCGAACACTGCAGTCCCAGGTCTCTTGCAGACTGAAACAGGTTTTCCTCTAGAATTTCCCTGCATTTGGCTCCATCCATTTTGCCCTCAATCCTGACCAGTTTCCCAGTCCCTGCCGATGAAAAGCATCCCCATAACATGTTGCTGCCACCACCATGCTTCACTTTGGGTATGGTGTTCTCAGGGTGATGAGCAGTGTTGGCTTTGCGCCACACATTGCGTTTTGCGCTAAGGTCAAAAAGGTCAATTTTGGTCTCATCAGACCAGAGAACCTTTTTCCACATGTTTGCTGTGTCTCCCACATGCCTTTTGGCAAAATCCAAACAGGATTTGATATGGGTTTTTTTCAGCAATGGCTTTCTTCTCGCCACTCTTCCATAAAGCCCAGCTTTGTGGAGCGTCCGGGTTATAGTTGTCCCATGGACGGTTTCTCCCATCTCAGCTGTGGATCTCTCCAGCTCCTTCAGTGTTACCATTGGGCTCTTGGTTGCTTCTCTGACTGGTCACTGAGTTTTGGTGGACGGCCTTCTCTAGGCAGAGTCGCGGTTGTGCCATATTCTTTCCATTTTTTAATAATGGATTTAACAGTGCTCTAGGGGATGTTCAAAGTTTGGGATATTTTTTTATAACCCAACCCTGATTGGTGCTTCTCCAGAACTTTATCCCGGACTTGTTTTGATAGCTCCTTGGTCTTCATGATGCTGTTTGTTTAGATATGCTCTCTAACAAACTCTGGGGCCTTCCAGAAACAGGTGTATTTAATCTGAGATCATGTGACACTTTAATTGCACACAGGTGGACTCCATTCAACTAATTATGTGACTTCTGAAGGCAATTGGTTGCACCAGAGCTTATTTAGGGGTGTCACAGCAAAGGTGGTGAATACTTATGCAATCAAGACTTTTCAGTTTTTTATTTGTAAATAATTTTGAATAATATGTAGATTTTTTTCCCCACTTCGACATTATGGACTATTAAATCTATTTTTAATTCCAGGTTGTAACACTGCAAAATGTGGACAAGTCCAAGGGGGGTGCATACTTATGCAAGGCACTGTAAATTCTATGACAAACTGCCACCGGACATGTCAACCCCTAAGTGTTCATACCAGTGAGACCCCTGCTGAAAAACCTTGAGATTGATGAAAAACCTTAACCTAGACCACTAGATTTTGTTTTGGTGGTGGTAGAGTGGGTGCCGGTGACGGATCAAGATTTTTGCACATGGCTGACAGCTATGCCACTGACCTCGACTTAAGGGCAATGCACACCAGGAGTGAAGCAAACGACATGAATACAGCATGAGTACATAAAACACACACACACACAACTGTAGCTAGTCATGAAAAGAAAATACTGTCTGCTTTTGCTCCTTTTGTGGAGACAAAATAAAAAAAAAAAAGTCAGTACACCACACACTAAAAAAATGACATTTAACAGTGAATGTTTATATGTGATCTGTGAACATGTACATCTTTCAAAAAGAATACATCTACACATATTTCTTTGTAAATATTGAGAAAATAAATGTAATATACTTTTTTATTGTTTTTCAGTTTTAATAAAATCTTCAGTTAGTGTGTGAATGTGATTATTGTTATTGAGAAACATTATTAAAACAAAGAAGCGTCATTTTAAGAGTGAAGACAGCAGTCCACCTGAAATAAAATACAAATAAAATAAGTGCACCAGCAGCTGTCAAGAGTAGCAGTAGATGAGGAACAGATAAATGAAATAGAAGAAAATAATGATTGAAAAAATACTAAAAAAAAAACTACAGCACAGGGCTGTTAATGTACTTAGACTGGTTTAAAGAAAAAAATATGGACATAAGTAAAAAAAATAAATCTCAACAACATAAGGGAATTTTATGCCAGTGCAAGAAGTTCAACTTGGGGCCAGTATTCAGTCTCCAGTTTTATCGCTGAGCTGGACTAAACAGATATTTTAACAGTAGAAGTTTTAACATCTCTGCTGACAGCAAGTTTAAAACCAAAAAGAACATATTCCTGTCACTCATGAAAACTTTTAGAAAAGCAGGTAAAGACAAGGCCAGACACCACCCCCCGAATTACCGGCCTGGATTTGAAGCGTCTGTGGGAAACTGAGGCACTGACCCTTGACACCGTGGTCGGATTGGTGCATAAAGTCTGGTTTGATCTTCAACTTAATCTGGCACAACTTGGATGCGAGGGTGTCCGACAACTAACATAAACATCTTTTGAGATCCGAAAGGATGAAAACTGACTTGAATATGTGTGCCTCGCATATAACGAGTACACAAACTCACCTGCAGATACAGCTTCAGCATTCATGGCAGCTTTTCCCCTTACTTCCTCTGTGTCATTTGAAACTCCTACCATCATCAGTGTGTGTTTAGTCCTCTAGTTTCTAGTTATATATATATATATATATATATATATATATATATATATATATATATTGTAAAAGAACTCACCCACTCGGTTTCGTTGCCCCTTTAAAAACCAGACCCAGGACACAGGAGATTGGATTTTTAAAGCGCAGCTATTTTTCTTTAATAAATGAATACAAAAACAAAACAAACGAAACAAACACCTAGCTCTTATCAGCCCTAACTAAACTTGATCAGGAACCTACTCTATATAAGCCGGACAGCTAAGCTGTTTACCGGCTGAAAACAAAACACACAGTTTTCTTCGTCACCACACACAAGTGACACACGGTAACTCTCTGTGACGGCTCGGCAGCAGGGTACACCTCCCGCTTCCTTCTACTCAGCCGTCACGAGCAAACTGCCTGCTTCTCCTAAATACCCTGCACCTGATTCTAATTTACAATTACCACCCGGTGCAGGGGATAATTAACAATAAAATAATTAAACCAAACAAAAGGTGCATACGCACATGTTTTACTCAGGGAGGAATTAACCCCCTCCCCCTGTCTTACACACCCCCCGCCCTTGTCTTTTCAAGACACCGGCCATTCGACGGCCACCTCCCTCCACCCTTAAAAGACCACCCACCCTCAAGTCCGATTTCTTTAATCTTCGCCCTTTTCCACGGGCGGGCTTGAGGGTGGGTCGGTCCCTCCAGCGCTTCCAGTGAGGGACCGTGAACCAGCGACACAGGACCCCACTGGGATGACAGGGGCGACTGAAGCGACGGCCGGGGAACAGGAGGATGCAGCAGTGGGCAGAGGTCTTCACCTGAGGACCGGCGCAGCGATGTCCAATCACCCAGGGGGAGCGAAGCAGCGAACAGGGGGAGCACCAGCGACGTCTGGGTGCTTGGGGAGAGCGGAGTAGGGAACCAGGGGCAGAGCTGTGGCCAATGGTGCAGACTCCTGGGCTCCAGGTCTAGCGCAGGGAAGTCTAGGCAAACCGGCAGGGTGTCCAGGAGCAAGGGGCAAGGGACTGCACTGACCAGCGCCGGAGAAGCTTCCGGGGTTGCAGGATGGAGCTGTGGTGGAGGTTCGCTCTTCACCTCCTCTGGCTCGGGAGACAGCACCTCCTCTCCCTTGATTGCAGCCGATGGTTCCAGAGACGACCACAGCTCCACTTCCTCTGGCTCCGGGAAGGACTCCTCCTCCCGTCCTTGAACCGGCACCAGCTCTTCTGTTACAGGAGGCTGCTGGGATTCTTTTGCCTGCTCCCATTTTTGGAGCAGATGGTCCAGCTCCGTTGGCTCTCTCTCCGGCAGCCCTAGCTCCAGTCTCCATTTTTCATTCTGCTCCCATTGAGCAGCGGTATTCCGATTGATCATTGCGATCAAGTCTTTTAAATTTGCGTCCATTTTCTGGGTCGTAGGGGAGCCCACACTCGCTGCCACCACGTGTAAAATGACTCGCACCACTCACGGTTCGTTGCCCCTTTTAAAACCAGACCCAGGACGCAAGAATGGATTTTTCATGCGCTGACGCGCTATTTTTTTAATAAACGAACAAACAAAATAAACCAAACAGAAAACAAAACCTAGCTCTTATGAGCCCTAACTGAACTTGAGCAGGAACCTACTCTATATAAGTCGGACAGCTAAGCTGTTTATTGGCTGAAAACAAAACACACAGTTTTCTTCGTCGCCACACACAAGTGACACACGGTACCTGTGACGGCTCGGCAGCAGGGTACACCTCCCGCTTCCTTCTACTCAGCCGTCCCGAGCAAACTGACTGCTTCTCTTAAATACCCTGCACCTGGTTCTAATTTACAATTACCACCAGGTGCAGGGGATAATTAACACTAATTAAACCAAACAATTAAACAAAAGGTGCATACGCACATGTTTTACTCAGGGAGGAATTAAACCCCTCCCTGCTGTCTTACTATATATATATATATATATATATATATATATATATATATATATATATAGAGAGAGAGAGAGAGAGAGAGAGAGAGAGAGAGAGATACATATATATATATATATAGATATATATATGTATATATATCTATATATATATATATATATATATCTATATATATATATATATATATAGATAGATAGATAGATAGATAGATATAGAGATAGATAGATAGATAGATAGATAGATATTGGGGCTGCTCAGATTAACAGATTAATCAGACTGATTAATCAACTAAAGAGTTGATTGCAGATTATTTAGTTTTTTTACAATTTAAATCGTGCAGAATTGTATTTTTGTACATCAACCAATAGAAGATCTGCATTTTCTCTGTGGCAGTCCAATCATAAGTGAGCGGAGGTGGGACATAAACAGTTGAAGGTCTTCAGTAGGTTTAACCACTGGGAAGTTGATTTAGTTACGAATCAATTTTGAAGAACTTTCTCCGAGCCACTGTTACATTCAAAACCTTTGGACAAACCCGGATTAATATTCAACTATGTGAGCAGAACCTTAGGGATACAATACATTACAATGAGCAAGTAAGAAAAAGCAAATCGTGAGGTTCTTAAACGCTTGATTGATTCTGTTGTTTACCTTGGCAAGCAAGAACTGGCATTCAGAGGGCAAGACGAAGGCATCAGTTACTCAGAGGTAATTATGTGGAATTACTTTCTCTAATTTCTGACTATGACAGCATGTTAACCCTTTGCATTCTATTTATTCAGCGCCTGTCAGGCACGTCGGGTCCAATTTATTTTCACACGTGCTGTTTATTTTACACGCGCTGTTTAATAGTAATTTTTTTCACAGTAAAACAGGTTTAAAAGGCACTGCATATCAACAGAACACTCAGTACTGCATCTCCTGCCCCGCTCCACTCCTTGTTCGCTGTATTTATCACATATCTCTTCATAGTAATGCATACTGATAAATCACCTACTGATCACTAGTTTTATCATCAAACTCCTCAATAATGCTATCCAATAGGGATGCGGACCGGACCAGGTTCCGTGAGTGGTCCGATCCAAATCTATGGAAGTCCGGTACAGGTCCGGTACACCTTAAGGAAGTCCGGTACAGAGAGTGGACCGGTATGTGGCCGGTCCATCGCACAAACACTGGACCAGCAAGCTTTTTTTCTCTCGGTTTTAAAAAGATTAGAACTAGTGCAATGAAGGAAACACTGCATACTGCAATAAAACAGAATACACACAAAGCCAAATCCCACAAGAGGCTTTAATGAGAAGTTATGACCGTATACAACACAACAAACAGCATGTGGACTTTATATATTACCATGTGATAAACCAGAGCCTGTGAACATGTCATGTGATCTTTTAAATTCTCTTTCCCATGCGACATGGGACAGTGTTTACCCTCAAGCAATTATCTTTTTAAATGATACAATATTTTAATAAGTTGTTATCTATCAAGAAAATGAATAGGATAGAATAACATTCAAAATAGCAGAACATTAAAACATCTGTAAACAGAAAGCCATAGACTAAGATATTGTCAGCTGTCTAATTTGGTATCCCCTGTGTTTCTCACTGTAAATACACCCGATATCAATCAAACCCCTTGTGTGTGATAATGGGGCACAGGTAGACCCACTGTGCAAGCTTGACATTTCTAGGAGCCCCACTGCCTGAAAAGCACAGGGGATACCAAATAATACAGCCATAGACTAAGATATTGTCAGCTGTCTATTTTGGAATCCCCTGTGTTTCTCACATTCAATAACTAATGCCCATAAATTAAACAATCACAAATTTTAATTGATTGACATCGAACAGCGATTGGATGCACTGGGTTACCGGGGCGGAACTTCCTGCATATAAGGGATCTGTGTAGCTAAGAGTCTTAGTTCAGTCAGGGGAGTTTGATGTGGGAACAAGGTATACCAGAGAAAGGTAAACAAACCACAGATGCCTGATTCTTGACAATTACCTTCCCAGGAGGATTAAGAGCTGCCACGGACCGGAGAACCAAGGGGGTTTGGAAGGCTGCCATGGATCTAATCCAGGACCAGGCTGGGAAGACGGCAAGAGACACCGTGCTGTTGTTGTAAATAACTGTTGTACAGTAGTATTGTAAATACTACTGTACAACAGTTAAATCCCGGATACTGTCATTACTCGTTCCCACACCCCACCACAGGCAGAAAATGATATGAACCAATTGAACAAAGTAATTCAGCAGTCTGCGGCAAATTCTAGTACTAAATTTACATAGTAACAAAAAAGTCTGAACACCTTCATCCCTGATAAAGTATGTCACAACAATACAGTTGTGTTTGGAAGGATTTAATATTATGTTCCCTCACCACAGCAACTCCCCACAACATCTCACAAGCACTGAAGGTCAGCAGGTACCCTCCAATGACACCCCCAAGCCAAGCTGAAGTCTGCAAGCTACTGGCCCTTGGAGAACAACGGTCAGCCCTGCAGGTCCTTTGATCTCACCGCGTGCCTGGCCAGGAGGGGCTGCTGTATCACAGCAAGCTGACTCAGACTCTGCCTAGTTTTACCTGTGGGAAAACCAGAGCCAATAAAACGCTCCCTGTGGAATCCATTGCAAAGATCAGCAACTTGGTGCAGCCTGGCCCTGGACTTGTGCTGTATGACATAGTCAGTGTGAAGACACTGCATGTAGGCTGTGTGGTCCAGTGGTTAAAGAAAAGGGCTTGCAACCACGAGGTCCCCGGTTCAAATCCCACCTCAGCCACTGACTCATTGTGTGACCCTGAGCAAGTCACTTAACCTCCTTGTGCTCCGTCTTTCAGGTGAGACGTAATTGTAAGTGACTCTGCAGCTGATGCATAGTTCATACACCCTAGTCTCTGAAAGTCGCCTTGGATAAAGGCGTCTGCTAAATAAACAAATAATAAATGCAGTGCCAACCTTTGTTTTTTTTACAAGTAAACAGCATATAATTAGTAATATAATCTAAACCTGGACACTGTTGCTGTGATAATATTGACATGGACAAGCAATCAATAGCAACTGGGTAATTATTCACTGGCAAGTTTCAGGAGTAGCGTTCTCTTATCCCGATTGCTTAAAAATGTCTATAAACACATTTAATATATTTATAAGAGTAGTCTTTGCTACGTATTTTCTTAAGTAGATTTCAAGATTTTAACGTCCCAACAATATCAAAATGTTTTGCAAACTGTTACAAGACGAGACCTCTTTTCATTGGCCTAATTGGAGAGACACTAAAATGACAAGACCTATCATCAAAGGCACTCAAAAGGTTAACCTGATTTATAGAATCTGATGTCTGTGTGTTGAGTTTAAGAGAGGAAGGCAAAGGGAGGAGGAGGGGTGGTGGGGGGGTGTAATAAATAGTGCATTTCATGTGGGGGATTCTAATTTCAGAATTGGTTATTTCTTATTAATAATCTGGTTTTAGAGTAAACTAAATGTAAAAAAAAGTGATCAAGTATAATGATTTTTATTAGGATGGTTTTATGTCAGATTTCAGCATTTATGGTACCTTCAGCTCCATAGCTGCCTGGAAATCCTTTGAGAACATTTACATTTTATGTCATTATAAGCTTATGAAACTATCCAGTTAATAAATGCAAATGTTTTTTTTTTTTATTTTGTTGGTTTTTTTAATGATTTTCTAAGCCACATATAATGCAAATTTACAAAAGCCACAAAAAAAAAAATAGAAGGCATTTTGCTATAGCTTGATTAATGTTTTTGATCTATACTGCTATATTATTTTAGGACACACACAAGTCTATATTTTTAAAAAGTGTGCTGAACATATATTAAAGCACAGAAAATACTCATATGAAAACACAGAAAATACTCATATGAAAGCACAGAAAATACTCATATGAAAGCACAGAAAATACTCACCACATCCACAAGCTGGGAAATCTTCAGTCCAAACTTGACTGTTATGGTATCATCAGAGTGCTGAACTGGCCTTACCCATTTCTGATAGCCTCTAAATAAATTTCTTAGTAGCGAGTCTTCCATCTCCGCCAGTGAAATTAAATCATCGGTAGCTTAAAAAAAGCAGATAAACACCATAAGCAATCATGAAAAACAATTAAATCATTACGGGGGGGGGGGGGGGGGGGGGGGGGGCGGTTGCAGGGGTTTATATCAGGGGTGCCAAATCAGCTGTCCAATTTTAATAAATAGCACAAATGCCATTTGGGACAGTCCCTGGACCAATTCAGGGTGTTAATATGTCTTCACTGCTGCAATTACTGTACTGATAGTATAGATTTGGTAAGAATATTTGCGAATAATTCAGTTTTATCTTAACATGCAGAACTCTGAAATGGTGTATTTAATTTGATATACAATAAATGTACTGTATTGTAACATGTTGGTGCAATAACACGCGTCAAAGAGTCAGTTCTGCTTTAAGCGTACTTCAGGCTGATTAATACACTACTGTAACACAGTTTATTATTTCCTGTTATTGGGGGTAGATCACGTCAGTAATAGGCACACTCTATTGACCAGTCTTTGCGAAGGCTCGCTAGCAAGCCCCGCCCTGGGGGAGAAATTCTAAAGGATATAGCAGCCTGCGAGGAGGAAGTCGCTCTTTTTTTGGACTGAGACAAAACAGAGAGCAGATCGCTAACACTGCCCATCTACTATAAGCTTGCGAGCTGTCGCTGATTCGGGACTAACACCATTCCACTGAGCCTAGGTAGGACGTGTTGTCATTAAATACCATTCTTCTGGGATTACTATAATACGCAGGAGCCAATTACCCCATTCTGGAATTCATTTAGCATACATAGAAAGGAGACCCGGCTGTCGATTTTGTATGCAATATGATTATTTAAAAATAAAACAGTAACCATTATTGACTCTGAAGATCTTTTGTGTTGAGCTAGCGAACCCTTAACAAAAGTGTGGTTACACTACTAGTCCCTAACTTGCTCAATATACAGGTGCTCCAGAGTAAGAGTCATTCTCCCAACACAACAGAACCACTACACACTTGCGGTTACTATGAATGAAGCATTAAGGCACTACAGGGGATGGGTCAACACAATAACCACACACTTTAGGCGTTACAAGTAAGGCCCTGTGAAGAAATTTTCATTAAAACTCACGGCAGTGTCATGGGTAAAGTATTGTATTTCACAGAATGTGCACAGGAATATGTTATAAATTCCGTGTACAGATTATTATTATTTTTTTAAACAGCAAATATACAGATAAATACACTGACATCAAAATTAACATCAAAGTTATTCAAGTACTTTACAATAGCTTGTGAAACAGTGTTGTAATTAACAGCCTGCAGGATAGCTTTCAGTTCTAGTACTTCAGGTGCATGTTCACTATTTAGGTCTTGCAAAACAAATACAATGTGTATCACATACTGATCTTGGGTATCAGTCAACTCGTCAGTGACCACTGACAAAGACTGTTTTACCAATTCCATAACCTCCTGCTTGTGATACTCGGCAACTTTAGGTAAGTATTCACGTCTGAGCTGGGCTGATGAAGGAATCGCTCCACCATTTGCTACACTCTGTTTGAAGAATTTCCTTAACTTTTGGTTGTCCAATTTTTCAAAAGGGACATTTGCGCAAACAAACACCTCTGTCAGGTCAAAATTTAATAAGTGGACTTTTGGAATATGGAAGTCATTGTTTTTTCTTTCTTTGCAAGTAAAGCAGTGGCAGTACTGCTCTGGATTTCCGCCTTTCTCTTTCGGTGAATACTTGCTGTCAACAGACGAGTTTCGGTAGTGATCTACAGTAACGTTGCAGGACGTATAGAATAGCTTACCTCCATCACTGTGTAAAACTCCTGCTGGATACTGCTTTACGTGATCTGCTGCAGACACATTTTTAGCCTTTTTAGAGACATCCATTTTCTTGTTTACAGTGTGTCGTATTTTAATTTCCCACTTAGATTGCATATAGTGACATGACATAATCACTGCACAGGACTGTGTGCATGGCGAATATTACACACAGGCACATAGCAGAGCTGTACAGTTTCGTTAATGTGATATTTTTTTTTGTATGAAATATTTAAATGAAATTATTTTTATTTCTTAAGAATATTGTAAAAATCGCGGTATTATTTATTTATTAGCAGACGCCCTTATCCAGGGCGACTTACAATTGTTACAAGATATCACATTATTTTTTACACATTATTTTTACATACAATTACCCATTTATACAGTTGGGTTTTTACTGGCGCAATCTAGGTAAAGTAGCATGCTCAAGGGTACAGCAGCAGTGCCCCCCACCTGGGACTGAACCCACGACCGGTCAAGACTCCAGAGCCCTAACCACTACTCCACACTGCTAATCTTGGGCTAATTTCATGATTTCCGTGGCCTTAGTTATAAGGCGTGGCTGGAAGTGGAGTGCCTTTAACCCTTAAGTGTGCGGTTATATCATGTTAACCCATCTCCAGAAGTGCCTTGATGCTATTATAAAACGATTATAAAATTATTAGATGTATTTACTTTTTATATGAACACAGCAAATTTATAAAAAAATCTTTCCAATAACAGTAAATATTACTGCGCACAACAAAATAGTTCCAGTGAAAAGTAAACAACATTTGTTTAAGTGTTTTATTCATAAATATAATAAATATTGATTAAATGTGTATTAAGTAAATGATTTCTTTATATCAATTATATTAACATATGACTACTATTTCATTAATGGACATACAGCACTGTGCAAAAGTTTTAGGCAGGTGTGAAAAAATGCTGTAAAGTAAGAATGCTTTCAAAAATAGACATGTTAATAGTTTATGTTTATCAATTAACAAAATGCAAAGTGAGTGAACAGAAGAAAAATCTACATCAAATCAATATTTGGTGTGACCACCCTTTGCCTTCAAAACAGCATCAATTCTTCTAGGTACACTTGCACACAGTTTTTGAAGGAACTCGGCAGGTAGGTTGGCCCAAACATCTTGGAGAACTAACCACAGTTCTTCTGTGGATTTAGGCAGCCTCAGTTGCTTCTCTCTCTTCATGTAATCCCAGACAGACTCGATGATGTTGAGATCAGGGCTCTGTGGGAGCCATACCATCACTTCCAGGACTCCTTGTTCTTCTTTACGCTGAAGATAGTTCTTAATGACTTTCGCTGTATGTTTGAGGTCGTTGTCATGCTGCAGAATAAATTTGGGGCCAATCAGATGCCTCCCTGATGGTATTGCATGATGGATAAGTATCTGCCTGTACTTCTCAGCATTGAGGAGACCATTAATTCTGACCAAATCCCCAACTCCATTTGCAGAAATGCAGCCCCAAACTTGCAAGGAACCTCCACCATGCTTCACTGTTGCCTGCAGACACTCATTCGTGTACCGCTCTCCAGCCCTTCGGCGAACAAACTGCCTTCTGCTACAGTCAAATATTTGAAATTTTGACTCATCAGTCCAGAGCACCTGCTGCCATTTTTCTGCACCCCAGTTCCTGTGTTTTCGTGCATAGTTGAGTCGCTTGGCCATGAAGGCCACTTCTGACCAGACTTCTCCGGACAGTAGATGGGTGTACCAGGGTCCCACTGTTTTCTGCCAATTCTGAGCTGATGGAGCTACTGGTCATCTTCCGATTGCGAAGGGAAGTAAGCATGATGTGTCTTTCATCTGCTTCAGTAAGTTTCCTTGGTCGACCACTGCGTCTACGGTCCTCAACGTTGCCCGTTTCTTTGTGCTTCTGCAAAAGAGCTTGGACAGCACATCTGGAAACCCATGTCTGCCTTGAAATTTCTGCCTGGGAGAGACCTTGCTGATGCAGTATAAATACCTTGTGTCTTGTTGCTGTGCTCAGTCTTGCCATGGTGTATGACTTTTGACAGTAAACTGTCTTCAGCAACCTCACCTTGTTAGCTGAGTTTGGCTGTTCCTCACCCAGTTTTATTCCTCCTACACAGCTGTTTCTGTTTCAGTTAATGATTGTGTTTCAACCTACATATTGAATTGATGATCATTAGCACCTGTTTGGTATAATTGTTTAATCATACACCTGACTATATGCCTACAAAATCCCTGACTGTGTGCAAGTGTACCTAGAAGAATTGATGCTGTTTTGAAGGCAAAGGGTGGTCACACCAAATATGGATTTTATTTAGATTTTTCTTCTGTTCACTCACTTTGCATTTAATTGATAAATATAATCTATTAACATGTCTATTTTTGAAAGCATTCTTACTTTACAGCATGCTGTATAACAGGAACAGTGTGCCCCATACTGGATGGTGTGGCAGTTCATTCCAGGGTGTGGCAGGATGGCTGCAGTGGTGACGTCACCGTCCCGGAAGAACACAAACACACAGCAGCTGCGGGTTAAAACCGAGACGCGAAAGCGCTCGGTTTCTTTATTAAATAATAATGAAATGAAGGGTTTTATACAAGCCACAAAACAAACAAGCACAAGGGCCAAACAAATCAGACAGACAAACAAGTAAGTGTCGTGCTGGCTAATCCTGCACGTTTTAGCAATTGTTATTTTTAGATTCTGTCTCCTCTCTATCTCCCCGTACTTCCTCTCTATACACCCAACCCCAACTGAGTGACAATGTGCGTCTTTAATGCAGTTGTACCGAGACTCGATTGCTAATCAATCATTCAATTAGAATCTCAGTACAACTGCACATGGATTAATTACGTCCTTCCCCGTGCTCACATAGTATTACATTTTAATCAGTACGTGAAGTGATGTGCAACCCTCGTGGCTAAATACAAATATACATTTTATCACACGTGCTACACAGACCCATTTATATCCTGTGTACCAATGACTTTACACCAACATTTAACACACTACATGCAACATATAAACAAACAATACGCACAAGGCGGGGTCACACTGCCACACAGGGTCAGTCACAAATCTGCCATCCAAAAAGGGGGTGAAGCCACAATACTAAAGTCAGTGTCTTACTGTGGTAGGCGATGTGTCGGTCATGGATTGGAGGAGACGTGATTGCACTCGCTACCAAAGGGGGCACGACTGAAGGTATGTCAGGGGATGTGGACGAGCGTGAGTGTTTAGTGTTGTATTGTCTTGTCTGTCTCACTAACTGTTGTTATTTGTCATTGTAGACGGCTAAATATCCGGGAGCTGTCACTGTTAAGCCAGCATCCAACTTGGACTGCACTGCTCCTCTATAATCACTATTAACGTGTATTCACAACACCACTTGCACCCGGAGCACTCACTATTGGACTGGTCACTGTGTAGGTGTTTTAAAGTGTGTGTTTGTTGTTATTGTTTCGGGACTGAACCTGGTGGTTTTGACTATACATTGTTGTGTATAGTCAGTCTTATTAGTTAAAAGCAATTAATAAAGCTTTGTTTTCACCATTGGAACTGTTGTTGGACTATTGTTATTAAGCACTGCATCATCTCTACACCTGTGCACTACAAACCACTTTGCCACAGTGGGTCATTGAAAAAGCGATTGATCCCAGCTCGCAGACTTGATATTCTGTATTGCGACTGATCCCAGCAGTTCATAGACTTACAACTTTATATTCTGTATTGTGCTCCATCATTATTCCTCACTGAAGCGACATAAAATTCCCAGAGGAAACTGTTCAACTTGTCCTTAGAAAGTACTTTAAATGTAAGTCTACATTTTTCTTGGAGACAGTTTTGTAGGCTATTCACAGCCCATTTAGAAGCCTTTATTTTATTTATTTATTTATTTTTTGTTTCGGTCAAGCTCGAGTTGATTCAGTTCTGGTTCCGTTATTTCACTGAGCTGTTTTTCTTTGAAAGAAATTTGAATTACTGGTACTTTGTCCGGTTCAGGAAATGCATCTTCATCCCATTCTTCAACAGTTTTTCCATTAAAAAGATTAACATTTGATTCTGAGTCTGACATTTTTTTAAGTTAGAGGTTACTTATACATATTAAATGTTATAGAATTAGGATAGGTAAGTGGCAGAGGAATTTCAATCAAAGGTGATGTGTCTGTTGAAAGATTGTGTGGGATTGACGCATGGCTGACAGAATACAGCTAACCAATCAGACAGCAGGATTTTCCAAGCAGATTTATATAAAAATAACACCCCACTACCTAACCCCTGCAGTGCTTACTTCTGCCCTTGTAATGTCACAGGAATTGTGTCCTTCTCAAACTCCCTATGTCCCCCCAAATTACAGAACAACGGGTAGCCATAATCCTTCACCCACTCCATACTTAGCATACAAGTGTTCTCCCAAATCCTCATTGACAAAACTGTTCTATTATGTAACACACTGATTTTCATTAAGTCCCTGCATTAGGCCTTATCTTTAGACAAACAAAAAAGCAGCATTTGTAAGGAAAATCCCTTATTTGTTTCAAAGAAATATTTAAAGGCTATTTATGTTATGCATTATACTTTTTTTTTTTTTTTTTTTTTTTTTTAAATACCGCAACTGCACACAACCTTAGACTAACATTGTTTAGCCTAAGGATATAAAGAACAGTGCTATTTTAAAATGGACACTATCTGAGATATGTGGTATATAATTAAAAGCATTCTGCTAAATCATTTTAATACTGATTTTTGTTTTCTGAGACAGAACAGAAAACAAAACCTCTACTTTTCCAACTTTTTAAGACACATAAATTCTGAAGCAGGTTCAAGCTACACTCCCAGTAATAAAATACAATGTCATGTCCCAGGATATAAGCATGGACTTTTAGAAATGCTTTACAGAATAAATATTGAGTCCCAAGACAGAATGCTGTGCTTTTCTACTAGACAGCAGCATAAGGTCTCTCAAGATGATTCTTTTAACATGATCATTTCAGACAAGAAAAACAAAAAAAAAGTCACATGGGGATATAAAAATGGATTGCCCTTCCATTGCACATATGGATGAAAAGAAAAGGAAGAGCATGATTACCTAATTCAATAAAAAGCAGAGTGCTAAATTTAGAGTGTTGTATAACATGAGAAGTCCATTATCATCTGAAGTGTAACACGGCACACAAGAATGGTAAAGCAACAGCAAAGGTGATCTTGAAGGAACTCTAATCCAGGTTTTAAAAATCTTCTTTCTTACCTCTTATTTGCAGTTTTATCCCGATACCCTTTTTTGTTTTAGGTTTCTGGTTATGTGTGTTTATATTTCAATTTGGAATTTGTTGCTTTTGTAAAAGCAACGCTATAGAAGTGAAACGTGCTTCCGCTTCCTGGGACAAAATCAGTTCCTTTGCTGAAATCAGGTAATAAGACTTACCACACAGGAAGTGACTATATTGTACCAGAAAGAAACGGTTTCATATGTTTTTGATCTAAAGCATTGCACTTGAAAATATTTATATCCTTAATTAAAGTTTTAAAAAAACCCAGCAAAGAACCAAAAGATCTCAACACACAAAAAAGGGTCAGGGAACAGTGACAATGCTGTTTAAAGGTAAGAACATTGACTTTTGGCTCCACTTACATTACAGTATAGTGTGTAGCATTAGTGTATAACAATATTTTACACTATTTCTTATACCCTTTCTGAGGAAACTAAATGTGTGCTATGGTTTATGAACAGGGAATTTTGTGACACATATTAACATGTTTTAAGTGTCAACACAGGACCACACATCAGGAAAAACATTATTGTGAATTAAAGAACTGTTGAGGGTATGCATCCAGCACTCCAGATAATGTTTTGGGTCTGAGAGAAACTTATCCTCTAATTTTAATACAGAGAGTAAAATGTATTTTCAGGGGCTAAAATGCAACATTACCTTGAAGTCATGAGTAATCTCGGTAAATACTGTACAATCTTCAATGGTATTGGGGTAGGCATTAAAAAAGACCATTCCATTTTAACTGCAATGTTACTTTGAACTATTGTACAACCATGTGTGTGTTCTGCAAGGTTCTTTATCGGCTCAGCGCATTTATTTCGTAAGCTGGACTGGGGTGTTTATGCTTCAACCTGTGTAGCTTCTAAATTTTCTTATTCTTACTGTGATTGGCTGCAAAGACAACAGGGCTAGCCAGAGATTGGATAATGCTTGTTGGGTTGGTTTTTCTTGTGTACAGTTTCCTAGTAACTGAAGACATTGTATTCTGGGAGATGTAGTTATTTTTTACTGCCTATCAAAGCTATCTGCCTATTTAAGCCAAGTCACAACCTTTGTTCTCTCTCGTGCATTTGCTTTTTTCCCGTATAGAGAGAAAGACAGAGAAAGAGAGAAAGAATATTAAATTAATTATTGTGAACAAAACCTTGCCTGTCTTGACTTCCCTGATTCTAATTTTGACTACTGAACCTGTTTGACTACACGATTCGGCTTTTGACCTTTTTTGTAGGACTTCCTGATTTGGCTTTAACCTAGTTCCAGCACGACTACCCAATTTGATTAACGAAGCAAGACCGGACCTGACACAGAACATGGATTTACCTACCTCATCTTCTTCCGAACCCGAGCACACACAGAACATTTCGATACCTCCAGCACCATCTTGCTCCTTTGTTGTAGTCCCTGACCCAGAGCTTTCCCAGCCACGTCGCTCAAAAAGGAAACACTGTCAGAACCCCAACCCAAGCGACTTTTCTTCAAAGACTGGTCGATATCCAAACTGCTCAAATCCCTTTTGGACAAGGGAACCCATATTCCATCTGCTTCTAGATAGCAGATTCGCTTCAGCAGGAACATCAGCTGCCATTGCAATTTTTTCTGTAACCAGCCCTCCTTCCTCCTCAAGCAGTCTCTGCCCCACCTGCCATAGCAACTAAGCCAGCCCCTGCTTCAACTTCAATTCCAACCATCAACATACCTGAATTCAACCTCGCATCAGCTTCCTCTCAGTCTGCAGCAGCTATTCGCTTGCACACTCTTTCCCCTCAATTAAGCCGTAAAACAATTGAAGGTAAGGATGTCAATCTCGTTGCCATTCTTATTGCATCATCAGAATTCATCGATCACAGAGTTGTTGATTGTGAAGATTTATCAGTCACATTAAAATCCTGTGACCCCCGCCTTCTCAAAAATCTTTCTATTGGTGAGTTTGTACTCGCCTTCTCTGTCTTCCGGGACGTCCTCTGTTCTGCCTATTCTCATCGCCATTCTGAATTGGATCAGTATCTCTATTATATTGTAGAGTTATCTGTCAGATATGAGGGAATCATGTTCTTTCAATATCATGAAGCATTTTCAGCCAAAGCAGCAGCAATTCTCTCTACAGATAACATTATTATTGATTGGTCCCATTGGAATTGCCACCCGGAAAATCTATGGAAAAAAAAGCGTTTAACCCTTTGCGGTCCTATGTCGGACCTGGTTATAGCAATTATTCCTATCCGGTCCATTGTCGGACCCCATTGTCCGACATCATCAAAAAAACGCAAAAAATGGGTTTCTAGACGTTTTTTCTCTGGAAAAAGCCGAGAAAACCATTCAATGGCCGAGTGGGAGCAACAGGAGCCGAGACAAACCGATAAAAAAAAAAAAAAAGGCGTATCTCATGTTACTGTATCAGCGCACAGAGACTATCACAGACATTTGCAGAGCTTTTTTGAGATGTTATAGTAATAAAATAATGACTTTGATCGCATTATTGAGGATTTTGGTGATAAAACGAGTGATCAGGAGATGATTGATCGGTATGTACGACTATTATTATTATTATTATTTATTTCTTAGCATACGTGAAAGCGATAGCGAACGAAAGGGTGGGGCGGGGCTGGAGATGCCTAGTGAGTGCTTTGTTGATATGCAGGGCCTTTTAAACCCGTTTGACTGTGGAAAAAATACTTTTAAACAGCGCGTCTAAAATTAACTGCGCGTGTGAAAATAAATTGGACTGACGCGTCTGACACGCACTTAATAAATGGACTGCAAAGTGTTAATTATCGACCTCTCAGCCCCAAGAGGCAGCTCTACAAGCAGTATCAATGCCCTAATTCCCCAGGAGCAATTATCCTTTCATTACATTACAGTTTTAGATGCCATCAAATTCATAAAAATAGCAGGTCATGATGCCTGGCTCACAAAAGCCGACATATCTGATGCATTCAAAGTTATACCTATTCACCCCTCTCTTCGACAGAATCTGCTGGCAGGATAAATTCTACTTCGCCACTCAACTCACCTTCGGCTGCCAGAGCAGCCCAAAGATTTTCGATTTTCTCTCAGAAGCGCTCTGCTGGATTCTTCTTAACTCATATCGGGTCCCCTTCCTGCTCCATCTCCTCGATGATTTTCTCCTTATA
This sequence comes from Acipenser ruthenus, assembly GCF_902713425.1. Classification (NCBI taxonomy): domain Eukaryota; kingdom Metazoa; phylum Chordata; class Actinopteri; order Acipenseriformes; family Acipenseridae; genus Acipenser; species Acipenser ruthenus. The sequence goes on along the minus strand of NC_081189.1, from coordinate 90,239,433 downwards.
TCTCCCCCCTCAGACCCTCCAGCTCTAACAATCTCCAGTCTTCGAACCCTATTTTCTTCTCTAGGAGTCCCTCTTTCAGAAGATAAAACCATTGGTCCAGTTTCCCGACTCGAGTTTCTTGGAATCACTTTAGATACAGTTAAGTTCGAAGCCAGCCTTCCTTCTGATAAAATAGCCCACATTTGTCATCTGATCAATAAATTTCATGCAGCAAAATCAATCTCCAAGAGCAACTTTCTATCTCTCTGGGCCATTTCAACTACGCAATCTGTATTATTCCCCAAGGCAGGACTTTCATTTCTCGCCTTCTCGCCCTTTCCTCAACAGCAAAAAACCTGGACTTCCATGTAAAAATCTCCACAGAAAAGACATCAAAATGTGGTCTACCCTCCTGCAACACTGGATCGGTCTCTTGCTATGCTACAATGACTTAATTTCTGTCCCTCACAATTTATGTCTGTATACCGATGCCTCTTCCCTAGGATTCAGAGGTGTCCAAGGCAATGAATGGTTTTACGACAACTGGCCTCATGAAATTCAAAATCTCTCACCACATCTCAAATCATCAGCTCTCCTTGGAATCTACCTTATAGTCGCAGCAGCTCACCTCTGGGGGCACTCCTGGTCTAGGAAATCAATTTTATTTTTCAATGACAATCAATCTAATGTGCATATCATCAATAAAGGCAGATCCTCCTCCACCCTTATCATGCAACTTCTCCGCCGTCTCCTATGGATTTCAGTTTCTTACAACTTCATAATTCAAGCGTGTCATCTTCCAGGTATTTTCAATAATGCAGCTGATGCTTTATCTCGTTTACAGATCACCAAGTTTTGTAGTCTGGTTCCTTCAGCAGCTCCAATCCCTCTGCAGGTTCCCCAGTTCCATCACCTCATATTCAATTAAATGCATCACTCTCCAATCTACTCTCATCTGCAAGAGAATACATGTCATCAGCCCTCTCTCCATCTACCAGGTCCTCCTACGCTACAGGTTGGTCGTCATTCTCTTCATTCTGCACCCATAACTGAATATCCCCTAACCCATTCAATGAAAATTGGATTGTAGCATTAATCGTCCATGCACGAGACATTCGTCATCTTTCGTCAGCATCCATAAAATCCTACATCTCAGGTATCCAATTTGAATTATCGTAGCTTGTCCACCCCCTCGCCGACACTTCTTTCCATCCCCGCAGTGCGCCTCACACTCAGAGGAGTTTCCAAGAACCTTCCAACATCATCGCCATCCAGACAACCCATATCTACTGACATCTTTTCCAAATTAATTTCAATTTTGCGCTCAGGATGTTTCAACCCATTTGACGACCTGGTGATGGAAGCTATGTGCCTGTCAGCTTTCTTTGGATTTCTAAGAAGTGCAGAATTCACTGTACCATCGCTATCCAGTTTCCCAGCCATAGGTATTCGTTCTTGTGACCTTTCAATAATTCCTGATAATTATTTCATTCTGTTCCTTCACTCATCCAAGACTGACCAGCTTCGTCAAGGACAATTTATTCAATCATCCAAGATATACTCCTATCTCTGCCCGTACGCTTCCTCATCTAGGTTCCTATCTGTCAAAAACCCTTCAGTCCCCTAGATCCCGTTTATTGATTGTTCCCGTAATGTCATTACAAGACACCTTTCTTCTCTTATCTCCAAAGCAGGTCTATCTCCCCAGTTCTATACCCTGCACTCATTCAGGATTGGCGCAGCCTCATCAGCAGCACCAATCAATTGCTAGTATGCCCGGAGTGGGGGCACCCTTCCTGCCAGGACCAGGTTTCCTCCTAACAGAGGGGGTTTTTCCTCTCCACCAAGCACAGGGTTGCACATAGCCCATCTTACTAACCATCTCTCACTTTGTACTTGTTTGTCCTTCTTTCCTGTTTTTTGTGCATTAGCATGTGGTCTTTTGTTTGTCTTCACAGGTGCGGTCCTTGCTGTGAGCCTGTGGTCCATCCTTTTTGGGGGTTAGTGAGTCTCACATCCCCAGCCTCGAGTCAGCCGCAGCTACTCATGCCTTCGTTCAAAGGGGGGTCCTCGCCGCAGCGAGTCAGAGGGGACCACCGACCACACTGTTCTTTCGCAGCTCATGCGTTTTTTCTTGTCTCACCTAGAAACTCTACTGTTTCTCTCTCACTGTACCAGTAAGAGCTGTAGTCATCTACAATCCTTAAATACTAAAAAATAAATACTGACAAACTCTTATCTTTCAGATACCCCTGCAGGCGCACTCCAGTGCCTGGCCTTGGAGGACTTGCCTCACCTCTTTGAGGGCGGCTCCTGGAGACAGGGATTCTCTTTCCTTCCTTCTTTCCAGGTTATGAACCTTTCCATCCTCTGGGGGCTTGACCCAGTCCACGAGGCAGCGCCTCCAAGGATTGTTTTCAGAGGATCCCGGGGGCCCATGGGGCCAACCTCTGCAGTACAAGGTTCATGCTGTATAAAGTCCGGACCACATCCTTTGCCCTGGCTCGTAGGCCACTAACAGTTAAAAAACAAGCACTCCTGGCCTGCAGGCCATCATCATTCCCTCGAGGCTAAGCCTCTAAATATTAACCCATATTCTTCACGCAGCCCCAGCTCCCGCCCGTGAAATAATATATGGATTCAACAACATTTGTTAAAATTAATAGCCTTTTAATACTAAAACATCACAAATTAATCACTGTCAGAGTCAGTATCTACAAGAACTCTTGCCTTTGAATGTTTCCGAGGTGGGGGGTGATTAATGATTTGCACTGTGACACCCTTGTCAATGCGGTTCAAATAGGCTTGTACAAATTGTACCTCCATTATAGACTATATCATTCCTCAAGAAAAAGTATCTTTCTTCTGTATAAAGACTGAAACAGAATTGAGATGCACATTTAACAGTATTTATTACAGAATATATCTGAGGGTTTCTATTCCAAATTCTGAAGTCTTTGATGGACAGCCCAGTTACGCAGAAGTGTGTGCTACACATAGAAGGTATTTCTATCTTTGGTCACACCCCTGTGAACTGCACCTTTAGCTTTCTATCTGTTGAAAATTTGAAAAAACTTTTTTTTTTTTCACAAGAAGTCAGTCAATGACAGCATCCCTTCAATTCGATTATTGACTTGAAGGACTTTTAATTGATTCCAGAGTCCTGTGGTAGAAGACTGGATGTTTCCAAATTATATTTATTTAAGAACACAAGAGAAAAAAAAAATAATTGTACAAAAAAACAAACTTTCTTTCTTTTTTTAGAAAAGAACATGGCGCAAACAAACAAAAAAAACACTATTTACATTCAAATAGAATTCACCTAAAGCAGGTGCTACACTCAGCTCTAACACCGAGGTTATTACTGGGCGCCAAACTATCCCCAGGTCTAAACAAAAGGAAAGCAGTCCCAGACTGAACCAAACTGCCAGTATATATATATATATATATATATATATATATATATATATATATATATCTGTGCAGGCAGGCAAGCCCCTCTCCTAGACTGAACCAACTACATAGGGGGTTATACAAAAATAAACCAAACATTTTATAATCATAACTAAATACAAACATATTCAAAAAATCAAACATAATCATTGAATACCTAAATAAACATTAACAAGCACGTGCATTAAAAACTACAGCTTTAAACAAGCAGAGGGATACTTACTTAAAATCAGCTACCCCGGGGGCTCCCGAGTGGCGCATCCAGTAAAAGCACTCGCTATAGTGCAGGATGCGCTCTATAGCCTGGACGTCACCGGTTCGAGTCCAGGCTATTCCACAGCCGACCGTGGACGGGAGCTTCCAGGGGGCGGCGCTCAATTGGCCGAGCGTCGTCCGGGGGGAGGGAGGGTTAGGTTGGCCAGGGTGTCCTCGGCTCACCGCGCACCAGTGACCCCTGTAGTCTGTCCGGGCGCATGCGGGCTTGCCTGTAAGCTGCCCAGAGCTGCGTTGTCCTCCGACGCTGTAGCTCTGAGGCGGCTGCACGGTGAGTCTGCAGAGTGTAAAGAAGCGGACGGCTGACGGCACACGCTTCGGAGGACAGCGTGTGTTCATCTTCGCCCCTCCCGAGTCAGCGCAGGGGTGGTAGTGGTGAGCTGAGCCTAAAAATAATTGGGCATTTCAAATTGGGGAGAAAATAATAAAAAAAAAAACTAACTGGCAACGACTAAATTTATATAAAAAAAAAAAAAATTAAAAAAAATCAGCTACCCCCTCTTTACATTCTCAATGGTACTGCCCTGACTACAGGAAGTCAGTACCCAGGGAAGTTATTAAAAGATTCCCAAGCCACTGCAATGTTCGATGATCTGTCTCCAATGTAAACTCACGTCCAATCAGATAGTACCGTAGCGAATCAAGGGCCCATTTGATCGCCAGACACTCCTTCTCAACTGTTGAATATAGAGTTTCTCTGGGAAACAATTTGCGGCTAAATGTACACCACTGGCCTCAAGTTTTTCGGCCCCTCTTGCAGCAATACTGCTCCAAGTCCTGTATTGGAAGCATCTGTTTGGACAACAATGGGTTTAGAAAAGTCTGGGCTCTGTAACACAGGTTCTTTCTTTCTTGGAACAAGCCAGGCATTAAACAACTCGAGATCTCTGTTGATCTGCTGTTAGATGGCTCAGGTCTGGGCCATGCGATTGATCATCTGTAGGAAAGTATTGCTCAGTCCGGTCTTCCTCCTCCTCTACAGCTCTAATAAAGAGGTGTTGCTGAGGCTACACCAAACTTCATCTGTTCCTGAGTGTTTCCCTGCATAATAACACCAGCTGCTGGCTGCACTTTCCAACAGGAACACATGACTATATGCCATTCTAGAGAACTGACTTCTGCCGATTTCTACCTCCAAGACAATTATCTATTCAAGGATACCAAGATATTTAGTGAGCAAGTAGTTCGAGTGAAGTTATCGGACAACAAAAACTCCCCATTCCCATTTGTACTGCTTTCCTAGAAAACAGATTACATTACTATTCTACCTGTGAGATGTCTTGCTTATTAAAATATGTATCATACTTTTAAAGAGGAGATGATAATCTATTCAGGGATACCAAGGTATTTAGTAAATAAAGTGTCTGAGTGAGGAAGATGGGCAAGACAATCACCATCCCTAGTCTTGCTTTAAATCACTTGTTGTTGCCATAATTTGTGCCTGTACTGTGTGTGTGTGTATATATATATATATATATATACACACACACACACACACACACACACACACACACACACACACACACACACACACACACACACACCCCTCGTTATATCACCCCTCGCTATACTGCAGATTCGGATATATCGCGGTCCTGGCTCCCCATTTTTACTGTCTAACTGCGTATGCCTTAGCTGCAATATACACAGGCACTTAGAATTACTGTTTGTTTTATTTCGTACCGAACATTACAAACAAAAATATACAAAACAATTAAAACAAAACATTAATATCGCACTCTTATCATAGACACAAGTATTTCACAATAATACAAAGCAAATTAAATGTCTTCCTGCTGAAGCGGTTTTTATTTTAGCCAACAAGGTGTTCACTTGTGGCAGCAATGCACTAGCAAGTCACAAGACAGTGACGTCAGCTCCCTGGCAACAAGCCTCCTATGTCGGGAATAGATTCTTTCAATGCAGCGGGTTTGTGCATTTGAGACAGGCGAGGAAGACTAGTGAAATTAATTGGAGACTGATGTTGATGAGAAGCAATTACCCTCCGCTGTACGAATTAAAACAGTGTGCTGCTTTTTATACAAAAAATGAGAAAAAACAGGTTGCGTAGAGGATTTATACTGGACCCTGACACCCCCGATAAAATGAGGGAGTCATTATACAGTATTTGTTAGCCTATTTTTTTTTTCTATGGGTCTCTTGCTATATCACGGCCCTTGATATATAGCAGATATATAGTGGACCCCGACACCCACGATATATCGAGTGGGTGGTGTATATAGAATGTGTTGGGGTTTGGCAGGGATAGGGTTCATTTCTGTCCCTGCTGTTGTAATGATTTTTTTCTAATTGAGTACCTGTTTAAATAGTTTTTAGTTCAATTAGTGTCACCTGCCTGTAATAAGCAGGCAGATGTTTAAACATACAATGTTTGTTCAGGGCAGTCTCCAGTCTGTGTGAAGAGGGGCTGTCATTGGTGAAGAAACCTGTGTGGTAGTCTAAAAGGTAGTGTGTAAACCTTTTTATTTGTTGTGTTTAAAAACTGTTTTGTGTAATCGGGAAATGGTAATTTTACGGTAAAGTAACATTTTCAGTTGTCTTACTTTCTGTAAATAATAAAAACGGCACCCAAGTGACTAAATACTTCAATTCTGGTATCTGGTTCTGCTTAAAAAGGGGCTACGAACCTTGAAACAAGTATATATATATATATATATATATATATATATATATATATATATATATATATATATATATATACACACCGTATTGCTTCAAATGAACGCCGCCCTTGAATTAAAGCCTCACTCAGATATCAGCTTTTTAATAGACGCCGCCCTCAATAAAAAAGTGTAAAGGTATTTTTTTCTACCCCTGCTCAAAACATAAAAAAAGAAACATGCAACTCTGCCAATGTACATGACACCCCTGAAGAGACTGCAACCTCAATCCAGTATGTAATACAAACGAATGTACGCCCACCTTAGTAAGCAAATGTTATTTTATTGTTCAGTCCCGACAGACAACCTAACATGAACTACTTACAGCACAGCAATCCTTCACGTCCCTTTTTTTTTCCAGTAAAGTTCAGTGCCAACACAGCAGGGGATAAAACAAAGTCTGTTTACCTCATCACCAGCTTGGATGGTGAAAAATTAAACTCAGAGGAACTTAGAGCTTTGCCGGTCACTCTAAGCGCTATCCGAAAGCTGGCTGAAGATATCTTCTTGTAGGGGGTTTAGTTGTTTTGTTTTTTTATTCAATTGTAATTTCTCAGTCCTGTACAATTATAAAAAAAAAAAACTTGCTTACTATCTATGAGAAGATTTAGTTTCGGTTTCTCTTACAGAGAAATTACAGTGAAAGAAAAAAATAAATAAGGTAGGATATGTTTTAGTTTTAACAGAACTATATACAAAATCGATATACAGAGGCAATATTTTTCATGAGTGACGGTATAAATAGGGGTTGAAGCAATGTTATCTGTTCCTTCGTTTTGGTTGTGTCATTTACCTGGAAAGACCCGTACTGTTGATGAAATAAATCATGAGTGTTTGTTTGTACTGTCTATTGTTGAGTGTATTCACTAGACGGCTAACATGTTCCGGAGCTGTCGCCAGAGGCCTGCGCATACCCGGAACAGCACTTCACTTGTACCACTGTAAAACTGTATTGCACCACAATCACTAATTCATGCACTAACCGGACTTGTGTATGTGTTTTGTGTTTAATGTCTAAAGGGACTATTATTTTGGGACCAGCTTGGGGGATTATAAATGTAAGTAATACACGCCGCTGTATTACTTACCATCATTATTATTTCCTGTTTGTTTCGCCGTCAGGCATTGGACAAAAACAACTAATAAAAATAAACCTTTTCACCTGGATTGCAATTGTCTGTTTTTTTCTTTAATCACCTGCACCTGTACACAATTAACCACTTTGCCACAATGCATTATGCACGTGAAGGTGGTTTAACGCTTTCCTAGTTATTATAAAAAGTAAGTTGTGTTTTTTTTTTTTTTTTTTTTTTAAGAAAAAAAAGGATATTGCTTCTCTAGAAAGAATTAGAACCAGAATTATCCCGGGTTTAAAAGGCATGTTGTAAGCAGACAGGCTAAAAGACTTGAATCTATTCAGTCTTGAACAAAGAAGACTACGCGGCGATCTGATTCAAACATTCAAAATCCTAAAAGGTATAGACAATGTCGACCCTGGGGACTTTTTTGACCTGAAAAAAGAAACAAGGACCAGGGGTCACAAATGGAGATTAGATAAAGGGGCATTCAGAACAGAAAATAGGAGGCACTTTTTTACACAAAGAATTGTGAGGGTCTGGAACCAACTCCCTAGTAATGTTGTTGAAGCTGACACCCTGGGATCCTTCAAGAAACTGCTTGATGAGATTCTGGGATCAATAAGCTACTAACAACCAAACGAGCAAGATGGGCTGAATGGCCTCCTCTCCTTTGTAAACTTTCTTATGCTCTTATGTTCTTATAAAACAAAACTCGGGGTAGCCTACAGTTTGACACATAAAAACAGAATTTGATTTATATTTTCCCAGGACATTTGGCAGCTTTAACTTAAAATAAGCATGGCAAGAAAGGTTTGTACTTACTGTTTATAAGCCACTTCTCGCGCACAATTTTTTTTAAAGAACATATTCTGTGGTAGAAAGGTAATCCTTATGCAGCTGTATTTTCTTTATGATGCAGTTGCAATATTACGACCTTGGCCAAACCGAACATGCAAAGCAATTGTTTTGTTTTTACACACTGCAGACAAAAAATACAAAATAAAATAATAATCATTTGGATATAATTTGGGGATCTTGTGCTGTTTACAGTTTGCTTCTATCATGTGTACATCCAAAGTTATTAAACTTTAAAGTTGACAGTTGAGCTTTTATTTGAAATACAAACCAGCGCTTGGCGCTTGTATCATTCAGTAAGTTAAATACTGTAGCCTAAGTGGGGTTTTTTTTAAACACATTATCTTACTCATTTTTCACATTTCCTCATTAAATGTTCCATTATGACTCATTAGTTGGCTAATCTAAAACTGTCATTAAGACTATAAAGAGATATTCAGAGTAAAAACAAGAACACAATTAAATGTCAAAAGAAAATAACACGTTGATGAATTAATCCCTTAGTCTTTCTTCTCACACTGTGGTGATAAATTTGCCCTTGTGTTCTACATTGGATATGAACCGAACAAAACTGACATCATCTTGACTAAAGATATTGTTGGAACACTGAAGCAGGGCAGCAACGTGGTTCTCCGAAAGAAGGGAAAAGAGAAGGAAACTTTTCCAGTGAAAATTATGAAGCTTGGTGGTAAGCGTTTTTTTGTTGTTTTTTTTTTAATTTTATATTTTCTTATTGAATACTGGGAAGCTCTCATTTTTTGTTATGTACTGATGCAATTCATGAATCTATGGTGTACTTTTTATTTTACCAGATGCCAATAAACTCGCTAAATCAAAAGCTTGGAGACTTGGAGAGACAGCAGATTAAAAATGATGTTCAGAAGAAAAGAAAAATGAAGCTTTGTAACAATGAAAAAAGAGGAAGCTTGTCAATAAGCCAAAGGTACGGTGTTATAGGCTACAAATGTTGTATTTATTTATTTATTTATTTATTTATTAATTTATTTATTTAACCAGGAAATTTACCCGTTGAGACCGAGGTCCTGGAACACAGACAAACAAACAACACATTAATACTTGTGTGGTACAACATGTTTAAAAGATACTAAAAACAATAGAATATGTAGGCCTAGGCTAAATCTAGTGCTCAGGTTGTATTGGGCTACTTCAACGCCAGAATAAGTAAACTCAATTTTAAACGTTAAATTCCCTTTCAGGCTTGTGCTATTTGGGAAGTGTGTGCTACTACTTACACTAAAATATTTTATTTTCGTACACAGGCAAATGTCATCGCACAGCTCCCTTCGCCGCAACCGCCTGACCGCATTTATGCAGCAGAGAATCCACATTGTACCTGCTCACTCGGCAAAGAACTCTGGCCTCTATACTCAAAAATGTTGGTATTTCAGTGTTGTGGTAAACATTTTACCGAACAAATTTTTGTATCACTTTGTCGGAAAATCGAAGCGATACTCAAACAAAATCCCCTAAAATAAGGAAATTCGGTGAGCACACATTCATCCTTAAATCCATCAGTTCAATCAGTCAATTTAGGATTCAATCGGTGAAAAGAAAATGTATAATTGACAGGGAGTAACAGGCAGATGATATTCCTCCCAGGGAAAAGCAGACAAAAAAACGTCATCTCAATATCATCATGAACTATGAGGAAACAACAGTTTAAAACATAACTTATGCCGGGTTTTACTAATGGCAGGAACCCGCTGAAAACCAGCTATTTTTCGCATGCGTCAGGCTCTGGGGAAACATTTATTTAAAAAAGAGAAGTTGTGTATTTGTCTTCTAACCATTAATCCTACATAAATACATTTCTAAAATATGCTACTATTCCTGTAATTCCTTATTATTCATTGTGCACCTTTCCCCCATCTCCAATAGTGCAGTGATTCACACAATCTGTAAGTCAGAGGAAGAGTTGTCCAGATGTTGTTTAAAGCGAATCGTCCCCTTTTATGCCGTCTACATCTGCGTTTTATTAAAATGTACTGCACATGTAAGGCAGAATTCTGCTTAAACGCGACCTCTGGAGATGGCGCCCTACAAAACTTCAAACAAACTCTGCATTTATTCATTTGAACTACCCCTGAGTAAAAATTAAGAAAAACAACCAAGATCAAAAGTATTAAGCATCCCGGTAACATCAGTCCCCAGTGAGCAGGCATTCAGTAATGCTGGGCAGATTGTAAGCAAGTACCAGTCTTCGCTTAAATTAAAACAAAAATGTGGACACTATCATGTTCCTTAACACAATTAAAATATAGGCCATGGGCAACACTAGTGTTACTAAACTGCTGTGGACCATGATTACTTTTTTTAAATGAGTTTTTTTCTCTTGATTGGTTGTTACTCTGACTTGTTATGGATTTAAACAACAGTGCAATAATCAAGAAGCACCACAGAACAAATTTGGCTGAAATTCTTGAACTAAGTGGATGGCCAAAGACAATTACGGGTCCAGCAGGTAAGAGAATCGTCCGAGCAGCTAAACAAAATCAAAGATTAACAGCCAAGGATTTAAAGAAAGATTTAGAAGCATCTGACAGGAATCTGACACATTCTTCAACAAAAACTTCTGGTCCAGTGAGACTAAAATATAACTTTTCTTCAAAAATGAACCACAGTATGTTTGGAGAAAAAAAGGGGAACCTTGTACCTACAGTTAAACATGGAGGTGGTTCGATCATGCAGGTGTTTTAGCAGTTTGTGATTTGAAGATGTATCAAAACAGCCTACAAAGTACAATGCTGGTAATCTAATTGGCAGACAGTTTATCTTCCAACATGACAAAGACCCAAAGCATACAGCTAAGTCAGCTCTGGAATTCTTGAAGAAAACGAAGATGCAACCTGGAATGGCCTTCGCAATCATCTGTTACCTTGAATTATTGTATAATAAGCATAGGGTGCCACTGCTTGTGTCTGCTACTCTATATAAAAATGTAAGAATGACACACAGAAGGGAAACTACAGTAAATGTTGCTGTAAATATAACCCTGTAGGCGACAACGTTTGTGCAATCACAACATAAGCACAAAAATGTTTAAAGCTGGCGTCCCAAAATCATTTTTCATATTGTTCTACAATATTTTACCTTGTTGCTTGCTATGTTCGTCCATAGTTTCTGTGCACTCAACTTCATCAGAAGGGTCAGTTTTAATGTGGTTCTAGCAACTGGGATGAAAGCTGCCTGCTTGTCACATTGTCAGTTCTAAAGTTACATTTCTGCCTCTACTGCAGAAATTGAAGGTTACACATGTCATCTACAAGTTCTGTTACAGCCCAGGAAACAAAAAGGATTTTTACTCAATGATTTAACCCGTTTTTCTCTATTATAGAATATGATATATGTTCCTCTCCACAGCAACTCCCCACAACAGCTCAGGGCTGGGTTGCACCAGCTATGTGTAAACTCATTCAGAATGTAAAGTCTCTACTAAGTCCTTAGCTGTTACTAGTTAGTTTATAACTAAGCGCTCTCTTATTTCAGTTGCAGCACACGTACTTAAGAGAATACTTTGTTAGTTTATCACTAAGAGCAGTTCATAGTACGTCAGTGATATCCTCGCTGCTCGGCAGCCAATTAGAAGTGAGGATATTTCAAAGGGCTTGGTCAGTGACACTGAAGAAACACGTATGGACAGGACCTTAAAACTCCCAAAAATAAACATAACCATGGGAATTTTAAGAATGTTTAGTTTTAGAGATTAAAACTGCGAAGGCAAACTTTTTTGTTCGTACTTCACATCTTAAACCTCCACACTTCCCTATCACCTCTGACAGACAAGCTGACAAGACAGCTAATTCAAGAATATTTTGTACTGGGAATCGCCAATATGTCACTACATTTATATGGTATAAAATACTGAAATTTATAACCAAATTTTAGGAAAGTTTATAAATTATTAATATAACTTAAATAAAGTGAATTAATGTTCTGTGTGAGCCATTACAGATAATAAATATGGATATTTAATTATACATTAAAATATAACCCTGGTGAAAAAATCCTATAGGAAATCCTATAGGAAATTTTATAGGAATGCTTTAGAAATTGAAATAATTCCTATCAGATCATATAGGAACTTTACAATTATTCCTATTAAATTGTATAACAAACTTTAGAATCTAATAGGATTTAAAAGGATGTCCTATAATTATCAAGAGGATGTATGCGGTCTCGCAGGATTCACTGACGACAAAAACAATGAAAAAAATCATCTTCAAAGAGAAGCTCAAGCAGCAAAAGTCATGTTGTATTTTGATTCTACGAACAGCTTACACCTCCCTAAAGGTATGCGTAAATCTTTTTTAAATTTAGTTGTTGCCAATTATTTTATTTTTTTTATTTTCTCCCAATTTAGAATGGCCAATTATTTTTTAGGCTCAGCTCACCACTACCACCCTTGCGCTGACTCGGGAAGGCGAAGACGAACACACGCTGTCCTCCGAAGTGTGTGCCGTCAGCCAACCGCTTTTTTTCACACTGTGGACTCACCATGCAGCCACCCAAAAGCTACAGCGTCGGAGGACAACGCAGCTCTCAGGCAGCTTACAGGCAAGCCCGCAGGCGCCCAGCCAGACTGCAGGGGTCGCTGGTGTGCGGTGAGCTGAGGACACCCTTCCCGACCTAACCCTCCCTCCTCCCGGGCGTCGCTCGGCCAATTGTGCGCCGCCCCCTGGGAGCTCCCGTCCACGGTCGGCTGTGGAATAGCCTGGACTCAAACTTGAGACGTCCAGACTATAGAGCGCATCCTGCACTCCACTTGGAGCGCCTTTACCGGATGCGACACTCGGGAGCCCCTGGTATGCGTAAATCTTAAGAAACAACTAGTCTTACGTTATAACTATCATAGCTGGTGCAACCCGTGAAAAGTTAGTAATGTGTAAAATCAACGATAGTAAAGACTTCCGCTTTAACTAAGCTAAGTAAGAACTTCCGCAACGCTGGTGCAACCCAGCCCAGGAGAACTGAAGGAGAACTCTGGGTGTCCTCCAATATCGCTGTGCAGCCAAAAGATGTAAACAAGCCTACAGTCCCTGGAGGACCAAGCCCTGTAGGTGTCCCCGAGTTCACCAACATCTGGTCAGTAGGGGCCGCTGTAGCAGAGTGAGGACAAACAGTCCCCAACAATTTTGCCTCCCTAACCTGCGCAGTGCCAGAACCAATAGCCAAAGCACAGCTCTTAGTTGATTCCCCAACAAAGATCATCAACTTTAAGCAACATCAATACTTAAATTCTTCACAACTACAGTGTATCTGCTCAGGGTTGTCAACCCAATAGCTTGCTAACAAACTGAAGAACTTTCACTGCTTTTTACAACTGTTTGTTCATTATAATGTAATTTAATTTAGATCTGCCATTTAGATCACTAACATTCCCTGAACCATTTTTTTCCCATAATGACACATTAAAAAAAAAAAATCATAATTCATGTTTAATTGCTGCTTATCCTTCGTGCAAGTAATATGAACATTCATATACAGACGTGCTCAAATTTGTTGGTACCCCTCCACAAAAAACGAAGAATGCACAATTTTCTCTGAAATAACTTGAAACTGACAAAAGTAATTGGCATCCACCATTGTTTATTCCATATTTAATAGAAATCAGACTTTGCTTTTGATTTTTTATTCAACATAATATTGTAAATAAGAAAACAAATGATAATGGCATGGACAAAAATGATGGGACCGCTAACCTAATATTTTGTTGCACAACCTTTAGAGGCAATCACTGCAATCAAACATTTTCTGTAGCTCTCAATGAGACTTCTGCACCTGTTAACAGGTAGTTTGGCCCACTCTTCCTGAGCAAACTGCTCCAGCTGTCTCAGGTTTGATGGGTGCCTTCTCCATACTGCAAGTTTCAGCTCTTTCCATAGATGTTCGATAGGATTCAGATCAGGACTCATAGAAGGCCACTTCAGAATAGTCCAGTGTTTTGTTCTCATCCATTCTTGGGTGCTTTTAGCTGTGTGTTTTGGGTCATTATCTTGTTGGAGGACCCATGACCTGCGACTGAGACAGAGCTTTCTGACACTGGGCAGTACGTTTCGCTCCAGAATGCCTTGATAGTCTTTCATTGTGCCCTGCACAGATTTAAGGCACCATGTGCCAGGCGCAGCAAAGCAGCCCCAAAACATAACCGAGCCTCCTCCATGTTTCACTGTAGGTATGGTGTTCTTTTCTTTGAAAGCTTCATTTTTTCGTCTGTGAACATAGAGCTGATGTGACTTGCCAAAAAGCTCCAGTTTTGACATATCTGTCCAAAGGACATTCTCCCCGAAGGATTGTGGCTTGTCAATATGCATTTTAGCAAATTCCAGTCTGGCTTTTTTATGTTTTTCTTTCAAAAGTGGAGTCCTCCTGGGTCTTCTTCCATGGAGCCCACTTTTGCTCAAAAAGCGACGGATGGTGCGATCAGAAACTGACGTACCTTCACCTTGGAGTTCAGCTTGTATCTCTTTGGCAGTTATCCTTGGTTCTTTTTCTACCATTCGCACTATCCTTCTGTTCACTCTGGGGTCGATTTTCCTCTTGCGGCTGCGCCCAGGGAGGTTGGCTACAGTTCCATGGACCTTACACTTCTTAATAATATTTGCAACTGTTGTCACAGGAACATCAAGCTGCTTGGAGATGGTCTTGTAGCCTTTACCTTTACCATGCTTGTCTATTATTTTCTTTCTGATCTCCTCAGACAACTCTCTCCTTTGCTTTCTCTGGTCCATGTTCAGTGTGGTGCGCACAATGATACCAAACAGCACAGTGACTACTTTTCTCCATTTAAATAGGCTGAATGACTGATTACAAGATTGGAGACATGTGTGATACTAATTAAAGAAACGAATTAGTTTGAAATATCACTATAATCCAATTATTTATTATCTTTTCTAAGGGGTACCAACAAATGTGTCCAGGCCATTTTAGAATATCTTTGTAGAATAAACAATAATCCATCTCTTTTCATAGCTTCTTTGCTTTATTCTATGACATACCAAAGGCATGCAAGTATACATGATAAAATAGCTATTAATTTCATCACTTTTCAGGAGGAATGAAGCATTATTTCAATGAGCTGTAAGGGTACCAACAAATATGAGCACGTCTGTATGATATCAAATGAATCTGAGACAGTAAGTTGGGGACAATTGATATGGAATGACCCATCGGTTTTCGTAGTTGTGCTGTAAAAGACTACTTAAAATGTCTGTATTTCCAAATTTCCTTACTGGTAAAAGCCCTCCTTTTACTGTCACTGACAAGCTAAACAACATACAGTACAAGTGATTTCACATTGGCTCAGACACTTGCTTTTCTGGCTTTAGTTTGTTGTTTTCATACAAAAGGTCGGTTAACATAGACACCCATCACAACATTTTATTTCTGTCTTAAAACTATTGTTGGGACAATAAATTGTATATTTGGACAAACACTGCTTGAAATTCCTTTAACATAATGTATAAATGACAAACGTCCTGTTCTTCTGTGCAATAGATACTATTATTATTTTCATTCAACTTATGGGTTAAGGTAACATTTCTTAAATAATATCTATACAATATTACATATACAGTAATTTCTCTCACTAATTCAGAGCTGAAATGAAAAGTGTCATAGGCTGTGCTCTCAATGTCAAGGGCACATTATGATGTGATAGGTACAGTACTATGTATAAGCATGCAGTCTTCTTAAAAACTCTGAAGTGTTTTTCTTTGTCCTGAGCCAATATAAAGTTTACAATTCTGCTGATTCTTTCCATTTGCTTCGCCTCCTTAAAACCTCATTAATTATTTGGCAATTTAAAGTATGGAATACAACCTCTAAATGTGTGTTAGAGTAAAATTTGAAACATAGTTTTTAGTAAAATGTTTGTCTCAGAACATGGATAATTGTTTCCAAAATCAAAAGGAAAGTACCAGAATATGCCAGTGTCTTCTTGTATGTTTTTTCCTGGGTGACTTAAAGAGTGACGATGTCTCTTAGGGTACACAAACACCGTGTGCTAATAGAATGGTGTCCACGTGATGGCGCTAACCACCAATGACACATAAATAATTATATTAAATGTATTGCTAGTTTTAAGTATTTTTCCACTTGTATATACTGCATATTGTTAGTTACTCTTACAAAAACTACTATATCATCAAATGACTAGCTTCTTTTCGCCGTGCTATATTCCAGTGTTTATGTTATTCAGTTTGTGGAAATATGGCATCATACTTTTAAATGATTCAACCATGTTTCTTGAATTATGATAAACCGTAGTTTAAAATTCACACATATGATTATGCACATGATACAATGCTTAAAGGGGGAACATATGTAGGCTATGTCCCCTTAAGTCGTAATAGTATTAAATATAAAAGAATAAAAAATAACGTACCGGTAAATATAAGCATCCATATGACATCTATATACGAACTCAATTGATGTTAACTTGTGAGAGAATGATTTATTGTTCGACGCAATACAAATCAAAATAACAAATAAGTCGCTTCAAACACTTACCTGAAATAGCAGCCAGGGAAAGCGCTGAACTGATCAGAGCAAGTAGCAACTTCATCGTTCCTTCACATAGGCTTGTCTCCAGTTTTACCTGTCGTACTATGTGTTATATCAGGACCTAATCGTCAGTGGAGGTGAGGCTAAAGGGAAATGTCACTGTACATATTTACAGTCAACACTTATAAAATAAATTTAAAACAATGCAAAATGTGATCCCTCTATTGATTTCCCATTGGCTTTCCAGATCTGCCTGTGCTCATGCTGCAATGAGATTCCTCGCTGCCATTGAACAGCTAGGTGCAAATTTTACTCAACCAATCAGAGCGCCGTAATATTGAGCCAGTAAAGGTGAAACGCAGGGAGATTGACAGAGAAGATGAAAACAGAGGCGGCAAAAAAAAAAAAAAAAAAAAAGGATATCGGTATGTTTATATACAGTATCAAAAAGTCTTAAACAAAGAATGATTGCAATACCAAAAAAAATAATAATACAAAAATTAAAAATAAATAAATATAAGTTATATGTATTTATGCATGCGTAGGCGACCCAAAGCTTCAGCTATGGTGCTGTGTATTAATAACATTCTAATTTTTTCTGCATTTGTATAAGCAATAATATTTCATGCACATTTTTTTTGTAATCTACAGTATATCGTTTATAGAAAAGATCATGGAAAGAAGGAGATTTTCCTTCATTTCTAAAGTATTAGTATACAAGTACCTACTGATGATATATAGCTAGTAACATATTCTATCACTTTAAGCATACAGAATTAGAAAGCTTTACAAATCATTAAATTAATGCAATTCGGTAAAACCTTAACACCTACAGTTAAGGTAATGAAATACTGTAATTAAAATGTACCATGTGCCAAAAGTTTGAAAACCATCAAAGAATACAATTCAGTACAACTTGGACACATTACAGAACTTAGGATTCATTAAACTTCAAAAATTCAGTAAAATATTTCTATACTTTGATACTTGCTGTTAAGGCATTGTAATAATGTGCAATTGAAATTAATAAAATAAAAGTTCTTAACTGCTCAATAACATAGACAGGATCTCCAGCCCTTACTGATGAAATAGAAGAAAAATCAAGAACTGTTTTAATTTGCTTAACTGCAGCAATTTAAAAACACAATGCTATATCGAAGGTTTTGGCGGTCTGATTAATTCTGTGGTGCATTTTTTGGCAGCTAAATCTCGTAGCCATTTTAGCAGCTGAAGCTGTGTGCGTAATTCATTATGTGATACAGGTGTGTTCGGTTGATTAGACAGTATGGATGATCAAGATTCTACTATATATATATATATATATATATATATATATATATATATATATATACAGTGGCGACGCATAGGGGGGGCACGCCTGGTCACGTGCCCCCCCAGATTTCTGTCAGGCAGTGGCTTAGCCACTGTGTTAGGATCGTTCACACTGAAACATGTGTAAGAAATTGCAATATTGTTATATTTTTCGCTTCCCATTATAGCGAGGCGGACGTGGCATGGGCGGCGCTGATTTTTCTTTTCGCTCACGGAAAGAACTTTTT
Organism: Acipenser ruthenus; assembly: GCF_902713425.1. Classification (NCBI taxonomy): domain Eukaryota; kingdom Metazoa; phylum Chordata; class Actinopteri; order Acipenseriformes; family Acipenseridae; genus Acipenser; species Acipenser ruthenus. The sequence continues at coordinate 90,221,031 of NC_081189.1, read as the reverse complement.
ATTTACCGCGTTGCTATCAACCAATGAGAATACATAAGCAAGCTGTACTTGCTCAACCCCAAACACAGATGCATGAAACATATAGGCTATGATTACTGTATATGCTATGTAGCCTAGCTACTACACACATAGATGTGGTAGAGGACATCTACTATGTAATGAGTAGCCTATGTATTTACATAGAATGCACTCGCCTCATGACATATCTTATTGCCAGCTGACCTCTCCAGCGGCCAGCTTACTAATAAGATTATCATTTTTCACGGATTGTGCAGCCAGCTTCATCAAGGGACGGTAACCAAGTCCATCCAGGTCTTGGAGATGGAGTGGTAAATGTACAACCTGTTATTAATTGAATAACTAAAGAAATAAATCAGAATGAAAACAGTTCTGGACGCTGCTGAGAGAAAACCGGCAAAACTGTTTCAATTCCTGAGTTCGGTTACCTACTTGTTTTCATTCTGATTATTTGTTTAGGCTACAGCGTGTCCGTCAGCTCAACTAGCGAATGTCAGTGCAGTGTGATACCAAAAAAAATGAGTGGTTGGATTTGCTGTCAATCAACCCAAGTTTTTTGTTGGATCAGCTGTTTGTACATTTTTTTTGTTTTTAAAGGCGCTGTAGTTATACAATGTAGTTATACTTCGTATTTCCTTTTTTGTTTTTAAACGGAAGTGTTCTGAACTGAATCTCTCTTTTTAACTATTTTGCACAACAGTGTATTTGGTTATTGGATCTTCTGTTAAAAAAAAAAAAGTTCTTTATTTTTCGAAAATAAAACGTCAATGCACTAATAAGAAATCAGGTTGCCAATTTCACCACTGTGACTATTCACCTTAAAAAAGTTACCATTGCCACCCTCTCCCGAAAAAAAATCCTGGCTATGCCACTGTTGCCAGGGTTTATTATTTAAAAATGCGCAGTTTATTTCAAACTTTCAAAACATAATAACATAACAAAGAGTGTCAAAGACCCTTCACCGTTATATTTGTTCTCGTGTGAGACTTTCACTTTTTCAGTCAGCGAAAATATGTGCTAAAACGGAGTGAATTTGAGCCCTGTTAAAATGGCAAAAAGACAGCTACGTTTGGAGTTTTTCTACAACAAAAAAGCTAAACCTCCAACGCCAGAGACATCAACAGAAACCGAACCTGACTATTCTGTAGTTCAGAATGTTACGAACAGCACAAGAGTGTGACGATCCTTCCATTTCAAACGCTCAGGTTAGTGCAGGTGTAGCTGTCTGTCGATAAGAGACTCTTGCCTGTAAAGTGTTGTTTGCAGCTCTTGATTGTGACAATCTGGCGTACAACTGTTTGTGATGAAATATCTGGTAATGTTAGAAAGCTAGCTTAATGTTTACATTAAAATGGTTAAAATCGGGCATCGGGTTTGAGCACTTTTTTTTGGGGGGGGGGGGGGGGGGGGGCGGGGCTGTGCCCCACCAGTTTTTCAAGCCATGAGTCGCCAATGTATATATATATATATATATTGTACTTTATATTGTAGCATACCAGCTTTTCAGGAACAGAAGTGGAACAGGCGAGAAGAGATCAAACTAGACAAGGTAGCTTCAGGTCCAGAATGGCAAATCTCGACAGCTGTGCACTGGACACCAACAGTGTACATTCTGCTTACACACTGCCTCTGAGGAGCTGGCAGGGTCCCTTAGCCTACAGCCCGTCAAAAACAATGCAACAAATGTAATCCCTTAACAAGGGGTCACCGCCGGTGCAGCGGTGCACCAGTGTTGGCCAATGGTGGCCATCCATAGCAACCCCTGCAGACTCCAGCTCCCGTGAGCGCCACCCTGGAGCGATCGCAAGCTGCCACCTTGCACCACCTCCCTGCTCCATGCACGCAGGAGCTCAATGCCCTGGGGTGGTCGTTGCTGCTGGCGGGACAGAACCGCAATGGACTGCATGCACTGTTACAATATATTCTGTTCTTTGTGTAAAGCTGCATGAAGTAAGCTCAAAAACCATCCACAAATTGACATGTGGAGACACCAACTGATGGGCAACATCATTCTAGGCATGGTTTAAGACTGGTCACCCAAGCAACTTTTATTGACGACAACAAGAGGAAGACTTGAAATGCCGGTGCGTTGCATTGTGTGACCATGCCGACAGGCCTGTGTTCCATAGAACCACGTCTCTCTGTGGAACCATGCCTCTCTATGGAATCATCCAGAGAACCACGTCTCTCCGTGGAGCCATGCCTCTCTATGGAATCATCCACAGAACCATGTCTCCGTGGAACCATGCCTCTCTTATTAACTGCTTAGGCATTTGTACTTTTTTTAATGTTATAGCTTAAAGTGTGCCTCCAGGCCTGTACAACGTCATACTGTATGTACATTAGGGTTGCCGCCAGGTTTGACCGGGACAGTCCGGGTATTGGCATCTGTGTCCAGGTGGCAGGGATTAATAAGCCCAGATGCTCAAATGTCCAGTTCTAAGAAACACCAAACTTCCTTTAATATTTTCTTTGATATACATTAGTTGCTTAAAGGATTTCCACTATCTTATTAGAAATGTACTGTTTAGTTCTGATCTGTACACTCTGCTTTGTCCCCAACATTTGAATAATGCTGGAGACAACAAACATATCCACGTGATGCAAACAATATCCAATACAGTACTGAGCTGATGTGTGATCGAGGACTCGCAGGATTTTAAGTCTGAGGATCCTTCACCCTGAACTTGAAAATCCAAGTGAATATGACGCTGTCATGGCAAATGTCACCTCCTTGACAAATTTCCCTCAATCAGTAAGTCCTGGAGCAAACACTGCATTTCAAAAACTGTTTTTGTTAACTAGCCTCATGTGTGATTTATCAACCCCAGAGCTTCGGCAGGTCTAGTTGGCCCCCAGACCCCCAGTCAAAAGATGGGTTTTGCCCCCGGAGTTTCAGTCAAAATGAGTATTGACCAGTTTAACCCGTGAACACAGCACTGAATTGTGATTGCTGATTGTGGGTCGACTTTGGCGCTCGTCCTGTTGGATCTATCGCCGGCTTTTGACACCGTTGACCATACTGCTCGGTCATTTGAGGACGTGTATAAGCTTTGTCGATTTAGTCATAGTTAGTCATATGTGATAGGCAAGACATATGTGAGTTGTAGGTCAGACCGTGTATCATACAGAGTTCCACAGGGTTTTGTTCTTGGTCCGATACTCTTTAACATTTATATGCTGCCACTTGAATTGCTGATACGTTGGCACGGGATGTTCTACCACTCCTATGCTGACAATACTCAGCTGTATATCCCAGTTGGCAGGGAGGATAGTGTTACCAGTGGCTCCTTAGCAGCCTGTCTTATGGACATTCATGACTGGATGACCTCCAACTTTCTTCAGCTCAATGCTAGCAAGACAGAGCTACTTGTGTGCTTAACTTGGCTGGCTGCAAGATAGTGTGAGGAGCTTGGGGGTCACACTGGATAGTGGTCTTAGACTGGAGAAGCATATCTCTTTGGTTGTTAGGCCTTGGTTTTATCACCTCAGAAATATTGCCCATGTACATCCCTTTTTAAATTAAAGGGATACAGAGAATATGTGTCATGCTTTTATAACCTCTAGGCTGGACTACTGTAATACATTGTATTCTGGACTGCCTCATAAGCTTATTCATTGTCTCCAATTAGTGCAGAGAGACAAGGACCATCGAGAGCATGTCTCCCCAGTGCTCAAAAAATAATCAGATGAAAGCAAAACCTCTCCATGCACTTTAATGCCTCCTTCTGCAGCAACTGACAGTTACTTCAATAACTGTACAATTAGCAGGAACTGATTTAGTGTTCCTGGTACCTTGAACAGAAGAAAAACACCCATTAATCAATAAAGTGTTTGAGCTTTTCACTTGTGATGAAAATCTCATGTTGCTGTCATGGTATTACTTATATCATGTGTTAATGAGGTCAGGGGGTATTGATCAAATTAGCAGACAGCTGAAATTGACATCTGTCCAATAGAAACATGTTGCCAGTCTGTTATTCATCTTGTCAACCCCTGAGACCAGCATGGCAATATAGATCTGTAGTGGGCAATCAGCCATTCAGCAATTAATTCATCATCGGGATATATAAAATTAGACACTATGTTTTCTCTTAAACTATGCTCATTACTATGGTTACGTGGTGTTCTAATGAAGCATATACTCCTGCTTGGTCTGGTGGTAACTTTTCTTGACCCTTTTTCACCAGCAAACTCCTTTATAAATTGAAAACTCAGTTACAGCTAGAAATAGGATCTTTTTGTGAATAAAAACACAGCATCCCTTGGGTGAAATGTGTAAGGGTAATGGCCAGTTCCACCCACGAGGGGGGAGGGGGGGGGGGGGTCGTCAACCGGGCTCTTACAGGTGTAGGTTACAGAGGAGTTGTTGTGTGCAAGCTTTTTGTGGCAGAGCAGGGCTCTGCCCTTGTACATATTGGCACGGATGGGGTTAAATTCTCATCCCTGCCCAGGATTTTGTCAGGTGGGCGTAATTAACAATCAATTAGTGCCCAGCCACCTGACATAAAAGGAGGCTTCAGCTCCTCAGTAGGGAGAGATAGCTGAGGAAGCAAGGGTTATTTGTCTTTGTGTACTGGGTTTTTTGGAAATTTTGAATTCCAGTGAAGGCAAAGCGCAGCCTGGAAGCCTTATTTTTGTAAGTTTTACTTTGTGTTTATTGTCTGTGTTTTAAAAACCTTTTGTTTGGCCCTCGTGCCTGTTTATTTTGAGTCTTTTATTTAATAAGTCTTTTTTCTCTGGGCCTCATCCCTTGTGCCATCCTGTCACACTTTTACTTAAAAGGAATAACAGCAATGACATTAAAATAATCTAATCGGGGGTGAGTTGTATTAATATCGTTTCATAGACATATGTAAATATCACAGCCAAGCTGCAATGTGGCTCACTGTGTATTACTGTTAAAAATGCTCAATCTGGGAGCATTCTGAGTACCAGATGAGTATATAGACTATATATTTTGTATTCTCTATTTATGACTTAATATGCATTAATTGATTAGCCTCCTAACTTTAAGGTGTGCAATTACACATTTATTGTAAAGCAAATTGGGTTTGTTTTCAGTATATTATTGCAGTATTTTAATATTGCGTAATATCAGTTGGCAATGTGGAAAAATAATTACAGTACCATTGGCTTGCAGTGCGCAGGTGTAGTTGGTGCAGTGCTCAGGAATAACACACACAGGACAGTGAAAGTTCAATAAAACAGCTCCTTTATTTGGCTGGGTTGCTTGTCAACAACACTTAAATGGCTGTGAGGTCCAGTGGTTAAAGAAAAGGGCTCATAACCAGGAAGTCCCCGGTTCAAGTCCCACCTCTGCCACTGACTCATTGTGTGACCCTGAGCAAGTCACTTAACCTCCTTGTGCTCCGTCTTTCAGGTGAGACGTAATTGTAAGTGACACTGCAGCTGATGCACAGTTCACACACTGTAGTCTCTGTAAGTGGCCTTGGATAAAGGCATCTGCTAAATAAGAACAGGCTCTACACAGCCATGCAAAACAAGGGTTTTCAGTCCCAAAATAACAAAACACTTTATAACACCAAATGCAGAAACGATGACTTCTCCAGACAGTGAGTGCTCGAGTGCAGGTGGGGTGAAAGACAACAGTTCATGAAACAGAGGTGCAGTGTAGTCAGGGCTTTGGTGCTGGCTAGTAGCGACAGCTCCTGGTTTGTGTTAGCCATCTAACAGTGACAAAAGACAAACAGAGTTAGCACAATCAAACAAACAAAACACGAAACACTCACGATAATTAATTACTTCCGTTTCCTAAATGGGCCCTTTCAGTAACCACAATGAAGGAACAGATAGCTCTGCCACTTCCCCTAAATACCCTGTCACGCCCTCTTTCAGTGGCGCGGCCGGTCGCGTATCTTCCAATCTGTGACTGACACATCGCCAACCACATTAAGGAGATGACTTCTGATATTGTGGCTCTGCCCCCTTTCTGGATGGCTGGCTTCCGACTGACCCTGGAATGATCTGCCACACCATCTCATAGGGGGCACACTGTTCCTGTTACACAGCACCCTCACAGGTCGGGAGGGAGATTGTTGACTTGGATTAATTTGCTTTTTGTCACAGGCTTATATTGGAAAAGTGTTGCACTCAGGCTTAAAATAGTGACTTACAGTGTGATCTAATGGCTGCAGTGGTATCTGTAATAAAGAGGGACTCCTGCGTGGCGCATCCAGTAAAGGCACTCCACCCGGGTGCAGAATGTGTCCTATAGCTTGGAGATCATGTGGCCAGGAGTTCCCAAGGGGCAGCGCACAATTGGTCAAACGCTGTCCGGGTGGGGATGGTTTTGGTCGGCTGGGGAGTCCTTGGCTCACCGTGCACCAGCTACCCCTGTGGCTGGCCTGGTGCCTGCAGGCCTGCCTGTGTGCTATGTGCAGTGTAGTCAGTTGGTCCTCCAACTGACGGCACACATTTCAGAGGACACAAGTGCTGGTCTTCGTCTCTCCCGAGTTAGTGCGGTTGAATAATTGGGCATTCCAAATTGGGAGAAAATTGAGGGTAAAACAATTGCCGATTCCAAATTAAAAAAAATAAATCTGTAATAAACTGCTATTGCTTGTTAATAACCACCACCTTTAAAAGTAGTTTCAGTGTAATAGGTTGGTTTTAGTAATAATGTTTTCAGAGGCTGTGGGTGCTGTTTACAGAGTTAGATTTGAGTTCTTGTTAGCTCCAAAAATGAACAGAAAAACAAAACCAATAGATGTAAGCAGAACTGCTTGGAACAGAGCAATCTACTGGGCATACAGTAGTACTAGCCCACTTGTTTAATTCTTGTGTTGTGGTAGAAAAATGAGGTATCCTTTTGTTATATTTTGTGTTGTATGATAATCTTGAGTCCCTTGTTTTCAACTTGCATTTAGTAAACATCATTTTTTGTTTTACTTTGTTGTCATTAGCATTTACACCGTGTTATATAGTAAATAATTATTTTGTTCCAAATGTATAAGGTGTATATATTTAAGGGTATGTGGGAGGGTGGGAGAATTCACTGGACACAAGACAGAAAGTTGAGTTTTAACCCTTTGCGGTCCATTGTCGGACCTGGTCCGACATTCCAATTATTCCAATCCGGTCCATCGTGGCACCCTGTCCAACATCATCAAAAAAACGCAAAAAAACAGGTTTCTAGTCATTTTTTCTCTGGAAGAAGCCGAGAAAACCATTCAATGGCCGAGTGGGAGCGACAGGAGCCGAGACAAGCTGATAAAAAAAAAAGGCGTATCTCATGAATAGTCATACTTGCCCCTGCCATCACATAGGGGCGGTCATAAGGAAACAAGATGCCTGTTACTGTATCAGCGCACAGAGATCATCATGGACATTTGCAGAGCTTTTTTGAGATGTTATAGTAATAAAATAATGACTTGGATTGCATTATTGAGGAGTTTGGTGATAAAACGAGTGATCAGGAGATGATTGATCGGTATGTACGACTATTATTATTATTATTATTATTTATTTCTTAGCATATGTGAAAGCGATAGCTAACGAAAGGGTGGGGCGGGGCTGGAGATGCCTAGTGAGTGCTTTGTTGATATGCAGGGGCTTTTAAACCCGTTTGACTGGAAAAAAATACTTTTAAACAGCGCATCTAAAATTAACTGCGCGTGTGAAAATAAATTGGACCTGACGCGCCTGACGCGCACTTAATGGACTGCAAAGGGTTAAACACCCCGCAGGGGTGCACTTTATTAAGTTCACCGTAAGATGGTACTGTTTTGCTGGTTCACTGCAATACCATCGATGGTAAAGGAGGAGCAGAATACTGAAAGCACACCACAGGTGCGTCAAATAATAAATAATAATACAAACAAAAGGCGAAAGCAAAAAGGAAAATAAATCACAATAACAAAACTACAAATAAAAGTTGCTGCTTTTGCAGCATCCCTTGCCGTCGCTACTCATACGGCTCAGGTCTTCAGCCTGCGCTTTGCTATTCCCCTACTATACTCTGTGTGGTTGCCCAGGGTTTCCCCCTCTAGCTACACACGTCCCCACTCTGGTAACTAAGATTATTTTTCTTTTTGGTCCGGCTGTCTTCCTCAGCCTTGCTGGCCTGTATATGAAATCAGAACCTCACGAACAGGGCTCCCATTGTTGTTCTTCCTAGATGGGCGTGGCTGAGGAATAGCAAAGCATTATTTATATAGGTCGACAGACCCCCCCCCAAGGCCCGCCTCTGGACCAATCAGAGGGAGGGAGAGATAACACACCCTCACCCAACCTCTCCGTGTCATAGCCATGATTGACAGGCGGATCTTACAGACCCCCCCCCCCCTTCACAGGATTATGCATGCGTCAGATAGTCAGCACAGATCTCACCCTCTTACAGAGTATTATTCTGTATTCTGAATTAATTCATTTTGTATATTGTAAAAGATCCATTTATTTAATAGCATTTTTTCAAAGATAAAAAATAAAAGAAAACAGTATGGACCAAAATCTTGATGTGGGTGCATCGCCTAATGCAATCACTAATATCATAGGCAGCACTCTCGTCATGAGACACTGTGGTGGAGTCACATCCCAGTACCTAACTGTCTGACTAAATTACAGTTTGTGTTGAAGTGTATTTAAAAGGGCCAGTAATTATAATTACTGTGCATTGTACAATTTTGCCAGTTGCGATTTAAGCACCGCCCGGGGGGGAGGAGGGTTAGGTCGGCCAGGGTGTCCTCTGTGGTTTAGCGGGGCATCTGTGGGCTTGCTTGTAAGCTGCCCAGGGCTGCGTTGTCCTCTGATGCTGTAGCTCTGGGTGGCTGCATGGTGAGTCTGCAGTGTGTAAAAAAAGCGGGCGGCTAACGGCACACCCGTCGGAAGACAGAGTTTCATCTTCGCCCCTCCTGAGTCAGCGCAGGGGTGGTAGCGATGAGGTGAGCTAAACAAAATAATTGGACACTACTAAATTGGGGAGAAAATAACAAAAAAATAATTGGCGACTACTAAATTTTTATAAAAAAAAAAAGAAAGGAAAACAATCTTCATGAACAGGAGCGTGAAAGGAACAAATTGATGGCACTTGATACCCACTAGTCAGATGGCCGCTAGGAAGACAAGTGTCTTGAATTCCTAGCTTCTTCAACACGGCCCAGCATGTTTTTTTTTTGATAAACAATTTCCTCAAAAACCAAAACTTTGAAAAACCCTATGAAACAAAAAGTGGCCTTTCCAAGGCCTGAAATACGCTATTCACCTAATATGGCATCCCGCAACATGGTACACTACACTACCTAAATATATGTATGCAGACATATCCTTAAGGATCAGCAGAAATGCAGAGAATTGTGAGGGTATGGAACCAACTCCTCTGTAATGTTGTTGAAGCTGACACCCTGGGATCCTTCAAGAAGCTGCTTGATGAGATTCTGGGATCAATAAGCTACTAACAACCAAACGAGCAAGATGGGCTGAATGACCTCCTCTCGTTTGTAAACTTTCTTATGTTCTTATGTTCTTACTAAATCTGATTACCCGAACTCTTCAAAACCTGCCACATAGGACAGCTTTACTTAGTTAGCACAGAGAACAGGAATTTGCACATAACCTATTAAACCTGGCAGTGATCCAGTTCCTCTGCTCACAGGTTCCTTTTTATACAGAAAACAATTATTCAATCATTCGATGTACTAACCAGGGATCTCTGACAAACTGATTGAGAATATAAAAATCCTAGCCATCTCACACCACTGATTCAAGTTAGCTGGAGAGCTAGTTCCGGCCTGTTCCTTTCAACAATACATTTAACAAGGGTTTGTGGAAGGGTGGTGGGCAATTTATTGACACACAATGGAGACAGAAGTTTTATTTGAAAACACCGCACTGGTGCCCAGTTTTATTATTTTGGATATTTTTCTTTTAGCCCGCGGAGGGGGCTGTTGTCCGTGGCCTGAGTACCGACAACGGTAAACAGGACCACAGAAATACCAATACTGGTAAACAGTTAAAAGCTGGCGCACTCACAGGTGCTCAAAATAATAATGAAAACAAACGGCGAAATGAAAAGGGAAAATAAAACACAGTAATAAAACTACAAAATAAGGGTGCTGCTTACGCAGTGCCCCCACTGCCGCTAAGCCGGTCAGCTCGGGATCTCCGTCCTACACTGTTATGCACTATACACTGGGGTGGCCACGGTTCCCCTATTACTACACACGTCCCCTCGGGAACGTAACAATATATTTTAATAAATGGTTTATTTATTGCTGGCTGTCTTCTTCAGCCGTGCTTGCCTGTTTTGGTCGCTCATTCCAATCACTGGCGTTCTTGCCTGGTCTATGTTTATACTGGCCTTCTCAGCCAGCGTCTCTGTGTATTCCCAATCACGGCCACCCGAATGCATAACCAAGCGCAGTACTTATGGGCTGAGCAATCCCCCAAGGCCCGCCTCTCAGCCACTCAGAGAGAGGGAAAGCCAACACACCCTCTTCTCCACCTCTCTGTGTCACTGCCATGACTTTCTGTGAAACAACTAAATGGGCGTTTAAATTGTAAGTCTTACTTTTTCATTTAAAACCAGAAGCGACTCATTGTAAACGTGGTTGCTTTTCTGAAAGGAGAATCCGCCCCTAACCTACACGTCATCAGCTAGCACATAAAGGCTCTGTGTCTTATTCTTCCATGTTTTTTTCTTTTTGTTTCAGCTGCTCAGTCAAGCGCTGGGAAGGCGAAATGGGAGTTGAGCACTTAGAGCCTGGCGGAAAGGCTGCCCTCAGCCACGGATTCCCTGAGGTTTCCCCCTAAAAAATAAAAAATATGTGAGTAGGGTTTTTTTCCTTACCTGAGTGCTGAGCGGTTCGTATTTAGTTCTGCGGGGTGAGTGGTCGGGTTGGACAGGCTGGGCTCTCTCCCTCAGCGCAGTCATGCTCTGGGGGACTGGCTGTATCTCAGCTGCTGATTTTCATTAATTTCAATATTTGGGGGATAGGTGGCAGAGCGCCATTGTGGGGCGCATTAATTATGTATTGTTATTATTTTATTCATGGTTTGGCAGCATCGTCTTTTTGGGGGGAGGTGGCCCATAGCCACTTCCTGTCTGCGGCACTTGGATGCATGTAACTGTTCATGTTTTTCCAGCCGGCCTCTACAGGTAGCCATTGGGGACCCACGGACGAGGCCTCAGGCCAAATTTATCTTTCACTCTGGCCCTGAGCGCCCATCACAGTCATCGGGCCCTTAGCGCCTTCACAGTTTATTAAATCATCTACAATTGCAATCATTCAGCATTCATTCATTGCCATTCATTCATTGCGGACTCTCCATGCTGAACCTTTATTAATGTAAATACAGTTACACAATGTGATTGTAATAAAGTATGTCCAGCATAAAATAATTATTTGTCATTATAGCTTTAATAAAGATTAGTCGCTTATTAACATGTTGCAATCTCGTTTTTACTTTCTGCTTGTACATGAAAAATGAAGCTTGGCCAATTTAAAAGCCTATTTAGTGGTTTCATAGAAAAAATAAACCTAAATTCAATCAATTTTACTATTAACACGTTTCTCAGTTGTGATTGAGATTCACGAATGGCTTAATTCTTAAAGAAGAATATAAATGTTGGGATAAAACACATAAAAATCAAAAAACCCAAATATATAATAGTTAAAATATTAGTATTCTTTTTTTTTAAGTGGCCAGATGTTTAATTGTGCATTCTTGCATACCTCTGGATAAAATGCATTATAAAAAAGACTGTAAATGTAATCATTCATGCATTAGTAAATTACAGCAATTCAGATTAGCACATAAACTGTATTTGCTGCATGAGATTTTAATAATAAAAACAGTACATTGTGGTGCAGCATAGGAGAAAAGTTTAAGGAAACAGCTGACATTATGGCGCTTAAGCATTTAAGATAATGAACATAGTTTTGCACAGCAAAAGTGAAGTTCCTATGTGCTAATCCATTCTGGCTTTTGTGTCCTTTGAGTATCGATAGATTTCGCTTTCCTAGGTCCAGTTACACTTGTTAGCCATTATTTTTAAGGGTTGATTGCCATGCATAAAGAAATATTATTTGTTAGTGTTCTTGATATTGATAGCTTGATATTGACATTTATCAAGTAAAGTGGTAAATGTCCAAAATAAACATGATAACGCTTTACTTTGGACATTTAGCGCTAAATATCAAGAATAACCAATTGCCTTTGGCTGGTGACCGAATGTCTTTCTAATCGCCTTCACACAAAGTAATATATTTCTTCGTAATTCCAGACATTTACCGCCTTACTTGGAAAATGTTGACAGTTACCGGTAAAACAAGATTTACCAGAACTTTTACTGGGACATATACATTATTTATAAGTGTATTTAAAAGGTTTTAGATAAAGTTAACAGGTTTTTAAGAAAATAATTAATTGGCCAGGCAACATTGAATAGTCATTGATATAATACAATACTAAATAAAACAAGTTGATTAAAAATGGTAGAGGTCAGTGCATTGGCTGTGAACTATTTCCTCTTCCAAACTCATTAACCCAAGAATGTTTATTAACATATGCTTGTGATCATTAGATTTGGCTTCAAAAATGGCGTTCATTTTAGACTCTTTTTTGGCCTGGTTTTAATAAAGACAGTGATGTTGGTACCAGAATACACTAATTTTAAAACATACTAAAGTCTTTGTATTTATAAAATCTTAAGAACTTGATTCATATAGAAAAAAAATGTTCCTTTAAATTTTGGTTAGCTTGTCTTTAGTCTAATTCTGCAAAGTGCCAGAGGCTAAACTGCATTTCCCCCAATTACAGGAGAACCTGTAAGATACAATACCCTCTATTAACAGATGGAAATGTATCCGGCATGTATCATTTACACATGCTGCTACCAGCTGAACAGTACTGATGGAAACTGATCAATGTACATTTTATTATGGGTCTACACCAGTAAATTCAGCTCTTAGAAGGACAGAATGGATTTAATTGCAGATACAAAAAAAAGACTGTGTTTGGAATTGAGTTTCACTTTTTACATGCCCAGTTTAACCATGTTAAATAAAAGAAAAGAAAAAAGAAAGGGATTAATATAATTACTGTACCATTAAAAAGCAGAAACAAGATTTGTTTGCCAAACTCCAAAGCCAGTGTGTGTTTGCGTGTGTACTTTCTTGTTGTTGTTTCTGTCTCGGGTTAACATTAATGGTGTCAGATTACTTAGCCATAGACTGAGAAAGCCCAGTAAGAACTGTTTTTGGAATGCTGTTTTGTAAATGAGTGTATTACAGTTCTTTGTTTTACAATCATTTTCACAGATTTTCTTTGTATAGTAAATGTGCTGTACTGTACTTTAGTGTTTTAGACACACTGATATACTTGATGTTGTAAATTTATAATGCTCCAACGTTAATAAAGCAATTGTACAATGTTTTTACATATCCAACGGACCCCTTGGAACCAATGAAATTGAGTATAACAGGTTGTGCAACATGATTTAAGCATGTACAAGATGTTGAGCTCATTATACCGAATGTCTGATCACCTACTTCTTTCTTTATCATCATCCAAAAGCATAGTTGCAGATTTATTTTTTAGCCAACAGATCATCTGTGCCCTGCTTTTTGTTCACATTAGTAGACTACTGTTCTTTCTACTCTAAAAAACAAAATCAATTGTAAAACATTTAGTACTTACGTTTATTATGCTCTCCATTATAATGTTCTGATGCTCTCTGAACGTTATACTTTGGATTTGGCAGCATCAGCTCTTTTATCGACGCCTACTTATTGAATCTCGAGTCAGACCACTCTTGCTCTCAGTGCTTAAGAGGATTGAGACATACCAGGATAACCTTTTATATTGAACAATCAGGATACAAGTTAAGTAAAGACCAATATTGTACAGAATTAGACAGCAGCATCCATGGGGTTTACAAAAAAAAAAACATCCCTCTCGGAGCAGTGATGAATGATGGTTTTTCAACTATTGCCTTATAGGCATATTGTTAATACATACAATGTCAATAGAAGACTGTGTATTCAAATTTTGTTACATCTACAGTACAACCTCCGAGTTACAAACCCCTTGGGAATGGAGGTTGTTCATAATTCTAAAATGCACGTAACTATGAAAATGAGTTTTCAATGGTTTTAATAAATGTGTACACCTGCTAGCTACACCCTCAATCTGAAGAATAATACAAGGATACAGCACAGTAATGCAATACTCATATAGTTATGGTTCTAAGTCTTTAAAGTATTACGATATATGGAAAAAGGCTAAATTGAAGTTACCATTGAAATCGTAACAAAATGCATTCATGCAGCTTACTGAGTCATTCAGCCTCCTTTGGCTTGAAAAAAAAACGCTGTGCTTTGTTTAAAATTGCCCGTACTTGCTTTGAAATCTGCCTCACCTTTCTGAATACATTTAGAACATAAGAACATAAGAATATAAGAAATTTTACAAATGAGAGGAGGCCCATTCGGCCCATCTTGCTCGTTTAGTTGTTAGTAGCTTATTGATCCCAGAATCTCATCAAGCAGCTTCTTAAAAGATCCCAGGGTGTCAGCTTCAACAACATTACTGGGGAGTTGGTTCTGGACTCTAACAATTCTCTGTGTAAAAAAGTGCCTCCTATTTTCTGTTCTGAATGCCCCTTTATCTAATCTCTATTTGTGACCCCTGGTCCTTGTTTCTTTTTTCAGGTCAAAAAAGTCCCCTGGGTTGACATTGTCTGTACCTTTTAGGATTTTGAATGCTTGAATCAGATCGCCGCGTAGTCTTCTTTGTTCAAGACTGAATAGATTCAATTCTTTTAGCCTGTCTGCATACGACATGCCTTTTAAACCCGGGATAATTCTGGTTGCTCTTCTTTGCACTCTTTCTAGAGCAGTAATATCCTTTTTGTAACGGGGTGACCAGAACTGAACACAATATTCTAGATGAGGTCTCACTAATGCATTGTAAAGTTTTAACATTACTTCCCTTGATTTAAATTCAACACTTCTCACAATATATCCGAGCATCTTGTTGGCCTTTTTTTATAGCTTCCCCACATTGTCTAGATGAAGACATTTCTGAGTCAACATAAACTCCTAGGTCTTTTTCATAGATTCCTTCTTCAATTTCACTATCTCCCATATGATATTCATAATGCACATTTTTATTACCTGCGTGCAGTACTTTACACTTTTCTCTATTAAATGTCATTTGCCACGTGTCTGCCCAGTTCTCAATGCTGTCTAGATCATTTTGAATGGCATTTGCTGCTGCAACGGTGTTTGCCACTCCTCCTATTTAAGTATTGTCTGCAAATTTAACAAGTTTGCTTACTATACCAGAATCTATGTCATGAATGTAGATTAGGAATAGCAGAGGACCTAATACTGATCCCTGTGGTACTCCACTGGTCACCTCGCTCCATTTTGAGGTTTCTCCTCTAATCAGTACTTTCTGTTTTCTACATGTTAACCACTCCGTAATCCATGTGCATGCATTTCCTTGAATCCCTACTGCGTTCAGTTTGAGAATTAATCTTTTAAGCAGGACTTAGTCAAAAGCTTTCTGGAAATCTAAATAAATCATGTCATATGCTTTGCAATTATCCATTGTCGGTGTTGCATCCTCAAAAAATCAAGCAGGTTAGTTAGACACAATCTCTCTTTCCTAAAACCATACTGGCTGTCTCCCAGGATACTGTTACCATACAGTTAATTTTCCATTTTGGAGCTTATTATAGTTTCCATAAGTTTACATATAATAGTTACCTGGTTCGGTTTTGTCTCCCTTTTTGTGGATCGGTATTACGTTTGCAATTCTCCAGTCTGTCGGTACAACCCCTGTGTCAAGAGACTGTTGCATGATCTTGGTTAGCGGCTTGTAAATAACTTCTTTCATTTCTTTGAGTACTATTGGGAGGATCTCATCCAGCCCAGGAGATGTGTTTATTTTAAGTGTTCCTAGTCCCTATAACACTTCTGCCTGTTATGCTAAAGTTATTTAAGACTGGATAGGAACAGGTCGACATGTGGGGGCATGTTATCCATAGCCTCCTTTGTAAAAACTTGTGTGAAAAGTAAACATTTGGTATATTTGGTATATTTTTTTCTCTTTGTCTATAATTCTGCCATTTGTATCTCTTAGACATTTGACCTCCTCTTGAATGTTCTCTGTATTTGTTGGTTGTATTGTATGCATGATTGAGTGATTGCATACTTCCGGTTGAAAGTGGGAGTTCGGTAGACCGGTCAGTTTGTAAGTTTGGTGTTCGTAACTCTGGGGTTCTACTGTACTTATGAAACAGTGCCCCTAGTGGTCAGGAGGGAACATTAACAATTCTGTTCTTTAATAAGTGGTGGAAATACATTGAAGACAAAGTCTCAAAGTTGCATTGAAAATAGAGAATTGTGGTCCTTTAAACAAACAAGCAATAAAACAATAAATACTAGCTCCAAACAGAGACCCTAACAAAATACTTAACTGAAACAAAATGTTCTCTCAACCTAACTATTACAGCAAGCTAAACCTTACTGCACATCACACAATCTAAACCAATGTTTATAATTCCAATTTACAAACACATGTTTTTGTTCTTTTCTTTTACCAGTCTTTGTTTTCCCTTTCTTTGAGTGCACCAGACAGCAAACCTTCCTCCTGGTCCCTCTCCTTGCTAATGAAACCCATCCTTTTATATAGGGACCCCTGTTTAGTCAATTATCTCTGATTATGAAGGGCTGTGTAAACTTAGCTGTGTGGATTTCAATCAGCCTACAATTAGTTTGGCTTCCTGAAAAAAACTACAAAAATGGCAGTGGTACTTCCTTCTCCAGAGTCCTAATGTCCCTCAAGTATCTCTTTTAAACACTCCTTGGCAAATATTTAGGGCTTCTGTTTTTCTTATTATCAGGAGCCTAAGCTAAATGCATACTGTCAGTTTTTATTGAAGTTACTGTAACACTGAAATCAAATTTCAATTACAGTACAATGAAAAGTATAACAAATTTAAAAGTACTGTGCATGTTATTGAAAATACAGATGTAAGTGAACTTTTAAAAAGCATAAATTACAAATGAACTGCACTTAAAATCTGCATGTACTATTCTGATCATTGGTATTTTTAAATCATTATTATTATTATTATTATTATTATTATTATTATTATTATTATTATTATTATTATTATTATTAGTATTATTTATTTCTTAGCAGACGCCCTTATCCAGGGTGACTTACAATCGTAAGCAAATACATAAAATCATAAAAGCAAGGCGTCCTCAACATCAGGGTATTGAGCAAATTGGAAATTCTGATGACTTGCATCTACAGTTTACAGTTCATAGGCCTGTATTGTTGTATCCCAGCTTTTGACAATGGTTGACAAAATGTTCGCAGGAATGTTGAAATCTGCAACATCATCTTTCTTTTTCTTGAGCAACTTTTTGCGCTGCTTCATAGAAATGGCACTGATGCATGAGCACTATGGCAACTCAAAAACTCTGTCTATGGCAACTTGAAATGCATCATAGGATCAGTAGTGCCAAAACAGCACTAAAATACAGTACGGCTGCGCTGATCTGGATACAAGTTAATATATTCTCCAATAGGAGGCTGTGTGGTCCAGTGGTTAAAGAAAGGGGCTTGTAACGAGGAGGTCCCCGGTTCAAATCCCACCTCAGCTACTGACTCATTGTGTGACCCTAAGCAAGTCACTTAACCTCCTTGTGCTCTGTCTTTCGGGTGAGATGTAATTGTAAGTGACTCTGCAGCTGATGCATAGTTCACACACCCTAGTCTCTGTAAGTCGCGTTGGATAAAGGTGTCTGCTAAATAAACAAATAATAATAATATCCTTACAATCAGTTGTGCGAACTAGGACAATTTGTTTAATTCAAAATTGTCTTCCCTGGGGGGTTCCTAAACAATTAGCACAAACACAATTTTTTTTTAAATAGAATTTAATTAAAGAAAGGATTGAAACACTTTGAAAATATGACCTATAGTAATAAGGGGAGAAGAACTAAAATCCATACTACTATTATTTTTTAACTGACAAAGTCACCTTCCTACCTGTTCTTATGATTACACTTCCTGTCTGATATCTTTGGCTTACTGTATGACTCAAGTACCTGGTGCTGTTACAGGCCTGTTTGTTGTATCAGAAAAGTACATCTATGTCCCACTGTGGCGTGGCCTGACTTATCTACAAAAAGTTTAGCTTGCTAATGATTTGAGAATTAACAGATTAAGTATTTGAAACCAAAATGAGTCAGTACTTATTGTCACCACTATATCTTAAATCTACGGGTTACCGTTTGAATAATATATTTTTGTTTGTTTTACAGAATATCAAGTCTAAAATGCAGAACGCTCAGATTGATTAATATATAACAAAAAAAAATACATGTAATGAAGCACTAATGAGAAAAAAAATTATTTAAAGTTGCAAAATGAAAAACTGATCATCCATGACTGTTTGAAGGACACACACATTATTTTGTTTTATTCTGCTGGATATGTCTGCTGATGGTACTTGGGGCAAGACAGAGTTAACACATTTTATATGCAGACTTTTGGACTGTGCTGTCATGTAGAAATTGGTTTCCTACCACTGTATTCTGGTCAGGTTACCATTTAGGATTACAGGTGCACAGCTATGGTAAATAAACTTACACAGAACTATAGCTCCACTCTTTCATGATTCCAAACAAATGACAGTTGGATGCAATTACATTGGGTAAATGTAAATGTTAGCACATACTCAGGAAGTAAAAATGTTGATAAACAGCGCCATGCTGTAAATTGCTTTCAAAACTTGAACAACAGTGTCTTGCCTAAGAGAGTGCAGATATGACTCATCCCAAGAAGATGCATTAAATATTGAAAACAGCTTTAAATAATATATACTGCCATTAGTATTGGAGTGCTATGGCTTCTTTGTGATCGAGAAATAAATATGCTTTATTTTTGAAGATCGCTTCCAGGTATAAATCACATTAAATAGCACAAACCATACCTTAAACTGGTATTGATAAGTATATATTGTAATTTTAAACTGAGAGCTTTCAGCTGTAATGATTGTGTGTTTCTGCATGGTTGTGCATTAGAAGCAAGTTTGAACATGTTAACGCTTGACTGATCATCCTATCGACCTTCTATCCTTCCAGCACTGCCCTTCTTTACCAAGAAACGGAAAGTTAACCAAATCTGTCCTGCAGCAGAAACCCCAAAGGGTCTTCTCGATTAAAGTCCTTTGGTGCAATCTTACTGTGAACAGAAGCGAAATGCTGACCTTGTGATATAAAGAGATCAAACATTTATAAACTGTTAATGCATCAGTACCGATTTTAAAACTGCACATATATCAATTATTTAAAACTTTTTCTAAAATAAAATAATTGGTTATTGACTTCAACAGTGAAGACCTTTTCCCGCAATGATTTTAGTGGCATCTGTATTTGGCAATATTTTTTTTCTGACTGCTTTTTAACATGGCAAAATATTCTATATAAGTTAATCTATCTATCTATCTATCTATCTATCTATCTATCTCTATATCTCTATATATGCAGTGCTCCCCCTTTATAAGGCCGTCCTTTGGCCTGTGGAACAGGTTATAAGTAGGGCATCAGATTTTCGGGTTTTGCACACTTTTCTTCCCAGTTATTTGTTTTATGAGTGTGTGTTTAAGCCAAGAGCACTTAGATGTACCAGTCGATCGTTTCTCTTTGAAAAAAGGCATGGAGTAAAGTTGTTTAGTTTTCCGTATGTTCTTTGTGCAATTATACTTGCAACTTCAATACAAAATAAAACTTGACTGGAATGGAGAAATGCCTCCATATACAGTATGTATGTGTGTGAGAGAAAGAGAGAGAGAGAGAGAGAGGGGAGAGAGATAGATGTCGTCAAAAGTTTGCATACCCCAATGTGTGGAAATATACATACGTTGGGGATTTAAACTTTGTTGTCAACACTTTGTGCTTAAGCATTTGTTTCTTTCTTTCTAAATAAAACCTGATTTCTACCTGAATATTTATTCTTTCATGATTATATATTTAAAAATCCACCCGATTTCAACTGAATTTGGAAAAGAAATCACCTTAAAATCAGATGCCCTAGTTATAAGGCTGTACTGTCATGGCTCCCATTTGGCCCATAATGTCATTACACCAACACTAGTAGTCTTGTTATAAGGCAGAGCACAAACAGCACGGTCTCTTAACTATGGATTCCGACTACAGCGTTATAAAGGGCGAGTACTGTATGTGTATATGTGTATGTATATGGGACAGATAAAAAGACAAGCACATCATTCTGAAATGCCTTACTTAAACAGTACCCGACTTCCTGAAAATGCTGTGTAGTGATTTTTATATAGACTGTATATATATATATATATAAAGTCGTATTATATATATATATATATATATATATATATATATATATATATATATATATTATACGACTTTCTGTTATGTGGAATGTAATAAATGAGAACCAAAACTGTGACTTTTTTCCCCTTCACTTTACAATGCTATTTTCACGTTAAGTGTTTAAAGTTAAATTTCAGTTTTTTTTTTTTTTTTGCTTGTTCAGCTACAAAAAGGCACATGTGAACCTCATGCTGTTACTGTACTTTATGAAAATGTGTCTATAGCCACTGTTTACTGTGGAGAAATGACAATGGCAAGGAATGAAAAAAAGAAAAAAGAAATAAAATGTGTTGTCAGCTTCATGTACTATTTGTTTTGGGAATAAACAAAACAATGTTTAACGTGAACTACTATTTGACATTCTTTACTCCTGGGATATTGTTCTATTGTAACGTGTTACATATTGTAAGGTCTTGCTGTAAATAAAGGCACACACAGGGGCCACACCCCCTGCCCCTGCTGCTATGCTGTCTCTGCCTGCATTCAGAGCAATATAATGGCTTTTATTACTTTTTGTAAAACAAACGAATATCTGAATGAATATTTAAATTATGAGCGAATATCCGAAAATGAAAATCCTGTGTTCATCACAGCACTAATTACCATGTTGCCTATACAATAGATTAATACATTCTCTGATATTCAACTGTGTTTGCTATTTCATTACCTATGCTTTGCATTGTATAACTCCCTCAGTAAGTGAACCCATTAGCTGCTCCCATTAGGGGTCTATTCAGAAGCAGTTTAATCATGTTTGAGTGAATGGGTAGCTGTTGGAATATGTGAAAGTTACTTCTTGGGTCACTTCTGAAACACCAGGTGGCCAACTGAAATCATCAAACCATCCCACTGAACTGCTTTTAACTGAGCTTCCTGCAGTTAATGAAAGCAGATAATTGTACTGACATCCACAAGTAATTTGATTTAGTTGTTAAATTGTGAAAACAATTACATTCTTATAATTTTACCATCTACAGCATGTGCAAATCTGTTATTTGATAACATGATGTTAAATAAAATATCTAAATTATGTCCATATAGTGTTTTTTTGTTTTTTTTAATTATGTAACAATCCTAAAATTCTAGGTAATGCAAAACTTTTGCCCATAGCTGCACATAATAAGAGGAGGGGAAATCGCTTTTTACTTGTCAGAGTTGCTTATAGTTCATCTGGACAGTGCCAGATATCTGAATGGAGCAATATTACTGAACTATCCATGTCTCTGTTTGTTGCTGTTGAAAGCTGCTGAGCTCCAGTCAAGCTGACAAGCTGTGGATTGGCTGATGCAGCAGTGACTGATACAGTACAGTAGTAGTTGTTACAAAAAAAGGCTAATTGCTTGTATATTTCTACCACACATTGATTTATGGTGACAGTCTATAGGTTTGCATCACCCTTAACATTAAGCAAATTGCATCCCATATATCATGCCTTGAGATATATTACTAATTCAAGTTACAGTACTCATCGTTGTGTGTTATATGGTTTGGTTGGCTGGACCTCTTTGGCATTGTGAAGGTTGAAGCACTGGTATATATATATATATATATATATTTTTTTTTTATACAAGGCTAATCTATGTAAGCTACCTCCATACATAAATGAATACTTTACAGTCGCTTGTAGTAATTACAGTCTTCGATTGAACACATTTTTGTATTTTACGGTTCCTAAAGTGTGTACTGAGGCTGCTAAAAGATCATTTGCTTATTTTGCTCCATGGTCTTGGAATGAATTACAGTCTAAACTTAAGTTGCAGTCCCAAATAACTTTAGTACAATTCAAGAGTAAGCTGCATGATTATCTAATTGATTGTTTATTGTATTGAGTATGATTTGTCTGTGTTTTAAAAGTATTTTATTTTTGCATTTGTATGCTTGTATTGTAATATGTTTTATTGTACTGCTGCTACCTTTCTTGGCTTGGTCTCACTTGGAAAAATAGGTTTTAATCTCAATGTGATTTCCTAGTAAAATAAAGGTTTAATAAAAAAAAAAAAAAAAATAGTTGCTAAAAATTGATTGACTGGTTTTGGTGGATAATAAAATAAATTTGGACCAATTGTGTCTTTGTTTAGTATTTGCTGTCCAATAGATTAACTGAGCTGAAAGAACTGAGCTTTCATTACTGCAAGTCAGAATAAAAAGGCCAGTACTTGCTTGGATTGATTTTAAATTTCATTCACAGTTGTGTCTATGGTCAAACCCAACAGCAGATATGAGAATCACAGTGCTCTCTGTATCTCTATTGCAACAAGTTTTTGCCAGCGATGACATTAAACAACCCTAGATGTACTTATCAGTATAAATCAAACTGAAGTACGAAGAGGACTGGAGGCTCTCAAAATGAACAAAACCCCTGGTACAGATGGCATATACCCCTGGTACAGAGGGCAGCAGTGTGGAGTAGTGGTTAGGGCTCTGGCTTCTTGACCAGAGGGTTGTGGGTTCAATCCCTGGTTGGGGACACTGCTGCTGTACCCTTGAGCAAGGTACTTTACCTAGATTGCTCCAGTAATAACCCAACTGTATAAATGGGTAATTATATGTACAAAAATAATAAATAAATAAATAAATAAATAAATAAATAAATAATGTGATATCTGTATAATGTGAAATAATGTGGTATCTTGTAACAATTGTAAGTTGCCCTGGATAAGGGCGTCTGCTAAGAAATAAATAAATAATAATATACCCAAGAGTGCTTAAAGAAACAAGGGAGGTCCATTTCAAGACGTTGGCACATATTTTTCAAAAATCAATCAAGACAGGAATTGTCCTAGCTGACTGGCCAGTTGCAAATGTAATACCCATATTTGAAAAGGGAGATCACAGGAGTCAGTCAACACAAATTCAAACCTCTTAGACGTCACTGCAATGATGGAGATGAAAAGAGCCTATGACATCATAAACTTGAACTTCCAAATAGTCCTTGATAAAGTGCCACATCAAAGGCTAATCCTCAAATTTAAATCCATGAGAATCAGGTAGTACATGCAAGTGAACACAGAACTGGTTAAAACATAGAGAGGGGAAACTTCCAGTTGGGGCCATGTGCTGAGTGGGCTCCGGGCTCCATCCTTGGACCACTGATGTTTCTTTTGTACTGTACTTCGATGACTTAGGTCGGGGGATAATTAGCAAACTTGTCAAATTTTCAGATGACACAAAGCTTGGGGGAGTGGCTTCACACCCAGGAAATCTGAAAAGATTTAAATCATATGCAGTTCTGTGCAGAAACATGCCAAATGAAAATAAATGTCAACAAATGTAAAGTGTTACTTACCAGTCACAAAAATCTAACATCCAAATACCAGACAGGGAGGATAGAACTAGAACAGGTACGTCTCTGTGTTGTACTAGACTCATCATTGTCAGCAAACACACAGTGTGAAGAAGCAATCAAAGGGGCAACCAGAATGCTTGGGTATGTAGACAAAAAAGTAGAGGTTATGATGAGGTTGTGTAATTGAGGTTATTCGTTTTTGGTTTTTAACAGTCTGATTCTTATCATTTTTTTTTTTTTTTTACCAATTTTACCTTACTTATTCTTGGTCCTCCAGAAGAGTACCACTTAAAATATGTAGTAGTGCAATACATTTTTGATTGTATGTATTGTAAACAAGTGGAAGCTCATCTTTTATTCAATGTCCATTAGGGTGTGCCCCATTTCGAGCGTAAACGAGTAGTCGTAACAAGTATGGTCATGTTGCTGTTACTCGTTATTCAGAGAAACGTTTATTTGGGAAAGAATGCATTCAATCAGCTCCTCGCTGTAATAGGGCAGTGTCTACAGATAGAGAGCCAATCCAAAGGGGAAGGAGGAGGGACCAGTGTGATACAGCCTCTAACATGGTGGACCTATGGAGTCTGTATTTTGTGAGTGAGGAGGTCAGGCAGATGGAACATTCGGATCAGAATCAAACTATTTTCAGAGATATATTACTTTCACTTTGCTAACAACTTTTCTAAAAGTATACTTAAAAAAATAATTAAAAAAAAAATAATAATTTGTGTTGATATTGAAAACAGAAAGCAGTATTGTTGTAGTTATGTAACTTAATTATAATGTATTGTATTCTTTACTTTTAACTATATAACCAAACATTCCATTGGTATTTTTAATGTCAGCGACATGGTGTTTTTGTTTGTACCAGGCCTGTTTTATTTCAGTACCACCCATTCAGTATTTGAATCCAGCATTTTTGTGATCAATATTTAACACTTTACATTTATTGATATTGCATTTAATTGGGCAAATCTATATGTGGTTTAAATCCCTGAGCAGCCACATATTTATCCCTCCAGTTTTGTTTTTTCTGCACATTTGACCAGTTTGATAAGTAACTACTGCCTCTGTCATTTACATAAATAAGGAG
The DNA here is from genome assembly GCF_902713425.1 of Acipenser ruthenus. Taxonomy (NCBI): domain Eukaryota; kingdom Metazoa; phylum Chordata; class Actinopteri; order Acipenseriformes; family Acipenseridae; genus Acipenser; species Acipenser ruthenus. The sequence goes on along the minus strand of NC_081189.1, from coordinate 90,196,238 downwards.
AAAAAGGGGTCTGAGTGACACCCCACTGTGTATACTGCATACTCTCTATGCTGTACATTTTAACCCGTTATATCATGTGCATGTAATTCCTTGAATGTCCTACCAATTTGATCAGGTGACACATTATCAAAGGCCTGTTGAAAGTCCAGATACAGTATGCCATACAGGTCTTTGAGCAGAAGTGTGCTATAGGCACCAACATAATGAAGCTTTCAACGTGCTTCAGGTTGTGTGGCACATACGTTGCAGTGTGTTTTGGGAGTGTTGTCATAAACGGTTTTGCAACAGTAGAAGTATTGTTATGTTTATTGGGCTTCAATCAATGTCGTATAAACAGGGCTTAAGTTTTATTTTCTGGTGCTGTGTTCCTCCAAATTAAATGCCTTTAGAATAAACTGATTTCTGTTTAAAATGAATGTGCACGCTTTTAGGCATCTGCTAAAAATAAACTAGGACAGAATTGTCTTAATGAAAAGTCTGTAGCAAAGAGATACAGCTTCCAGATCCCCATAAGTGTCGCAACAAATTACCAGTATTCAGATTAGTACATTTCATGATGAAAACTAATTACAGAGTTTCCGCATTAAGTTACAATGCTCATGTAGTAGCAGCAAGATTTGTATTGAAGGCACACCAGGAGATGGCTCACAGCCGTTTAACAGCTTGACATTAGAAGTGAATGTAATTAACATAATCAGGGATAAAATGCACTTTATTAATAAATCCTGCAATATAGGCATTTTATTAACATTTAACTTCACGGCTTCCATTCATTGACTTATCTGGTCTTCGGTGGCTACATTATTACCTCTTTTAATAAAAAAAGAGAAATACCATACCGGTAAAATGCACGGTCTTCTATGAGGCGCCGTTCAGGAAATAATTTATTGGTTAATTTACAAACAGTATGGTTAATTTATAAACATTATGGTTAATTTATTTTTAAGATGGTTAATTTACGAACAGTATGGTTAATTTATAAACAATATGGTTATTTTTTTAAGATGGTTAATTTACAAACAGTATGGTTAATTTACAAACAATATGGTTAATTCATAAACAGTATGATTAATTTACAAACAGTATGGTTAATTTTTAAACAGTATGGTTTATTTATAAACAGTATAGTTAATTTTTTTAAGATGGTTAATTTACAAACAGTAAGGTTAATTTATATACTGTATAGTTAAACCTGTTTTACTGTGAAAAAAATACTTTTAATCAGTGCATCTAAAATAAACTGCGCTTGTAAAAATAAATTGGACCTGGCACGCCTGAGACGCGCTGAATAAATGGACCGCAAAGCATTAATTTACAAACAGTATGGTTGGGACATTAAATGGCACTAAGGATACTCTTGGGTTCCTTCCTGTCATATCATGACGCATAAATAAATGCATAATCTTTTCCAAGAAAATGACTACTTTAGTATCTCACATTTGCAATCTTAATAGCACACTCCGGTGTCTAAGATAGGCATAAACTTTCCATGAAAAGGCTAAAATGAGGCGGCATTATTTTAAAAATGCATTGTGTTTTACGGTTTTGAAGGATAAGCAAGCTAATCGCTGTATACCGGTATTAATATTAATAATAATAATAATAATAATAATAATAATAATAATAATAATAATAATAATATTACCAGAAAGTTAGTGGGTAAACAAAATGGAGAACACAAATAGTAACATTCTTTTGAACCTGCTGTCGAATGCAGATGTGCAAAAGGCAATAGCAGATGCATTGGACAACAATTTTAACAGTGTAACTCCAACACGACAGTCCTCAAATTCCATTGAAGATGAAGCCAGGAGTATTTTTAATTTCAGTGCACGATCATCAAGGCCAACACCAGCTTTTGATGTGCCTCTGCCACACCAAACAACGGCCTTACTAAATGTCCTGTCTACTCCACAGTTTTCTATGCAGTGGAATTTTGGAAGAATACTGGGGAAGAGAACACAAAGCAGGGTTAAGAGGGAGTCATTTGAAATAGTTTGTTAACTTAAAATCCACTTTAAAAAAAATAAACCTGTAATTTACAATTTTTTTAATGTGTATGATTTTTGAAAAAAAAAAAAGTTTTAGCTAAAGCATAAAGCTGTAATATTTTGCTTTTTAATTCCTTATATAATTTCAAATTAAGAAGATTTAAAAACGTAAACACAAAGGCTCAATAACAACCATACTAGGTAGATGATCTTTACTCAATGTTTTGCACATCTCAGTTGAAAAAGAATATATATGGAATGACCTATCCGAGCACATCTCTGTGCTCTAGTGTGTCATCAGACAAAAAATAAATACATTATTTTCATTTCAGAGTGAAATTATCAAGACAGTCTCCGCCATATGTGAAAGATGTAATGTTGCTTCCAAATAATAACTGTTCAAGTGGACCTCGCAGAGGAACGAAAGCCATGCTTTTTCAGAAAGGGCATGTTGTAAGTGCAGCAGAATTCAGAAGAGAGTGGGACGATAGAACTGTTAGAGACCATTTTTAACCTCTTTTCCACCAAGCTACAAGATGTGAAGTAAGCATATCATATATATATATTTTCACGACATTTTTTAAAAAAATATGACTGCTTAATTAAACAAACATTCATTATTTACTGTGTGTATGGCAAAATAAAGATTATCTGAAATGCATTAAAATGCAATGTCTTGCAATCAGCTTTGAAGCACATGATTTGGAGCCAACAAAAATAGAAAAAATCAGACTCTGAATTGATTGAGGCTTTTTTATGTGATGAAACTGCATCAAAAGAAAAAAAACAAAAAAACAAGATGATGCTTCCCACAATGTCAACTGCACTGCTTCCGGCTCTCATCAGATGCATGAAAACAAGTCATCACCAGAAGTAGTTCTTTCTCTTCCCAGCTGTAGTTCCACATCACAGAGCACCGCAACCAATTTTGTGATCCAGCCAACTTAGTTCTGAAGACAACCACAGTGTTTCTTGTAGTGGACTTTACAGGTATGTAATGCTTTGAACTTAGAAAAACAGCAATGAGTGATCAAAGTGGCTTTTAGATATTGAAAATAGTGTTACTGTTTGTTTACAGGGAGTTTTAATGGTGACTTAAGTTTTATGTTTGTTTTTATGTACATCATTGTGTAATTTACTATCAAAAAACTATCTTTGCAAACTTAAATAACGAAAGGGGGTTCTAGTACAGCAGTGTATGCTTGTCTGACTTTTTTATCTTTAAAAAAAAAAAAATTGTAGAGCTTATGTGGACCTTGTCAGTGAAACTGATTGTTTCAGTGATTTTGAGGAAGAGAAATTCAGTAGAGCAACACAGGAATCAATAAAGGAAAGCTTGCATTCAAGTGTTAAATGTTAACAGCTAAATTATTTTCATTATAAGAAAGGACAGTATTCATAAATATTGTAGCGTTCTGTGCTATGGGGGTGAGACAGACTCGGGGGGGGGGAAACCACTATTTTTATTCTTTTTATTTTTTTAATAAACACAACGAAACCCTGTTTGGGCCGGGGTTCACGCCAAAATAATAAATATCTGTCTCTCTCTTTTACACCGCAGACTCACTGGGGGTTCCCACACTGCTTCACAGACAAGCACTCTCTCAGCCGGTACTCTGTCTCTCGCAGTCGCTCTCCAGTCAGACATTCACACGCGTTCTCCCCCTCGCGGCTCCCCACCCCCCTCCTACTTATAGCCTCCGGGGGAACCGCCCACTGCACACACACACATGCACTCATGCAGACACACACCAACGGCGTGCCCTGTACCCTCACAATACATGGAACCTTAAACGGGACGTAACAAACAAGACAAACACAACGTCCAGGATGCTGCCATCGCCAGGGTTGTTACAATATGTAGTTCTATTCAAAACAACTAAATTAATCTTTTCCGGTGAAAATGCCTTTTTTAGGGGTGTCAAACATTTCCTTTGTTTTGTGATTGGAAAGATTCATGTAATGGCTGCAGTTGTAGTAATGTGCCATTCCGAAAGTGAAACGCATTACATTTTTTTCTCCTCTACTTTCTCTGGTTTTGTCTCCCCAAAGTACGACACAAATTATGGACAGCCGCTTATAGCATGGTTTAATCTTTTTATTTATTCAATTATTTTAGCATGAAAGACATCCTACAATTCCTGAGATCTGGAATTCATACAGCAGAAGTTGTTCGTTTCAATCTAAACAGACAAAATGTGTGGGATGGTGCTGTAAGGGCTATAAGGAGACTAAACTTTTCCACAAATAAAATAATTGAATTATAGATAATGCTGGTGTATCAGAAGGAGCCCTGGATTTCGGAGGGCTAATGAGAGAGTTCTTTAGATTAGTGCTGCAGCATATAAGAAACAGTCCTATGTTTGCTGGTTCAGAATATGAACAAACTGCCATGCAGTGTAAGTGTGTAATTACTTTTTTTACAATTGGGTGTTGAGTTATATTTAATAAAAATCCCATAACAGACATGTCGTCAGCAGATAAGCTGTGTACTGGATGTTTTACAGGTTGAAAAGACATGAATTGCATATGATATTTACATTTAATACGTAAAGAATACACATAGCAATTTTACCGCACAGCTTGAGTTCGCATGTTATCAAACTTCTTGTACTTCGTTGGTTCCCAGCATCTCAGTGGTCAATTCGCTAGCTAGAGAATGTATTATAGAAATGCCGTGACCGCTTATTGTATCCTGCCTGGGAATTGCCAGAAACACGTGACCATACAGTTGAATCCACTCACTTGCAATGCATGTTTGTGACTGCTGAATAAACAACTGGATTCTTCATCCTTAGCATTTCTCTGCGCCGTCTCAACCTGATCTACCAATGTACCTACAGTATCTGTCAACCAAATTTTTGGAAGGTAAACCTATATAATAAACACAATATTCCATGTTTGGAGAGTCGGGATGCTTTATATTGCTATAGCAAGGTGATCAATTAGGAATACAGGATTATTATTTCCTTATTTGCATTACTGCAGTATTGGTACATTTTTTTTTTAAATATCTTTGATATTTCTAATATATATATATATATATATATATATATATATATATATATATATATATATATACAGTGCCTTGCGAAAGTATTCGGCCCCCTTGAACTTTGCGACCTTTTGCCACATTTCAGGCTTCAAACATAAAGATATGAAACTGTAATTTTTTGTGAAGAATCAACAACAAGTGGGACACAATCATGAAGTGGAACGAAATTTATTGGATATTTCAAACTTTTTTAACAAATAAAAAACTGAAAAATTGGGCGTGCAAAATTATTCAGCCCCCTTAAGTTAATACTTTGTAGCGCCAACTTTTGCTGCGATTACAGCTGTAAGTCGCGTGGGGTATGTCTCTATCAGTTTTGCACATCGAGAGACTGAAATTTCTGTCCATTCCTCCTTGCAAAACAGCTCGAGCTCAGTGAGGTTGGATGGAGAGCATTTGTGAACAGCAGTTTTCAGTTCTTTCCACAGATTCTCGATTGGATTCAGGTCTGGACTTTGACTTGGCCATTCTAACACCTGGATATGTTTATTTGTGAACCATTCCATTGTAGATTTTGCATTATGTTTTGGATCATTGTCTTGTTGGAAGACAAATCTCCGTCCCAGTCTCAGGTCTTTTGCAGACTCCATCAGGTTTTCTTCCAGAATGGTCCTGTATTTGGCTCCATCCATCTTCCCATCAATTTTAACCATCTTCCCTGTCCCTGCTGAAGAAAAGCAGGCCCAAACCATGATGCTGCCACCACCATGTTTGACAGTGGGGATGGTGTGTTCAGGGTGATGAGCTGTGTTGCTTTTACGCCAAACATAACGTTTTGCATTGTTGCCAAAAAGTTCGATTTTGGTTTCATCTGACCAGAGCACCTTCTTCCACATGTTTGGTGTGTCTCCCAGGTGGCTTGTGGCAAACTGTAAATGACACTTTTTATGGATATCTTTAAGAAATGGCTTTCTTCTTGCCACTCTTCCATAAAGGCCAGATTTGTGCAGTATACGACTGATTGTTGTCCTATGGACAGAGTCTCCCACCTCAGCTGTAGATCTCTGCAGTTCATCCAGAGTGATCATGGGCCTCTTGGCTGCATCTCTGATCAGTCTTCTCCTTGTATGAGCTGAAAGTTTAGAGGGACGGCCAGGTCTTGGTAGATTTGCAGTGGTCTGATACTCCTTCCATTTCAATATTATCGCTTGCACAGTGCTCCTTGGGATGTTTAAAGCTTGGGAAATCTTTTTGTATCCAAATCCGGCTTTAAACTTCTCCACAACAGTATCTCGGACCTGCCTGGTGTGTTCCTTGTTCTTCATGATGCTCTCTGCGCTTTAAACGGACCTCTGAGACTATCACAGTGCAGATGCATTTATACGGAGACTTGATTACACACAGGTGGATTCTATTTATCATCATTAGTCATTTAGGCCAACATTGGATCATTCAGAGATCCTCACTGAACTTCTGGAGAGAGTTTGCTGCACTGAAAGTAAAGGGGCTGAATAATTTTGCACGCCCAATTTTTCAGTTTTTTATTTGTTAAAAAAGTTTGAAATATCCAATAAATTTCGTTCCACTTCATGATTGTGTCCCACTTGTTGTTGATTCTTCACAAAAAATTACAGTTTCATATCTTTATGTTTGAAGCCTGAAATGTGGCAAAAGGTCGCAAAGTTCAAGGGGGCCGAATACTTTCGCAAGGCACTGTATATTAATTTAAGGAGCATGTCTGTCGACTTGGAAAGTGATACCCCATAAGTTAGCATTAAAGTATTAAAGTATGTATGTAGAGTATTTATTGAAAGTGCTTCAAGGTAATGTTGCATTTTACTCACCCAAAATATATTTTACTCACGTGTCTATATTAAACAGTAAATTACTCAGTGGCCCAAAACCTTATATGGAGCACATTAGATGTTATCTAATGATTTAATAGATGGCTCTCTTTATCAAGAGGCTTAAATTAGTAGCTTATATAATTTGTATTTTCCTGTTATTTAATTTATTAGTTGTATATTTGTGACAGGGGTGTAATAGGGTCCCAGTGTAAATCGCCCTCCCGATCTCTTGTGGCGTTGCGTAAGGCAGCCCGAAGTCGGGCCATCCCTCAGTCGCCAGGTGTGTGACCCTGAGCAAGTCACTTAACCTCCTTGTGCTCAGTCTTTCAGGTGAGACGTATTTGTAAGTGACTCTGCAGCTGATACATAGTTCACACACCCTAGTCTCTGTAAGTTGCCTTGGATAAAGGCGTCTGCTAAATAAACAAATAATAAAATAATAATAATTCCTGGGCAGTAACTGTCCCACTGTTGCTTATAATTGAATACAATTACTTGGTAAGTAATTGTTTCAGTTTTCTTTCTCAGCTTTGAAAGACAATAGCTGTTTCTATGCAGGACAGTTGATTGCAATGAGCATAGTACATGGAGGACCATCCCCACAGTTCTTTGCTTTGGTATTGTTCCAGACAATAGTATTGGGCCTAGACAACCTGTCTGCAGTAATTGAGGATATAACAGACTGCTATTAAATTTCAGCTGTCAGTTGTATAAAAGAGTAGCATATATGCACTATTGGATAGTAAAGAAAATTGGAGCTACGATTATTTATCTAAATTTAAAACAAAATGCTTTATGACTTCCAAGTAGGTAACATTTTTACATGTAGCTATTACAATTGTATATTTATTAAGATACTACAATCTGAAGATCACTCTTGAAAACAAAAATGATGTTGTGCAGGATGTTTTTTTTTTACTTTAAAATGAGACTACATACCAAAAAATTAATGATCCAAAAAAAAAAAAAAATGCATACTGCACTTCCAGACTACACAAAAAGAAAGATGACAATGATATCCATTGTATTGAAAACTAAACACATGGAACCAACATGTTATGCCTTTTTTTGTTGCTTAAAATATTCAACAAGAACGATTTCAGTAGGCCTACCCTATTTTATACTGATAACACCGTGTAACAATTTTTTTTTTTTTTTTTGGTTCCTGGGTAGTAAGTGTTATTTCCTAATTGCTTATGCCTCAGAAGTATAGAAAATGGCTATTATTCCCCACAAACTTTGCTTTTGTGACCAGGACAGTGATATTTTGAAATTTACCTATTTTCCAGAACATTCCAGATAGATTCAGTGCTGGGTGAAATAAATGTATTTTTGTAGGATGGCTCAGAGGGGAAAAGAGAGCCATGAAGTTCGCTATCCCAAGAATTTGGCGGGAACCCACTGACCACTCAAGCAACTGCTACTTCTGCATGGTGGACCCTTCCAAACATCGGACTGGCAAGAATGCACCTGCTATCACATATCCGGACCTTCCTTCATCCATCGCCCCGGTGCCACACTGCCATGAGCTCCCCGTACCCACTCCTCCGGAGAGAGAGCAGCCGTCTTTAGAAGAGAGCAGCAAGTCAGAGAGCAAGGAAGACGTTGTAGATCCAGATGACAATTTCAGAGGTGGAGCTGAGGAGAGAAACCCATACTACCCCAACCAAAAAGACCTCAACGACTTGATTAGAGATCTTGGTCTCACCAAGTCCAATGCCGAGCTTTTGACGTCTAGGCTCAAGCAGTGGAACTTGTTGGATGAAAGTGTGCAAGTCGCAGATCAGAGGAAGCGTCACCAATCTTTTTCCAGCTTCTTCACCCGTCAAGATGGGCTCTGCTTCTGCCACAATGTGACCAGTCTGTTCGAGGCAATCGGAATCGCCTGTAACCAGAATGAGTGGTGCCTTTTCATTGACAGCTCATCCAGGAGCCTCAAAGCCGTGCTGCTCCATAATGGTAACAAGTACCCGTCTCTTCCCCTGGCTCACTCGGTGCACCTCAAAGAGGATTACAACAGCATCAAGACCTTGCTGGACGCCTTGAAGTATGATGAGTACGGCTGGGAGGTCATAGGAGACTTCAAAATGGTGGCATTCCTGATGGGTCTCCAGGAAGTTTTACCAAGTTTCCCTGCTATCTTTGCCTTTGGGACAGCAGGGACACCAAGGCGCACTACCACAGGCGGGACTGGCCACAGCGGACCGAGTTCTCTGTGGGGAGGAACAACGTCAAGTGGGAGCCACTGGTGGACCCCCGGAAGGTGCTGATGCCACCACTGCACATCAACTTGGGCCTTATGCAACAATTTGTCAGAGCTCTAGATAAGGAGTCAGCAGCCTTCGAGTACCTTCAAGACTTCTTCCCTAAGCTGTCTGAGGCAAAGGTCAAAGCCGGTGTCTTCGTCGGACCACAGATAAAGAAGATCCTGGAGTGCAATGAATTCCCAAAGAAGCTCACTAGTAAGGAGAAAGCGGCTTGGAACAGCTTTGTCGCAGTGGTTCGGGGCTTCCTGGGCAATCACAAGGCTGAAAACTATGTGGAGCTGGTTGAGACTCTGGTGAAGAACTACGGCACAATGGGCTGTAGGATGTCCCTCAAAGTCCATATCCTTGATGCTCATCTTGAGAAATTCAAGGAGAACATGGGAGCGTACTCGGAGGAGCAAGGCGAGCGCTTCCACCAGGATATACTGGACTTTGAACGCCACTACCAAGGACAGTATAACGAGAACATGATGGGAGACTACATTTGGGGGCTGATTCGTGAAAGTGATTTACAGTATAATCGTAAATCTCAAAAAACTACTCACTTCTAAATCTTTTGTAGTCATTTTTATATTACTTTAGTATAAATACATGTTAATTTGGATTCATATGTTGTTGTTTTTTTTACTTTATGTGAACGAAAAGACACAAATTCGCCCATTTTCTCATTGGAAATAGGTAAATTTCAAAATATCACTGTCCTGGTCACAAAAGCAAAGTTTGTGGGGAATAATAGCCATTTTCTATACTTTTGAGGCATAAGCAATTAGGAAATAACACTTACTACCCAGGAACAAAAATTGTGTTACATAGTGTAATATACTGTTGCACAAAAGAAACACAACACTAACGGATTAAATCAAATATTTGAAACATAGATATTAAACAAAATCACAGAAAATGTGAACAAAAATACAGATCAATGAATCATGATAAGCACTGTGTGGTCTTGCATTGTCCTGCTGGAAAATCAACACTTCTGGATTGGCTTGCAGGAACAGAAAACTGTTGCCTCAAGGACTTTGTCAATGTATCGCTGAGCAGTAAGGTTGCCCTCAATCTGCACCAAAGGCGTTCTTGTGTTAAAGGAGATTCCTCTCCACATCATCACACTTCCACTGCCCCACCGATTGGCTTGAACAACACCACAGTCAGCATAACGTTCACACACATTGTCTTACGTCAGGTCTGTCAAGGGCAAAACGGCATTCATCTGTGAATAAACCACGCCACCACTCTCTCTGCCGCCACCTCAGATGTTCTCTGGCCCACATTTTAAAATGCTATCGTGCCAGGCAATATATTTTTTCAAATAGATGCTGTGATGGAGTGTATGTTCCCTACTTATATGGGCAGGTATTAGGACCGTTTTAACTGCTCTTAGTCATAATTGCCCTCAAACGTATTTATTTACTGCATTTTTTTCTCATTTAACTTTGCTCCTACTTACTACTGATTTTATTGTATTTGATAACTGCTCTTATCTGTAATGTGATATTTTGTAACAACTGTAAGTCGCCCTGGATAAGGGTGTCTGCTAATAAATAATAATAATAATAATAATAATAATAATACACTCCCATCTTTGGTAAGGGCAGGTGAAGCCAAGATTAGCAGCTCAATCACCTAACCACCTCAACTGGTAATTGGACAATGTTGGGGAAAACATTGTAAATTAACCATACTCTTTGTAAATTAACCATCTTAAAAAAAAATAACCATACTGTTTATAAATTAACCATACTGTTAATAAATTAACCATACTGTTCGTAAATTAACCATACTGTTTATAAATTAACCATACTGTTTGTAAATTAACCATCTTAAAAAAAATAACCATACTGTTTATAAATTAACCATACTGTTAATAAATTAACCATACTGTTCGTAAATTAACCATACTGTTTATAAATTAACCAGACTGTTCGTAAATTAACCATCTTAAAAAAATAACCATACTGTTAATAAATTAACCATACTGTTCGTAAATTAATCATACTGTTTGTAAATTAACCATCTTAAAAAAATAACCATACTGTTCGTAAATTAACATCATGCTGTTCATAAATTAACCAATTAATTATTTCCCGAATGGCGCCTCATAGTCTTTTTTTAATTTGGTGCAGTAACATTTCCCAGTGAATGTTACTTCAGTAATTTTATTCTTTTCAAATATGCACAATAAATACTTCAAAATAGATATTATTCTTTTAGCATCTTACAAAGAGAACCTAAACTCAAAGTGTTTTTGATGTAAAACATTATTTCTAAATTCAAGCAGACATGTAAAGGGAGGTGGTCTGTGGGCAACGACAAATATGTTTAATTAAAAATGAAGATGAAGGGCAAATCAAATTAGATTTTGTGTCATGGATACTGTATGTGGAATGTGTGCTCTTGGTAGTTTTCTGCATTTTAAACAGCAGCCAGTGTTTAAACATGATCTAGAGATGTTCTAAATGTGATGTGTGACACTGACAAAGGATTCTGTTCTGTTTTAATAGCGATTCCCCTCTTTATAGATATTGTTCTATAAAGAATTTAGATACTTTGCATAGTGAACCTGTCTGAAAACTTAGAATAACTGTATTCAAATAAACATTTGATTTAGTATGTGTAAATGCCACATGGGAGTATGGATCTCACTACAAAGGTAAAAATACAATGTATTTAATCTGCATTCATTAAAAACAAACAGTAAAAGATCACTGTTCATACAAAATTGTAATTCAAGGGGGGAGTTGCTGTAAGTTCTCACATTAAATAAAAATGTAACTCAACAAAAGAAAAATATTTATATTTATAAAACTGAAACACTTATTCATTGTGTGTGTGTGATTTCTTTGTTTCGCCTTCAAATTCATTGTTGTTTCCAGCCTTCAAAAGCATAGAGCATATACTATGCTCTAAATTGCAGGACACAAATGATTATTTAAGCAGTAATTGCATTTTTGTTGTGAGAATTGTTTTATTTTCATTAAGTACTTAATTTGCAGTGTTATGATGTCAGGCTTCAGTCACAGCCTGTTCTAAAAGTAGTAAATATGAGGGACCATTAGGGACATAATTCATACTTGCCTATGCCCAAACATCATATACTGAAATGCATACATTATATACTGAAATGCATACACTTACTATTGAAACGCATACACTGACTAGTGAAATTGTACACTATATAGTGAAATACATGCACTCCCTATTGAAATTTTGCATACACTCTACACTGAAATCTATTGAAAGGCATACGCTCACTACTGAAGTTAAAATGCATACGTACCAGTACAGTATGAACAGGAAATGGATGACTAAAGAATAGATAAACATTATCCTTTATCAACAAAACTCCACTGCAGTCTCTGCCTTCCAATAAGCAAGAAAAATGTTGATGTGATTGAGCAGATAGGCTTGTGATGTAGTACTTCCCTAAACCCGCTGAAAGGTTTTTGTTAACCTCCCTTATAAATAACACAATACAAATTAAGATAAATATCTTTATTGATGTTCCTGTGCATTAGTATACAACATGACACAAACATTTGACACCGAGAAGTCTGTTTTCTTACAGGGTAATTCTTCCGAGACTGTTCAGCAGTACATCATCTGAATGACAAAATACCCGGTAATTCTATGAAGCTACAGTATATATATATATATATATATATATATATATATATATATATATATATATATATATATATATATATATATATATATATATACACATATACATACATACACACACACACACACACACACATTACAGGATTTCCTTTTGTTATCAGCTAGGGCAATCATTTGGATTAAACGTAACATTGTGAAGGGGGCTAAGAATGCTAAGGATGTGCCATATATGCCATAAATACCCCATGAATCCCCTATGGTTGAATGAGACAGTGAAATGTTTAAAAGATCAATAAATAATGTCCAGAGTGCATTCACCCCTGCTTTTAAAAATAACTGTTTTCTCAATGATTTAATTATGATCTTACTGTATGTACAATTCTATTAAACATTTTTATAATGTTTTTTTTTTTTTCAAAAACTTTTTTTCTGAATCAGAAGGCAAACTATGTATAATTCCTGAAATGTGTCATTTAAAGATGCACCTACCATGTGTAGAACAAGTAGTTATGAAAATTAAACACAGGTGCTACGACCTAATGGTAAACATAAGATCAACCTGGAGCTTGGAATTTACACAGTATGGTTGGAGGATGCTGTATAAAATGTTCACTAAGTGGACCATCATTATCAAATGATGTAAACTATTTCAGTGAACTACTGTATATGCAATAGCTACAGTTAGATCTCCCCATTGTCTTTGTCCATTAGGTCAAATTAGATGATACACTGTGTCTTAAATTATTTAGGGCCAAAATAGAGGGGGTGGTGGTTGGTATTTTTTTCTATTTAGCATAAAACACATGCTTCTAATTTTACATCATGACATAAAACAGCCTGTTAATTGTAGACAGAAGTCTAACTAATTGAATAGCTGCATGCTGTACATGTTTCCTGTGTGTTGATCTTTTTTATATGTAATACATTAATTTCTTTCCCACAGATGTTAATGAATTTAAGGGAATTACACATTTGCTTTCCTGGGTGAAATTATAACTAAATATACACAGCAAAAAAGTTTGCGTTTTCTTTAAATGCTTTTTTTAAATAATTAAAATCATACTGGCAGCTACAGTTGCTGGCAGCTACAATTACTGTGTATTTTAAAGCATGCACACTACTAATTAAACAAAACCAACAAGTGGCTGAAAAAATAAGCCCAGAGTTCCCAAAACACAAACTAATACAAAAACCCAGAGGAAAATCCTGTCGATGACCATGGCCACATACTTCCAGTCCTCTTCCGCCTGAAATAATAATAAAACAATGAGATCTCTTTTATAATACCCAGAGCTGCTCAACATGAGAGTAACACCAAAAATCCAGGAAGCAAACCACAGGGATTCCTTTTAGCAAGGGCCCCTCCCTCAATTGTTGATCTGATAAACACCCCCAGCTGTTCACAGACTCCTCTGGGAAACTAGTGCCCAATCACCCCCTAAAATTAGGCATGTTGCTCTGTGGAGTACCCAAGCCTCCAAGGATTGTTACAATTATAGGCATGATCTTGTTAATTAAAATTAAACTAAATATTCTTTTGACACTAAAGGAATAATAACTAGTCAGTACTGTATCTCCAAAATGCAGTAAATGGAACTTTTAGTAATCAGTTCAAATGTGAAGTTTCTTACTGAAACTATTTGTACTAGTTATTATAGTGTAAATAAATAAATAAAGATACAGCAACGTTCAAGGACAGGACAGTACACATGTTTTCTACAGGTAAGCAAATATTTTAACAAGCATCATAGACCCGATTGACCACCTACAGTAGTGTGGACAACTACCAAAAATGAAAACTACCATGTCTAGCTAACTTATTTAAAAGGTGGCGCACACAGAATTAAAATAATCTTGCCATGAATTATACCTCTTTTGCTTCATTCTGGCTTCTCATGTTTTCTGCAATGTATTTCACACTTTCAATGGCCTGTTTGATTTCTGGTGAGACGACTGAGAAAGCCAGCACTGTATTAACGGACTGTGGACTCAGCCGTCTGCTCAGTTTACTGGAATCAGGTTCTGAGGGGTCTTTGTGATGCTGACAGGCACACTTCTTCCGTTCTTTTGGTAATTTATTTTCTCCGTATTCCAGGCAGTTCATAGATATCTGGGATGTGCTGTTTTTTCTTTTTCGGCCACTGGATTTGACCACTTGCTGTTCCATTGGTCTTCTCATCAGCATCATTTTAGGCAAAATCCTGAGGAAGACAGACCTTACCCATTCTGGCATAGTGTGTGTCATGGGCGTTCTATAGTGAACATTCAAAACAAAGACTGTTATAACGATAGAAAGAGTCACAAATATCATTGTAAATAAAAGATATTCACCAATGAGGGGAATCACTAAAGATGTTGAAGGGATTGTTTCAGTGATAACTAGTAGAAACACAGTTAAAGACAGCAGGACAGAGATGCACAGAGTAACTTTTTCACCACAATCTGAGGGGAGATAAAATACTAGAACAGTTAAAAATGAAAGTAGAAGGCATGGGATTATCAGGTTAACAGTATAGAAAAGAGGGAGTCTTCGGATATAGAATGAATAGGTAATATCTGGGTAGATTTCTTCGCAGCAGTTGTATTTGATGTCATGCTTATAGCCAGGGGCATCAATGATTTCCCATTCTCCACTCTCCCAAAAGTCTTGCAGATTCACTTTTGACCCTATTAAGACAAGGTCAATTTTAGCTTTATCATAAGTCCAAGAGCCAAATTTCATTGAGCAATTTTGATAATCAAATGGGAAATAAGTAATATCCATTGGGCAGGAGCTTTTAAAAATAGCAGGTGGTATCCAGGTGACTGTGCCATCAAATTTCAACAGAGCCTTTGTTTTGTCTTCAACAAGAAAGTCACCAACAGCACTAAAAAGAGAAATACAATTTGTAATACTTTTAAGAATCTGAAATGGAACATATTTTCATATTCATTTAATGTCTTACTTGTTATAAAGCACAATGTCAGGCCTCCATATCTTATTGGATGGAACTCGTATTAATTCAATCCCATCATATTCCACTGGACTCCACCTTAATTTATAGTCATTCCAAATCTGATAGAGTTTAAAAACAAAAACAAACAAAAAAAACTATGAATATTATATTACCCCTTTGAATGTACACAAACAAGTGAAATAGTAACTGAACATGATTTATTCATGTCTTTCCTACAATACAAAGCATTTGTCTACTTAGTTTCTTAATTGTTTTACCTTTCCTGTAACACACCCCATTAGAATCAAAGGACTACACTAGCACCATAAAATGTTATGTATCGAGCGCAAGTTGTTTTTGTCCTGTTTTTAGAACAAACTTTTTTAAATGGAATATATCCCCAAGTCATTTTTTTGTTTATAATAATGTATACATTGATACAATAATTATATTTGTGTAACCTTGGTGTGTGGTTCAGGGAGCAGGAGCTAGGGCTCCTACACCGTGTTCTGTCCCTGACAAAAATTCTCCAAATTTAAACCCCAGGTCAAGCCCTTAATCTATCTCCTTTTTTTGTTTCCTCCATCCTCTCTTCCTCCTCCACCACGCTGCACCACTTCAGTAACTGTCTCCCTCTGGGGCAAGTGAAGCTCACATCCCAACCGTAGAAGCCTGGCTGTGCCAGCCTCATCCTTTACAAGCCAGATGGCTCCCCCAGTCAAAGCCTTCTTAACGCTTTTTCTCTCTTTTTCCCATGCTCACTCTTTCCTTTTCACCTATCCCAGACTCCCTCTTTGGTGAATGAAGCTTGTTTCCCAGCTTCAGAGCTGAGCTTCACAGACTCTACTCGGAGGTGGAGACTCTTGGCCACAGTGCATGTTTATTTATTTTTCTCTTCTCAGCATTCCAGTCTTCTCCTCGAGGGAAGTGAATCTCACTTCTCAGCCTTCAAATTCCAGCTGCGCCAACCTCCTTCCTAGAGCCAAGGGGAGACCCTGTCCTGTTTTCACAGGGACTTTCCTCCCCTTCTAATCCCTGAGGTTCTTCCTCCATGCAGCCCTTACTCCTGTTCCTTGAACCTTATTTAATTAAGCAGGGGCATTTCAGTACGTTGTCAGCCTGCAGCACATCAAGTTTAACCATTGTACAACCTTCTAACATGGAACTAGCATGACCCGAAGCACTGGGGATAGCCTCATCCACAATATAAATTAATGTTACTGTGAACTCAAGAAGGCTAGAAAAGTAAGATTAAAGGACAAGTCTAGAGTCTAAATGTAGCTCCTGTTGTTGCTGTGAGATTCATTTCTGCAGTAGAGGGAAATTATTGCAGCATCAGGGATATGAAAAGTACTTAGTGTCAAACCAATTCACTCTCAGGCCTCTTTTAAACTCTGTACAGAGGTCTTCTTGCAGATGTCAGATAAGCATGTTATTTACCCCATTTATACTAGCCACTTTTGAGGCAGCTTAGCTTTTAGCATTTTTTTGTAGTGTAAACTCAGCCATCCTAGTTTGACCTACTCCAGGAAGGCTTAGAACCACCTTAGCTCTCTTTCTTGCTCTACTGTGAACACCCCCAGTCAGTGTTACTCAGCCGTCTCTATGGTTGTAACTAATCAGAAAAAAAAAAACATTTGTGTACTACAGTATGTTTGTTAGATAAGGGCCCATATAAACCATAAAATGAAAAAGGATTTCAATAATTTGTTAATTAAATGTGCTCTAAGCTTTGGGATTTGCTTGAGTCAGTATGCTGTGACCATTGCAAGTTGACCACTTTCAGCAAGCCCTAGCAGAAACTCTATAAGGTTATCTTGTAAATAGCAGCATGTTTATTTGCCCTCATCCCTATTCCATCTTCCACTATTCTTGGTCAGTTAACTTATCACTGTTTGAAATACTATTTTTATGGATTTCAAACAGCTGATCTCTCTGAGCTCTGAACAGTGGATAATGTGGGTCAGTTTGGCAAGGTTTTAGATAGCAGAAATGTTAGACCCGCAGTCGCTTTCAAGTTTTTAAAGCCCTGCTGAGACCTGCCACAGTTCTTCCGGTGCCAAAGTAAACTCTGTTTCATACCTGCCATCTCGGGGAGCTGTGATTAAATTGCTTAAAGAAGCTGAAAGGCTTGCACATAGTAGGGGAGATGATGCATCATTCACCTACTACTTCCAGCTGTTACCAGAGACAGAAGCCATGTTAATATCACCATTAAAGGTTTTTGGTAAAAAAAAAACAAAAAAAAGCAAAGCATCAAGCTCACTATTGGCACATTTCCACCAGACTACAACTCAAACTCATCTTATACTGGAAGTTGAAGAGTTCTGCCAGTTCTGAGTTCTGCTAGCCTGCAACCCTCACTGTGACTGAGTCCTAAGTGAAATTGATTTGGACAGGAACAAAATGAACTAGAGTGGCTTCTCATTCACGCCTTACTACATCTGTTAACCACATTATACACCTCATTAAACCTCTATAAGGTAGCCCACCATTGTTAAGTTTAGGTTGCAAATTTAAAAAAGATCTGTGCATTATTTAAGCAGTAGGTCACACAAGGTGGGTGTCAAATTACACATTATTGTGGAGGAAAAATCAAAACCATTAATGGTGTGTGTTAATTTCACAATAATGCAAAGCCTGAAGTGTCTTATCAGAAAATAAAGTGGTCCAGTTAAAAAAAAAAAACTAGAGTAATGTAAATAAAACACAATTGATGAGGCTAAATAGATCCAGCTAATGCACTGCTGTTTAATGACAGCACTGCTTGAAACCTTGTCCAACCAATCTGAGTGCTCTGTTCACCAAAGCCATTCTAAAATATATTCTAGACATCAGATAGGAAGGACACATGGATCCATTTAAACATTTAATAAAGCAAACTTTGACATTTAGCTTAATGCTGAAGTAGTAGTTCATACCAGTAAGAGGACATTTTTCATATGAATATTGGCACAGATTGCAGTAATGTTATTTGTATTAGACAGTCTTCATTTACAGTATTCGCTTTAGATAAAACAAAGTGCCTTAAATGGACAAAAATCAATATAACTTACATGCCGCAACCAGAGATTGGTTTCCATTATCTGGTTCACTTCATCCTAGAAAATAAAAGCATTTCATGCCTGGTGATGTAAACATAATCTGACAAAAACATTTCACACTTACTAAAATAGTGAAATTGGAATCTAGGAGTCAGATGTTGATAGGAAAAAGTGATATCTACAAAAAAAAATCCACATTAGTGGAATATAAATGGCTAGGTTAAACAAGACACAGCTGTGACTAACTTTCCCTCCCCCTTTATTATATTTTGCTTTATAATTATAAAAAATATCACACATACATTCATACATACATATTATCAAAGACAAACATTTTCACTAAAAGTCTTTTTTAATGTCTTGTATAAAGACATCTAGTCGAAACGCTTGTCATTGAATTGAATTTTATTTTAGATTATTCTAAATTCAGCACTATTGAGTGTTCTATAGTTATGACAACAGTTATGAACATGACAATGACAAATGGCATAAAATGGTTCCTTACCACCTTGACCAGTTGTGAAATAGACACTTCAAATTCAACTGTTACTGGGTCTGAAACATTTTCTACTGGTCTGATAAATTGATTGTAGTGTTGGAACAACCTCCTGAATAAACTGTCTTCACCTTTGGATGATAAACAACCTGTTTACAAAAAATATATAAATATGTTTTATGAACAGATAGAGAATATTATTACTGTAACTACCAGTTCCATGTAATAAGCTGATTTTAATATTGAAGGAGGCAGTATGTTTTGTGTCAACTAAACTAGAACACTCAGGTGTTCACTTGGATGAACAAAAAAGCTTTTTTACCAGTTTATTTATTAATGATAGCATTTACAAGGTTCAAAGAACATTTCGCTTTTGGTTTGAAAAAAATATGTTGAAAAAATATTTCAGATTTGTATTAAAGCTTGCCTGAAAAATTACTAGCAGGCTATTGAAAAGCTACAGCTGCAGAAAACAGCATAGATTGTGGTAACAAAAGAAGAAGAAAAAGAAAACATCCTGCTTGTTGTTTTCCATAACTGCATGACCTAAGAAAAATAATATCTGATTAATTTCTCAGCATTTTTTTTCTAATAGGATATGTGCCATTCCTGAATAATTGCCACTTAAAATGTCCTCCTAAGGTCTGTTGTACAGAATGGCCCTTAGAGTCTTCACTTTTGAGACTGCTCCTCTTGAAACATCTTAAATTGACTTAGATGCCAGTGATTTCATTTGCATTGCTAATTAATCTGCCATGTGAAGCAGCAAATTCCCCAATGTGTGCGTTGCATATTATATTAAATTCCTTGTGCGTACAATCTATTTAAAATAAACACTGGGAAATTGACAAAGCAACAAAATTTCAAGAATGTAAAAACTATAATATTTTTCAAAATGGAGAAACCAAGTATAGGTATATTAATCTTAAACAAAATAGAGATCTAAGAGGCCAGAAAGACAAAGTGAAATCACATTTTAAATTATGAAAGGGAAAAATCAATTAGGATCAAAATAAAATGTTCAAATTATTTTAACTTTCCATTGTATGTATAACAGCGTGCATGGTTTAAGGAAGTAGGTCACTTAAAATAGAAAGTGTAAAAGGGAATGCACTCAACTTCATAGCCCCTATGCTTTATATAATTAACAAAACAATTTACTTTGAAGAGAGAGGTTTGGGGAACTTTTCAAAGGTATCCACAGCTGCAACAGCCATGGTGATTTTTTTTACAGTTTCTAATCTTACTTGTATAAAATCTTCAACTGCCATGAATAACATTTCTCTGTAATTTACCATGGGAGACACCAGTGTTGTCTTTGCAAGAACTACATCTGTTGTTTTGCTATTGGAAAGATTGTGATTTAGATAAAAAATCTGATCATTTTATTCTTCAGCAAACGTTTGCCTTATTGACACACTACCAGTTACACTGCATTAGGAATCTGGCTGCTGGTTTGGTTTGCTTCTGGTAAATGATTAAACACACTGCATAAAGCTGCTTGATTTCTTTAAAATGTCTTTAGCGAAAAAGACACCAGCTGCATTAAAGATCAAAACTACTGCACCTGGGCCCAGCCCACTCCATTTCTTTACTTCTGAGTCCACTTTAATGACTAAACATAAAAAATATACAGGTGCCGTCTACTCCACTGGGATTAGAAAAGTAAACCGTAGCAAAGTAGTATTGGTGGACTGTCAATCAAAACACAATTTCGCAAATCAACGTTTGACAGATTGTCTATCTGGAGGCGGGACGAAGGGCGAGTGCTCTGGCAATAGGTCAGTGTTAAGGTCATGTGATTGCTCTGTTGGGAGATCTCAGATGTGATACTAAAGGCGTCATTTCGTGACAGAACAGAACTGGACAACCTGATTTGGTGAAACCGTTCCACCTTCCTGCCGTGGAACGTGTTCTGCTTGTTCAGTCGAACAGCCCGGTCTGCTCGAGGAGCAGAACATGCTGAAACATGGTGGAGCCCTGCAGGTTTAGCGTCACCTACATTTATTTATTTTTTTTGGGATTGAGACATAATTTTAAAACTTTAAAAAATAAATAAATAAACCTAGATTAACATCATTTAGATGTTTTATTTAACATCATGTAATCAAGGAAACTACAGAATTATATTGCAAAAGTCTACCAAAAGCCATAATAGTTGTACAATATGTTGGATTTCGAAGTGTCAAATTTTTTAATTGTTGTCAGTTTTTCCTTAAGTATGGAAAACTACAAAGCGGTATGTAATTCAATATGTTAACATAGCATTATTCCACAGGCTTCATTCGACTCTGAAGCAAAATGATTTAATTATATAGGGTGATGCAAAACTTGGCCACAGCTGTACTGCTAATTGACTGTATTCTAATAGATACATTACAACTGAATATACAATACTGGCAAAATACAAGAAACGTAGCCGCAATTTACGATGGTCTGTACTGTATAGCTATATATATATATATATATATATTTTTTACCCATAATCTTAATCTTATAGTTTATTACATATGATGTAACTACTGCTTGGAACTTTCTGTCTAAAATAAATAATCACAAAGCACAAACGCATCCCCAAATCGCTGTCAGCCATGTATGTCATGTATGATGCTAGAACAGAAATGGAACTAAATGATTTCGCCTGTCTGCCTCATAAAATTCTGCCTTAAAAAAAATACATGCTTTTTGGATAAGAATTTGTTAAGTGTGGTCATAGAATGATGTTTTTGCTTATGAGTTGTAACAAATGCATTTGAACTGTGGGCTCGGTTTTGAGAGGCACATGTGTTGTTTTTTTTATAGAAATGTTTTCATACTAACTTTTGTACTTGATAACATTAATTTAAAAATACAATTGATGCCTATAATTAATACATTTTGTGACTAATTTGAAGCTATTAATATGTTTCAATATTAACTAAATCAAGTTGTTAATCAAACTGATTAATCTTGTTACATAATTGATTTATTAAAATGTTTGGATATACTGTTACTTGATTGATTACTGTATTTTTTACAGTCATCTTAAAATAATGTTAGAAGTAGTTTTGTTGAAACATAAAAAAAAAATGTTTTTGACCGATTCGGATTTTGCTGCTGATGTATTTATTTTCAAAAGGTTTTCTTTATGTTGCGTTTTTTTCTTTTCTTTTCTTTGTTTTTTTGGGGATGGGGTGGGGTGTCTACTTCACAGTCTTGCACCGGGCCCCAATAAATCCTAGCACTCCCCGTTGTTGAATTCAAAAATTAAAGTTTGTTACCTGACTTCTCTCCTTCGTGCATCCATGAGTAAAAATAATTGTGATTCCGCAACTCCATTGTAGATTTCAACAAAGATATTTTATTAGATACAGTAGAGCAGATGAGTACTCTATTTTCCTTAAGCACAAGTTAATCAACAAGACAATACAATGTTTGAATTAATATAGGATTCCCTTATGACATCACCCCTTTTTGTTAACCTATCAGAAAATACAATTACAGACTGATGCAAGTTTTACAAGCCTCCTACCAACCAATAATATCATTCCACGTGGGTCCACTTTCTTTTTATTACTTTAAGTGAACGTAACCTCAAAGCCTCTTTGATATTTTACTTACGAAGTCATAATGTCATAAAGTTAAGGGAAGGAAGGGGATTGTAAGTTTTAGCCCCAAAATGTTATCTCTGAGAAAACACAGGGTCCCCTTTAAATTGCTATATGGTGCACTTCAGCTTTCTGCTTGCCATCTGTCTTTCCTGCTCCAGCAATCAATATTAAACCCCAAATTGTCTAACCAACTTAACTAACTCTAAAACCCAAATACTAACTCAATCTAAAACCCGGTTAATTTTCTAAACTATAGTTTCTCGTAAAGTGTATGTTTCTCCAACACATGTAAAGCATTTAAATATTTAGGAACATTTGTTGTTTAACTACTCTAGAGAATTTGATCCATTTTGAATGTGAATGTGTGGCCACTTACTTGCAAATCGCAATCTCAAAAGTAAGAATGTAAAAGTATGCATGAATTGATAAATGCATACAATATCTATATGAGGCTAGTGTAGGATAAAAGTTTGGTGAAGATTTGTGCAAAATGAAGCCAGTTATCGTGTTCACCATGTTAAGTGTGACAAGCAGACAGGTGGAGGGGCGGACATATTTAGGCAAAATTGTGAAAGAGAAAGGCTGACGTGACAGTGGCAGTAGAGGTATGTTTCTGTCAAAAACAACATTACAGTTACTGATAGCAGCTCAAATTACTCTTACTATTTTCTATGGTGGGGGTAATACGTCAGGTAATTTGTGCTGGCCCAGCCCAGTCTTCTGAGTTTCTGATACTGAGAATGTGTATCCAAAAAGCAATGTAAGGCATCAGAGAAAGGGAAAACTTTTACACAATGATCTCAATCGCTTTTTAAAACTATCAGACCTATAAAAATTCCCTTTTTGTTAAAATATATATAGCTGGAGGATAGTATTGTTTTTTTGTCCCATGCTGAGCAATGCTTTTTTTTTCTAATGCTGTTACTATAGATTGAAAAAATGTGGAAAACTGTCAAAATGATAGATAGGCACTAGCTGGCGTGCTCAGAGATAAAGTGATGTACACATTATTAAAATCTGTAAACACAGCAATATACTGTATTTCATGTTTCATAAATCACAAAAATAATGCTGAAAGCTATTTAAATCAGTTACTGTATAAACATTTATACGGAGCTGGATCCTGATCTGGTTAGTACAACACTCCAATGAGCCTAGAATCAATAAAATTTTGTGGTCCCAACCGACCCCTGGTGCCGGAGGCAAGACAGGATGCATCTTTCTCCTCAGCGTATAGATGAGAAATCTCTACTGACTTTCTTTCACTTCCAGTTTGCACTGAAGTTGTGCTGCTTTTGAAGCCATCTCAAGTCCTGTATGCGCTCATAGCCCCTGAACCAATGTGCGTGACCTCAGATGTCATACAGTATCTCCATGATGACCTCAACAGTAGTTGTTCATTTTACAGTAAATATGGGTCCTTATATGGCTACTAACAAAATTGTTTTCTTTCTACAGCCTATCCAGAACAGGCATGGACAACCTAAGAGTATATATTCTAACTGTAGAAATAAGTTATTAACAAAGAGATGTGCCAAACTACCCACCTATGATAAGTGAGTCAAATGACTAGCTTGCTCGCCGAAGGGGGAGACTGGCACGGGTGCAAATGAATAGATTAGCAGGAGAATGGAAAATGAAATATAGTTAAAAATATTTGGCTGGGGTCCCCTCTGGCCAGCTGGAACCTTCCTGTCGGAAGGCGATGTCACGTAGTCGGCCACTAAAGTCGAGAAGTGAGCTTCACTTAGCCCAAAAGAAGACCCCTGGCTCCCCACAACAGCCACCAATGCAAAGAAAATTGTTAGTTAGAAAAGAAAGTGATTAATTACAAATTTGATTAATTACAATTATATATATAATCATTTATTTATTTATTTATTTATTTATTTATTTATTTATTTATTTATTTATTATTTATTTTTATTAACTAATTTAACAGCTTGGCAGAGAGGAAAAACCCTGCCTTTGTAGGAGGATACTTCTGGTGGTTGTGGCAGAGAGATGGCCCCCACTCCGGGCATGCTAGCAATACTTGTTGAGCGGAAATACTATCAAGGAGAGAAGAGCGAACGTAAGAATCCACTGCTGAGGTAGGACTGGTTGATTTTAACTTTGACTGCTGATGTTACAGCACCAATAGGAATGAAAGGGAGAATACAACTGGGGAGGAAGCATGGCTTTAGAATGAGCTGAGATGGAAGACACCTGGAAGGTGTTGGGCTTCAAAATAAAATTATCAATAACTGAAATCCAGACTAGCCGACGAAGAAGTTGCATAATTACAAGGGAAGAGGAATGGCCTTTATTAATAATATGAACAGTAGATTGATTATCACAAAAGATTAAGATAGATTTTTCTGCGAAAATGAGCCCAAAAAAGACAGGCTGCAATGACAATAGGGAATACTTCAAGGCAGGCTGTGGACTTAAGCTCAGGAGGAAGTTTTTTTTATTATTTCAGGGGCCAGACATCTGAGAAGCACTGATCAAGAGAATACTACCAAACCGATAGAAGAATCTGTATGGAGTGAAAGGTCATGGGGGGCAGCATTGAAGTTATCGCAAAACAGAGAAAGGCCACTCCAGTGCTGTAGGGGAGAGATCTGAAAGGATTGAAAGAGAGCGAATGTGTTCCAGTTTATCGGAAGGCAGTCGGGCTTCAAATCGAATAGTATCCAAAGTTATTCCTAGGAACTCAAGAGTGTGAACTGGACCGATGGTTTTCCCCTGTGAGAGGGGGACGTCGACTGCTGAGAAGAGAGACATGAGTTCTAAGAGTGCTTCAGCTAAGTGAATGTCATTTAGATGAGAGGGCAGATGGAACCTGAATGAGCATCGCCACAAAACTGCACATATGTAAAAAATGTCATCCTTTGGAAATGCAAAATTAGGAATTGAAATTATTGCACGGTTGTCTGCCGCCGAAATGGTTGATGGGTCTTCCATGAGAATCTTTGCTTGTTGAAAAAGCAGGCAGAGCTGAAGAATGAATAGGAAAGACTGCAGATGCATGATTCCTAAAAATAAATAAATAAATAAATAAATACAAATGTTGTCGAGAGCAGGGGAAGATAATTTGAGTCTGTGTCCAAAAGCAGCCTCTTCAGTCTCCTCATCAGTGGTAGAAAGGGCGGTGGAAGCACAAACCGCAAGTGTTAACAATAGAGACTACTGAAGAATCTATTAAAGATCATGATCGGGCTGAGACCAGTAATCAGTGTATTGTCCAATGCTAACTGAGAAGCTGCTTTGGCTGAAAAAGCTTTACGATACTCAGAAAAGTGATGCCACCATATCTGACCCAGAGATCAACAATGTTAAATAATAAGAGTCCAGTTCTTGTTGTCGTGAGCGTAAATTTCACAAAGGAGATCGCAAAAAACAGAAAAAACAAGCACAATTCTCCAAAAGTACATTTATTACACAGCTGAGGAGCCAAGATTTTAGAGTAACAGACAGATCTCCACAGTCAACTACCCTGTGATCCAGAAATTCTAAGACTGCAATAAGGATCAAGACCAAATTAACATCTTTACCTTTAATAATATTGCATGTCAGTTGAAGAGAGAGAGTGCAATTAACTACTGAAACGGCAGAGGATCCTGAAGTAGAGGCTATCGCTAAAGTCAAGATTGGCAGCTCGAGAACAGGTGTGGGCACGGCTGAAGCAGCAGCTGGTGCTTTACTGATGAGGATGGAATCGCTGCCGGTTTCAAGCGAGAGATCCTGTTATCAAGCGCATCAAGCGATCAGATACTATAGGAATGGAGGTGGATAGAGGATCTGATTAAAAATCTGATAACGCAAAAGGATCAGATGAAATTGAAAGCTGAGGGGTTGTAGATGCTGAATCGAAGGCGAGTGAAGCTTGCAAAGTAGTGGGGCAACATGTGAACTGACTAGTTTTGATCTCTGCTGAGTATTTTGAGGAGGACAGACTCTTCTGATATGGAATTGCAATATAAAACAAATAAATCAGCCCGATCGCACCCTGCTTCAATGGGCAATCCTTTTAGAAAAGGCTTTCACGAGTTTGTCAATGGGCCAATCCTTGTAAAAAAGTTGCGCTGGAGAATCGTCCTCAGGTTTGATGCATTTAGAGCGGTGAAGAGAAATGGCATTGGGCGCAGCTGGATAAGCAGAGGTTGAAGCAGCAGTATTGTCATATGGACGAGAAGCAGGATGGGTGGATTTTTTTTGAAAGTTTTTTTCAGTAGATTATTTGTTGAAGGAAGACAGCCAGAAGGAAAGAGAATTTCTTTGGGTCTGCAAGTCTGCGTGGTAACCGCAAACTGAAAAGCAAGACGAGAATTAGGAAGCTGGCTATGGTTTAAAAAGGGTGACTGACAGCTAATTAACCCTTTGCAGTCCATTTATTAAGTGCGCGTCACGCACGTCAGGTCTAATTAATTCACAAGCGCAGTTAATTTTAGACGCGCTGTTTAAAAGTATTTTTTTCCACAGTCAAACGGGTTTAAATGGCCCTGCATATCAACAAAGCACTCACTAGGCATCTCCAGCCCCGCCCCACCCTTTCGTTCGCTATCGCTTTCACCTATGTAAAAAATAAATAATAATAAAAATAATAGTCGTACATACCGATCAATCATCTCCGGATCACTCGTTTTATCACCAAACTCCTCAATAATGCGATCAAAGTCATTATTTTATTACTATAACATCTGAAAAAAGCTCTGCAAATGTCCGTGATAGTCTCTGTGCGCTGACGCACTCAGCCAGCTTGTTTACTATGCCGCCTCGTTATCTTATACCAGGGCCATATGTATGACTATTCATGAGATATGCCTTTTTTTTTTTTTTTTTTTTTTGACTTGTCTCGGCTCCTGTCGCTCCCACTCTGCAATTGAATGGTTTTTTCAGTTTTTTCCGGAGAACAAACGACTAGAAACCCGTTTTTTGCGTTGCTATAATGACCCGAGAAAGGACCCGAGAGGAATAATTGCAATGTTGGACCCAGTGCGACAATGGACCGCAAAGGGTTAAAGGTTGACTGACAGATATTTTAGTGGGATGACTCAAGGGAGGAATCCCAGCTCCAGCCCCCCAAAATACACAAAGGTTCTACAAATGACACATGCCAGAGGTTCATCGGTTAATAGAATGTATCATATCTTATAGGATCAGATATGACAGGTTCAACTGCACACATTTTCATCAGACATCAAATCGTAAGGAAAAGACCCCAAAAAGCAACTTTGATGGAAGTCACATTTAAATAATACATGTTTGAATGCCAAAAGCCAAAAGTAACTAACTTTCAAACAAACTTTTGCTTTGTTAAAAAAAAAAATCAATCCTGACTTCGTGTCATGTTTTGTAGCCACACCCTTGTTTACGTTTTTGTCTCCAAAAACATTCAATGGTGCAGTGGCTCCTGCTGTTATTTTAATGTTTGTCTGCTCATGAAGTGCTGCTGATCCATAGTTTTTCAGCAATCTTGAATTAGAACAAATAGAAACTAGATTTGGCAAATGAAGCACTGCTACCACCACAGAGTTATAGGTCAACGGTGAAGTCAGAGGGAAAGGTCACAATACTGTATGAACCAGTATAAGAAAGGTTTGTTTTCTTACCCTGGTTGATTGTTGTTAAAACAATTTCAATTGTATAAAACATAAGAATCAGCTTTTAAAAATGTAATGGGGGGTATACCTGATCATTCCTCAATGATTACTGCCTCCTTCAGGCAACTATGAATTGGAAATCTTCATTCTCTAGAATGGCAGGGCTAAACATTTCTGCAAATTTCAGAACCCTTTTTCACATGACAGCCTACCACCGAATAACCTGTTTCGAGGCGAACATCCCATTTGATAGACTTTAGATCCAGTTTAGATTAAAGCAGAGTCATTTTCACATGATGAGTAATGGTGATCTTAATGGAGACTATACAGAATAGTTGTTCACTACATGAGGGGAGACATAGACATTTGGTTTGTAACAGGGAAGCCGCTGTGCCAGACTGGTTGGTGCATCTGGATTAGAGTATGAAGGCAGCCACAGGAAGCCATTACTGACTGT
Source organism: Acipenser ruthenus (assembly GCF_902713425.1). NCBI lineage: Eukaryota > Metazoa > Chordata > Actinopteri > Acipenseriformes > Acipenseridae > Acipenser > Acipenser ruthenus. The sequence goes on along the minus strand of NC_081189.1, from coordinate 90,167,403 downwards.
TTTAAATTGCCCATGCAGCCAATAATTTTGTATATGGTTTTCAATAATGACTTGTGTTATTGAAGTGAATATTCCCTTACTCTGACTTCTTATTAACATAACCACTTTTATTTCTGAATACATTTTTTAATGATATATTTTTTCTTTTGGCAAAATCCCTCATCTTACTATTATTAATTGGCTACACAGCATAACGCTTTCTCATTGACTCAGGCACTTGCCTCTCTGACCAGATTTGTTAGTTTATAAAAAAAGTTGAAAACATATAGAAAAATGTTATACAATCTTGAGAACTCTACATGCTAGGCATCAAAAAGTAGAGGCACAGTAACATAAAAAGAATGACTATTTAAAAAAATAGCATTTTAATGAAGGTTGACTTGCAGTATGTAAGTATTTAATTTGGCCCTAAATGGAATTGCATGCAACAAACGACATCATGTCCTCTGTTACCTATATGTCAACCCAATGACCAGAGGCATCCCCACAAATATGATGCTGCACATTTCATTTACCAAGGGGCCTATGTGTTGCCATTGTGTACTGTTCACAAAGGGGATCCACTGTGAAAGGGTGCCACAAGAGCAGACATGCATTGGAACAGATAATGGCAATGATAAGGGAGCCACAATGCAAACACACCTAAAAAAAAAAAAAGATATAGAGCAAGGAGCGGAAGGGTGTGTAGACAAAGAGTAGGAATACATTTTATACTTGTATTGTTGTGGGCTTCCTAAAGATGTTTTCTGTTTATAACAGAGATAATGTTCTGTGTCCATTATCTGGGCTACTGGTCTTTTGGGGTTTTCCAACCTCCTTTAAAAACAATTCTGCAACTGATGCTGTTCTTGCTAGGATCATCCTCTCACAAAATAGGCACCATGGATATCAATGGATGATGACAGCTTTCTGGACTTTTCAAGAATGTTGGAAGAGCAATTGCAGGACACCCTATGTGTTTAGTAACTAAAGCATGCAAGATCGAACACTACGGTTCACCTCTCTCCAGATGGCAAGTATGAACTCTGGCATAATGACAATGATAGTTTGTTTCATGTGAAACTGGAATCCAGACAAAAGCCTACTCATTAAGTCACATGATGGTGCCACAAAATGTAAAGAATCCTGGTTGTGATCGCCAATCACAGCATTACAACTCAGCCCGTTCGCCATTTTGGGCTGGGTCACATTATGAGGTAACTCCTTCATAGGACACATGACACTACATGTCCACAAACTTTCATTGAATTCAGGTGTGGGTATAAAATGGCCCCTATTGTAAGCTATCCTTTAGTGTGCCTGATTATTTTACCCCATTTTATGTGAGGGACAGCCCATTAACACAATGCATATTTTCATATTTCTATCACAGAGCAGCTGAAAGCAACCTTAATCACAACATTTCTCATGTTTAGTCCAAACCCCTCTTTCATACTATATCTTTGACATTAAGATATGGAATTAAAACTCAAATACCAAACTAACATGACCAAGTACCCTTCTTGGTGCATTACTTTTACTGGTGAGTACGTTTTATGTTGCTGTGCTGTATATGAACTTGTTTAGTGGCATCACACACCTACACTCTCATTTAATGCAGTATCACAGACAAAAATGAAGCAGAAAGTATGTTAGGATCTAAGAGATGTATAATTTGTTGCTGTTTAGTATCTGCTTATACAGAGAATGAGGGGTTTTTGTTTTTTTCCTCGGAACATCTTAAGTATAATGTCATCAAGCTTTTGTAAACAAAGGCTATTTTAAAACGTTGTACACATCCAAGCCATATAGTTTTTTTTCAAAACGAGTTACTTTATTTGAAACTTTCAAACCCTATGTATACTAATTTTTCACAGGTTTTATATTAAAGTTATCAAAATGTGACACCATGTAAGTGCACTTCATTAAACTCCTGAAATAGAACGCAGAATACATGGGTTAAACAAATATTGCATAATACTATTTGCGACCCCAAGGACCCTCTTGAAAATTAGATGTATATCTCAAGGGTTCTAACCTCGTTAAATAAATACATTTGAATGTATACACACGTTTGTTATATTTACTTAAAACAACGCAATTAATCGCATCACTCATGACACTCCATTATTACTACGACTACGACTAATAAAAGCAACCTAAATCGTTGATTCACTGTGCATAATTACAGCGAACTAAAACATTTTGCAGACAACATATTCACTAATAGGGCATTTTTTGTGACTCATCTGCTACTCACGTTCCTGTGAAATATTATGTTTTTCTTATAAAGGCAATATCAAACTAATGAAATTATAACAACTAGTCCAATAAACAGTATTTAAAAATAAACTGCAGGTCGAACAGTTTCTCTACTTTTTATATATGTTAATAAGAAATGACTAATGCTTTGAATTCTTAAATAACGGTACACAGACGCATTATAAAGTTGTATTTAGATATTTAGTGAAGTGCAAACTGTTTTGTGATAGACGGTCTTTACTAAACAAGTATAAAACACTGCTGTTTAAAAAGCTGTACTTCTCAAATACTGAAAGGTTTGAACGTTGTATGTATCTTACCTTTCATTGTCAAAAACACAAAAAACTGAAAAAAAGTGAGTTTCCCCGTTGAATTCATCTGGCATGGATTTGTCAAGGACTTTGCTTGAAGCAGATGAAAAATCTTGAGCACAGCTTGCTTGGCGAGAGGCTGTCAGTGCGCTCTCTGATCCGGTAAGTTCGTATTGTCCCACCCCTCAGGCACAATCCTCTCTCTTTTCTTAAAGGGGAGCGACAAAGATTAAAAAATAAATAAATAAATAACCAATTACACGAGAACTCCTAAAATGTTTTATTTGAATAACAGATGCACCTTAACATAACCAGAGTGGACATATTGTCAAAGCCTTTCCCCAGCCTTTAATTAAGTTTGTTTTTTTTTTACTTGAGAAAATGTAATGTTAAAGAGTGAGAAGCTTTATATTTCATTGTCATATATTTTTTCTGTCCCCTATACGTTTTTATAATGTTTGCAATTGTTCTGACCTTTCTTTTTTTTAGTCTGTTCAGGGCTTGCTCTTCAGTTCTAGATGTCTGCCATACATACTGTATATGTAAACAGACAAGATCAGCAAAGTGTCTTTCTAAAAGTAAGAACTATCACCATCTAATGACATGCCACTTTGGAACAAGTTTCCTTTTGTTTTGGCAATACACTGCTTTGCACTGTGTGGTTGGGCGCTCAACATAGGACTGCAAATAATCAACAAGGTACAACGTTAAACAACTGTTTACAGTGAATGCTCCCACCCCTATCCCCAGTCCATGACACAGTCCATTTTGGTACAGATACACGACAATGCAGCTGTCCCACCGCTACATTGCCACCTGTTGACACACTTCCCGACCCGGGAAGAAATGGCCTGGTCCTGGTCTCAGAATCGACGGGGCAGTCAGATACTATGCCGACGTCTGGAACTGGAGAATGGTGAAACATTACCCTCATGCAGGTAGGGTTGGAGATGCATTGTGGTCGCGCTGATGTTGCAGACGGGTTCGGGGCTGGAACGGGGGTGTAGCAACTGAGGGGGGAGTGGCGGTTCTCTGTTGGGGTCTTCTGGCTCTCACATCCTGGTGTGGTATGGGGCGAGGCGGTCACAGTACAGGGCAACCACCTGACGCCTGGGCCGGAGCTTCATCTGGCGCACCACTTCTGAGATGCACTCCAAAACCTTGCAGGATTCCTCCTAGTGGCCCCTGGCTGGAAGTCCCACCCCTGGCACCAGCGTTGTGTGTCCAGGCAAATTCGTGGGCGAAATCTAACCAGTCCTGGAGTTGATGCAGGTAGTCCCTCAACAGCTCCCCCAGCTGCTCCTGCTTACCCTCAGAGAGACCTTCCCAGCTCTGGCACCACCACAGGCTGTCGGGGATGAAACATTGACAGTGGATAATTGCAAAGCATATCACATGGTTTATTTAGATTTCCAGAAAGCTTTTGACAAAGTCCCGCATAAAAGATTAATTCTCAAACTGAACGCAGTAGGGATTCAAGGAAATACATGCACATGGATTAGGGAGTGGTTAACATGTAGAAAACAGAAAGTACTGATTAGAGAAGAAACCTCAAAATGGAGTGAGGTAACCAGTGGTGTACCACAGGGATCAGTATTAGGTCCTCTGCTCTTCCTAATCTACATTAATGATTTAGATTATGGTATAGTAAGCAAACTTGTTAAATTTGCAGATGACACAAAAATAGGAGGAGTGGCAAACACCGTTGCAGCAGCAAAGGCCATTCAAAATGATCTAGACAGCATTGAGAACTGGGCAGACACATGGCAAATGACATTTAATAGAGAAAAGTGTAAAGTACTGCACGCAGGCAATAAAAAATTGCATTATAAATATCATATGGGAGATACTGAAATTGAAGAAGGAATCTATGAAAATGACCTAGGAGTTTATGTTGACTCAGAAATGTTAAAACTTTACAATGCATTAGTAAGACCTCATCTAGAATATTGTGTTCAGTTCTGGTCACCTTGTTACAAAAAGGATGTTGCTGCTCTAGAAGAGTACAAAGAAGAGCGACCAGAATTATCCTGGGTTTAAAAGGCAATTTGTATGCAGACAGACTAAAAGAATTGAATCTATTCAGTCTTGAACAAAGAAGACCACGTGATGATCTGATTCAAGCATTCAAAATTCTAAAAGGTATTGACAATTCGACCCAGGGAACTTTTTTGACCTGGGTTCACAAATGGAGATTAGATAAAGGGGCATTCAGAACAGAAAATGGGAGGCACTTTTTTACATAGAGAATTGTGAGGGACTGGAACCAACTCCCCAGTAACGTTGTTGAAGCTGACACCCTGGGATCCTTCAAGAAGCTGCTTGATGAGATTCTGGGATCAATAAGCTACTAACAACCAAACGAGCAAGATGGGTCGAATGGCCTCCTCTCGTTTGTAAACATTCTTATGCTCTTCTTATGTTCTTATGTATCTGAGAGGCCGGGGCCAAGCAGAACCCCTCCTCTTCTTCCACTGGGTTCACCATCCCCTGGTAAGCCCACTAGATGGCCCTGCAGCAAGGGCACTGTCCGACTCGCTTCAATATGTATATGGCAGACAACTAGAGCTGAAGAGCAGCTCCTGTCCTTATAGTCAACCTTAACCCTTTGCGGTCCATTTATTCAGAGCGTCTCAGGTTTTTCACAGTAAAAACAGGTTTAAAAGGCACTGCATATCAACAGGACACTCAGTACTGCATCTCCAGCCCCGCCCCACCCGTTGTTCGCTGTATTTTTCACATACCTCTTCATAGTCGTGCATACATAAATCATCTCCTGATCACTCGTTTTATCACCAAACTCCTCAATAATGCGATCCAAGTCATTATTTTATTACTGTAATGTCTCAAAAAGCTCTGCAAATGTCCGTGATATACTTTGAGCGCTGGATGCTGAAGCAGCTATCTTGTTTGTTTATGGCTGTGTTATCTGTGTGGTGCCGGGGCTATATGTATTGCTCAGATCCGCCCCTTTTTTTCTACCTCCCCTCCGCCCCCCATTCCATCCATATAGGTGCAGCAACCTCAGAATCCAAAGTTAATCAGCACTTAATCAAAAAAAGGGGTCTTTCACTGCAGTGGAGTCTTGCATTTGTATCTCTCTCCCTGATATCTATTTGGCCCAACACAGTATTGCTAATATGCCCGGCGTGGGGGTCATCTCTCTGCCGGGACCACCAGAGCTTCCTCCACCAGAATGAAAAAAAAAACATTTATATTATTAATTAACCTCTATTTCTTTTCTGTTGCTTTTCCTTTGCATTGGTGGCACAGTTGCAGGGAGCTGGGGGTCCTCTTTTGGGGACAAGTGAAGCTCACTTCCAATCTAGGCCCAGCCACGCCGGCCTCGTCCTCTGTGAGCCAGAGGGGACCCCAGGCCAAAACTATCCTAACTCTCTTTCATTTTCTCCTTCCTATGCTCTTTTGGTTTCACCCGTGCCAGTCTCCCTCTGGCCCTCTTTGCATGTTAATCTCTTTTTATTTTTTCCAGTCTCCCCTGTGAGTAAAGTTAAGCTCACTACTCGCCTTGAAATTTTGACCGCACCAATCTCCATCAGCATAGGCGACCCCCACTATCCGTCCCGCCTCACCTCCATGAGGGCAGCTCTATGTGAGCCAAGAGGAGCCCCTTCTTATTTTCTAAAGTCACAAGCACTTTTTTTCCCATTTCAACCCCTGAGGTTCTTCCTCCTCGCAGATATTGCTCCTGTCCCATGAACTAATATTGCATTTCATACCTATTTAATATCTGTGTGTTTAGTATAATTCACTATTGCTGTTTCTGCCTTGATCATTGTTTTGCCATGCTTGCTAACTATTCTAGCAAAAAAATATTATGAAGAGGCTCCTCAAGGCTGTTCTGAAGTGAGGCGAGGAAGCATACCAGTGTTGCACAGGGTTCAGTCTACAATTCTTTACCTATGGGCTTCAGTGGCTAGCCCAATGGCAGGAAGTGGTGCTGGTGTTTCAGTAGGGAGAATTTCCCCTCTAGGCCAGAACAAGCATGGTGTAAGGATGTTCTGTAGGAGATACCATCCTTTGAATTATATGTTAGCCAAGGTTATGTTAACTCTGTGGGCAATAAAGAAACACAGTCATAAACTTCAAATCATAATTTACAGTTCAATAAAACTCACACTGTCAAGACAAATCTTCAGTTCCCCTATCACTATAAATGTGGATTGGGCATTATTGTAAATTACATAATAAATCACTGTTACTGTCGTAAAAAATTATTTAAATCACTTTATGTGTCAGAGATACAAAAAAGTGTACAGAAAACCAACAAAAGTCTAGAAAAGTTTTATGATTAACAAACTTGATTTGATTAAGATACTTAAATTACAAGTAAATAAAAACCAAAAAAAGCAGCAACAACTTTCTAAATATAGGGGGGCTTTTGATAAAACTGCATTCAAGTTAAAAAAGACAAGTGAAGAACAAAATGCATACCAATTAGGGGATCAGAGATAATGTTGTTAATGCTAATAACAACATAGATTTCAAAGCCTTCACTACTCAGTCTTTGTAGACCCAGCTGTAGATCCTTCAACATGAGTGTGTAATTTGCTTTCAAGTGTCTGGCAAGGCGTTGACAAAGAAAAAAATATATTAATGGTAACAAACAAAAGTACAACCTATTTTTGAAAAGGATATAACTGTGGGTTATAAAGACAAACTCCTCATACCTTTTTTTATCTAGCACATACATCTAGGGCTTTTGATTTTCAGTTGTAATCAATAAACACAGGAAAAACACACTGATACAAAAAAAAAATGAAATTGTGTATATCCAATAAACACCGGATTCAGTAAATAAAAAACGAAATCCCCGAAAAAAACAAACAATTTCACGGTATCTACATAAAACATAGCTCAAATAAACACAGAAAAATGAAATTAATAAACACAGAAAGACAGAAGCACGATATATATATATAGCCCATACATAACAAACAATGTGTTCTTGAGAAAGTTGTTAGCTGTGTCAGCTGGAAAAACAGAGGCATCTGCTCATCTTCTGAACGCTAATGGATGTTTTCAAATATGCACCTAAGCTGGAGCTCCTTCTTGTTTCCGCTTGAAAGAGGAACGCACCAGGGATGTCCTCATTCACCTCTGTTGTTTGATCTCTCCCTAGAGCCCTTAGCACAGGCCACAAAGATAATGAAAGGATATTTCCCTAATTATGGTCAGTGACACACAGAATCATATATCTTTAACCGTTTCAGGATCAAGCATTTTTCAGTGGGAGGCTCCCCCAGGACCAGGTGTTTTTTGACTGTATTTGACTCTCTTCCTATAAAAAAAAATCACTAAAAATCTATTTTATACAGTAGCATCTTGGAAATGGTTTTGCTGTTTTTCCACAGAACACTCTGCGGAACATTGTAAAGTACTTCAGAAACCATACATACTTTTTGCTTTTTTTTCACCACAATAGTTTTTTTTTCTTCTTTTTTTAAGTTAAGTATTTTGTATTATGTATTCTGCTTAGATACATGTATAAAAATGTGTTATTCTGTGACCTGAGGGACCTTACAATACTTCCTGAAAATGTTGTTGAAAAACATCGATGTTTGGGCAAATTACAAGACATTGTTTCACCTGATTGATTGCAATGAGATACACTCAGGGTCTTATAATAGCAATAATGGACACTACTCTCGATTTATTTTCTCAGAATAAATATTTCTAAATAAAAATAATAGTTATTCATTCCATTATTATCAGTAATAAGGGAAAAAAAACCATACCTGATACATTTAGTTCGTGAAATAGTATATGCTTATATCCAATCATTTCTTCATATTTATAAATGTTCTAATATGTCTAATATGTTCTAATAAGTCTTCAAATTAAGAGTTAACTGTCAGAGAGAATCTTTGCAATAAAGATGAAAATGACCACAGCCTATAATGCGGTATGCACCAGATTTGAAATATATAGATTTATAGAATATATAGATTTTCCCTTTACGTTATTTGAATCCAGTACTAAATCATGTTTTGGGAATTATTTGTTAATTTCCAATATATATATATATATATATATATATATATATATATATATATATATATATATATATATATATATATGATGAACAATAAGATAGACTTATACCCATACCTGGACACTTTTGGATTTGACTGACCCTGAGACCCTTGAAAATATGAAATCAAATTTTGCTGCCCTCTTCACTGTAACATTTGTATTTCCTTTTTAAAACATAGGTTACGTGTTTGCAGATAAAACACCACTGCAAATTTGAAGGAAATAATGTTTAACTGCATAGATATTATACACAGGGCTTCTGATTTTCAGTTTTAACCAATAAAACCTGATAAAACAACCCAGATACAAAAAAATTAAATCGATGGATAGCCAATAAACACCAGAAAAACTATGGAAATGGTTACTCAATTCACGTTGACTTTACCATTTTCCCATTAAAAAATAAAACCTACTACAAAAATAATAATAAATACTTTTCCCAGCGCTGCTGGGCAATGTCCCGCCTTCCTGACGTGTATCTATCATTGATTCGTTCTGAATACTTTAAACCCGCCCCAACTACTGAGTGACAGCACATTCCTACATTTCTATTGGAGTCTCTGCTGGCAAGATTTAAAACGAGATTACAATCAGGAATGGAGGCTTGTTAGCTGGATTTAAAGCTGTATTACAGTTAAGATACGGAGGATTTAAAACAGAATTTTGGTGAAATGTAAAAAAATGTCTACACACAAAACCCCAGAAGAATGTGCCCGTGACCACAGGGATTTTGTTGTGGAAGACAGCAAAGGAAAGAAGGTACAACCTAAGTGTGCAAGTACTGTCAAGTTACTATACATATTTTGAAAGAAAAGCATATTGGAAAGTAACCGAAAACACTAATTTCTTACAGTAAGTCAAAAACGAAAGTCCCGAAAAAAACACATTTACATAAAACTCAAAAATAGCTAAAAATAAGCACCGAAAAATACAATTAATAAAAAATGAAAAACAGAAGCCCTAATTATACAATAAGCAAGTTTTGTACTTGCATTTTACTGGTGCAAGGTGTTGCGTCTCCCTTACTAACATAGACCACTAGGTGGCAGTAGGTCTTTACTCTAGTTGCCTTTGAAAGGAAGTCGAGCTTCTAGGATGTAAGATGGCGGATAGAAAATAAAGTTTGTATGAGTTCACCCTTTAACTTTCTACTCCTGAGTTTACTGCTTTGTCCTTCAGCACCACAAATTGACAACGAGGCTGGCCACTGCATCTGTACCTCTTTCTGCACCGCTTTTAGCCAGCCCTGGTACGCCTGTGATACAATTTCAAACTTGGAAGAAAATATTTGAGAATTACATGCTGTTGATAAATGCTACTGGGGATGAGTGACCTGAAGCCTGAAAACACGCTGTCCTGCTTCATTGCCTTGGAACTGAGGGACAGAGAATGTTCTACTCTCTTCCGAACACAGGCACGACATTTGCCTCTGCTGTTGCTGCATTACAAAATCATTTTATTCCAAAAGTGAATGTTGTGGCCGAGCGGCATAAATTTAGACAACAGGAACAGAGGGCTGATGAAACTATTGTGCAGTACCTCGCAACACTCTATGAACTGATAAGACTGTGTGATTTTGGGAGTAAAGAAGATGAAATGCTGAGAGACCAAATTGTTGGAAAAACTAATTATAGAATCTCCGAAAGACAGCTGCTCGAGTCAGACTTAACTTTGAAATCAGCTGTTAAACACGCAGATCTAAAGTGTGGCTATGATTATGCATAGGACCTTTCGTATTTTATGCGTAGGATAATCTAAGGAATCCAGTAGCCTCAAAAATGAGTTTGAATCAGAATCAATGTCAGCATGAAGGTTAAAATTACCAAAAAAAGGAATCCTATCATATTTGACTGTCAATGAGAGCACTGCTGAGATCTACATTTAATTGTACCTGGACTGCTGAAGTACAGGACAACTTCCACACTGTCAAGAAGGTTGAGCACTGTTTGACCCATCGTTGCCTACCTTCGTTTCGACTGATGCCACTGACTGTGGCATTGGGGTGTACGTACACAGCTCCATCCTGATAATACTGAGCGTACAGTTGCTTTCGCTTCCAGGACCTTGTCTATGACAGAAAGAAAGTATTCCACTGCTGAAAAAGAAGCCTTAGCTTGTGTTTGTTCCATTGAAAGATGGAGAACATACCTGTGGGGTAGGCACTTCATCTTAAGAACAGATCGCCAAGCACTAACCACTTTGCTAGCAATTAAAGGATTAGGTCATGCTGGGATGAGAATCGCCAGATGGTCTGCACACTTGCTCTGCTTCACATTAACTCCAAACCTGGATCACAAAACCATACAACTGAGATTGCCATTGCCTGAATCCACTCCTGTCAATGGTGACTCTAAATCTGAATTAGTGGCTGCTATTTTCACCTCATTTTATGCTGTTCCTTTGTGTGAATTTACTGACACCTGCAACACCTGCCCTGAGCTAACGAAACTACGATCTCAAATTGAGGGAGGTTGGTCTAAAACTCTAGCTAAACATCTAGCTCCATATATTGCTCCTTACTTTCCCATTCGACATGAACTTGCCGTGCATGACTCATTTGTTATGAAAGGAAGTAACCGACTGATAATGTCCATTGCTCTTCGACAAAGCTAGTGAACTTAGCTCATGAAGGTCATCAGGGAATAGTGCATACTAAACAGCGTCTCAGAGACCTTTACTGACGGCTGTCATTTCTTCCTATGTGCCAGGTTAGACATATTTCTGACAGTTAAATAGGCCATGATAGGTGCTTTAAACTTCAGAGTTTTAAAAATCGCCAGCATGAAATGACTGAAACAGAAAATTATGCAATAATTCTAAACGATAATAATTTATTTTGAATATATTTATTGCACTGAATATTAAGTAGTTATAATGCTGTCATGTTGTTTAGGGTTTAATATGAATTAGTGTGGAGTGGATCATACATTTTATTCATAAAGGAATTCCTAAGTAATTGCATTGTTGGCAATGGAACAACATGAACAAAGCAATACTAGAATGTGTTTGTGGTTGTACAGAGCCAACTTTCAAGTTAGTACAGTTTTACTTGGTCCCATTAAAATCCCATATAACCTCAGTCATGAGGCAAAGTCATATAAATATTCATTTAATAAAAAATGAACATGGTTGGGAATACATTTTATATGTTGCTGAACCTATTTTTGCTGATGATAGGTAACTCAGCTTAGTGAAAGTGAAGGCTCTGCACGTTTCTTTGACATTTCTGCGGGATTGTTTTGAGTGTCTTCTTGTGTCAGGATTATGTCAGATTGTTGAATGCTAGAAGATGCACATCTTGAATTCAAAATGCTTCTGTAGGAAATGCACCCAATAATGAATGTACAGACGTGCTCAAATTTGGTACCCCTCCACAAAAAACGAAGAATGCACAATTTTCTCTGAAATAACTTGAAACTGACAAAAGTAATTGGCATCCACCATTGTTTATTCCATATTTAATAGAAATCAGACTTTGCTTTTGATTTTTTATTCAACATAATATTGTAAATAAGAAAACAAATGAAAATGGCATGGACAAAAATGATGGGACTGCTAACCTAATATTTTGTTGCACAACCTTTAGAGGCAATCACTGCAATCAAACGTTTTCTGTAGCTCTCAATGAGACTTCTGCACCTGTTAACAGGTAGTTTGGCCCACTCTTCCTGAGCAAACTGCTCCAGCTGTCTCAGGTTTGATGGGTGCCTTCTCCAGACTGCATGTTTCAGCTCTTTCCATAGATGTTCGATAGGATTCAGATCAGTACTCATAGAAGGCCACTGCAGAATAGTCCAATGTTTTGTTCTTATCCATTCTTGGGTGCTTTTTTAGCTGTGTGTTTTGGGTCATTATCCTGTTGGAGGACCCATGACGTGCGACTGAGACAGAGCTTTCTGACATTGGGCAGTACGTTTCGCTCCAGAATGCCTTGATAGTCTTGAGATTTCATTGTGCCCTGCACAGATTCAAGGCACCCTGTGCCAGGCGCAGCAAAGCAGCCCCAAAACATAACCAAGCCTCCTCCATGTTTCACTGTAGGTATGGTGTTCTTTTCTTTGAAAGCTTCATTTTTTCGTCTGTGAACATAGAGCTGATGTGACTTGCCAAAAAGCTCCAGTTTTGACTCATCTGTCCAAAGGACATTCTCCCAGAAGGATTGTGGCTTGTCAATATGCATTTTAGCAAATTCCAGTCTGGCTTTTTTATGTTTTTCTTTCAAAAGTGGAGTCCTCCTGGGTCTTCTTCCATGGAGCCCACTTTCGCTCAAAAAGCGACGGATGGTGCGATCAGAAACTGACGTACCTTCACCTTGGAGTTCAGCTTGTATCTCTTTGGCAGTTATCCTTGGTTCTTTTTCTACCATTCACACTATCCTTCTGTTCACTCTGGGGTCGATTTTCATCTTGCGGCTGTGCCCAGGGAGGTTGGCTACAGTTCCATGGACCTTAAACTTCTTAATAATATTTGCAACTGTTGTCACAGGAACATCAAGCTGCTTGGAGATGGTCTTGTAGCCTTTACCTTTACCATGCTTGTCTATTATTTTCTTTCTGATCTCCTCAGACAACTCTTTCCTTTGCTTTCTCTGGTCCATGTTCAGTGTGGTGCACACAATGATACCAAACAGCACAGTGACTACTTTTCTCCATTTAAATAGGCTGAATGACTGATTACAAGATTGGAGACATGTGTGATACTAATTAAAGAAACTAATTAGTTTGAAATATCACTATAATCCAGTTATTTATTATCTTTTCTTAGGGGTACTGTGACAGTCTGGCTCGCAGTGGTGTGGTGGATGACGTCACGGACCAGGAAGTAACTGACTCCAAACAGTGGATGGGCGGGTGAAACCGAGTGCCAAAGCACTCAGCGTATTTAATAATAAATAAACAAAAGATTTAAACAAAATACAAACAAAAGGGCACGAGGGCCAAACGAATAAATAAACAAACAAGTAAGTGCCGTGCTGGATTATCCAGCACGTATTAGCAATTGTTTTTTAAATATTATTCCTTCTCTCCGCTCCCCGTACTCTCTACTCCAACACCCCAACATCAAGTGCAGAGAGCTGCAGGTTTATATACTCTGGCCGAGGGATTAACTAGTTGGTAATTATCTTATTATCCCCCGGCCAGAGTCTGCACGCGTTTGGTAAGGATGCATGACTGTCAGCTATTTAAGTAATCAGTAGCTGATCAGCCATGCATCCTCACGGGGTTTTTTAAATAATAATAAAAGACGCGGCGCTTTTACCCGCGCCGCAAACAAAAATACAAATAATAATAAATAGGGGCGGGACACTCCGCCACACATGCCCCCCCTTGTGCGCAGCACACATGGCCCCAACGGCCACCTCCCCCCTCAGTCTTAAAGTCCCGGAAGAGGGGGAAGCAAGTTACTTCTGGGGGGTGGCCATGGTGGAATCTCTGGCACCCCCCCATTCTTCGTGGCCGGCAGCTCCCTCTTCCGGGGCTCCCGCCACACTCTATCCTGCCGGGAAAGTGCGGCTGGGGGAGCTGGTCTCCTGACCTCTCCCCCCTTCTTCATGGCCGGCAGTTCCCCTCCGTGGGGCTCCGACCACATGATCTCCAGCCGCGAAAGTGCGGCTGGGGGAGCTGGTCTCCTGACCTCCCCCCCTTTCTTCATTTCTGGCAGCTCCCTTTCATGGAGCTCCGGCCATCGTGTAGCGACCCCAGGCGAAGCAGGATCCCTGGCGACCCCAGGTGAAGCCGGACCCTCGACGACCCCAGGCGAAGCAGGATCCCTGGCGACCCCAGGCAAAGCCGGACCCTCGACGACCCCAGGCGAAGCAGGATCCCTGGCGACCCCAGGCGACGGCAGCAGCAGCGGACCCTCGGAAGGCGACGGCAGCAGCAGCGGACCCTCGGAAGGCGACGGCAGCAGCAGCGGACCCTCGGAAGGCGACGGCAGCCGCAGCGGACCCCCGGAAGGCGACGGCAGCCGCAGCGGACCCTCGGAAGGCGAACTCGGGAGGGGAGCCCCTGGCCATGGAGGCGGCAGCGGGAGCTCCACTTCTCCCTCGTACCCTGTGTCCTGTGGAGAACAAAAGGCAGCCCCAGGCGATGCAGAACAGCCATCCCCAGGCAATGGCGATGGTGGGAGGGGAAAGCAGTCCTCCCACAGCGGCTGAGACGGAACCAGCAGGTATTTACCCTCTGCTGGTGGAGCTGGGAGTGGCAAGCAGTCCTCCCACGGCGGCTGAGGCGGAACCAGCAGGTATTCACCCTCTGCTGGTGGAGGTGGGAGGGGCAAGCAGTCCTCCCACGACGGTTGAGGCAGAACCAGCAGGTATTCACCCTCTGCTGGTGGAGGTGGGAGGGGCAAGCAGTCCTCCCACGACGGTGGAGGCGGAACCAGCAGGCATTCACCCTCTGCTGGTGGAGGTGGGAGGGGCAAGCAGTCCTCCCACGACGGTGGATGTGGAACCAGCAGGCATTCACCCTCTGCTGGTGGAGGTGGCGGAGGCAGAGGCAGCTCTTGCTGCTCTGCTCCTGGTGATGGTGGAGACAGAAGCAGCTCCTGCTGCTCTGCTCCTGGTGGTGGTGGAGACAGAGGCAGCTCCTGCTGCTCTGCTCCTGGTGGTGGTGGAGGCAGAGGCGATGGGGCGGATGCTGGCCACTCAGAGGGAGGCTGTGGCGGTGCTGGCTCCCTCTGCTGTGGCGGCTGGGCTGGTGTGTGCCGTGCTCCCTTCAGCAGCATAAATAGAGGCTGCTGGGGAACACCAGCATCCTGCCCTTCTCCCCCCCAGAAAAATTCAGGGGGTTGAGCCTGTAACTCCTCCCCTTCTGGCTCTTGGGACTGCAGCTTGGGTCCTAAGGCTGTGGAAGCGCAGACTTCCACCTCTTGGGCTATGGACGCACCGACTCCCCCCTCTTTGGGCTGTGGACGCACCGACTCCTCCCTCTTGGGCTGTGGACGCACCGACTCCTCCCTCTTGGGCTGTGGACGCACCGACTCCCCCCTCTTGGGCGTAGGACGTTCGGGCTCCTCCCACTCGGGCGTAGGACGTTCGGGCTCCTCCCACTCGGGCGTAGGACGTTCGGGCTCCTCCCACTCGGGCGTAGGACGTTCGGGCTCCTCCCACTCGGGCGTAGGACGTTCGGGCTCCTCCCACTCGGGCGTAGGACGTTCGGGCTCCTCCCCAGGCTGTGGAGGCGAAACCAGCAGGCATTCTCCCTCTGCTGGTGGAGACGGTAGCGATGGCTCCTCTCCCTCTGATGCTGGAGACGGTAGCGATGGCTCCTCTCCCTCTGATGCTGGAGATGGCAGCGATGGCTCCTCTCCCTCTGATGCTGGAGACGGTAGCGATGGCTCCTCTCCCTCTGATGCTGGAGACGGCAGCGATGGCTCCTCTCCCTCTGATGCTGGAGACGGCAGCGATGGCTCCTCTCCCTCTGGCGCTGGAGACGGCAGCGATGGCTCCTCTCCCTCTGGCGCTGGAGACGGCAGCGATGGCTCCTCTCCCTCTGGCGCTGGAGACGGCAGCGATGGCTCCTCTCCCTCTGATGCTGGAGACGGCAGCGATGGCTCCTCTCCCTCTGGCGCTGGAGACGGCAGCGATGGCTCCTCTCCCTCTGGCGCTGGAGACGGCAGCGATGGCTCCTCTCCCTCTGGCGCTGGAGACGGCAGCGATGGCTCCTCTCCCTCTGGCGCTGGAGACGGCAGCGATGGCTCCTCTCCCTCTGCTGGTGGAGACGGTAGCGATGGCTCCTCTCCCTTTTGTGCTGGAGATGGCAGCAGCAGGGTCTCTCCCATATCCGCAGCCAGGTAGTTGAACACCATGGCTGCGATGTCTGGGAGGGAAGCTGGGTGGTGTTGCTGTTCCCAGGCCTCCCAGCGCTCCCCATCTCTTGCCCACAGGAGGTTGATCACTGCAGGGAGGGCTTCCTCATAATCCCTCCCCGGCTCCACCAGCCAGTCCCAGACTCCCTCAGAGGAGAGTGCATTCGTCCTCTTTGGAGGATGCAGGTCCTCCCTCACTGGACGCTCTGGCTCCTCTTTCTCCTGCCATGGAGGGGGTTGGTCGGGTGCTATGTGACCCACCTCCCCAACAGCGAAGCACCACTCCTCACCTTTCAAGCAGGTGGGGCAGACGTCCAGCATGGTTGAGCTACAGTGGGACCTGCGACCGGCCCCACGCTGCTGTAGCTGCTGCTTCCTCCGTCCGCTTCTTCCCATATTTTTTTTTTTTTTTTTTTTTTTTTTTCCCCAAAAAACACACAAAAACCACTTTGAAAAAAAAACGAACAAAAAAAACGAGCTTTTCTTTCCTGGTCCGGCTATTGGAGGCGTTTGTTTTATCCCACTTCTGACACCATATGTGACAGTCTGGCTCGCAGTGGTGTGGTGGATGACGTCACGGACCAGGAAGTAACTGACTCCAAACAGTGGATGGGCGGGTGAAACCGAGTGCCAAAGCACTCAGCGTATTTAATAATAAATAAACAAAAGATTTAAACAAAATACAAACAAAAGGGCACGAGGGCCAAACGAATAAATAAACAAACAAGTAAGTGCCGTGCTGGATTATCCAGCACGTATTAGCAATTGTTTTTTAAATATTATTCCTTCTCTCCGCTCCCCGTACTCTCTACTCCAACACCCCAACATCAAGTGCAGAGAGCTGCAGGTTTATATACTCTGGCCGAGGGATTAACTAGTTGGTAATTATCTTATTATCCCCCGGCCAGAGTCTGCACGCGTTTGGTAAGGATGCATGACTGTCAGCTATTTAAGTAATCAGTAGCTGATCAGCCATGCATCCTCACGGGGTTTTTTAAATAATAATAAAAGACGCGGCGCTTTTACCCGCGCCGCAAACAAAAATACAAATAATAATAAATAGGGGCGGGACACTCCGCCACAGGTACCAACAAATGTGTCCAGGCCATTTTAGAGTATCTTTGTAGAATAAGCAATAATTAATCTCTTTTCACAGCTTCTTTGCTTTATTCTATGACATACCAAAGGCATGCAAGTATACATGATAAAATAGCTTTTAATTTCATCACTTTTCAGGAGGAATGAAGCATTATTCCAATGAGCTGTAAGGGTACCAACAAATTTGAGCACGTCTGTATATGCATTTTGAATATTACTGACAAGGAGATAGTTTGTTATTTGCCTATATCGTGTAATTTGAACCCATTAGTAGCATTTGTGTATTGAATGTGGGGTTTTACACAAGCATAACACATTTGACTTCATTTAAATGCAGACCAAGTTGTATTTTGTTCTGCTATTTTTTTATTCTAGCCCATGGCAACAACATGTTATCACATATGGACATAACACAGCACAAACTTTATAACTACACCAGCTGGATATATATTTATGAATACCTCAATTTGGATCTGTGGCAATGTGGCAGGGTGAAAGCACGTGTGTGTATTTAAAGGGTGATTACGGGTGTTAGTTGGAAATGAGTTAATTTGGAGAGGGGTGCCACTTCTTCCCATGTTGGCTGCCAGCCCTCGATCAGTCTCGCCATGACAGGGCCCAGTTCTGTATCAGCTGCCTGCAACTGCAGCAATTCGTCGGCCGGTACTTCCCACAGTGGCCCCTTGATCATGGTGACGACATTGACTCATGTCGGGGTCACCTTGGTGGCCTCTTTTTCTTCAAGGCGGTTGCAGTGCCAACACTGTTCTTCCTTGCAAGGTTGGCGGGATAGGGCATCCACATTCCCATGCTGCCTCCCGACCTGGTGCGTGAACTCAAACTGGAACCCTTGCAGGGCCTCGATTGACTGGGCGGTCTGCCCCTCCAGCTCCTTAAATTACAGTAGCCACTGCAGCGACACATGGTCCTTCTGGATGGTGAAGTGCTGTCCATACAGGTAAGGTCGGAGGTGGCGGGCGGCAATGACAGCATCAAGTAACTCAGCAGGTGATGCAGTAATTGCGCTCTGTCTTGCTGAGGGCCTGGCTGTAGTAGCCGACCACCTGTTCTCCTCTGGGGGCGTTTCTGGGACGACGCCCCCGATTCCCACATCGCTGGCGTCGGTGTCCACGATGAACGGTAGGTCAGGGTTGGGATAAGCCAGCACGGGGGCATTGGCCAGCACGTCGTACAGTTCCCGGAACGCTCCCTCGCACTGCTCCATCCAGCCCTTCTCGGTGGTCTGGTGAAGTGACCGAGCGATGTCCGCGAATTCCCTAACGAACCACCAGTAATATGAAGTGAGGCCTAAGAATTCGCAAACCTGGCAGACGGAGGTCGGGGTGGGCCAGTTCCGTATTGCGGCTACCCCATTGACCCCCACTATGTCACCTAGGAAGCGTACCTATTGCCTCATCAGATGGCACTTCCCAGGGTGCAGCACCTCCCGCAGGTGGTCCAGGCCCTCGTCGAATGTGGCGTGCACCAGCAGATCATCCAAATAAACCATGCAGTCAGACTGCGGCACCCCTTGCAACACCCTCTCCATCAACCTCTCAAACGTCGCCATGGCGTTGCAGAGCCCGAATGGCTTCACCCGGAACTTCCAGAGGCCTTGTCCCATGGTAAAGGCAGTCTTCATCCACGTATCAGGGGAAAGCTCAACCTGCCAGTACTCTTGGCTCGTCTACTCGGACTCCAGTCCGGTCTCTCTTCTCATAACCGGTAGCCCCCTCCGTTCCTTCGGCTGTCCGTCTTCTCCCTCTCACGCACCCCTCAGTCGAGGCTCCAGGGGATCACGTAGCTGTGTATAAGGGGACTGTTCAGCAGCCCGTCTGTGGTAATTGCTCTGTTTACGTTGTCTGTTTGCCTGTCGTCTCCTTCTCCCTTCCCCAGAGCCTTACAGTCCTTATATACAGTACCGCCCCTTCTCCCTTCTAAGAATCCGGTTGGTGGAAGCCTACCAACAGCCCTCACCTCTCGTCCAATTGGTGCTTCTGCCACCTGTCCATTACAGGGTCCTCCAGGAATCTTAAAGGGGCCGCCAGCCCTCCCGAGGTAGTTACAATATTAAGAACTCTCAATATTCAGTGCACAGCTTTATTAAGCAATAAGGCACGAGAGAGCATGGGTTGTGCTGGATATTGTCACTTCTTGGTTGGTTACAACACACCAACAAGTGACAATATCCAGCACAACCCATGCCCTCAAGTGCCTTATTGCTTTTATAAAACAGATGTAAAAAGTTTTATAAAAAAGAAAGGAGAAATCTATATAGGTTCTAAAGATGTATTAACATTTTGAGGTATAACCTTCCACAACAGAATATAGTCACTGAACTAAAAATAATATTCAGGTAAAACATTTTTTTGTTTGTTTCAGTAAATGCATTTTATTTGTATTTTTTAATAAAGACTTTAAATAACTATAAATAAAAAAATCCTGCTTAGTTGTGTTTCAGTTAATTTGTCTTTATAGACATTAATTTGAATGTTGCAGCTAATTCCACAATTATTAAACTGTCAATTGCTGCAGAAGGAGGCATTAAAGTGCAGGAAGAGTTTTTACTATCATCTAATCTTGTTTGTTTATTTGGCAATGCTGTGGAGTGTTTCCCTGCGCTTTCTATTTTCCAGCAAGGGTGCCCAGTAACTGTAACATTGTTGCTAGGCAATTCACTCCCATTGGCTCTAGCGTATGTATGGAAAAGTGGTTTGCAGAGCGCAGGTGCAGGAGTGATGCAGTGATCAATGAAAGACAGACAACGATAATCCAGGTGCAGTGGTGTTTATTTATAATCCAAAGTCACTTAACAACTGTAAATAATAATGAATGGTAGTACACAACAACGTGTACTACACAGTATAACCCAGGGGGTTCAGTCCCTAAATAATAAACACAGTATAAACACACACAAAACACAACACAGTCACAAGTCTAAAGCTAACATGCAAGTGGTGAAATACAATTTATTAGGTGAACAATAGTGCAGTGTTGTCCAGGTTTGTGTTTGCCTTTAGCGACAGCTCTCGGTACGTGTTGAGCCGTCTAACAATAACAAACGAGCAATAATTAGACACGACAAAAACAAAAAAACACTCACGGTATAATTCACGGTCCTTTGGGTATGTCCATAACCACAACAAAGGAGCAGAACACTTGGCCACGTCCCCTTAAGTACCGTCATTCACGCCCCCTTGGTTAACGTGTGCAATCACTTTCTCCAATCCACGATCGCCACATTGCTTCCCATCTGGGACGATGACTTAGTGTACTGTGGCTCCGCCCCCTTTCCAGATGGCCGATTTCCAACTTTCCCTGGAATGAATTGTCAGTCCTTCCAGTCTGGGGCACTCTGTTCCTTTTCCACAGCGCCCTCACAGGTCGGGAGGGAGATTTATAACCAAGGTTCATTTTCTCTCTGTCACAGAATACCAAGTTTAAGGTATTTGTTGGGATGAAGATAAAAGGCAGGCAGATTTTCTAGAATTTTAATAAGTACTTCTCCAGTGAAGCTACTGGGCACAAGCAGCTTCCGGACTTCCGGGTAAGGATTTTTTGTATTTTCATTAAAGGTCATAGTGGCATACTTAGCTTTGTTTTCATCTTTTTCTATAACAAACGAGTCAGCTTATAGTTGTCTGTTTCCATTCTTTCCTCTGCATCCGAAATGTAACTGGATGTCGAACCAAACTTTACTGACAAGACCAGGGCATCAGAATATCAAATAATGTGAATGTCTCTTTCCGTTATTGTGTGGTGATGTTGTGTTTTATCCCAGGCTTCTTGTCTCCGTTTTTTAACTGTACCCACAAACACATTATTTGAAGTTGTGAATTCTGTGTCACTCATTAAACTCCAGCATAAACATAGCGGCGGGTGTGGGGGGGATGGTGGCACGGAGCCCAGCACAGCTGTTATTTCTGTATTGCTCACCTTTACAATTCCCGACTGTGCTGTAGAAATCTCTAAGGATATTATTTAACTGTTCTTTTGTAATTAATTTAAAGTCAAATTGTATATTTGTTTCAGAAAGCCAGTCATTGAAGCATTTAACAGCCCAATTTGTTTGTTTTTAGCACTTCAAGGTTACATTTTTGTACCTCAGCATGACTTGTCAACGTATTCTTTTCTTCAGTTTCGAGAGAGTTGCTTTTTTGAATTGATGCAGCTTCATTTTGTAACCATTCATCAATTGTCATGGGCGCAAACAGTTCAAAAGTGATCTTCAGTATCTTCCATGACAGCAGGTATTTTGACAGGTGTTTTCTTTGATTTGGTGGAGCAGTGATTTGCCTTTGTTCCTAAGTAGTTCCTAATCGTGACATTGTGCTGGATATTGTAACGGCTTGGAACACTAAAGGGCCAATCAGCATGCAGCATTCTAACAATCTCTTTTATAATAAGGAATAAAGTACACCCTACTGCAAATAAGGCAGTCATTTTATTGAGTTCTGGTGACACTATACACCCACTTGAGCAAAGC
The DNA here is from genome assembly GCF_902713425.1 of Acipenser ruthenus. NCBI lineage: Eukaryota > Metazoa > Chordata > Actinopteri > Acipenseriformes > Acipenseridae > Acipenser > Acipenser ruthenus. The sequence continues at coordinate 90,145,404 of NC_081189.1, read as the reverse complement.
TGGAATATAAGTTGTGCTAAAAAGTTTTTTGACTTGCAAATCTATCACACTTCCCATATATTGTACTGCATTACAATATGACATTTAGTGAACTTTTTTAAATAAATAAGAAGACACTGGATGAAAAGCTATTTACTGCATTGCATTGAGGCAAACCAAGTTTTTAAAGCAATCAGGTTAACTACACAGTGAAACAGAAGTAACATATTTTATTTAAACAAAAGACAAACTAATATCTTTGTCCTAAGAGCACATCTTTTTTATATATATTTTACTCACATTTTAAAGATTGCTGTCTTGCTCATTAAACATTTTATATAGTTATGTTGCAACAATTTCATTTAAGGCTACACTGAAAAAGCGTAGATTTTTGTTTTCTTAATGGAAATGCACCTTGTAGTCTGGTGTATTGGACATTAAATGTACAAATGTTATTAGACAATCATATATTTTTAACAACAAAATAGAAATAATATAGTCAAAGCTCTGCTTGTGAAGAAACACCCCCACCATGCGTTCTGTGGAGTTCTGTATGTTCTGTTCCCCTCACAGATTGCTGCAAGATCTTTAACTAACCCTATCACAGATTTCTAAATAATCTGTCATATACCAGTAAAACAGGTACTGTAGACCTGATCAGCCATGCATGGACATAATACATGTTGATGTCTTATACCTACATTCATCATTAAACTATCTTATAAAATGTTTTCATGTGCTTCAGTTTTTTTGGGTTTTTTTAGCAATTAAAAAAAAAAAAAAAACTAAATTAGAAGTATCACTATGACCCTGGTGGCATTACTTTTCCTGTGCTAACTTTAATGCAATCTGGACACACTTCACATGATACAATATAGGAAGCCACAAATATTAAATGTTGCTTTTCAGAGTTAACAGACTCTATCTTCATGTATTGCCATATTTGTCTTGTGACTACATTACCCTTTTAAAAAAATCCTTACAAATCCAATCTCCTGGAACAAAATGGCAATGTACTTATCTCTGACACAGCAGAATGAAATAAAAAAAAAACATTACTTTTGAGTCAGATGTTTGAGGAATTATATTTGCTTGTGGATCAGTATGTCCAAGCTTCCCTTATACCTATTTGCAATAATAAGTTGCTACTGAACTTCAGGCAAATAACACATTTTACCCCAGTACAAATATGGTCTATGCAAACCACATGGATGTAAAGTCTCTTTAGTTGTCTTATCACCATCTTTGCAGTGTTTCTTTAGCCTTAGCAAGCAACTTTTCAAGAATTAATAGCTAACTGATTTCTCACTTTGCTAAAAAAATTATTCAAAAAAAAAAAACTATACCTTGACATGCTAGGCAAACCATACAGTTTATTATTTATATAATCAGAAAATTGTGATTAAATTAAAAAAAAAAATGTATTTTGTTATTTGAAAAAAAAAAAAAAAAGATAATAATATAGTGCCATCAGAAGAAGTCCTGAGTTGCTTCTGAGCATGTGACCTTTTTGTAAACTTTACAATTGGTATCTGGTTGCATTATGTCAATACATGGAGCAATTACTCGCCATCAGCCATACTTGGGGTGTAGTTCTGAAACAAAGGCTGAAGAAAAAGTCCAACTGTTCCAACCACGCAGACAAAAACAAATATCCATAAGAAAAGACGATCAATAACCATGGCAACATATTTCCAGTCCTCAATTATCTAAAAAAAAAAAAAGAAAGAAAAAGAAAACAATTATTATCATCTACTCCTTCGTATTACACATTCACTAGGTAGGGCAATGTTTGGTGGGTGACAGAGGGTATTAGTAGGTAGATTTTGGCCTTGGGGTCCCACCTTTTCCTGACAACACCACCCTCATTGCCATACCTTCTGAATTTCACCACGGTTATAATAAATTCACATACTGCCAAAACAGGTAGAGGTATGGTTTACATTAAACAGGTGGCAATATTAAGATACACCTCCATTTATATTCATTAAATAGACCTCAGAAACTGGATTTGTATTTCGTTGTCTGTCCTGGGTCATTTGATTTATATTTTAAGCAGTTTCATTTTTAACATAGCTAACCATTTTACTTATGTTAAATGTGTTTGCACTATTTAGCTTTTCTCCCAAAAGTGTACAGTAGATTTTAATGATGACCCTTTATTTTTATTGTGGCTTTAACAGAACAAAATAACAAAAACTATGATGACTGAAATTATTTAATTATAACACTGCATAGGATGCCCCAAACAGGTAATTATCACAGTTGTCATTTTTCAATATTTTAAAAGCATCTGTAAGGATAGCTGTCTAGTCATGTTCGGGTACTTTTACAACTGTTGGAGTAGGCAGGTTTTCTCCTCTTCCACATGTTTAGAGGCATTGTGATGAGGTGGCACTTTGTTCTTTGGTACTTTTTATTTGGGTCAAATGGCAACACAACAAAATAAAAAATATATAAAAAACAATATTAAAGATTGTTTTTTAATATTAACCTGGGTTAGGGCTGGATACTAACTAATCCACAGAGCCAGACTTAACCAGTCAGCAGATTTGACTCCCTGTTTAGAGTCAGTGTTCTGCAGTCATACACCCATTTTGATGACATGAATATTCACTTGGAGGTATGCATCTTGTATATCTTGCTTCCCCAATAAAACAACTGGATTGTCATTGTAGTGAAACACCACTGTCAATAAAGATCCCATAAAGGGCATTTAATGTTCATTCTTTTAGTTTTTCCCCCACTATCCCCTTACTTTTTTATGATTTTTGTAATGATACCATATCGTACAGTGTGAGTGGTTTTCTTTATTCTTTGATAAGTCAGTGTTAAGGTGCTTTCTCTTACTCTTCAGTTCTAGGCTAGACCACTTAAAGTGTCTTTGCAGAAATAAGTGCCAGTGCCATCTAGTAATCTAGAGGGAAATAACATTTCCTTTAGTTTTGCTGGTGATGCACTGCTGTGCACTAGATGGTGCAGGTTCTTACTAATATAAAAACACGTTTGCTCATCTATATTACATTACATATGTCTATGGCAAGCAACTAAAACTGAAAAGTATCTCCTGAACTCATAGTCAAATGATTAACAATGACCTGAAAATTGCAGATTGCATACATCATAAAAAGTTAAGGGGATCCTAACCTCTTCCTGAGTTTTTGATTAAATAAGAAATAAGCAAAAAGACAACAAAACTCACACTTTGATCATCATCCTCGGTTTTCATGTGTTCAGCAATAAACCGCACCCCCTCAACAGCCTCCTCGACACCAGGGTTGCACTTAATGGTCATTCTCTTCCTGAACTCTGTGTTATCAGGTATGTCACTTATTTTCCAGCCATACTTCTTGGCAGACTCTTCATTGACATAGAACGACTCACCATCACTTTTGTCTACTTTAAGATCAGAGTAAGATTTCCGTTGCTTTCTACGCATTCTCTCTCGTATATTTGTATTGTCTGGCCTCTTCATGAATAATAAAGATGGTAGCTTTTCTATAAACACTCTCTTTACCCACTGCGGCATTGTATGAGTGCTCGGTGACCGATGATGAATGTTCAGCACACAGACACTAGTGACAATGGAAAAAGTCACCAGGACCATGGTAAACATCAGGTATTTACCTATCAGTGGGACATCCAGTGATGTTGGTGGAACAATCTTTGAGATTAGCAGCAAAAATACAGTTAAAGCAAGAAGGACTGAAATGCATAGTGTCATTTTTTCACCACAGTCTGATGGAAGATAAAATACCAAAATTGCCAGCGAAGTTATAAGCACACAAGGAATAATCAAGTTGATGGTATAGAACAGTGGCTTTCTCTTAATAATGAAATCATAAGTAATGTCCACATACGTTGGGTCTTCAGGGTTTTCATTTTTTCTCCCTGGTAGAGAAACAATGTCCCATTCTCCACTAGGGGTGAAGTCATCTCTGCTTGCAAAATCACTTGTTAAAACCAGGTCAATTTCAGTATGATCATAGGTCCAGGAACAGAACTTCATTGTGCAGTTTTGTTGATCAAAAGGAAAATGTTTGACTTCAATCTTGCATGCACTCTTATAGATGGCCGGGGGAAGCCAAAAAACATCACCGTTGTTAGATACGACTGCGTTGCAATAAAAGGAGACTTCATAGTTTCCATCAGCACTTTAAAGGAACACAAAACATTTTAAATTACAAATATATTTGTGCTTAACTTTATTTTAACAACATTGTCTGCCCTGAGATGGAATTTATTAAACATACTGCAGGACTGCAGGACATATAATAGAATATTATCATAACCCTGGTTCCCTGAAATAGAAATGTAACCATTACCATGTGGGTATTTACCTCCTAAACCCCCGAAACCTGAATAAGATATATCAAAGCTGCTCGACGAGCCTGTGACGCAGTCATGGCCCGAACCCCGAAGTCATAAAAACACTGTGGTCACAGACCTCAGCGTCATTTTTCCTTCATGCCTGCTGCTAAGCTGACAGGCTGCCTTGTGCGTTAACATACGGAACCCCAGTAACAAGTAGCTAGTGCTAATAAAATTGAGGGAGAAACTCACCTCTATGCCTGTGTTGTAAGGGTCAACCTAGTAAAGGTATGGGGACTAGCTCACACCGCTGCACTGCAAATATCCTTGACAGATGCACCCTGGAATAAAGCCCATAAAGTTGCCATGCCCCTGGTGGAATGGGCAGTGAGCTTTTATGGAGGAGGCAAGTTGGCCAGCTCATAGGCAGTCCTGACCATGTCTGCTATCCATTTGGACAGCCTCTGCTTAGACAGGGCTTGACCATGTGATTTAGCCCCATAGCAGACAGAAAATTGTTCAGACTGCCTCCAACTTTTCATCCTGTCAACATAATACGCCAAGGCCTGAACTAGGTAGAAGCTGTCGCTGTCTGTCAGACTGGAAAGTAGGTGGATGGAAAGCCTCCAATTCCACAGACTGGTTGACATGGAATACCAAGATCATCTTCGGCAAAAAGACAAGATTGGTACGGAGCGTGACCTTTGTCCTGGCCTCTGTAACAATTAAGCAGGCTTTTGCAATAGTGAATGCCTGCATCTCACTCACCTGCTTTGCAGAGGTGGTAACAAGCAAGGAAGCCACTTTGAGCGATAAAAATTTCAGCTCAGCTGAATGTAGGCTTCATGAGTGCATTAAGCACCACGTTTAACCTCCAGTGAGGAACAATGTCCTTCATAGAAGGCCAAATGCGTGGGAATTCGTGGACGGTGATCTGGCATTCTGCAGGGTGTCAATGACTCTTAAAAAGCCCCAGACGGGTCAAATGCAGCCGTTCAGGGGCCAGACCCAGAGCTACAGGCTTGATGGGTTGGGAGGCCATAAGGTCGCCCATGCCTGACTGAGCAAGTCGTGGTGCCTGGGCACTCCACTGCTGGCCGCTCAGGAGCTGCATCAGGGTTGAAAACCAGAATCTCCTAGGCCAATGACGGGTTACTAGGAGCACCTTGGCACGGTCCTGCCTGATTTTCTCCAGACACAGCGGGAGCAGGGCGAGCGGAAGGAAGGCATATAACAGTTGCCTCGGCCACTGGTGTGCCAAGGCATCTATTGCCAGTGGTCCCCGTCTCCCATTATGGAGAATCAGAGGGGACATTGGCTCACCACCTCGTGGTGAGCTTCACCTCGTGATATGTGGATATGGGCAGCAGTGTGGAGTAGTGGTTAGGGCTCTGGACTCTTGTAATTGTATGTAAAAATAATGTGATATCTTGTAACAATTGTAAGTCGCCCTGGATAAGGGCGTATGCTAAGAAATAAATTATAATAATAATAATATACACTTAAAAGTAGCTGCATACTACGTGACACAGGGTGATAGGTGTAAGCTTAAAGCATTACAGGATACATTTATTTAGATAAGTAAATACATTTTACTTGATTCCTCAGGTGGTCCGTTTACTGTCATAGTTATTTGAAACTTGCCAGGGGGGGGGGTCTATAAATGACACATGTGGGTACCTCATACACTTGTCACATCAGTGGATCTCGATGTCCAAATCATACAGCAAGGACACAGGCATTCACACTGGGTAGTATCATTATATTAAAATATATCACTTGGAGAAAGGTCTGGACAGGAATATCAATCTTGTTTTGGTTTTGGATTTTATGAGTATAAAAATAAACTACAATTACCATTCCAGACACCAGGGGGGTGATGTAAGGATACGCACAAAGTGATTTGTGTTTAGCAGCCATAAAGTCTGATTTTACCGGTTGCTAAAAATGCGGTGTATGTAAAGAATGGTGTTCACCTGGTGTTTTGCACCCACTATCAGATTTGCACTTTGCCATCATTAATCCATTAAAATTATATTGAAATGCATTCATGGAATTGCGCAGGATCTGGATACTAAGCAGGCACAAACATTATAATGTGATGTAAGGATTTTGCCTTGCAATTGCTGACCCTCCAAAAACTTTACACCTCTTCTTACAAGGTGCAAACCATTGTAGAAGCGAGTAAAGAAGAGCTATATAAAAGCACACATCTGCACAGACCTGTCACTGGCTTCAGGATGGCTGCTGTGGTACACTTCCTGATGCAGCGACACTTAGCTGTTGTTGAGGAGAGGCAGGAACACGTTCGGAGGAGAAGGGCAAGACGAAGAAGACCCTGCATATTCAATCCCAGGGTCACTTTGTTTGGGATGCCGGAGGATGTGGTGCTCAAGCGTTATCATCTCAATCCGCAGGTCATCCTAGACCTAATAGCTGAATTGAGGGACCGCTATCCCTGCACATGTGAAAGTGCTGTGTTCTCTGCACTACTTAGCCTCTGGATCCTTTCAGACCACAGTTGGAAGGTCTAGAGGGATAGCCCAATCCACCGTTTTTCAGAGTGCTGAAAAGGGCAGGCCAATACAATCCAATTTCCTAAGGATACTGATAACTAATGTTGGCTGAGACGTTTCCATAATAACTCTGTTTCATGCTGAGTGACCTCAACCGTAAGGGCTCTCTTCTCAGAAAACTTTTCTTTTTTTTTCCATGCGCCAAGAGGACTTTGCTGCCCTTCTTCTGACAAATTTTTTTTGCTTTGTATTTTCGTGCTCCACAAATATCATACAGCGACTTCTGCGCTCTGTACTCCTAATTCTGCAAGTGCGGCCGCTAAATAGACCGAAGCGCTTATTGAGACTTTCATTATCATAATTGCAGATCACTATTTGTGTGTGTTGAGTAATTTGCATTGCTCTTAAGCTTACATAAGGCGCAGTGCAAAATAACTGCCTGGCCTCAATGCAATTTGAATTTTGCAACCACAACTATTTGCGCTGCACCTATACTTACATCACCCCCCAGGTTTTAAAGTAAGGAGCATGGTGACTTGCCTTCTAAAACAGTCAATGGCAAAGACTTACTATGTAAGTATAGTGAGATACATGACTCTAAACAAAGTAGTTTCATTGGTTGGCATAACGGTCAGTGACAGAACAATCTTACTTATTATATAGGATGATATCAGGTAGCCAGATGTGTTGTGAAGGGATTCTGAGTTTCTTAATGCCTTCATACTCCTGGGGATCCCACATCAAGCGATAATCATTCCACTCCTGTGAAATTAAAAAGATAGTGGTAAAAATGAACAATGACTTCCCACTTAAATACTGTATTTATATAGAATTTCACTGGAGAGGTTTTAATCATTGAAAAACCTGGCTAAATTAAACCTTAAGATTTGCTGATACTAATATTGACTTAGCTGTACAATGAGATGTATGCTCTCTATTTACTGTACAATATTTTAGTTGCACATTTCATGAACTGCAGTAGTGATAATGATTTTTTTCAACTGTATTATTTGAATCCATTTTAGTGCAATGCATCATTTAAGTCATATTCCAATTCCTTATAAAAATGTTATATTAAAGATTAAGTAGCTTAAAATGTCATTTGAATTGCTTTTGCAATCATTTTGAGTGGATTTTAGTTCCCCAATAGTTATAATGCAAGCTTTTCAGTGCCAACACTTTCTACAATCAAGCTCAAAGCCAGGTAAAAGGACATTTAGAGAAAGAAAAATGTATTGGAGTGTATATATATATATATATATATATATATATATATATAGAGAGAGAGAGAGAGAGAGAGAGAGAGAGAGAGAGAGAGCTATGTGTTATCATTTAACGTGATAAAACACATAGTAAGAACGATTAAACAAACATCCATTTAAAACAAAATAAATGACTGCTATTATTATGCTTCAGTTTTGTACTCATAAAAAGCCCTTACAGGAGCAGCGTATCACCAGTCTATCATTAGGGTGGGTGAACACAGCGTGATCGAGTTCATCCTCTCATTCTACCACCAACTAATACAGTGGAATAGTTGTATGCCTTTGTGTTTGTAGGTATTCACTTCAATTCAGGCCACTAGATTTCAGTTTACAAAATCTCCCTTATTTTGAAAACTAAACGTTGACAGGTATGCGAACCCACTTTCGTAGTCAGTTTTTCAGCGTCTTCATGCACAGAATCAAGGATTATAATCCTTGAACTGAATAAAGGTAATATTATGGAACAACCACCCCTAATGTTACCATGGCTACCACCCCTAAGTCACGTGAACAGGACCTAAATTAAGTTCAGAGTTATTTGGTTTAAACTCAAATCAATATCAGTAACCAGATAACCAAGAAGAGGCCGGGAGGTGGGAAAGTAATTAAAATACAAAATAAATAAATAAATATGTAGCCTAAAATCGTGGGGCAGAGTGTTAAGAACAATGACTGGTTACACTCTGGTGTGCCCGCTGTACTTAAAGAGAAGACCTGTTTAATAGCTCTCTTGAGGTCACAGGGGAGTTTAGAAAAGTCGTCACAATGGGATGACTGAAACAGAAAATAACATACAAAGTGGATCTAAACAAGGTATTACTGCATTATTTTAGACCAGAGCTTTGCAACCTATTACCAGTTCTTATAGACCCATACAAAAAATAAGTATCACCAACGAAAAACTTTACTTTCCTTAAAAGCTGACTAAAAAGCAGCAACTACACTAAGTCACTGCTTCAGTAGTTTTCTCCTCATTACAAATGTTGTATTTTTAAAACACAACATACACTGATTTTTGACTTTACTTTCTCCTACCTACAGTAAGAGCAATATAGTGGAGCTCAATGAGTCATATGGCTCAAGAGACATCCATTGGGCGACCCTGATTTAAACAACTTGGGTCCAAGGATTATCCTGGTTTACCTTATCGTAGTGTACCTACTCAAGTGCAATAATGTCTTATTTGCAGTGACACTGCATTAAAAACGGAATGCACAGGAATTCTCCTGCCTGGCCTACAAGTGATCTGAAGTCAAGTGAGAGAAGAGAACGTTTTAGGTAACCAGGGTGCTGCAGCCTTGTTACCACAACAGTTATTAAATTATTTTAGAATCAAAACATATACAGACGTGCTCAAATTTGTTGGTACCCCTCCACAAAAATCGAAGAATGCACAATTTTCTCTGAAATAACTTGAAACTGACAAAAGTAATTGGCATTCACCATTGTTTATTCCATATTTAATAGAAATCAGACTTTGCATTTGATTTTTTATTCAACATAATATTGTAAATAATAAAACAAATGAAAATGGCATGGACAAAAATGATGGGACAGCTAACCTAATATTTTGTTGCACAACCTTTAGAGGCAATCACTGCAATCAAACATTTTCTGTAGCTCTCAATGAGACTTCTGCACCTGTTAACAGGTAGTTTGGCCCACTCTTCCTGAGCAAACTGCTCCAGCTGTCTCAGGTTTGATGGGTGCCTTCTCTAGACTGCAAGTTTCAGCTCTTTCCATAGATGTTCGATAGGATTCAGATCAGGACTCATAGAAGGCCACTTCAGAACAGTCCAATGTTTTGTTCTTATCCATTCTTGGGTGCTTTTAGCTGTGTGTTTTGGGTCATTATCCTGTTGGAGGACCCATGACCTGCAACTGAGACAGAGCTTTCTGACACTGGGCAGTACATTTCGCTCCAGAATGCCTTGATAGTCTTGAGATTTCATTGTGCCCTGCACAGATTCAAGGCACCCTGTGCCAGGCGCAGCCAAGCAGCCCCAAAACATAACCGAGCCTCCTCCATGTTTCACTGTAGGTATGGTGTTCTTTTCTTTGAAAGCTTCATTTTTTCATCTGTGAACATAGAGCTGATGTGACTTGCCGAAAAGCTCCAGTTTTGACTCATCTGTCCAAAGGACATTCTCCCAGAAGGATTGTGGCTCGTCAATATGCATTTTAGCAAATTCCAGTCTGGCTTTTTTATGTTTTTCTTTCAAAAGTGGAGTCCTCCTGGGTCTTCTTCCATGGAGCCCACTTTCGCTCAAAAAGCGACGGATGGTGCGATCAGAAACTGACGTACCTTCACCTTGGAGTTCAGCTTGTATCTCTTTGGCAGTTATCCTTGGTTCTTTTTCTACCATTCGCACTATCTTTCTGTTCAATCTGGGGTTGATTTTCCTCTTGCGGCCACGCCCAGGGAGGTTGGCTACAGTTCCATGGACCTTAAATTTCTTAATAACATTTGCAACTGTTACTGTCACAGGAACATCAAGCTGCTTGGAGATGGTCTTGTAGCCTTTACCTTTACCATGCTTGTCTATTATTTTCTTTCTGATCTCCTCAGACAACTCTCTCCTTTGCTTTCTCTGGTCCATGTTCAGTGTGGTGCACACAATGATACCAAACAGCACAGTGACTACTTTTCTCCATTTAAATAGGCTGAATGACTGATTACAAGATTGGAGACATGTGTGATACTAATTAAAGAAACTAATTAGTTTGAAATATCACTATAATCCAATCATTTATTATATTTTCTAAGGGGTACCAACAAATGTGTCCAGGCCATTTTAGAATATCTTTGTAGAATCAGCAATAATTCATCTCTTTTCATAGCTTCTTTGCTTTATTCTATGACATACCAAAGACATGCAAGTATACATGATAAAATAGCTTTTAATTTCATCACTTTTCAGGAGGAATGAAGCATTATTTCAATGAGCTGTAAGGGTACCAACAAATTTGAGCACGTCTGTACGTCTCAATATTTCCCTTATTTATATATTAAAATGTAATACTGAACTCATGGCATAGATCTAATTAGAGGTAAAATAATAATACATTAAGCAAGGAAGATTATTTTAATGGCTAATCGGTGTATTTGAAACCAACCATAAATCATATTTAAAACAAATAAGTAGCAACCCCCCCACAACAGCTCAGGAGAACTGAAGGTCAGTGGGGGTCCTCCAATCCCACGACCAAGTCAATTGCCTCTTTACACCCAGAAGCCCAACAGCAAATGTCGATGAGGTACTGGCTATTGGAGGACAAAGGCCAGCCTTGCAGATGTCTGCACTGAGCGCATGGCTAGCGTGATGAAGAGAAAGTCCTTGCTGATTTTGCCTCCCTGACCTGTAAGAGTGTCAGAGGCAATGTGGAGCTTCATGTGGAATCCCTAGCGAAGATTGGCAACTTCACAAAGCCAGGATATGCACTCTCCTGACTGTATAACTCACCCTACAAACCACATGGTTGTGCCTTTACAAGGTGAGCCACTTAGGGACTCCTAAACCATTTTAAACTGTTCAATTTAATTTTGTAGTGCTACAACATGATTTTAAACAAATACAATAAAACAAACTAAGTGTTACACTTTGATAGATAATAATACAAAAACAACTGAGCAGCTAAAATGTTTTGTACAGCTTTGTAAGTATTTCTTCAACATTAAATTATAGCACTAGGGACAACATATGGTCTAATTAGCTGTGACATTGTGTTGCCCTTGCAGACAGAATTAAAACATCAGTATAATAGACATGTGGATGTGCAGGGAAAAGCGCTACGGCACGTATTTATTAAATAAAACAAACAAAATAAACAGTTTAAACAAAAACAGATCTCGCGCGCACACACAGGATCAGAGATCTACCCTCTCCAGAATCCTAACACCCACTCAACCTGTGCTCTCAGTGCTCCCTTATATACACACACCTGTGCAGCAATTTACACCCACTTAATCAATTAAACCCTCCACCACATTCTCACATGCTTTTAAAGTGCTGGTGAATTAACCCTTTAATTACCCACCACCACTACAAAACACACATATACATAGGCCAGTACCCTCATTCTGCCACATTCCTCCCCCCTTATGTGCGTAGCACATACAGGCCCTCAACGCCCCCCCCCCCCCCCCCCCATTCCACCAGATTTGGGAGGGAGGGTGGGAGGAAATGTTGGGGACCAGCCGACCCCTGTCAAACACCAGACGGGCAGGGCCAGTCCTCCCCCCTTGTGCACCCTGCCGTCTGGAGTCCGCTGGCCCCAACACTCCCCAGCACTCCTTCACCTCCATGGGGCTTTTGTAAGGGGGTGCCCATTTAACCCCCGTGACTACCCCTGGGCTTCTGTAAAGGGGCGCCCGTTTAACCCCCGTGGTGACCCCTGGGCTTATGTAAGGGGGTGCCCGTTTAACCCCCGGCCTACCCCATAAACCCAATGTCTTCATTGTCCCTTCGCGGGTCCCTCCTGGATACCCGTCAGCTGGCCCAGGCAGGTTGGCCGCCCCTAGCGGCATAGGCACTGGATTGGGTCCCTCCGCTGGCACTGGAATTACTGGCGCTGACGCTGGATCCTCCTGAACCACTGGCACTGGACCCTCCGGAAACACTGGCACTGGACCCTCCGGAAACACTGGCACTGGACCCTCCGGAAACACTGGCACTGGACCCTCCGGTGTAGCAGCAGACAGCATGGCAACCTCGGGCGTGGCCAACAGTGCAGGAACCTCCGGCCAGGGTGGCAGCGGCCAGAGTTCCTCTTCCCTGTTGGCAACAGGAGGTAGAGTCCGCTCCAGCTCCTCTGATGGCGGAAGCGGGAACAGCAGCTCGTCTCCCTCTGGTGGCGGAGGCGGGAACAGCAGCTCATCTCCCTCTGGTGGCGGAGGCGGGAACAGCAGCTCGTCTCCCTCTGGTGGCGGAGGCGGGAACAGCAGCTCGTCTCCCTCTGGTGGCGGAGGCGGGAACAGCTCCTGCTGCTCTGTTCCTAGCGGTGGTGGAGACAGAGACAGCTCCTGCTGCTCTGCTCCTAGCGGTGGTGGAGACAGAGGCAGCTCCTGCTGCTCTGCTCCTGGCAGTGGTGGAGACAGAGGCAGCTCCTGCTGCTCTGCTCCTGGCGGTGGTGGAAACAGAGGCAGCTCCTGCTGCTCTGCCCCTAGCGGTGGTGGAGACAGAGGCAGCTCCTGCTGCTCTGCTCCTAGCGGCGGTGGTGTCCGAGACAGAGGCAGCTCCTGCTGCTCTGCTCCTGGCAGTGGAGGTGGCAGAAAGGCAACCGACTCCTTCGGCAGTGGTGATGGGGCTGATGCTGGCCACTCAGAGGGAGGCTGTGGTGGTGCTGGCTCCCTCTGTCGTGGCGGCTGGGCTGGTGTGCGCCGTGCTCCCTTCAGCAGCATAAATAGAGGCTGCTGGGGGACACCAGCATCCTGCCCTTCTCCCCCCCCAGAAAAATTCAGGGGGTTGAGTCTGTAACTCCTCCCCTTCTGGCCCTGGAGGCGGCAGTAATGGCTCCTCCCCTTCTGGCTCTTGGGACGGCAGCGATGGCTCCTCCCCCTCTAGCTCTCGGGACGGCAGCAGCAGGTGAACCAGCAGGCATGCTCCCTCTGCTGGTGGCGGCGATGGAGGAAGAGACAGCAGGTAATCTTCCCTCCTCCCTCTTGGGCCGTGGACGCACCGACTCCTCCCTCTCGGGCCGTGGACGCACCGACTCCTCCCTCTCGGGCCGTGGACGTTCGGGCTCCACCCACTCGGGCTGTGGACGTTCGGGCTCCACCCACTCGGGCTGTGGACGTTCGGGCTCCACCCACTCGGGCTGTGGACGTTCGGGCTCCTCCCACTCGGGCTGTGGGCATTTGGGCTCCTCCCACTCAGGCTGTGGACGTTCGGGCTCCTCATAGTACTGGAAGGGACAGGCGGCAAACTGATGTTGCTGGTTACAGAGGGGGCACAACAGTGGTGACCTACAGCTCCTCGGGTACCTGGCCCTGATGTACTCCTCCTCCTCCCTGTCCCTCGCTTCCCGGTCCTTCTTCCACCTCATCTTCTCTTCCTTTTTTTAAATTTTTTTTTTTAAACAAAACAAAAAAAAATCCTGCAGTCCTGCTCCAAGTCTCCAGAGGCGCTATCTCACTTCTCACACCAAATGTGACAGGCTTACCGGGGTAAGGAGACGCAGAGTCAGGATGTGCAGGGAAAAGCGCTACGGCATGTATTTATTAAATAAACCAAACAAAATAAACAGTTTAAACAAAAACAGCTCTCGCACACACAGGATCAGAGATCTACCCTCTCCAGAATCCTAACACCCACTCAACCTGTGCTCTCAGTGCTCCCTTATATACACACACCTGTGCAGCAATTTACACCCACTTAATCAATTAAACCCTCCACCACATTCTCACATGTTTTTAAAGTGCTGGTGAATTAACCCTTTAATTACTCACCACCACTACAAAACACACATATACATAGGCCAGTACCCTCATTCTGCCACAACATATCATCACTTTAAATAAAATAAATTGTATAATAAGGAAGAAGAATGCAGATATTATACCAACCTGGGTGAGCCAGACATTTGTTGTCATGATCTGTTCCCTTTCATTCTATCAAAAACAGCAAGAATACATTTGTAAGGTTTTACAGGATTTGCAGACTGGGTAATTCAGACATACAGGAAAATCATTTCTCCTTGTGGGATTAGTCTAAACATTTATTTTCATTTTCCATTTGCTACAATGTTTTATGTTGCCCCTCAAGAGAGATTAACCCAAGTGGATTACTTTAATACTATCAAACAAGAATCACTGAAAACAAGCAAGGTTATACTTAAAATATTCCAATTTCTTAATTTAAAACATAGAAACATAAAAACAAGATGTGTTGAAAAAGGAATCTATATATAACAACTTTGTTTTACACATTATGTACACAAGAATAAGAAAACAGAATCAAAAACAAACTTCTAACTGCAGTGATGGTAAAACATGGAAAGCCAATCCAGATGGAAGTAAATCAAAACGATGGCCTGACAATGTAATGGTATTAGTACTTAGTCATCCATGCATAGTTGGTACTTTATATATATTTTTTGTTTAGCTTTTTAGGTTCCCTATAATTGAATATATTCATACAAGCCATTAAGTGTTACAATTAATTAAGTTATCCACATGTGGCTCATCATTTCTTCTTTCTCGCTCACTACTTACCACACTTATGAGCTGTGAAAGCGATACTTGAATCGCTATAGTTACTAACTGGCTTCTATTTACTGCAGGCCTGATGAGCTTGTTGTATCGATCTGGACCCAACAGGCTATTCACCAGCCGTTCTTCAGCATCAGCACCATCAGCAGCTGGATACAATACAAAACAGAAAATACATTGTAAGCGTCATAAAACAACTTGGAGCACATTTATTTGACTGTGAAAACGCACATAAATAAAAGGAAAGTACATCTTAACAGAATTAAGCAGTGAACAAGAAATACCACCTCATGAATAAAGGCATTTAAATATTTGAAGATGCATGAATACAATAGTAATAAATAAGAAATAGACTTCTAGTTTAAAGTTTGTGACACCCAAGCTGTTCCAATAAAAATATATTTATAAAGAACCCGAGAATTTAATACTGAAAAGTGAACATGTCAACCCATTTTGTGATGATCTGGCACCAGCTGGTTTAAGATTATCTTCTGAAATGTAAAAGAAAATCATACAGTGGTATTAATAAGAATGCCTAAATTTATATATTTAGTTTCCTATCTATTTAAAGTTGAAGTCTGAATGAGTTTCAATTTAAAGTTGATCTGCATTATAAACGATGTACCACTCTCCTCTTCATTATGTAGCACCCCATAAAATGCCACCCTGTGTTCCTTCAGTGTTCACCGATATAAATCAATGCTATTTGCATCCCTCACTTTACTGCCAGCAAGATATTCATAAGTAATGAAAATGCAGAACATACCTAGGGGAGACCGGGGTTGGTTGTCACTGTGCTCATAACTATGACACTAGATGGTGCAGGCAGGTGGTACTAACACTGAAATGTGTGTTCTACTGTCTGGAACTCAACCATCTTGTAATGGTCAATTCCATCTAACATAAAGGTTAGCACATATTTCATTTTTTTTCATACCCAAAGTAAAAAAATTGTATCTTGTTGTTTATGTTATAACTCTTAGTAGTATTGGAGTTTGTTTGAACTGATGGCCATGTTAATAGAACCAGATACTGGATATCTTTTGGTTTAAAAACAAAACCAGTAGGTTCTCCCAGTAGTACTGAGAGAATTAAATTGTCATGTAAGGTCAGGTTGTGGCAGGTTGTCACATAGTTTTTGGGGTTGGTTGTCACATGTAAATCCTATAGGAAGAAGTCTTATATTTTTTCTTTCTACTTTTTTTACACCAACATGTGGGATATGTCACCATATAATGCTTATTTAAGTTATTTACTGTTTGTCCTCCGGTCCTGTGGAGTCTGTGGTATTATTTTGTAGCGTGGGTCAACATTTTAAATATATATAGGTCTATATTTTTTATGTTCACATAAAAAGTAAAAATACAACTTTTTCTGTCATTGTACACAGTAGAAACGTTATGTTATTTAAAAAAAAAAATGTTGCATTATTGTCTACTGTAAAACCAAGAAAATACTTTGTGACAACCAACCCCATATCGTGTGACAACCAAACCCAGTATGGGGCAGGTTGTCACAGGTGACCGGCGCATTTTCAACCGTCTAAATATCATATTTGGAATAAAGTTACACTGGAATAAAAAACATCAATTTGTACGTGAAGAGTTATTCTTCAATATAACGAGGAACAGAACCTTGCAGAATGTCACCAGGTTGAAAAATATAATAAAGAGTAAAAAGTGTGAAAACCAACCCAGGTCTCCCCTACTTAACCTTTGACTCATTGGGGTAGATTTTCAAAGGTGACTACAGCTTGTTAGAGCCGTGATTTTACTGTTGTAAGTTGATGTTTCTGACGACCAGGGATGCTGTTTGAGCACCCAGATGACTAAAACCCTCCATAAGGTTACATCGGTTTTAGACGACGAGCAATCGATGTGATTTAAAGAGTTTTAAGCCCGCCGCACACAGCCCGACTCAAGCCGTCCCGAATCATCTCACCTGAGTTTGGACAGATTCTGCGATCAGTTGTGCTCAGTTTTGGTTTGACGTCACAACTGAGTTTTTTTCCCGACTGGGTGTCGCACACTGCTAAGACTGAATTAGACTGAGGATAAATCTGTGTTGGTGCAATACTGTAAATCCATATTCTAGGAATTCAATTTGTTATGATGTTTACGTGCTGCATCAAGTTTGTGCTTAATAGAATTTAATAGAATTTTCCATTATGTATCTGGAATAACAATACAAACTGTAGGAGACTGGTAAGTCATCTTTGACTTTCCCTGGGTACTTCATTACACTTTCCACTGCAATTGTCCAATTTCTCCACCATTGCTGTTTAGCAGAGTCTGTTTTATGTGTACTAAATAGACCAGGCTTCAACAAGCTTAACAAGTTTGTTATATATTCAAGTATCAGTAGTAAAAAATACACTTTTGTTTTACATTTGCTTAAACACACCCCTAAAACACAATAATAAAAAATGTAACCTTGTGATGAAACCCATGACCAATCCCATGGTCATGCATTCCTGTGTCTTTATTAAAACCCATGAAACAAGCATGAACCCCATAAAGGTATTATACAGTTCCCTGCCAAATTAAAATGCACCCCTGAAAACAGTGGAATCATCTGAAATACCCACAATACTTCCACACCCATGGTATAAATATCAGCCATCTGCATTGCAGAGCTCAGAAGGAGTATACAATATGCCTCAGAGAGTAGGTGTGCATGATATCTCATCTTTTACACAAAGTCTCGTAGATTAAGTATTCTGACTGTTGGCGAAGTCTGCGGCAGATTGCCAGAGATCGTGGACTTTAAAATGGGTGTGTGCATAACACTATTGTGACATCATAATGTCTGACAACTTTAGCCTGTCTGCCCATTATAGCTGAAAGCCTTCCATTTACACAGTGCAGAACCCAGTGGTAGATAATGAATAGAATAATCTGAATGGCCATGTTCTTGGCCAGTTCATTAGATGAATCCCTACTGGATTTAGATCAATCTCTTTAGGAATACATTTAAGATACTTGACATCACTTTCAGCTTGTTTGAGCTTTATGTCTCAACCCTTACTGTTTCAGCACCATCAGTCTTCTGCATATATCAGCAGCTGTGACACAACCTGTTTTCTGTTCTTTAGAAAATCTTCATATTTTAAAGTGTAAAATACTCTGAACACCACTCCATGACACATGACATACACAGTAACCAAGATCAAGATTAAATGAATAACACATTGAGTCTGGTCCTACTTTGAATGTTTTCTGGGACCCCCGTGGTCTATTTACTTACTCTGGGCCCTAGGATACGCACATTCTAAATGAAATAATAAAAAGTGTCTCTCTTGCAAATACATGAAATAAACATTAATACAAGTTCATTAACTCGAGAAAGTTAATTAATTTCAATGTTATCATCCTAAATCCAGCCTCCAATTTACCAATAAAGTTTCATAAGATCTACCTAAAATTGTTTTACTGATTAACATGTGCGCACAGACATGTGATTATAGAAAGTGACCAGGTCAAATGAATTATACAGTTCAGGGACTGAAGATTGGGCAGGTACTAAAAGTACTTTAGATCTATTCCATAATCTCTTACAATGTAACCTTACTGTACTGACTTCGTTCCAAACAAAAATGCCAAAAACGGTTGACAATTTCAGTATGGGTGTAACAAAAGACCAACCAAGCCAAGAAACTTGATATTATTGCACTTGAAATTAATATATCATTTCTGTTCTTTTGTATCATTCAACCTGCCTGCGTTAATAATTGCAAGCAGGTTGAATGATACAAAAGAACAGAAATGTACCCATCAAAATGTGAAGCGGGATGCCACACAATGACAACTGAAGCTCAATATCTTTCCTCCTTATACGCAATGTTTCAAAATAAAAAATCAAGAAATATGCAGACATGTTTCATGCTTTGCAAGGTGGTGGAAGTAAAACCCTATCACTGTTTTCCAAAAAGAAAAACAATCTATTGCCCTTGTAAAATCCATCCATTGCAGTTGTTCAAACTGCAAATAGAAACATGTCAAAAGCTGTTGTTTGTCAAAAAAAAAAAAAAAATCAGCTGATCACAGCATAGTTAAGACTGCCTGGTGTAACTGACATGTTTTTAAAGACATAACAAAGTCAAACGTGCTTCTGCCTTGCCAACGGCTGACAGAAAACCTGAATTCAAATGACAGTTTGTGATGGGGTAATTTAATGTGACATGTTAGGGAGAATTACATAACATAGGCAGACGCTGAAGAATTAAAGTATCTTCCAAAATTAGGTTTTATTTATGAGCTAGTGGAGTCAGCCGTCACAATTCTTTTAATAAGGAAATCAATGTTTCATTGTTTTAATTCAATACATGGAAAGAAATATTCCTTTGATATTTATTATATACCTTGCTTTGCCAACACATTTAACAAAGTATTATTTACTTTGCACATATAACTATTAGTTTATAATCACAGAAAATACCAGCAGTCCCAAATTAAATATCAGTAGGCCATTAAATCAGCACACTTCAGAGTGAGCCACTCTTGCTTGAACAGCATGGAATGTTTAATATTGCGATTAAAGGCATCTGCCAAACAGTGGCGTGCCGTGACAAAATGGACTGGGGTAGCAGAGTCATCGCACCCCCCCCCCCCCCTCCTTTTTTTAAGTGGCAGCTACTTGTAAGCCACAGATACCTTTCAGAGAAAGTTCACCTTGAAAAAGGATTCATAACCAAATCGACTATGATGTCTCCGTTTTTTTAGTGTAAAATAAAATTTGAAATAATTAGATATTGTAAAGGTATTTGTATTTATCAATGTATATTTATAAGCAATATCGTGCAAAATCCAGCTATCCTCCTAACTGCAGTGCTAACCAAGGAATATTCATGTTTTGGGGTTGCTCACTAATGATTGGTCAGCTGTCAGAGCTTTGACTTTCCCATTGGTTGCTAAAGCAGGGCCTTCAAGTGGGAGATTTAGGGCCCGCTTCTGCTCACTCCTGATTGATCGCCTGTCTAAAAAAAAGGACATTCTTCGACTCACCTATTGGTTAAACTCACTCAAGACTTTCAACTGAAACAGAGAATACCCTCAACTGTTTTTTTTCTAGCGTCTGGTCGTTGTTTTAGACTTATGCAGGGGAAATGCAGATCTCTTATTGGCTGATCACATCCCCTTCAGGAAACCCCTAGACTCTTAAAAAACCTTTAGTAAACCCTGCAAGTCATCTTGGATAAAGGCATCAGACAAATGAACAGTTAATAATTAGAGTAGTATGTTTCATAGTATAAGCAAGCACACTGTACGCAAGTGAGTGAGGCAACGTAATGTCATTTGACTGACGGTTTACTTGGCACTGGTCAGCAGAGAATACCTTGAAGGTCCTGACGGCACGCCACTGCTGCCAAATAAAGTATTATTATTATTATTATTATTATTATTATTATTATTATTATTATTAATAATAATAATAATAATAATAATAATAATAATAATAATAATAATAATAATACATGCACTGTTGCCATACTGTATATTCTAATCTTCTGGCCAAATAAAATTGTTTAATTGTCCTGGAAAGTTATGTGACACTGTCAGATCATCGTGACTTGCTCACTACAATTACATCACCACTTTTCCCAAATGGTGTAATTCATTGTTTGTAGGAGTGTTAACCACAGTTTTAGAATCCATTTCTTACCTCTTCTCAGCACTAGCAATATCACTGGTGCCGCGTTTCTTCTGTTTAAGATCTTTTGGTTATTTGCTTGTAGTTTATACTTGAGTTTGGAAGATGCAGATATGTCAAAGACAACCCTTACCGACTATCTATAGCATTACATTAAAAAATTAATTACATGTATATAGCCCGAATTAAGTGAAGAATTGGGGGAGTGGGGCAGTAATAATATTACTAGACCTCATCATAACATTAAATTAATTGGTTAGTACCTCTTTATAATGTAATCATGTTGTTTTTTCAAACATGCAGAGGCATGAAGTATTCTACTTGGCTTGCATGATATATTTTCTTATGAAAAAGGAAAGAAAACAGGACTAATAGTAAGTGAATAAATGGGTTGCTTTTTCTTTACAACATTTTTTTTTACAAATAATTTCAATTTACAAAAATATGCTCTTTATAAATAATGAAGACAGCAACCATCTGCAGTGGCTTCCTTTTAGGCCAGTTCTTTTCAAGCTTCACCTGTTTCAAGCATCTGCATTAAGCATGCATTGAATAACTTTAAAACAATACGCTGGCTCTCTCTGATATAGAATATTAAATTCTGAAAGTAGTCCAACTGCTGTATACAGCTTCTAAATGTTTCATTGCTATAGTTTTCATAGCAAGAATAAGCTAACGTATTTTACAGGAGGTATTATATGTAAAATGCTCACAGGTGAAAAAGATCCTGGCCTTATTTTACATTAAGTTCAATTAAAGAGTACCAAGGTGTACATTATACCAATGAGTGATAGCCTTATATGTAGTAATGTGTAATTTATTTTGTATACTTAATTGAAAACTTTAGTTTCCCCATTTTCTCACATTCATATTCAATGTGCACAGTATATCACTGAATGTTTTTTCATTGTTGCAGTATTTTCTTGAATTTGTTTTCTTCCTTTGAAATCAGGACTTTGTATCTATTAATGTTACTGGTTGGTTTGTACAGCTCTTCTGGGGCAAAATTGGTGAAAATGTGTTTTTGAACTACAGGTGGAATGTGCAATCTTATTATCTTACAGGGGTTGCGTGACAACAGTAAATAATAAGGCTGTAACTCCTATAGTATAGTTTGTGAACTATCTGTAACATATTCAGTGAGGCATCTGGGAGGCCAGTAAACAAGGAATAATCAACCCATGAGGTTTCATAAGCATGAAATCAATGCCTCAGCATCAGCTTGTAACAGCATGGCCTTCACCTTAGCTATATTTCTTAAGTGCCAAAAATAAATCTTAGTGATAGAAAAGAAGTAACTTTTCAACTCTCTCAGCCTTGCCTACTCTCTCTATACAGTATATACAGTTGCAGACAAAAGTATTTGGGCAGTTCTAAAAAAAAAATAGAAAAACCACAAAGTGTTTTATATAATTCCTAATTGTTCTATTGAAATATATAAATTAAAGTAGCGATTCAGCTTTATAATCAAACAAAAAATTATTACATAACATGCATAAAACGAAAAATAACATTCAAAAATGAATTTCATACTTTGACAAAAGTATTTGGGCATCCTTACATTAGTACTTTGTGTACCCGCCCTTTGCTTCCTTTACAGCTTGCAGTCAACTTTGGTTTCCTTTTTGCAACAGCAGCCTTCAAGTCAATCCCAACATCTCGACGGGATTCAAGTCTGGGGACTGAGATGGCCAGTCCATAACAGTAATATTCCTTTTTTTCAGAAGTTCATTTGTAGACTTCACAGAATGCTTAGGATCATTATCCTGCTGGAATACAAACTTCCATCCAATAAGCCTTCTAGCACTAAGTAACAAATGAGAGTGCAACATTTCGTGATATTTTGCAGCATTCATTGATCCTTCTTCAATAAAAAGGCTGCCAGTGCCTGAGGAAGAAAAACAAGCCAATACCATCACACAACCTCCACCATGTTTAGCACAAAGCATGATGAACTCTTCCTCCAAACATATTGTTGCTTTCTTGGTGAAAAAAGTTATATTTTGGATTTGTCTGACCATAAATTTGGTTGAGGAAATCATCAGGCTTTTTAAAGTAGTCAATGGAAAACTGCAATTGTTTTCTTTTGTGTATTGTTTTTAACAAAGGTGTGCATCTTGGTTTTTGCCCATGGACATTCCTCTTGTTAAGGTATCGTTGAATTGTTCGCTCGTGAATTTCTTGACCCTCTCAATTCTTGTGTCGAATCTTTTGCAGTAATCCAAGCTGCTTGAACGATTCTTCTTTCAGATTTTGCAGAAATCTTTCTTGGTCTTCCACACCTGGAACTAGTTGCAGTTGTTCCTGTTCTCCTGTGTTTGTCAATAATAGCCCACACAGTGCTTTTCGGTAAACTGAGTCTTGCTGCTATTTTTCTGGCAGTTTCTCCTTTTTCGTTTAGTTGTACCACTGCCATTTTTAGATTGTTGCATACTCTTTAGTTTTAACCATTTATATTTCCAATTTATTTTCAGAACTTGATGATTATGTATTTATTTATTCTATAATTATCATCAGGTGTTGGTTTTCAGTCATGATAACTGTCAATAATTAGCAGCGAATGGGTTTCATACAAATACTTTTGTCAAAGTATGAAAATCATTTTTTCATTTAATGCATGTTATGTAATAATTTGTTGTTTTATTATAAAGCTGAATCTCTACTTCCATTTGCATATTTCAATGGAACAATTAAAAATGATAGAAATCACTTTCTTTATGGTTTTTCTATTTATTTATTTTTAGCTGCCCAAATACTTTTGTCTGCGACTGTATATACAGTGGGTGGGGCTCTATTGTTATATGATTTAAATCGAATGAGGAAGGCTGTTCATTGCAGGTATTTAGCATCTCCAGGCGAACTCAAAGCAAGAATTAATATTAAGAAGTAAACCTATTATCTACAATCTGTCAACGTCCCCACTCACACCCGTTGACACACCCTGGATCTGCTTATCAGCAGGGGCCTTGATGTCTCTAATCTCTCCGTCTCAGATGTCTCTCTCTCTCTGACCATGTCTTAACCACTGCTAATATTAATTTCCCTGCTCCTTCCTCCATTACTGATGTTGTCTACTTCCGTCCCAAGAATCTGCTGAATCCTCTGAAACTCTCAGAATGTGTCTCTGCATCCCCTCTAACTGGTACTCTCCCGTCCTAAGTTGATGATGCGGTGACCCTCTACAACGCCACCATTACTTATATCATTGACACTGTTGCCCCGCTTACAACCAGAACCGTCAAGAAAGATCGAAGCTGCCCATGGTACACCCTCGAAATTCGACTGCTTAAGTCTGCCTGCCGCAAGCTTGAGCGCAAGTGGAGGTCATCTGGACTAACGGTTCACCGAGATCTGGACCGACCATCTCCTGAGCCACAGGTGTGCGCTTGCCATGGCCAGGGTGAAATACTTCTCTGAAATCAAAACTATGGGACACGGTAAACCCAATGTTCTCTTTGAGACCACTGACCAAATCCTACATCCAGCCACAGACAGATCCAACTCCCGTCCATCCTCCTGTCTTACCTGTCATTATTTCTCCTCTTTCTTTCGGAACAAAATCGACAACATCTATTCTACGCTCGCCCACCACAAACCCAGTCTACTACTTGACCACCTTGATGCTCCTCCGGTTGCCCCTCCTGCCCTCTCCTTCTTCTCCTCTCTTCATTGCTGATGTTTCCTGCTTACTGTTGAAATCAACTACTGCCACATGCCCCCTGGACCCCTGGCCGACTAACCTTGTCCGTCTCTGTGCTTCTGATCTTGCTTTCTCCATTATGCACACTCTCAACCTGTCCCTGGACTCTGGCTTGGTTCCTGCTGCCCTTAAGCTTGCCCGAGTTACGCCGGTACTCAAAAAATCCTCCCTTGACCCGGCTGACTTACCTAATTTCGGTCCCATCTCCAATCTCCCTTTTCTCTCAAAAACTCTTGAAAGGGCTGTAGTCAGTCAGCTGATGAAACATCTCATGGTCAACAATCTGCTTGAATCTCTACAGTCTGGCTTCCGGCCGCATCACAGTACTGAAACTGCTCTGCTCTAGATTGTGAATGATCTCCTGCTCAATGCTGATGCTGGTGCTCCCTCTGTGCTTGTCCTCCTTGACCTAACAGCTGCTTTTGACACCATAGATCATGGCATTCTTCTTGACCGCCTTCAGAAGTATGCTGGGATCTCTGGAACCTGACTCTTCTGGATGTCCTCTTACCTATCCGGACGCATGCAGTCTGTTTTCTATGCTGGACGCAGTGTTGTTGCAAACCCAGTCACTTGTGGTGTCACCCAAGGATCTGTTATTGGGCCCCTTCTCTTCAATATCTATATGCTTCCCTTGGGTCACCTCATCCGCCAACACAGCCTCATGTTTCGCTCCTATGCTGACGACACCCAGCTCTACTTAAAACTCGACCCTGGTAGCTCCTCTGCCATGGTCCAGCTCTCGGCTTGCATTCAAGACATCGAGGCCTGGACGTCTGCCAATTTTCTTCAGCTGAACACTAGCAAACCTGAACTCCTTTTAGTAGGATCTAAAACTCAACTTAAAAATCTAAATATAACAGCCCTGAAACTCGGAAACTGTCTGCTGCTGCCTTCCCTCACAGTATGAAGCCTTGGTGTACTTCTTGACAGCAACCTCTCCTTTGATGCCCACATCTCCTCCATGGTCAAATCTTCCTTCTACCATCTTTGAAACATCTCCAAAGTCCGTCCCTACCTTTCCCTCCCAGATGCGGAGATACTTTGTCATGCATTTGTCTCCTCTCGACTCGACTACTGCAACTCTCTATATGGTGGTCTCCCGGCATGCACCATGAACCGACTGCAGCTAGTCCAGAATGCCGCTGCCAGGATCCTTACCAGATGTAAAAAAACTTGATCACATCACCCCCCGTCTTGCCCAGCTGCATTGGCTACCTGTAAAGTTCAGGATTATTTTCAAAACTCTCCCTTCATCACACAGGTCCTGAGTACTTCCTCAACCTGCTGACCCGCTATGTCCTTGCCCGTAAGCTGAGGTCCTCCGGCAAAAGTGCACCACATTTGGAGAACCCTCGTTTAGCTTCATGGCTCAGACTCTTTGGAACTCTCTCCCAGCTTTGGTGCGTGATGCTCCCACCGTCGCTCGCTTTAAATCAACTCTCAAGACCCACCTGTTCTCTCTTGCTTTCCATGCTCTTTAAGCCTGATATCTGCTATTAGCTGCTGTGTTGCTGCTACTATTTTATGTATTATGTTACTATCATGTATTATGCACTTTCCACTGTATTTAATTTATTATGCTTTTTTTTTTTTTTTTTACTGAATATCATGTATTATGCATTACTCTGTATTTAAAGTATTATGGACTTTCTTGTTGTTACTGCATCTTGTAAAGTGCTTTGTGATAGTGGTCCACTGTGAAAGGCGCTATATAAAATAAACATTGATTGATTGATTGATTGATTGATATTAAAACCATTAAGCAACATTATGTTAATCTGACATAGTTGGATATCAAGTTTTTCCAGGACACCCCTCGGTACACTCCATTGTTTATCCTCTTGTGCCCTCTACTTCATTAAAAAGAAGACCAGTTTGTTTACATTTTCCAAAGGTAGTTTCAGCTGTAGGGACACAATCTCCGAACTCTCCCTAGAAACCTGCCTGCATGGCACTATGGCCCAGATATTTGAAGCGATGCGCAATCCCCTCGCAAAATTTGTGCCTCGCAAAAATGTGTGCTTTTACACAAAAATTGATATTTTCCAACACGGCACAAAACAGTCGCACGAAGTTGGAAAATATCAGTTTTTTGCTCAATTCGCAAATGTGTTTGTGCCTCGCAAAACCACCTGCGCATTCAATACCAATATAGCAGAAATGCACAAGAGCTACGTGTGAATGCGCAGAATTGGAATACTACACGACAATGGACTGTTTACAATACCCTGCCAAGCAGCTATCATTGGTGTATAATACATACCAATATTTCTCAGACGAGTCTACACTCAAATGTAACCTGCACATGGAATGCAGAATCAAAGCTCAACACACATTGGTAGCATTGGTACCCCCAAAGTTGCATGCCCACCCCCACAAATATAAATAAGATACAAAATGGAGAAATTAAACAATGGACCACAGGATAGTGTAGGCTATTCAACATCTAACTTAAATTAAAATATATTGTAGCGACTTAACTGTAACTGGATAAGTGTCAACATGAAGGAGACTGACAAAATATCTCTGTAGCATCAAACTCCACTCTTTATTTTACAGAAACGTGCCTGTCAGCTGTTGTTCTGAGTAGCTCTGATCCGTGCTCCTTACATTATACATAAACATATTTACAGAAGTGAGGACTGTAAACCAAACCCACAATGCTGAAAACACTACTCTATTCGGAAGCCCCGAAGATGGGAATCTCAGGATGGAGCTGGCCAAGAACGCTGCCTGTGGATGCAGCCTGCACATGTGTATCCCTTACTCATACTCCTCCTGAAAGCCCCTTCCAACTGCCCCGCATTCACCACGCCCCCTGCTTCTACCACACCAGTTACGCATTTCCGGTTGCGCAGTTGGTCCTGTAGCAGCAGGTAGGAGTGGTCCTCCGCGAATCGTCTCTTCAGAGCCCTTAAAGGGCTCCGTAGTTGACTCTTTCAGACTGGTTTAGATCCAATACGATCTCAGATGCAGCACCTTCCAGGGACAGGTAGGTGGCTGTGGTGGGGAGGTTCCAGTCATGTCTCCGCAGCTAGCTCGAACTAGGCTAAGAAGGCTTCCAGGGAGGTCTGACCAGTGAACCGGGTAGCTTCAGTCTGGGTCCAGCCATGGCTGTGGTGGGTGGGACGGTGGTTACCTCGGTTCCGCTGTTAGTTCTCGGTGTCATTATGTCAGGTAGTAGTAGCGCTGTTACGGTCCACCCCAGGGGTGTTGAGAGGACGGGTGGCTCTGCAGCCACAGAGGGTTCTGCTCCACTTCTCTGTTGCTGGGTTCCGGGCAGTGTGGTTGGTGTTAATGGGGGAGTGGGGTCTTCCCATTCTCGCTCTGGGGGATGGCGGCGACGAGAAGTTGTGGCTCCGTCCGGTGCTCTCTCCACGTCCGTCTTCCATAGCGCCTTTGCTACTCAGTCCATGTTCATCCAGAATTTCGCCCATTCCCTGCTGTCCAGTGGGGAATTGATCCCGGTGCCCGTCTGTGCTTCCATTTGATCCCGCTGTTGTGGTCTGACACCAATGTAACAGCCGTGCGTGTGGGTTCCCAGTGGATGTAGAATGAAAGACACTGTAGGCAGATTTCAAGTTGAAGGCGGTTAGAACCACCGTTTATTTTCAGCTGTTTCAAGATAGGATCTCTAGGTCTCTCTCTCTCTCTGGATAGGTGTGTAGACAGCTGTCTATATGCAGTCAGCGGTGGTAATGGTGGGCGGTGGCTCGCTGTCTCTGGAGGTAGTGTAGGGCTCTGCGCTCTCTCTCTCTCTCTCGCTGTGGGACTTGTTTTCCGCTCGCGATACCAGATGCTGGACTCTACAGCAGAACAGGTTACAAGTTGCACACAGCACATAGTGCAACACAATAATCAACTATTTATTATTATTATTATTATTTATTTCTTAGCAGACGCCCTTATCTAGGGCGACTTACAATTGTTACAAGATATCACATTATACATTATTTCACATTATACAGATATCACATTATTTTACATACAATTCCCCATTTATACAGTTGGGTTTTTACTGGAGCAATCTAGGTAAAGTACCTTGCTCAAGGGTACAACAGCAGTGTCCCCCACTGGGGATTGAACCCACGACCCTCCGGTCAAGAGTCCAGAGCCCTAACCACTACATCTCCCAGTAATTCCAGTCCCCTTGATAGTTCCGAAACCAGTCCCGAGAGTTCCAGGGCTCGCGCTCGTTTGACCCAGCGTTATAATATAATAACTATATAGTTATATAGTTATTATATATAACTTGCTTGACAAACCTGGGGGGCAATTAATTCAACTCAAAATGGACGAATAAAATGTACCAATACAGTAATCAGTAGCCTAGCCTACTACTGTATAAGCAGCGTCTTTGATATTGAAATCTATGTGAATGCAAGGTAAGGAGGTGCAAACTGTTGCTTGATCGATCTTGGATTGATATACTGCTGTATGTGTCTATTAAAGTAAAGCTTTCCTGCATTATATAGATGTGGATATAGATGTGGACGGAACCTTGTATGATCGCTCGGTGTTTTCCATTGTTGTAGTACCTCGGAAAGCACCTGCATTTCACTTCAGTGATTGGGTGAGAGTGCTGGAGTGATGTGCGCAGAGTTAAGGCTTGCTTTTTAAAAATGTTATTTTGTGCTTGGTGCATAATTTCAAACATGGCAGGATCTCCAAATTGTCGGCCACTCCCTCCAAATTGCGCTCTGCATACATATATTTGTGCACAGCGCAAAATGGAAGTTTTGAATATGGCACATTTTGCGTATTCACACATAATGGCCATTTGCGACGTGCATAACCCTATGCACGGTGCGCAAACCTTCCGAACATCTGGGTCACAGTATACAATTTGACACATTTTAACCTATAAAAACTTATTTTAACCTTATTCATGTGAATATATACAATTTGGATGACATTTACAGTTATAGTTATATACATATATTTTAATAAAACACCATTAGTGTATATATGACATACACTCAAGCAAAAAAATGGGTCTATGGATTTAAAGAATATTTTTTAATATGGCCGTCAGATAGTAAACGTCATATGATATGACATCTTTCAACCCTACATGTTGATTAATTATATTTTGAGCTCACAACAACTACTGTATTTGCCTACTCTTGGTATTGGGACAGCAATTTGATGTTAGATAGGAATTACTTTTAAATTATTTTATTTCCTACCAAAATTTCTGTTTACTGATGAATGAAAAACCCATATGTATTAGTAGCAATTGTAGAAAAAAATTGTGCAGCTCCAAAAGTGGGGTTAAGTTCAATCAATCTGCCTGCCTTTTTGGATTTCAGGTCTGACTGGTAGGCTGAAGTAGTTTTTTAGCTACAGCACTTTTAAAAAACTGGTGGTTTTTCGTGTAAGTTTGGTGTCGGGAGAGCGTTTTTTATTATTCACCTGTAGGTAAAAAAACTACTGGACAGTTACTACTCCCATTTGGCAAGTTACTGCATCTAAGTAGTCTTTAATGCCCTTTGTGGGTGGGGAGCTTTAAAATGTGTATTTTAATATAAAAAAAGGAACTGCACATGCGCAGTTGTATGATTTGGTAACCATTTTTGAGTAGTTCTGACTCGACCTGTAACAATACAATCACTTAGAACGCTCTCCAGTTTGAACTACAGCTCCCAGAATGCACACCGAACAGCTGATCGTAGCTAACATTTCAAGCTTTTCACAAGCGTAACAAAGCATCATATTGTACTGTATAAAGTAAATAAATAATAAAAAACCGTGTCAGTCAGTGATAGGTGAATGAGTATTTAAAACCTACATGTACACTACTGTGCGCCAGAGCAGCTATATATAAGCAGCAGTGTGGAGTAGTGGTTAGGGCTCTGGACTCTTGACCGGAGGGTCGTGGGTTCAGGTGGGGGACACTGCTGCTGTACTCTTGAGCAAAGGTACTTTACCTAGATTGTTCCAGTAAAAAAAAAATCCAACTGTATAAATGGGTAATTGTATGTAAAAATAATGTGTAACAAAATAAATAAATAAATAATGTAATTGTATGTAAAAATAATGTGATATCTTGTAACAATTGTAAGTTATTCTGGATAAGGGCGTCTGCTAAGAAAAGTTATTTACAAACCACTAACCAAGATCATGCAACAGTCTCTTGACACAGGGGTTGTACTGACAGACTGGAAAATTGCAAACATAATACCGATCCACAAAAAGGGAGACAAAACCAAACCAGGTAACTACAGACTAATAAGCCTGACTTCTATTATATGTAAACTTATGGAAACTATAATAAGATCCAAAATGGAAAATTACCTATATGGGAACAATATCCTGGGAGACAGTCAGCATGGTTTTAGGAAAGGGAGATCATGTCTAACTAACCTGCTTGATTTTTTTGAGGATGCAACATCGACAATGGATAATTGCAAAGCATACAATATGATTTATAGTGATTTTGAGCCGCAACCTTAACGTTATTTTAACAAAGTGTTTATTGCTGAAGATATATTCTACTATACATATATACATATATATATATATATATATATATATATATATATATATATATATATATATATATATATATATATATATATATATATATATATATTGTAAGATAGCGGGTAGTGAGAGACAGCAGGGAGGGGGTTAAAACCTCCCTGCGAGAGAAACATGTGCGCAATGCACCTTTTGTTAATTGTTTGATTGTATTGCTTTATTGTTTCATTTAATTTGCTAATTGATTTGTTTAATTGTTTTGTTTAGATTAATTGTTTTATTGCTTAATTATTCCCTGCACCTGGAGATCATTATTAAAGTAGAACCAGGTGCAGGGTATAAAAGAGGAGCAGTCAGAATGCTCAGGGCTGCTGAGTAGAAGGAGGCAAAAGAGGTGCTCTGTCTCCGGGTAGCCAGAGTTAAAAAAGTAAGTGCTGTATCAAACCAGTGTTTTTGTAAGGACGGGAAAACAGCTTAGCTGTCCCGTGTTAGACAGTGTGTTCCTGAAAGTTGAGTTAGTGCTCCAAGAGGAGTTAGGTGTTTATTTTGATTTTGTATTTGTTTATTTTTGTGTTTATTAAAAATTAGCGCGTCAGCGCTTGAAAACTCCATTTCTGACGTGTTGGGTCGTATTTTTAAAGGGGCACGAACCCGAGTGAGTGCAGCTGGTTTACAATATATATATATATATATATATATATATATAGTAGAAGCACCAGACTGACTAGAAATGCAGATTATGTTCACTAAACTGCACCCTGTCAATATAGAGTCCCATTCCATTCATTAGTAGCTGGTGATTGAGACATTTTTATTGCACATCTATTGATCTGCATTAGAGCTTCCTGTTTTCTTTGTAGAAAGTTATGCAATTGGTTATTGTGTTTTAGGTAAAATGTTTTTTGTTTTTTTTTAAATTGGGTCAAATCACTTTAGAACACTTAGATAGTTGCTGTACTCTATATGATTATGTACACGTCTCACATATCAGACAATATCAGACAAGGCTTTGACTAACATTACAATGGGCTACTACCATCACAATATTGATGATGGTTTATATAATGCTTTTAAAATGCATTATATAAAATGCTTTTTAAAAGAGTAGTGATACTCCTATATATATAACTATATATACAGTTATTCGAGGGTATTAAATTATAAACCCAAGATACATAACATTTATCTTCCAAAATATTATATTATAATATTATAATAATTATAGTATAATACCATTCAGAAACCTGTGATTTAACCCTTTTTTATTTCTGTTATGAAATGTCATGCACCAGGCGGAGGGCATGCCAGTTTGGCACTCACAGAGATGTCGGTTTAGATATTTGAAAGGTTTGCACACCGCACAGAAGGTTATGCGCGTCGCAAATGGCCGTTATGCGCGAATGAGCAAAATGTGCCATATTCGAAACTTATTTTTGCGTCCCACAATCTGTTTTGCGCTGTGCACAAATATAATGTATGCATAGCGCAATTTGGAAGGAGTGGCCGACAATTTGCGAGATCCTGCCATGTTCGAAATTATGCGCCAAGCACAAAACCATTTTTGCGTGGCACAAAATAAAGCTTTTAAAAAGCAAGCCTTAATCTGTGCACATCACTCCAGCTCTCACTCACCCAATCACTGAAGTGAAATGCAGGCGCTTTCTGAGGTACTACAACAATGGAAAACACCCAGTGATTATACAAGGCTCCGTCCACATCTAATGATCATATTCAAAAGAACGATCGTGATAGCAACATCACTATGTTTAAAAAATAAACAGGGAAGCTGCAATCATGATCTTACTTTCGGACCGAACAAAACTAATCACTTTCCCAAGCACGCTTTCTTGGTGCTGAAAGAATTACTCCCAAAACAGAATCAATTTTGTCGCCGTTTTGAATGTAAAGTTAATGTACGAAAGGTGCTCCTTTCTTATTCCACTCGTTCAGTCCATTTTATTTAATTGCCCCCCTGGTTTGTCAAGCAAGTCTCTCTATTTCTCTCTCTCTCTCTCTCTCTCTCTCTCTCTCTCTCTCTCTCTCTCTCTCTCTGCTATAAAAAAAACAGGTGATTCCAGCTGGATTAATATTATTAATTGTTGTTGTTGTTGTTGTTGTTGTTGTTGTTAATGTATGTGTGTATTTTCTTATAACAGACGCCCTTATCCAGGGCAACTTACAGTTCTTACAAAAAAACACATTACAAAAATCAGCTCAGTCCAGACACGGAGCAATTGCGGTTTGTTAAGCGGGATCACGGCTAACACTGAGTTTGAAAAACAAAAACGGATGGTACTTTAACAGAAAACAAGACAGTCAAAAAATGTAAATGAATTAGAATGGGTAACATGTACTCATATTTGTGTGACACCTGTCAAAATTATGGAGACAGAAGTAGAGAAATCATAAACTCACTTCCCAACAAACAGCACAGCATAGATACATCTGTTTGAATTCCGTAGAATCTCTGATGGCCCTTTAAATATTTAGCTTATTAGCCATGCTAATACCTGTGATAATGATAAAGATTAGATACAAATGTATGCATGTGCGCAAAATTCATATGCTTAAGCACACTTATTTTAATTGCTCCGAAGGCCAAATTTGAATGAAAATGGCTAGGTTTTGCGATAAGCGTGACAGGCTTGCAATATGCTTGCAGAATGTTTCCATTACATGCGTTTAGCTGTGCCCTATTCTCAGCAACATTGGCAAAGGGCAGCAGTGCCCAAAGGGCTCAATCTGTAAAATATCCCTGTAGTTGCATTCTCCAAAAGGCTCCCTTTCCTTTTCATGCCATACTCGGTAACTCCACAGTCAGGTATAAGGACACAGACTTTTTTTTAAGTATTGTTATTTATTTCTCATTGATATCAGAAGCATACTTTGACACCCACGATCTGCATTCCATGCTATTGACTATGCCACACAGGTGTGGTAGGAGCAGGGGGCGTGGGGAAGGGGGGGAAGGGGGGCAGTTGGAAGGGGCTTTCAGCAGGAGTATAAGGGATACACATGTGCTGGCTGCATGCTGAGATTCCTGTCTTCGGGGATTCCGAATAGAGTAGTGTTTTCAGCATTGTGGGTTTGTTTTACAGTCCACACATCTGTAAATATGTTATAGTGTAAGAAGCACGGGTCGGAGATACTTATTTGTGGGGGTAGGCATGCAACTTCGGGGGTGCCAATGCTACCAATGTGTGTTGAACTTTGATTCTGCATTCCATGTGCAGGTTACATTTGAGTGTAGACTCGTCTGAGGAATATTGGCATGTACTGTACACCTATGACAGCTGCTTGGCAGGGTACTGTTAACAGTCCATTGTCCTGTAGTATTCCAATTCTGCGCATTCACGCGTAGCTCTTGTGCATTTCTGCTATATTGGTATTAAATACGCAGATGGTTTTGCGAGGCACA
The DNA here is from genome assembly GCF_902713425.1 of Acipenser ruthenus. Classification (NCBI taxonomy): domain Eukaryota; kingdom Metazoa; phylum Chordata; class Actinopteri; order Acipenseriformes; family Acipenseridae; genus Acipenser; species Acipenser ruthenus. The sequence continues at coordinate 90,110,870 of NC_081189.1, read as the reverse complement.
AACACATTTGCGAATTGAGCAAAAAACTGCTATTTTCCAACTTCGCGCGACTGTTTTGTGCCGTGTTGGAAAATATCAATTTTTGTGCAAAAGCACTAATTGTTGAGAGGGGATTGCGCATCGCTTCGAATATTTGGGCCTGTATCTTTAAATCTCCTAAAGCATAAATATCATATTGCATAAATAAATAAATAAATAACGTTATCTTTATATTCCACTTTTTATTTTAATTAACATGTTTTATATTTCAATTTTAAAAGAGTAAAAATACAAAAAACTATTTAAACATCTCAGCATTCACCCAAAAAATATCTATTGCGATTTGGTTTAGTAGCTGACAAACACAATATAAAACAAACAAACGATTTGCAGCTTTTTGGACATGGTCCGTACAGATAGTGAGTGCTGCTTGTGAATTTCTGAAGATACTCAACTGAAATATCTCTCCGGCTTTGCCAGGTGCTACGATCAAGACACATACAAACTAAAATTATTAAACGCAAATGATTCATAATCTCTATAAGCATGCCTGTAATCGAGATATTATTATTCAACACGATGACCCTATTCAAAGATTAGTTCCAATTAAGAAAATAAATAAATACAACACCCATAAAACATATTTACTGCTACAGCTAATTTAGATAGTGGGCTACTACAATCATCGGTTCTTTACTACGTATGCCAGACTATAAATCTTTTTTTTTTACTACTGTAAAAAAAAAAAAAAAAAAAAAAAAAGTTTAGTATGATCTGTTTAATGGGTGTGTTTTTTTTATTACTTACTTGTCACCGCGAGGATTAGAAGAGCGAGAGACAGGGTCAAGAAAGAAGCCATCTCCTGTCCGTAATCAGACGAGATTGAGAAAAGCAAGACAGTCAGAGAAATCGCCAACCAGACAGCGGTTTAAGGAGCCAAATTCAGTCCATGCATCTCACAAACTACGCTCGGCTGGTAAGAGAAAAGAAACACAGATGCATTTGAAGTAGGCGATGCTAAAGAGAAAACGCGCTGTGCTTCTGTGGTACTATCTCCGAGCAGCTCGGAGAAGTGGCTTCTTCCTCAAACTCATTAGGGGAAAGACAGACGGGACTACAAATGTATTGCACACATTCTTCTCTTTATCCAACCCAGTCACTGGCGAAACGGTCACCTTTTCATCTACCATGAACGACAGTTATTCTTATAAAGATAGGTGTTTGCTTACTTTTGTTGTTAAGAAGCCTCTGCACACTAATTTGGTCACAACAGCGACGTGGCTGCTTCATATTTGCAAAAAAAAAGGTAAAAACGTAAAAGCGGGGTAGTTAGTAAACAATGCATTGTATCGTTTAATTATAAAGACAGTTTTGAGGTGTAAGCGCTTGTTTTTCAGAAGTGAATTTGTAATCAACCGCACTACAAAGTTCGCTATTAACCAACTAGTGATAACTTTAAAGCAGGCATGTTTGCAGTCTTTAACACAATTATAACCGTATATACAGTAAGAATAACATATGGTTTGTTGTATTTCTTGTTAAGCTTTTTTTTTTGCCAGTTTATAAACGCTATGTACCTTGTCTAAATATGTCCCCTATCGCAGCTCTCCTTTCTCCACACAGTGAGTAGCCTTGTGATAGACACAAGATTGCATGAAATAGACAAAACGCCCCTCCCTCATTTAACGTTATGTTACTGAAAAGGTTGGGAGAATTGCAATACAGTACTGATAAGCATTTAATCATGTGTTATCCAGAAAACGGACTATGCATTTAGGAAAAATGACAAGCCAGCTAAAGAAAGTTCGATTTTTTACATGGTTGGTGTATAAATAAAATTACATAACAGTGAAAACTTTTGGGATTTATTTTTTGTTGCATTTTGGTCCTGATGACAGATGCTGGAGTGCAGATGGGTTGGACAAGCTGTGACAAAGTGAGCATCTTCATGCTTCAAGCCTACCCCGGAGGAACCTCCTCTTATAGGAAAAGGCAATAGAGCAGTTCCGCCTCCATGTCCATGCCAATCAAATCTTTTTTGACAATGCACATTCCAAATGAACTAAGTTGTGTACCGGTTTATTGATGCATCTCTGTTAAGACTACCATGCTGAAGACAAATTCAAACCCATGCTCCTTTTTATAGTTTCCAGATACATGCCAGGATTGGCCTTACCCCCACCATTATATTTTTAATCAACCTAATCATATCTATCAAATACATTTGCAAAAAATAGCCATTACTGAGATGGGTGTCCATAGGAAAAAATTGTAAAACAAAGGCAAAATATTTAGGAAGTATCGCCCAATAACTAATGTCAGGGCCCCAATTTGTGAGACACTTTTATCCATCTCAAATGCTGATCTCTAAGGTCTGTACAAAGCAAGAAAGAACAAAAAAGCTACTCCCAACTAATCACAGGAAATGTGCACATCATCGCAAGAACTGACAGATGTAGACAAAGGGCCAAATTCAGAACTTTTGGAAAATATAAATTCATACAATAACAAAGTGATTCTGATACTGGATCAATATTTCTTTGAGAGGAACCAAGACAACATCAATAATGTGTTCATTTAATTAACGCATGCATTCATTTATATTTTCCCAAAGCTCTTTTTTTCTGGCTTTGAAATTAATAGATTCATGGCCAAGGCCAAATTTAAGCTGATGAGCTGCTTAAATAGAGTTTTACCTCAGAAACTAGTCCCTATACAACAGATTCTATCCTGTCATTACTCAGCTGTGATTCCTACTGTTTGCACCGTGTTCGATTTATTACTTGAGTAAGATGCAACTGGTTTAGGTTAGTTGGTCGGTAAAGCAATTTTATCTTAAACGTATCTGAGTTCTGTCAGGTTCATTCGGTGTTGCTGATTTACAATAACAGGTATAAAAGGTTGAGTGAAGCTTATCCAGCCCAGTTTGATGTAATTTCATGAAGGACAGTTGTCTGATTAAACAAGGTGTAAGAGTCTGTCTCATATTAGTTGGAAATGTGCAATAGTAAGACCAGTTAGCTGACTAGACACATGTGGAATATAATAGTGCAGTCAAAGGAGGAACAAGCTGGGTGTGGGGAAGACCACGTATGAGGGAAGTGAATATTAAACCAAAGTGTCAAGACAGTCTTTTAGCCTGATGACTTGCAAGTGTCATCCACTCTAAAGGTGGCACCACAACATGCTAAATGTGTATGGTTGGTCCCAGACGACATACATCATATATTAGATAGGTTTACTCATCTGCTGTTTTGATTGGATGTCTGATACTATTAGAGCAGTCTCCAGTTTTAAGTGGAGTTTTATATTTCCTAGATATGTGTACAGTGTTGAAATAGTTAATTACACTAAGTAATTTATTTATACATAATATGAGTCTCAGTTTGTTTGATTAGGTGACACGGCAGCCTGTAATGGTATAATTCTGTCAACTACCAGAAGTTAAATTAACACAATAATTATGGTTATATGTTTAACTTGGATGGATTGTATGTAACAGTAAACCCTGTATACAGTATTTAGCCAACCTTCAGGGACTTGAGTCTGCGATAACAGCCTAAGCTAATCTATGTAACCTAATCCTTGGTGTCAATGCACAATGTCTAAATATTTAGTGGTGGGAGGAAGCCACAAACATATATTACCAAGTGCATGATTGCATAAACCTATTTCTGTATAATTGTAATATCAGAAGTGATTAATGATGATAAACATCTATACTGAAGACAACATTATTTTTTTACAAGATAAAAGGCCTCACATCCAAGCCTATCACTGAAATCCACAGTAAGTAAATTTAGCAAAATCAGAAAGTTATACATTTACAGTCCTCCCTCGATATATGCCTCTCCCCCATTACAATGCCTCCCTCACACTCCACTAGCAATTTTTTCTGGACCGATGTGCACCCATTTAAGCCAATGCTATTTTCACCCGTTATACACTGCTGCCCTCGCTGTCCACCATCTGCTTGTGCAGCAAGCTAAGCAAATGTGCACAAATGCACTGAAGTCTCCCACACTTCACCACAAGCAAGATACTCAGTTAAAATGCAGAAAATAACTTATCTATTTGTTTACTGTACATAACACACAATTGTCATTTTGTGTATAATAAAAGCCATGCTATAGCACCATATTGGTACCTGGCTTGTGTTTGTATCAGAGCACTGTGTAACATTGACAAAGACTTCTTATGACAATATTTTATTTGTACTGTGTGTACATTTTTTTGAAGGAAAAGGGTTTTTGTTTTTTTTCGTTTGTGTAAAAATGGGAAGGAAGAGGTGGGGGACCCGACACCCCAGGACAGGACCACCCCAGGATTGGCAGGTGGAGCAGGAGCAGTGGATGGCTGAAGGGGCTCTGAGGTGTGGCTGCTGTGCAGAGTTTGGGCATGTAGATGAGAATTGTTCATATGAAGACCCAGGCTTCCACGCAGCCTATGCAAGGGGGGAGATGGCAGATGCAGGCGATCGGTTTTGGCTGCAGGACCAACAACTGCTGTCACCTCCCACACTAAAGAAGTCCTAGCTGCCATTCCAACGGCCAGAGATGGTCCCCCCTGCCTGCCAAGCCACCTGGAGCATTAGTTTGGATGCCCTACCGTGGTGCCTCGCCTGTGCAAAAGTCGGGCACTATACAGTGTGCCGCCCCCTCCAGGGTGAAAAGGAGGAGTCGTCACCTGCCAGGAAGAACAAGAAAGGAGGAGGAGCGGCCATTCCCAGAGGCAATCCAGGAAGACAGTGCTAGAGAGGGAGCCACTGCCATCCCCAGTGCCTGTGAGGGGGGAGCCGCCATCCCCAGCACCCAGAACGGGGGAGCCCGAGCGTCCACAGCCCAAGAGGGGTAAGCCAGCGTCTCCAGTGTCCAAGAAAGGGAAGCCCATGTGTCCAGTGACCGGGGGTGATTATTCAATCTGGAAATGACAAGATTTCTGTAATGTTGTATGACTCGAGCCTGGCCTTACAAGAAAGGTGTAATCTTGTCATCTTGCATAACAGCTCATTTAATGACAAGGGGCTAGACTGGAATAGTTTAATCAAAATCAATAATGCAAATGCTGGTGCTATGGAGTTCATTGGAGGAGGTGAGGGAGATGTCCCTTGATTATTGTTTTCAGTGTAAATGCAAGATGCTGTCACGTGACATGCCACTTTAATGGCCAAAGTAATAATTTGTTCTACAGCAGCCATTCTAAAAATTGAGTGATAGAAAGAATGATCTAGATTTTCACACTCATTTATATATTCACAGCAAATAAAAATAAGTGACTTGCTTTTCCATCAATAGTTAACTGAAAAACAGGGAAAGTGTGCTGATTTTTCCTACTTTTGTTAAATAAAAAAAAAAAACACAAAAAAAACTACATTAAGGGCCTTGTGTTAAATAACTCCCTTCTTCCAACCAGCTCAACATTAAAACCGAATCACCATTTCGATCCTGTAAGCAGCTTTGTAATACTGTGACATGCTGGTGAATATTATTATTATCCTTAATATCTCTCTTTTTTTAAACCTATTGCTATATATCAAAGAGTTTGATTTTTACACTGGAAGACAGTTCGCAAATAAGATTAATAGAGACCATAGTGGAACATGTCACATTTTTATTTATAATATGCTCCACCTCTAAAGTGTTTCTTTAATTAAAAGGAGCAATCAGGTGTTATAAATGGACTGTGATACCTCCCTGTCAGTGAAGTGGTAAATGAGAATATCAGTCGTGGTTGCTGTGATACAGAAATTTTTGTAATCATAAACTGTTTCACCACACACAGTGTTGGCCACACACACACAACCTTTGTGTTTCTAGACTAGTTTTAAACCACTACATGAGTAATATATCTACATGCACAGCAGAGATTAATGTATAAACATTATTATACATTTCATTGAGATTCCCCTATAAAGTGTGTGTATACCTGTGTTTGTAAGACGTAAATAGCAAAATGTCACTAATTCTAAAAAAAAAATATTATACTTTAAAAATACAGTTCTTAGTATAAAGTGAAGTATATCATTACATTTAGGCAGTATAGAAATGTACTGCCTTGGGCCTCTGCCTTTTGCTGTAGAGTACATACCCACAGTGTGATTTGAGATCAAATACTGGAACTGAAATCCATCTGCTGGGTTCTGTCATGAGAGCTGTCAAGCATATTGTATTATAATCCAAGTACTTGGTTCAATTCTACCACCTTTTGTGTATGAAATTATAGATTCCAGATTGATAGGGTAGGAATTTAGTAAGCCATTGCAATGTTTTAGTAGGTCCAAGTAGAAGGCAGAACTTTGAAGACAAAGACTTGTAGTCAAAACGTTTGTCATTGAATATTTATATATATATATATATATAGAGAGAGAGAGAGAGAGAGAGAGAGAGAGAGAGAGAGAGAGAGAGAGAGAGAGCAAACTTGACTAGAATAAATTGAGATTGAGACTGGAGAAATAGAGAGATGAAAACAATCAAATAAGATGCTTTTTAAGTGAAAGCGGCTTCATGCTTGTGATTAGAGATGCTGGGGCGAGTGCCATACTGTCCCAGGGTGGTGTCCTTGAACACAGATATTGCTTTTCTGAAAGGTGACTCATCCTATCAATACACTCATTAGCTGGCTACATTGTTTATTATTTGACATACATTCTCCCCTAATTCTGACCTCATGTCTTCTTTAGAGCCAAGGGAAAGTAAGTCTTCTGAACTGTACAATACATCCTTTGATATACCGATATGAACTAATCTTATTTATCAACTCCAAGGGACAGTATTATAGATTTATTGCTGTTGCTTCAAATTCCCTTTAGAAATTTAGGGGTGCATTGCTTAAATAAATCACTCACAACTGCTAATATATCGACAGTTGCACTATATAATCATAACTGTACTTTAGATTAACTTCTTTGAAATAAAATCTGATAGCAGAATTTCTCTAAACTTTCATTGAAGTTATTATTTAAGCAATAATAGTGGCAATTACCACAGATTATTGAATGTTTTTTTAAAGAAGTAATTTAATTGAAAGTTTTGCAATCTATAAACCTTTCAAAAGGAATAATAACAATGTACAGGAATTTCTTAGGAATTTCAACTAAATTTGTATATACCGTTTGTAACCACATTGTACATAGAAATTAGAATAATATTAGGTCCAACATATTATCTAATGGAGGTTTTTATCCATATAGTATTTTTAAGACTATTTCAATCCCAACAGTAAGTATTTCTTATGAGACTCGTTTGCTTTTAATTGTTAAATTTGCCCATTAGCCCTGTTAAGATTAAATCTGCTTCATTTGTGCTCGTAAATTGGTGTCATGGAGAGGACACAGCAGTTCAGTGAATTAATAGACTTCCTTAATCCACTGACCTTTTACATCAGAGACCTGCAGATCAAAATAAAGACCTTTCTAATTGGATGTCAAAAAAAGGTTAGATATAAATATATCTGAGCTAAATACTGTATTACAACTGTATTGCTTCAGAATTTTTCCATTCTTTTAAGGCAAATTTCCTTACGCAGGTAATCACATGAATAAGCAATGAATGTATGATGTTGGATGTTATCTATGTAAGTGAAAGAAACAATCATTATAGAGTTGTATCTGTGGTAATTTGTTGTAGTACATTAGTACTATTTAACTTTACAAAATATTTGCAAACACCCTGTCTTTCTTTGAAATACTTCTTTAAAAGTTTATCTTCAAGTACTTCTTTTTTCCCCATAACAAAAAAGAAAACTTCCAGGTGCCTCCACTATATTACCATCAGGGATAGTTCACATCAACTAAACCCAGTCACAGGCACACATCAATTAAACCCAGTCACAGACACACATCAATTAAACCCAGTCACAGGCACACATCAATTAAACCCAGTCACAGACACACATCAATTAAACCCAGTCACAGACACACATCAATTAAACCCAGTCACAGACACACATCAACTAAACCCAGTCACAGACACACATCAATTAAACCCAGTCACAGGCACACATCAATTAAACCCAGTCACAGGCACACATCAATTAAACCCAGTCACAGACACACATCAATTAAACCCAGTCACAGACACACATCAACTAAACCCAGTCACAGACACACATCAATTAAACCCAGTCACAGGCACACATCAATTAAACCCAGTCACATGCACACATCAATTAAACCCAGTCACAGACACACATCAATTAAACCCAGTCACAGACACACATCAATTAAACCCAGTCACAGACACACATCAATTAAACCCAGTCACAGACACACATCAACTAAACCCAGTCACAGGCACACATCAATTAAACCCAGTCACAGACACACATCAATTAAACCCAGTCACAGACACACATCAATTAAACCCAGTCACAGACACACATCAATTAAACCCAGTCACAGACACACATCAACTAAACCCAGTCACAGGCACACATCAATTAAACCCAGTCACAGACACACATCAATTAAACCCAGTCACAGACACACATCAATTAAACCCAGTCACAGACACACATCAATTAAACCCAGTCACAGACACACATCAACTAAACCCAGTCACAGACACACATCAATTAAACCCAGTCACAGACACACATCAATTAAACCCAGTCACAGACACACATCAATTAAACCCAGTCACAGACACACATCAACTAAACCCAGTCACAGACACACATCAATTAAACCCAGTCACAGACACACATCAATTAAACCCAGTCACAGGCACACATCAATTAAACCCAGTCACAGACACACATCAATTAAACCCAGTCACAGACACACATCAATTAAACCCAGTCACAGACACACATCAACTAAACCCAGTCACAGACACACATCAATTAAACCCAGTCACAGACACACATCAATTAAACCCAGTCACAGACACACATCAATTAAACCCAGTCACAGACACACATCAACTAAACCCAGTCACAGACACACATCAACTAAACCCAGTCACAGACACACATCAATTAAACCCAGTCACAGGCACACATCAATTAAACCCAGTCACATGCACACATCAATTAAACCCAGTCACAGACACACATCAATTAAACCCAGTCACAGACACACATCAATTAAACCCAGTCACAGACACACATCAACTAAACCCAGTCACAGGCACACATCAATTAAACCCAGTCACAGACACACATCAATTAAACCCAGTCACAGACACACATCAATTAAACCCAGTCACAGACACACATCAATTAAACCCAGTCACAGACACACATCAACTAAACCCAGTCACAGACACACATCAATTAAACCCAGTCACAGACACACATCAATTAAACCCAGTCACAGACACACATCAACTAAACCCAGTCACAGACACACATCAATTAAACCCAGTCACAGACACACATCAACTAAACCCAGTCACAGACACACATCAATTAAACCCAGTCACAGGCACACATCAATTAAACCCAGTCACATGCACACATCAATTAAACCCAGTCACAGACACACATCAATTAAACCCAGTCACAGACACACATCAATTAAACCCAGTCACAGACACACATCAACTAAACCCAGTCACAGGCACACATCAATTAAACCCAGTCACAGACACACATCAATTAAACCCAGTCACAGACACACATCAATTAAACCCAGTCACAGACACACATCAATTAAACCCAGTCACAGACACACATCAACTAAACCCAGTCACAGACACACATCAATTAAACCCAGTCACAGACACACATCAATTAAACCCAGTCACAGACACACATCAATTAAACCCAGTCACAGACACACATCAACTAAACCCAGTCACAGACACACATCAACTAAACCCAGTCACAGACACACATCAATTAAACCCAGTCACAGGCACACATCAATTAAACCCAGTCACAGGCACACATCAATTAAACCCAGTCACAGACACACATCAATTAAACCCAGTCACAGACACACATCAATTAAACCCAGTCACAGACACACATCAACTAAACCCAGTCACAGGCACACATCAATTAAACCCAGTCACAGACACACATCAATTAAACCCAGTCACAGACACACATCAATTAAACCCAGTCACAGACACACATCAATTAAACCCAGTCACAGACACACATCAACTAAACCCAGTCACAGACACACATCAATTAAACCCAGTCACAGACACACATCAATTAAACCCAGTCACAGACACACATCAATTAAACCCAGTCACAGACACACATCAACTAAACCCAGTCACAGACACACATCAACTAAACCCAGTCACAGACACACATCAATTAAACCCAGTCACAGACACACATCAATTAAACCCAGTCACAGACACACATCAACTAAACCCAGTCACAGACACACATCAATTAAACCCAGTCACAGACACACATCAATTAAACCCAGTCACCGACACACATCAACTAAACCCAGTCACAGACACACATCAATTAAACCCAGTCACAGACACACATCAATTAAACCCAGTCACAGACACACATCAACTAAACCCAGTCACAGACACACATCAATTAAACCCAGTCACAGACACACATCAACTAAACCCAGTCACAGACACACATCAACTAAACCCAGTCACAGACACACATCAACTAAACCCAGTCACAGGCACACATCAATTAAACCCAGTCACAGGCACACATCAATTAAACCCAGTCACAGACACACATCAATTAAACCCAGTCACAGACACACATCAATTAAACCCAGTCACAGACACACATCAATTAAACCCAGTCACAGACACACATCAACTAAACCCAGTCACAGACACACATCAATTAAACCCAGTCACAGACACACATCAATTAAACCCAGTCACAGACACACATCAATTAAACCCAGTCACAGACACACATCAACTAAACCCAGTCACAGACACACATCAACTAAACCCAGTCACAGACACACATCAATTAAACCCAGTCACAGGCACACATCAATTAAACCCAGTCACATGCACACATCAATTAAACCCAGTCACAGACACACATCAATTAAACCCAGTCACAGACACACATCAATTAAACCCAGTCACAGACACACATCAACTAAACCCAGTCACAGGCACACATCAATTAAACCCAGTCACAGACACACATCAATTAAACCCAGTCACAGACACACATCAATTAAACCCAGTCACAGACACACATCAATTAAACCCAGTCACAGACACACATCAACTAAACCCAGTCACAGACACACATCAATTAAACCCAGTCACAGACACACATCAATTAAACCCAGTCACAGACACACATCAATTAAACCCAGTCACAGACACACATCAACTAAACCCAGTCACAGACACACATCAACTAAACCCAGTCACAGACACACATCAATTAAACCCAGTCACAGACACACATCAACTAAACCCAGTCACAGACACACATCAATTAAACCCAGTCACAGACACACATCAATTAAACCCAGTCACAGACACACATCAACTAAACCCAGTCACAGACACACATCAATTAAACCCAGTCACAGGCACACATCAATTAAACCCAGTCACATGCACACATCAATTAAACCCAGTCACAGACACACATCAATTAAACCCAGTCACAGACACACATCAATTAAACCCAGTCACAGACACACATCAACTAAACCCAGTCACAGGCACACATCAATTAAACCCAGTCACAGACACACATCAATTAAACCCAGTCACAGACACACATCAATTAAACCCAGTCACAGACACACATCAATTAAACCCAGTCACAGACACACATCAACTAAACCCAGTCACAGACACACATCAATTAAACCCAGTCACAGACACACATCAATTAAACCCAGTCACAGACACACATCAATTAAACCCAGTCACAGACACACATCAACTAAACCCAGTCACAGACACACATCAACTAAACCCAGTCACAGACACACATCAATTAAACCCAGTCACAGGCACACATCAATTAAACCCAGTCACAGGCACACATCAATTAAACCCAGTCACAGACACACATCAATTAAACCCAGTCACAGACACACATCAATTAAACCCAGTCACAGACACACATCAATTAAACCCAGTCACAGACACACATCAACTAAACCCAGTCACAGGCACACATCAATTAAACCCAGTCACAGACACACATCAATTAAACCCAGTCACAGACACACATCAATTAAACCCAGTCACAGACACACATCAATTAAACCCAGTCACAGACACACATCAACTAAACCCAGTCACAGACACACATCAATTAAACCCAGTCACAGACACACATCAATTAAACCCAGTCACAGACACACATCAATTAAACCCAGTCACAGACACACATCAACTAAACCCAGTCACAGACACACATCAACTAAACCCAGTCACAGACACACATCAATTAAACCCAGTCACAGACACACATCAATTAAACCCAGTCACAGACACACATCAACTAAACCCAGTCACAGACACACATCAATTAAACCCAGTCACAGACACACATCAATTAAACCCAGTCACCGACACACATCAACTAAACCCAGTCACAGACACACATCAATTAAACCCAGTCACAGACACACATCAATTAAACCCAGTCACAGACACACATAAACTAAACCCAGTCACAGACACACATCAATTAAACCCAGTCACAGACACACATCAACTAAACCCAGTCACAGACACACATCAACTAAACCCAGTCACAGACACACATCAATTAAACCCAGTCACAGACACACATCAATTAAACCCAGTCACAGACACACATCAACTAAACCCAGTCACAGACACACATCAATTAAACCCAGTCACAGACACACATCAATTAAACCCAGTCACAGACACACATCAATTAAACCCAGTCACAGACACACATCAATTAAACCCAGTCACCGACACACATCAACTAAACCCAGTCACAGACACACATCAATTAAACCCAGTCACAGACACACATCAATTAAACCCAGTCACAGACACACATCAACTAAACCCAGTCACAGACACACATCAATTAAACCCAGTCACAGACACATATCAATTAAACCCAGTCACAGACACACATCAACTAAACCCAGTCACAGACACACATCAATTAAACCCAGTCACAGACACACATCAATTAAACCCAGTCACAGACACACATCAATTAAACCCAGTCACAGACACACATCAATTAAACCCAGTCACAGACACACATCAATTAAACCCAGTCACAGACACACATCAACTAAACCCAGTCACAGACACACATCAGCTAAACCCAGTCACAGACACACATCAATTAAACCCAGTCAGTGAATTCAGTAATGTCAGTGAATGCAGGTGTTTTAAACTATTGTGGCAGGGGACTGTAGATCTGAAAGACTTACATTAACAACATCCATTCATTTTACTCACACAGCTCCTTCATTACATGACTATGACATGGAAATGTAGTCAATCAAAGTGGAAGAGGGCATTCGTGTCACTCATTGGTATTAAGAGCAAGCATTTCCAACAGCCTACAGTGAAATGATTAAGAGCACAGAATAAAATCCTTGCCTGTAACCTTTCGTATGTATCAAAGGCTACATTTCAAAGCTCAAGACCAAAATATGTAGATCACAATTTAGTTTAAGGATCGATGTATATATGTGTTAGTAAATGTTTTGACTATTACAAAGAATAAAAGTTTCCTTGCCTCCACTGCTCTCTCTCACCTCCCTCCTATCGACTCCTTTTCACAACTCTCCGTAGACTCTGCTACCTCCACCCTCTTCTCCTCCCTCACCTCCTCCCTCGACTCCCTCTGCCTTCAAAAAAGCCTCTATCACTCCCCTCCTCAAAAAACCTACCCTCGACCCCACCTCCCTCCAGAACTACCGTCCTGTTTCCCTCCTACCCTTCCTTTCCAAAACCCTCGAGCGGACTGTACACCGCCAGCTCTCTGCTTTCCTGTCCAACCACTCTCTGCTCGACCCTCTCCAATCTGGCTTCCACTCTGCTCACTCCACTGAAACCGCCCTCCTGTCTGTCACCAACTCACTAAAGTCTGCCCGAACTGCCTCTCTCTCCTCTGTCCTAATTCTCCTTGACCTCTCTGCTGCCTTTGACACTGTTCTCTATTCTATTATCATCTCTTGCTGACCTGGGGTTCTCTGGCACTGCTCTGGCCTGGTTCTCCTCCTACCTCTCCAACCGCACTTACCAGGTAACCTGGCGTGGAGCAACCTGTGGTCAGCTTTTTCTCCTGACCTGAGTCCAATAGAACATCTGTGGGACCAAATTGCCAGTGCCATCCACAGGAGACAACTGCGTCCAGCCAACCTTCGCCAGCTGACTGCAGCTGCACAGGAAGAGTGGCAGAACATCCCACAGCAGTCTATCCAGAGGCTGATCAGGTCTATGCGCCAACGCTGCCAGGATTGTGTTAATGCTCAGGGAGGTCATACCCAATACTAACTTTGTAATGTTTTCATTTTGACAGTGTGACACGTTTTATACTGAAAACTTATCATGATTCTTTGATCTGTATTTTTGTAAACATTTTCTGTGATTCTGTTTGATATCCATGTTTAAAATATTTGATTAAATCTGAACACACAAACACTTTGTAAAATAAACACAAAATACATTTATTTTAAAAAATAATCCACCCATACATTTCACCTGTGATAAATAAACATAAACAATACATTTAACAGCATGGCTTTGCCCTGCCCCCAATTCCCCTGGCACATAACCCTTGGTATTTTTCTGAGAAATTGTATACAGTTGAACCTTGTGAGACATATTATTATTCCGGTCAGATACAGGCACACGGTTTTTCAAATGGAGGAATGACTCCAGCGGATAAAAAGTGTATGCTTTAAAGCTACTTTCACATCAATACCTTCAAGATCTGTTATTCATATGAGAACACAGCCTAATGAAGTTGTTTTTGTGAATTATTTATTGTATATTTAAACACAAATAGCACAGTACCAAGCTTACAAAAAAGTAAGCAATACAAAAAGAAAGTCTTAAACAACATAATGCTGCTTTATTCCCTGAGGACCCCTTGGGTTGTTTGCACTACTTGAAATTGACAGGAAATAAATCCTCATGAATTGTTTTTTACATACTATATACAGTATATTTTAATTTTGTTTTTTATTTAATTGTCTTTGAGATTTATTGTATATATATATATATATATATATATATATATATATATATATATATATATATATTAAACACAAAAAACTAAGTTTTCTTGATGGTATGAGATGACAATTCCGAAAAAAATGGGAAATTGTCAGGTCCAGCACACACTTCAGACAACATGTGTAGTCACCACTGGGCAGGCCAGGTCAGGTCTAAAATTATTATTATTATTTGTTTATTTAGCAGACGCTTTTATCCATGGCGATTTACAGAGACTAGGGTGTGTGAACTATGCATCAGCTGCAGAGTCACTTACAACTATGTCTCACCCGAAAGACGGAGCACAAGTGACTTGCTCAGGGTCACACAATGAGTCAGTGGCTGAGGTAGGATTTGAACCGGGGACCTCCTGGTTACAAGCCCTTTTCTTTAACCACTGGACCACACAGCCTCCTATAACAACCATGGTTATTAACACATATGATTTATTGTGTACTTTTCCAAGTATACAACTACAACACAACTATTTCAGCTTTTTTCCTTCTTTTTGGATTTGGGTTTTGTTTATGAAGGACACTGTGACAAGATGGTTTTGTGGTGACGTAAGACCCAGAAGAAGATGACACACACAGACAGTACTGCAGGGTATGAAAGCGCTGCTTGCGCATTTTATTAATAAATAAAAAGGTTGAACAAACCAAAACAGAAAAACAAAAAGGCACGGTGGCCAAAACAAACAGAGACTAAACAAACACTATCGTTGTTGTAAGTATCGTTCTGGTGTCAAGCCAGCACAAGTAGCAATTGTTATTTTATGTTTCAGTTTCTCTTTTACTCACATTCTTTCTCCCTGAACACACCAACACTGTTTGGCCAAAGCTGCAGGTTTTTATATTGTGGCAGAGGGATTAACTGGCTATGAATTACCTAGTTTATCCCTCTGCCACATATGCATGGTCAACAGCCAGTCTGTCAATAATCACTCGCTTTTGACCCCACATTCTCACAATTTTATCTGGATGGGGTATTATATCACACAAACAATATGTTTACCCCGTCACAGACACAAAAACATGTGTTTGATATTCTGGAAAATAAATTTGATGTATGTGTGGCATAGTAATGTACGGAACCCCTAAAGGTACATGGTGTAAAAATTTAAATGGGAGGCTACTATCCTGCCATCTCGTGCGCATGACTTACTATCTCGTGCGCACAACATAATATCTTGAGAGAGTAGCCTCCCTTTTTAATTTACACCATGTCCATTTAGGGGTTCCGTAGTAATAATTGAAAGAAGACAAATAATATGTTACACAAGCATTTTGCAACCATGCATAGTGCATAGTTCACACACCCTAGTCACCCTGTAAGTCGCCTTGGATAAAGACGTCTGCTAAATAAAGAAATAATAATTGTTGTCCTCTCTGTATATCTTAAAGGAAGTTTTTGGTTTGCTATTTCTTTTTTTATTTGTGGTGAAACTTTTAGTTTTTGTATGAGGAAAATTCTCTACTATTATAACATGCACACGGATTAGGGGGTGGTTAGCATGTAGAAAACAGAAAGTACTGATTAGAAGAGAAACCTCAAAATGGAGCGAGGTAACCAGTGGTGTACCATAGGGATCAGTATTAGGTCGTCTGCTATTCCTAATCTACATTAATGATTTATATTCTGGTATTGTAGGCAAACTTGTTAAATTTGCAGACAACACAAAAATAGGAGGAGTGGCAAACACTGTTGCAGCAGCAAAGGTCATTCAAAATGATCTAGACAGCATTCAGAACTGGGCAGACACATGGCAAATTACATTTAATAGAGAAACGTGTAAAGTTCTGCACACAGGCAATAAAAATGTGCATTATAAATATCATATGGGAGATACTGAAATTGAAGAAGGAATCTATGAAATAGATCTAGGAGTTTATGTTGACTCAGAAATGTCTTCATCTAGACAATGTGGGGAAGCTATAAAAAAGGCCAACATGATGCTCGGATATATTGTGAGAAGTGTTGAATTTAAATCAAGGGAAGTAATGTTAAAACTTTACAATGCCTTATACACATATACATAGACTTCTCATACATAAACAAGCTATTATTATTGTGCTATTTCAATTTTAACAATTAAAAAAAAAACATGAATACAGTAGACCCCCTGTTAATCCATGCCAATTGGGACCAATCTGAGCCCGAATTAGCCAAAATTGAGTTTACTGTTTGGGAAATCCCTGCGCTATTAATTAAAAAGAGCTGGTTCAAAAACGTCACTGAACTTGCTGTGTCTTTAATTGTCATAACTGCTCTTCATATTCTGACTGCCAGGTTAAGAGAGTCTTAAGTCCTGCTTTCTGCTCGCTTGTCACTGGTTTCAGTAACTACAATACAGTACTGTCAGTTGGCTTGCACTATACTGTACTCAATTTAATTGAATTGAATTAATGACGTCCGCTTCCACACAGATACGCTGATTTCCGCACTAATAAAGCGCGTAAATACACACTTCCGCATAGATCAGATCATTTCTGCACTAATACATTTTGATAGTCTACTATTTATATTTATATTCCAGGGCTGGCAATGGAACGTGAAACAAGCAATGTGATTGGTCGAGAATATTCACATATTCAAAATCACTGCACTGCCTCACAGAATTTAAAGTATCGGTAGCCATCTTGTTTAGTTACAGATGTACATTAACTATGAAACTGATTGACCCATTACCTGCAAACAAATCGCAAAAGTAGTAAGTAGACATGCCGATTTGGCTGAAGAACAATTAAATGAACTGGAAGATAGCAAAACATAATAATAATAATAATAATAATAATAATAATAATAATAATAATAATAATAATAATAATAATAATAATAAATAAATTAATTAAATCGCTGTCTTTCAGGTAGGGCTGAAACAAAAAACCAAATTGTCTAAACAACTGTGGAAAATGCACATCTTAAGAAGATCTTCATATAATACTGAGGGGTTTCTATGGAAATAGAAGACATACCCATGGAGAAGAATATAACATTAGTCTCCGAGCTGGAATAAACCGCTGTCTGAATGAAAACAAAACGGGGGAATCTGTCAATATACTCACTCACCCCAACTTTGTCACTTCAAATAATGTCTTTTTAGTGGTTTGTAAACGCTTCAGAAAAATGCAAAAAGTCACTTCTGCACATTATCTACCCTCTCTGATACACCTTAAAAAATTACTGAAACAATTTTGTTTTACTCCCATTCTGCTGAAACAACAACATCTTCCACTCACAGAAACAAAATGAATTCAGTGCTGTCTCATCTCTGCCTTGGTGGATCTTTTAAATGGCACGGTGCAAGTAATGTATACTTACTTTTGCATGTTTCAATGAAATCAATGTTCTCAGTTTAACTTAGTGTGTAGTTCAAAGTTATAAATGTGACTACTTTTGTGGTCCCGTTATTGGTGTAAGGATATTTAATTAAATTACTTCTGCTTTTTTTTTTAAATCCACTTTTTGATTTGGATTATAAATGCAATAAGGCCCTATACGGACTTCTCGGGGGTTGGAGGCACTTTGACTTCATCTCATACCACACAATGCCCTGCTATCGTGCCGTTATAAAACAGTACAATGTATTGATTTCCTGTTTTTATGTTAAATTACATTGAACAAAATGACCCAAAAGCATTGGTTTATATACAGCACATATACTCACAAATATATGGCTTACTAAAAAATGTAATGCTGGTTTGTGTTGGTGGTGGGACATTTGTTACCCATTTAACCCATTTTAAACTCCTTGTTCACTGAAGGTTACGTCCCCTCTTCAAAAATAGGCAAATAAAATGAATAAGCAAGACGTCCCATAAGTGCATTGAAAATGTTATCCAGTTACCACCTATGAAAAATTATTATCTGGCTTATTGTTCATTTTACCCCCAAAGCTGGTATGACATTCAAAAAAGGAATGTTTTTTTAGGAGTTAAACTTACTATTCTTTTGAGTTGCCATATGTTTAAAATAGAAGTATGTTTAAAAAGTATGTATTCTATTTATATAAGCATCAATATTTTATATAAATGACCCAATATATAAACATAAGTTTGGTTAATAGCTGTAACAAATGCTTGCTCAGCTTTTCTCATGCCCGACAGCTACTGTACTCCAGATGATTCTTAACCGGCTGTCAGGACTGAGCCCCCTGTTCCTGCGGTACTGTTTAAATATGCACATCAAACATAAAATGGAATTTGTTTCCAGCATGCACATAGCCGAGGGACAGTGAATCACTGCTGGAGCAGCCCAGTGCTATGCACAGCGCACAAACACCACTAACTTCAATTCTGGGTCAAACCAGGTGCAATAATGTAACTTGGTAAAGATTGGAATATATTAACTGAACAATATTAAAACACAACAGGGTCAAAGTTTAGCTTCACATCATCTAAAAGTATCTTTAAAATTGTTTTTAAGTCAAATTCACAGAACTTGCTCTTTCACCTTATATTCTATACTACTTAGGTAAATGTGTGAAGGGAGGATAAGAGAGAGGAAAAAAATCACAAGCCACTGTCTGACTTCAAAATTCACTGTGTCTGAAAGATGCATTTGTAAAAAAGCGTCTCGTTTTGGTATTTTTAGCTTTGGTATTAAAGTTCTGTACTTGATTTTTCATTGCTGTTATACAAGCTAAAGGAAAATGCTACATCCCTTTTCATCTTATCTCGAGTCACAGTAGTTTCTCAGCCCAATAGGAATGAGCAATGTCAACTGTAGGAATTCAATTATTCTTGTTTTTCTCTACTGTAGATAGACACTAATATCACAGGCAAACAAGTCTTTTAATATCTGTATTCCTGTGTCTGGATCACAGATCATTGAGTGATGTGTGTCATTTCCCCAATCAAGGGGACATCTTGGAACAAAAGTGCCTTTTGAGGAGGGGAAGGAAAACAAGCAGATGAGTTTACCAAGGTTTTAAGAAGGTGTGGGAGGAAGGATCTACCCAGATGACAACGGATAACTTGTGGATTGGTCAAAGCTGCTCTTTTAAGAATCCACTTTTACTGTGAGTATGTAAGAGAGTTTGACAGTGGTAAATAAAACAAGAAAAAAGGAAGAATACAATAACTTGTAACTGAGCGTCTCTGTTGAACTCCACACAACATGTTGCATAGATAAGGAGAGATCTGATCTCTTGCCCAGTGATCTCATTTCATCCCTTATATTTGGCACCAACCGTCAGTATAAAAAGCGGTCCTGTCCCAATTTATCCTCCCCAACATCATCCTCAACAAAGAACTCCAATCTGGGAAGATAATGAAACAGATAGCCAGATGGCCTCATTTCTTGCATTCTGAGGATATAATACCTCATTGTCGTGTAGGCCCAAAAAATTAATGCAGTCTAGCCTCACCCTGGTTTGTATGATGAGTGTTATGGTTTGGGAAGGGTTGCATTCCGATACGCCTTTCAGCAGGAAACTAAGATTTGGTCTGCAAATTATTTTATCCACAAATATAGGAAATGAATTCAGATGGAACTTTATGTCACTGGTAGAACTAAGGGGACTGCCCCTTTATTACATCAAGGTTGAGATCTCACTGGGGACCCTTCTTGGGAGAACACCAGAAAGTACAGAGATGTGAACCTTGATCAACAATGTGTCAAGGCCTTTGAGATAGATAAGTAAGAAAATCATGAAGGGATGGGAAAAAAGCCTCTATTCATACACCTGCCACACTGAGAAACACTTTCATTTCAGTTGGTGTTGAACGTTAGATCATCTCCAGGAAGTCTATAAGAAAATGGAGAGGTTGTGATTGTGAAGTCTGCCTCTGTTCTGGGATATTAGGTGGAAATGAACAATATTGTGTCCCCCTTGTGGTTTGTACTTGACTGTAGTCGTGTTAATAAGGTGCCTCTGTGCCCCGTAGAAGTGGTGCTTTAGTGCCAACTAAACTAACAGAAATTGCAGGTGGTGTACACTAAGCAGCTTCTTTTGTACAGGTTCCCTGAATTAGATAGGCAGGTCAGCTCCCCATCAAGTGCAACTGTCTTGTTAGTAATGCTATGTAATAATGTAAGAGTAAGTTCAGATCAACCACGTAAGCAAAATAGATATTCGCTTTTAAAAATAATGTTTACATTTTGAATGAGTATCCATGGTCTCTTGTAATTTATTTACCCCTGTGATTGACCATAGAATGGCTTGTATGACTGGCATCCTGTAGTGTAGCGTTGACGGAATGTCTTATAAACGCCATATGAATGCTACTGTAGCTGCTACAGAGCAGGATCATATAACTTGTCTTGCTTCCTTTATGTGACACAAGGCATTTTTCAACTCACACCAAAATAGCTGGTCTCCCTGGAAGGCTAATTTAATTATCCTGGTTTTGTTGTCAGCTGTCAGCTGGGTAGTTCTAAGATGATCTCCTGGCCATGATAGCACAGGCATTTGACTGAGTGGCATCACAGGCTGCCTGCAGCTGTAATTTGGCTGAATTTTCCCCTTTAGTGTATGTCTTCCAAGCCAGTTTAATGTTTTCAAGGGTTGGATCTTGTGTCTGAGAAAGCTGGTTATTCTGGGACCGGTATTTTACCAAACTTACTTTTTAAGCAGGCTTGCTTTTTGTACATTTTCAATTAAACCCCAAAATACTTTCAGATCATTTAAAACCATCAGAGTCATTAGACCAACAGAATGCTTATCTGCTGTTTCATATCCAGGACATATTGTTTATATGGGGAAACAAACATTACTCAATTCCTTTATAATGACTAGGTTCCAGAATATTTAACAATTTTGCACTTTGAGTTCAGACTACCACAGCTACTACCACCACTAAACTAAATCGGTAAATGGGTAAAGTACCAATTGTTGTTTTATTGTTCATATGTGTTTTTTTTTTTAATTACGTTTAAGAATACAGAATGCATAAAATGTTTTGAATCAGAACATGAACCATAAAGCACGTAACCTTTTCAGTGCTTTTTCTGCCTCCCCTCTTCCATAACAAGAAGTATTGTCCTAAATGTATTGTTAGACATAGAGGTTCTAACAATGCACAATATACAAATGGTGGTCTTTTTAAAAAGCACACTGACTCTATCTGGCCATGTGGTGTCCTGTTTTGATCCTGTTGTGAGATGTCGTAGATAACCAGATTTTTAATGAAGGCTGATTCAAACCGGTGCAGGCGTAGAGGAGGCTAGGAGTGTCTGACAAAAGTTTGCTGAAAATTGGTGCAAAATCGAGACAGTTATCGTGTTCACCCAGAATAGTGTGATAATCGAACGGAAAGACAGACAGATGGACATGATCAGTGTAGAACAGTTCCTATTTTTTGAATGAAGACTCTAAACACAGATACACAAATTACCGCAATGGTTCATCTGAGGATTATTTTCCAGCAACAGTATTAGGACAATACTCATATAAATATATAAAACACACATTTGAAATATGTTATATTATTATATAAACATGTGGAAGTGATCATGATTTGACAGAGCTATTCTCTGAAACTGGAAACAATTGCTACAGAGTTCCAATTTCTCATTAAAAACCTATATGTTATCACTGCACCAGAGTGTTTTCTTGTCGATTATATTAACAATTTGACAAACAAAAAACACTCACAAATACTTTTTACTTTTCTCTGGGTCTCTCCTGGTCCTTCCAGTTTCTCTGTCTCCAAAAACCAAGTGAAGGAGTAGATTGCGATTCTCCGTCCCCTTTTATGCTATCACGCATGACCCTTTGGTAAATGAGTGCAGCTGTTTCTACAATCTGCAGCTGGTACGTCGTTTCCCTTCCGGGTCAATATGTTCCTGCAACGGAGTCTCGCCTTCTTCCAGACTGAATGACTTCCCGACCCTGTGAAAGAACTGTCAGGCCAGCCCGTCCACGCTAAGCAGCCCGCTGCTTAGCGCCCTGACAGGCAGGGAGGGAGATTTACAACCAAGATTCATCATATTTCTGTCACAATGAATTATACTCAATACAGTACATTACATTGTATGGCAAGACCTGTGGCAAATTCCCTAATGGCTAATGATGTATACAAAAAGAAAAAACCTAATATGCGAAAAGAATATGCATATGATTTCAGGCGGAATTGCATTAATCATAAAATTAGATGTAACTTATATCATGACATTACATTATGACATTTTACTTAATATAAAACCAAATGGATGTATGAAGATAATGAACCACCAAAAAAAATTCCCAAAACTAGTAAGTAGACATGCTGATTTAGACAAAGAACTATTAAATGAACTGGAAGATAGCAAAACAGAGAAAAATACAAAAAAATGACAAAGTGGGCAATTGCCGTCTTTAAGGACTGGCTAAAACAGAAACTGAAATACATATCTCAACTGTAGAAAATGCACATCTTAAGAAAATACTAATACCTCATTTCCATGGACAGCCAACTACAGTTGACTCTAGTGTTATCGAATTCTCCCAGAACCCGAGTTATAATATCACGTGATTTGGGCAGGAAATACTACCGATTTTCCCCAGAAACACTTGTTAAATGTCAAGACGTGAATTCACAATAGATGATATAGTAGTCAAATTGTCAATGATTTAAAAATAAATCCATCTAGATATTCTTTCGCATTTGTTTCACGCAGAACATTTACATAGCTCTATATTGTTACATAATCATCTCTCTCTCTCTCTCTCTTTCTATATATATATACATGTATAGATAGATAGATAGATAGATAGATAGATAAACAGCTAGTTATTATTTATTATTATTATTTATTTCTTAGCAGACGCCCTTATCCAGGGCGACTTACAATCGATTCTAATGGATACAAAGATTCTAATGGATTTGTATACAATTGTTCAGCCAATATCTTTACTGTGTGATACTGGATGTGCTATGGACTTTTTGAAGGTCCTTGGTTTTATTTTTTATTTTTTAAAAGATAGTGCTACTACTGCTCTGAGTATGATATCAACAGAATAAGTAATTATATGGCAGACTGGCAAGGAGTGTTTGAATAGTTTGTTTATTGAAATTGTGCTGTGTCATGTTATTGCAGGATAATGTGATTTGGAATCCCAATTAATGTGAATAGACAGAGATATTATTATTATTATTATTATTATTATTTATTTCTTAGCAGACACCCTTATCCAGGGCGACTTACAATCGTAAGCAAATACATTTCAAGTGTTACAATACAAGTAATACAATAAGAGCAAGAAATACAATAACTTTTGTTCAAGCAAAGTACAAGTGTGACAAACCAAAATTCAATAATACAGCAGATAAGTGATAGTTACATTAGGATATGATTAAATAGTGATAGTTACATCAGGATGTGATTAAATACAAAGTACTACAGGTTAAACACTTGGCAGATTACAGTATTCTGAAGTACAGGATTAAATGCAGTAAAATAGGGGGCAGATAAGAGCAAAATAAAGCACATTTACATGAAGGGTGATAGTGTCCCAGGATACAAACAGAGGAGTTCTACAGGTGCTGTTTGAAGAGGTGAGTCTTAAGGAGGCGCCGGAATGTGGTCAGGGACTGGGCAGTCCTGACATCTGTAGGAAGGTCATTCCACCACTGCGGAGCAAGGGTGGAGAAGGAGCGGGCTCTGGAGGCAGGGGAGCGTAGCGGAGGTAGAGCTAGTATTCTAGTGCAGGCGAAGCGGAGAGGTCGAGTTGGGGTGTAGGGAGAGATGAGGGTCTGGAGGTAGCTGGGTGCAGTCTGGTCAAGGCATCTGTAGGCTAGTACAAGAGTCTTGAACTGGATGCGAGCGGTGATCGGGAGCCAGTGGAGCGAGCGGAGTAGTGGAGTAGCGTGGGCGAAGCGAGGCAGAGAGAACACCAGGCGGGCAGCAGAGTTCTGGATGAGCTGGAGCGGACGGGTGGCGGACGCAGGGAGGCCAGCCAGGAGGGAGTTGCAGTAGTCTAGGCGGGAGAGTACCAGGGCCTGGACCAGGAGCTGGGTAGCATAGTTGGTGAGGAATGATTTAAAAGATAAATCCATCCAGTTAAATCCAGTTAGATAGATAGATTATTGCATCTGACAAAGAAAAGCCTAATACTTGTATTAAAGTTTTCAAATCTTTTTATTCAGTAAAATGGTGTATAATTACCGTATAATGGGAAATTTTGGTGGAGAATTTATTTTGGCTTTATTGGCGGTTTTGATTGGATCGCCAATAATACTTCCATCAATCAGACAGTTTCATATAGTACTTGTAGCGATCCCGCCCTCTGGCAGACTGGTATGCAGAACAGGTTAAAGAAGTGCTAGACAAGGGAAATAATGTGTCAGAATGGCAATGATGAAGCCAATTTGCTTGAAAGCATTGGAAGTAGACCGGACGTTTCCATCAAAGGATTTAAAAAATCTGGAATTGATCTGATGTGATCAGAAACCCAGAGGCAGTGTAAACTACGCTTGCTACTGTGATTGTTATTGTTGATATGTTGCAGATACTACTATTAGTGAAGACACCCATAGAGTAGGTATCACAAAGTCCATAAACAAAACAAAATGTTAAAATAAATTAGTTCTGCACCGTATAAAACTGATCTGATTATACCAGTGCTTGCTAGTCTATTAACCAGTTTAAAATTATTTCAAAGCAAATTAAAGCATTTTCGTTTTGGCTTTATATTGTTAAAGTTTTCACATGTGCTACTGTCCTACAATTACATAATACTGTGATCATTCCACTGTGTTATGTTTTGAACCATAGCTAAAATTTAAAACTGAGAGATAGCAAATGCTTGTCATAAAAGTTTACCGGTACCTTAAAATTAAGGGCCATATAAAAACGATAAATACTGTAACTGATTAGATGGCCTTCTTTGTTGTTCTCCAAGTTGCTGCAGTGACATTGTAGATGCTATAACGAGTTACTGTACATGAGATAGGCCTACTGTTTTAGAAGACAGATTTTATTAAGTAAACATTTATTTGAATGTCTGGAAATAAAAATATAAATGCAAAACTGTGTTGCATTATTCTTTGTGAATGTGTTAAGTGAAAAACAGCAATTAAAAAAACTGTCAAAATCCCCCAAGGTAGCAAATCCACCGAATTGAATACCAGCCAAAATGTCCTGTTGTACGTTATGTTGCCACCCCCTACAACATTTTTGATTGACATTTAGTGATGTAATTCTCTCCCATCCCGAATTCAGACTTTAGAATTCAGGCCAGCCCGAGGGGTGAAATTGGACCACCGGATTGGGAACTGGAGTAATTTAAAAACATGGAAATGAAGGGGGGACAACTGGAACACATACCCAAGTTCATGGAAATATGGTATAAGGGATTTTTATGGAAATGTAAGAAATGCCCAAGGGAAAGAATATAACATTTCAAGCTGCATCAGTCTCCGAGCTGCAATAAAGAGCTATCTAAATGAAAACAAAACTTGGGAATCTGTCACTTCAAATAATGAATTTTAGTGGTTTGTAAACGCTACAGAGAAACACAAAAAGACACTTCTGCACATTATCCACCCCTCTCCGACAAAGACCTTGAAAAAATGTATGAAATCCGAGACGGCATTGCATTATTTTATTTATTTATTTTACTCCCGTCCCTCCGTTCTGCTCAAATATTATTATTATTATTATTATTATTATTATTATTATTATTATTATTATTATTATTATTATTTTTATTATCAAAATGTCAGTTTCTGAATCACTCAATGATATTGTTGCTCCTCCTCGACAGCAATGCAGAATTTGAACCCTTAAACCGCAGTTTATTGCTGCATATACTGGATCTGGAGGCTTACTTGGGCTGAGAGTTGACATCTGGAGTGCCACAGGGCTTATTTCCAACTGTTGTGAACCTCCATCAGAGGAGCTCATGCATAACACCAACTATAGCAATGGAAGCAACATGAACTAACCAAACCAAGAACCACTTTGAGAATGTCATAATATCAAAAAGGTAGAAAATGCATGTCATGTGTCAAACAGCAACTTAGATCTGAGTTACAATCAAAATAAATTATGACAGACTAAGAGGCTGATATGATCTATACACTGGCAGGATAATCTGCTCCTGGATTTTTATAAAGCATTACAATATAAAAATAAAAACTCCCCCTGGGTTGCATTAGCCATCCCCATGTAAAATAAAGACAATCCAGTGGATTCTCAAGTACTGTAACATTCTCAAAAATAATTTTAAAAAATCAGCAGAAAAAAAAGTTTCCAAATCAAACCACATACAGCAATTTTTATTAGATATTTAGAATGCTGCTAACAAACCCCATTCTTGACATCTACCGTACTGTAGGTGATGTATTAAACGCTGAGCTTTGATGCCCCTATTTTAACATTTTTCATAGTATACTTTCATGAGAAGTCTTTTCCATGGGTACTGTTCATCCATAATACCTAAATGAAAAGGGCAGATTTTAAATGATTGATCTCATTTAATGAGTGTAGCCTAAAAACATAATTATAATGTTGAAGAATATATTAATATGAGCATTGTTAATATTAGTTTTGTTAATGTACATTATAACCTTTGGTAAAATAAAAGTATGGTGTTTTGAGTAACTGTTCTTTCCATCTACCTTGGAGATTGTATTTTCCATCAGTCTGTTTAATGGAGGACAAGGCCAGCCATGGAGAGAGGAACTTTAACCACACCCAAGGTTACAAAAATAGGGAATGACACTATTTATTGTAAATATTTATGCTTTTAATTCAATTCGTGTTACTAACCATTGCCAGTTAAATTTATGCTAACAGTGTCATGGGATGCCTCTTCAGTAGAGTGTGTATTGTGCCCCTTGCTAGTCAGATGAAATAAAACTGTTTTTTAAAATCTTATGTGACTGGCGAGTAGTGACAGCTGTAGGTTAATTTTAGGTACCCCCTCAGGTGTCTCTTCTGATTGTGTGCATTGGTTCAGACAAGAACAGTTTCTGACAATATACATTTGGAAACCTTTTAATCTCTGCATTCTTTATGAGTTATACAGTATTTATTGAGGTAGAGACTAGTAGATGTTGATAACATAACCAAACTGTAGCTGACAGTGCCGATATTCTGTCACCTGTTAGCTAATCATATTGTATCACAACTTACAGTTGACCAGATGATACACATTGAAAACAGTGCAAAGCCTAGCATTGAATGTCACATAATTCTTAAACACCTGGTCTTGATAAAGGATACACAAACAGGGAAATTTACAAAGCCTTTCACTCCAGTTAGCACCATTTATTCTGAAAATTCTTGAAGCCTTGAATTAAATTCCTGAATTAGTTTTGTAACATCAGTGGGCTTTTTTTTTTATTTCGGAATTTTTCCCTATATTCTGTAGAGTGTATTGTAAACAATGGTTATAAGGGGTTTTATTTCTTGGAAAGAATGCATAATATATCTAAACATGTTTCTTCCTCGCACCTTTGACTGAATACAAACAATAGATATTAAGGCCTCAGCTGTGTTCATCTAATTTTACTACACTACGAGAGTGTGCGAGAGCCAGAGCAAGAACGAGCAGGAGACAGAGCGAGAGCCAACGGGAGACAGAGCAAGAGTGAGCGGGAGACAGAGCGAGAGCCAGAGAAAGAGTGAGAGCGAGCAGGAGACAGAGTGAGAGTGAGCGGGAGACAGAGCGAGAGTGAGCGGGAGACAGAGCGAGAGCGAGCGGGAGACAGAGCGAGAGCGAGCGGGAGACAGAGCGAGAACCAGAGAAAGAGCGAGAGCGAGCGGGAGACAGAGCGAGAGTCAGAGAAAGAGTGAGAGCAAGCAGGAGACAGAGCGAGAATGAGCGGGAGACAGAGCGAGAGTGAGCGGGAGACAGAGCGAGAGCGAGCGGGAGACAGAGCGAGAGCGATTGCGAAAGCGAGTGGGAGACAGAGCGAGAGTCAGAGAAAGAGTGAGAGCAAGCAGGAGACAGAGCGAGAGTGAGCGGGAGACAGAGCGAGAGTGAGCGGGAGACAGAGCGAGAGCCAGAGCGAGAGCAAGAGCGAGCGGAAGACACAGTGAGAGTGAGAGTGAGAGCAAGAGCGAGCAGGAGAGGGAGTGAGAGCGAGAGCGAGCAGGAGATAGAGTGAGAGTGAGCGGAAGACAGAGCGAGAGTGAGCGGGAGACAGAGCGAGAGTCAGAGAAAGAGTGAGAGCAAGCAGGAGACAGAGTGAGAGTGAGCGGGAGACAGAGCGAGAGTGAGCGGGAGACAGAGCGAGAGTGAGCGGGAGACAGAGCGAGAGCGATTGCGAAAGCGAGTGGGAGACAGAGTGAAAACGAGTGGGAGAGAGCATGAGAGCAAGAGCGAGAGAAAGCAGGAGACATAGCGAGACTGAGTGGGAGAGAGAGCGAGAGTTAGCGGGAGACAGAGCGAGAGCCAGAGTGAGAGCAAGAGCGAGCGGAAGACACAGTGAGAGTGAGAGCAAGAGCGAGCAGGAGAGGGAGTGAGAGCGAGAGCGAGCAGGAGATAGAGTGAGAGTGAGTGGAAGACAGAGCGAGAGCGAGTGGAAGACAGAGCAAGAGCGATTGCAAAAGCGAGAGCGAGCGGGAGACAGAGTGAGAGCAAGCAAGAGACAAAGCAAGAGCGAGAGCGACTGGGAGAGAGAGCGAGAGCGAGCGGGAGACAGAGCGAGAGCAAGCAAGAGACAAAGCAAGAGCGAGAGCGACTGGGAGAGAGAGCGAGAGCGAGCGGGAGACAGCGCAAGAGCGAGCAAGTGTGAGGGCAGAGGAGAAGGAGGAATAGGGTTACCGCCACCAAAAACTAAAGCTGTCTATTTTCATTTAATTACTAAATATACTTATTAGCTTGTGTGCATATTCCATCTACTGCATCCATTGTAATTGCAACAACTACCGTCTACCAAGTGAATGTAAACAACACAAAACAGTAGTTCCAACAGTAGCCCTCAGCTAACACAAAGTATTAAAACAAGTTATAAGTTAATACTATAGGGTAATATTAAACTACTGTCACATTAAAATATAATAATATCATACAAAGTGGTTTCTTTCCTTTACCCAGTCCCTTATCTTACAAAGCATTTCAAACAATTATATCACAAAAATAAGATTTTCACTATATTTTGTAAATATTTATTACTTGTTATTAAAATTAATTAAACCAAAAAAGCTATAATTTTATAAGAAGGTTAAACCTTGAAGATATTGTATTTTTAGAAAAACACTGGTTATCTTTAACACTGTGCAAGTTTTAACTGCCGCGTTGCTAGGAGATGGTTGCTGTTGGTAAGTTTAATTTGTGCGACACTTTTACTGCAGTGAAATTGGGAAGAGAAGGTTTGAGTTAGCGATACCAAAGAGTTTAAAATGGATACATTTGTGACAAGAGTAAGTGGAAAGGGTTTCGGAGAGTCAAACATATCAGCTGTTTCAAAAAGTGGTGAAGGCAGTGGAATAAATAATAGAAAAATGAGCAACAGACTGACTAATGGAAATCTCTCTGCTGAGCTACCCTGACTTCAAAAAGCTGGTGGAAACTTTGGTATCCCAAAAGTCACATTAATGGTAAGATCTGCACTATTTATTACTTTTAATTATTATTTGTTATTCAATTGAAATGGTAACATTGCTTATATTTTAGTGAATGTATTTTTGATTATTTGTTTATCTATGTATTGTAATTGGCAGTTTCTGGCATTTGGATGTG
This sequence comes from Acipenser ruthenus, assembly GCF_902713425.1. Taxonomy (NCBI): domain Eukaryota; kingdom Metazoa; phylum Chordata; class Actinopteri; order Acipenseriformes; family Acipenseridae; genus Acipenser; species Acipenser ruthenus. The sequence goes on along the minus strand of NC_081189.1, from coordinate 90,080,123 downwards.
TTGTTGGGTCTGGTGGCACTCAGGGCTGTTTAGGGCCACACATGCGGCCCTTTCATTCATTTCAGTTGCCCACCACTGACTTAGAGGTTCAACATCTGTTTCAGCCATTGTATATTGAGGCCACAATGTGAAATATATTTACAAAACAAACACTCTGATGATGGATAATCATGCCTGCACTTCTGGTAAATAATTTTGAATACATACAGGTCATTGATTTATTTCTTGGCTGTGAAAGGCTCAATTCATGCTAAGTGTAAAATCTCATAAACAATAAACAATGTATTGCTTGTCAGGCTTAAAATGCTGTATTCTCTTCCAATCAAATTTTCTTTGACCCCTATAAATTTGATGTAGAATGTAACTTGGGCCATATTTTTCAAGGTCTTTACTCCAAAGTGAAATATGCACTGTTTCTTTGAACTGTTAAGGTTACAAAAGTAGTTCTATTATACAACACTTGAACAATGATGGCACATTTAGAAATGCTTACAGATTTCCATTACACGAGAGTAGATGTTAAAACTTCATGCTGATTTGAACTCGGCTCTCGCCAAGATAAGCACCAACTAAGACGTAGCTTTACAGTAAACTAATGTGATCCGTATGTGTCTCCATCCATTTACGTTTCCTTCCATATGATGATGTAGATATCCTTCTGTCTGGTGTTAATGGCTGAAGTGTAATGCTGGCTCCAGGGATCAGCTTATTTTGCCTCCCTGGCGCATCAGCACACACAACGGCTGCAATGCTGGCTCCGGGGATCAACCACAGTGCGGCCTCCCCAGCGCATCAGCATGACAACCGTCTGGATTGAGCTAAGTAGGGTACATCTCTGGGGTTTTCAAGTGGGCACCTTCCATCCTCAGTGTTTTGTTGACTAGCCCACGACACCTCAAGAGGGCTCGACGGTGATTCTGGCGTCCCAGCATCACCCCCCTCCGTCCCCCACTCAACTCAGCCCAGCTTACTTACCTGTACATCAGCGTTTCTTTCTTTCTATTGTGCTTGAGATCCCCAGCCAGAATCTTTCCGTCTCAACCACAGCCAGTTGCTGCTCCTCTCTGCTGCTTCAGATAAGTTCTTCACTGTGCGACACAACTCTTGGCCACTGAATCCGACGTCTCTGAGAAACCGGGTTGTAGAGTGTGCCACAAATCCTCGACAACCCACTTCCACTGGGTAAACCCGAACTCTCCATCCTCGCTGTTCCGCTTCAGTGGCTAGTTGAGCATACCGCAGTTTCTTCCTCTCATACGCCTCATCTACAGCATCCTCCCATGGCACTGTTAACTCTACCAGGTGAACAAGGCGTGCTGATCCAGACCACAAGACAATATCTGGTCGAAGGTTAGTGGTGGCAATCTCAGGTGGAAAAATAAGCCGTTGACCAACATCTGCCAGCATTTTCCAGTCTCTAGCAGCTTCCAGTTGTCCTGGGCGAGGATTGGTTTTAACACCTTTTCTTGGTGGTTGCTCTGCTGGGCGGAGGAATGTTGTCTTTTGTGTGTAATGTTTTGATGGAACAGGTGACAACTTATTGGTCATGTTACGCTTGTCTTCCAATGCTAAGGCCAAACATCGCAGCACCTGGTCATGGCGCCAAGTAAACCGTCCTTGGCTAAGAGCCACCTTACATCCTGTCAAAATGTGCCTTAATGTTGCAGGTGATGAACACAAAGGACATGAGGGATCCTCTCCTACCCAGAGGTTTAGGTTCTGTGGTGATGGGAGAACATCATATGTTGACCTGATGAGGAAACTGATCCTGCTCTGTTCCATTGACCATAGGTCTTGCCAGCCAATCTTGCGTTGTTCCACACTCTCCCATCTCATCCATTCTCCCTGCTTGGCCTGGGAAATGGCCTTTATACACCTCATCCTCTCCTCCTGTTTTTGCACCTCGTTGACTACCAGCTTCCTCCTTTGAGCTGGGGCTGCCTTGTGCCATGTAGGAGGAGCTGAACTGAAACCAAGACCCCCTCTTCCATGCTGAACTTGCCCCATGATATCACCAATTCGAAGGGCAGCCTTTGCATCTTCCACGGCTTTCTTTGCCGCCCATTT